>NC_053026.1:442782281-443423867 GCF_003073215.2 Triticum urartu
CAAATAATCATAAAGAAATTATATCCACCGCCCAAAATTGAGGAACAATCATATCAGTTCAACTCCCTTGCAACAATAAGTAGAGCTTTAATAAAAGAAGCACAGATCAAGTTCATTCCCCACACCTCCCAAAACTGCAAAGAAAACATGACAGTTCTAGTTAACGAGTACAAAAAGTCCAAGTTCACCTACTTGGTCAAAACCATCAGCACCTGATCTTGTGAACCAATTTAGCACATTGGAATCAATATTTCCATCACGGATCTTGGTCTGTTGTACAAAAAGAACAACAATAGTTAGAAAATTGGCAAACCAAGTTATCATCCTATTTACAAAAAAAAGCAAAATACTGACCGTCACCCATCTGGGAACTATCAACTTGTCAGTGTCTCGGTACTTCTGACATAGAGAATATAAAACAACATCAGCACTATCTGAGTTGAGCATGCCAGTGGGGACAAACGCTTTAGCAATAGAACCAACACTGGCATCACATTCTTTATTTTGAAACATCGGCTTGTGACTAGAAAAACACAAAAGATTACATGAATTAAAACTACTGCAACAACAACAATAATCAAACTAGAGAAAGAAAAAGAGACAAAAAATGGTACGGGCAAAATCCCAAACTAACCATTTCGTACGGTTCGTGCGCAACCTCGTAACAGCGAAGAAAAACGTATCAACCTTAACAACATTACCACTTTCTGCTTGTAGAAAATGATGAAAAATAATAAGTTCAACAACTACAAGAGAACATGTCCAAAATGCCAAAATTGAGAAGTACACCCCATTTACAAGTCCTTACCTGGACTATCAGGTTTGACAACGACGGTAGTTCCTGTGATGAGACCATTATGCCTCCAGTTTCAGGGTTTGACGATGGGACATCTTGAGAGGACACCAATATTGATGCGCTTTCAGGGTCTGTAGAAAGAAAATCCTGGGACGACAAGAGCGCCTCCTGCGTCAAGGGGTCAGAAGAAATTGACAGAAGTAAATCATCATCCTCGGATGGCACCTCCTCCACGCTAGAAGCATATTGCAATGCATCACCGTAATCAAGACCTCCAGACGGGAAATTCTCCAGCGGCAAATCTTCACAACCAGAAACATTTTCATTCCCAGCAATACCAACACCAGGCGATTTGGCATCAAGTATGCTGGCAGCACCAGCATCCTCATCAGCAACTTTGGTACCAACATTGCACCCACTACTCAATGGAACATCATGAGCATCATCTCCACCACTAAGGACAACCTCACGCTCAACAATAGTAATCTGATGAAAATAAAAATTCAGAAAAAAGTAAATAATATGAACAAAACTAACAATAAAAAATAAGCTACCAATAGGTGCACAGAAAAATAAACATTGGAAGCATTCACAGCAACATCATCGAACTTGCTACTGCTAACATTCAAAGCGACATCACCAACAGGCAAACAAGGCTCATCGCCAACAATAGGACCCTGATTCAAATGTAATGAGACAAAAAACAATGCTATTATGAGCAACAATAAACGGTGTGGGATAGAAAAATAAACAAGCAAGACACATCGGTGCGCATGAAATTTTAAGAACATATCAATAAACACAATGAAAATAAAAATAACCTTGCATTTATCAGTGGATAGATCATTAACTCCACCGTCAACAGCAGCCTCAACATTATGACTAGTCTCCTGCATGAAAAGAAAAATTAATAAACAGATGTAGATCAGGAAGTTCAACTACAATACTGACAGCAGAACAACATAGTAAAAACATACAAACAATGAGGACTGACTCACATCAACAACAGGGTGCTGCGAGCCAACATCGTTCGTACGCTGATCAGAAACATTAGCCTCAGTACCATCATCAGCCCTGCTGTCGGTGCCAGCAGCCTCATCGTGATCAATCTGCATGAAAGAAAATTATTAATAAATAGATGAACATGAGGAAGTTCAACTACAACACTGACATCAGGACAACAACATAAAAATTGCAAAACACCAAGGACTGACTCACATCAACATCAGGACGCTCAAAGCCAACATCATTCGTTTCGTGGTCAAAAACATTAGCCTCAGTACCATCACCAGCCCTGCTGTCGGTGGCAGCAGCCTCATCCTGCTCAAACTGCTTGATAACAACATTTGCACTTTCTTCATATGGCTTGCAGCGAGAGTTTTGCATAGTTCTGAAACGCTTCATGTTGTTCAACAGGCGAACCGAGCTCTGAACTAGATTAGCGGCACCGTCGCGCATATCACCGATTAAAATTCTCTCCATCTCAATGTAGTCAACAGATCCCTCAGCGTTAAATTGATGACCTTTGGGAAGGATACCATTGATATAGCTCAAACGCTCAACTATCGTTGGGACCTTTTGCAGCTTAGAACACACATTACTTAAGATATGCTCAGCGCGCTCCAACACTGAAACAGCAACATCAATACCAAAACCCTGCCTCTGTGAAGCACTAGTATTACTAGGGCCACGGGGCATAACCAGCACCCTCAACACCACGGCCATCCCTCAACTCATCGGCAGAGATGAAAACTTCGGAACCTGAGACGATGGCACCTCCAGGACTGGCCGTTTATACACTCGGAAAAAAACAACCTCCTCTTGAGTTTTCCACTACAAACAAAAGGGAAAAATAGTTAATCAATCAACGCAACACATAGGGAAAAATAAATCATGATATTAATAGATTTAAAATCAACATCACTAATAAAACTTTAACTGTCATTGCCAATTTGTTAGTATTTACTAACATGCCAGTTGAACAAAGTTATTCAGTTCAACCAAACACGAAGCAACAGTACTAAAAATCCATACCTAAACCATACAAAATATAAACAGACAACTCTACAGTACACATGTCCACTACAGCAAAAAATAGCTATACCTAAAAATAAAAAAAGGTCTGCAAGAGACAAAACAAACAAAACTCACCGGAAGCTTCCCAAACACCCAAGTCTTTGGATCTGCATTGCCTTTTTTTATCAAATCTGCATCAACCAGATCAGAAAGCTTGGCAGGATCCATGTAACATATGCGGGGGACTCGCATGTCAGGCTCCGCAGTTTTGCCACGGATAAGGCAGTCAAGGTACATTAGTACAAGCCCTATGGCACAGCCTGTGATTGCCTTCCCCATGGTATGACCACTTTGGTACTTGGCAACAGCCCTTCTAAGCTCATCAACCATCAGCTGGCAATAATCCATATTAGCCATGTCCTCAAAGACGAGACCCTCAAACATTGCGGCCTCTCTGGAAACACGCAGGGCAGATCCAGGCAACACAACCTTCATAAACACAATAATGAAGAACACTTTCAGAGCAAGGTCATCTTTGCTAGGATCCTTGATGAGCACCTTGAGCTTATTCCTCAAATCCTTTGTCTTGATATCTTTGTCCCTGCTAATGTCAAGCTCCGATCTTAACTTCATCAAAGCGTCATCATATCCGTCCTCTGACGGCCTTGGCGCAGAACGACCACCACGAGGGAAACCAAATAATTGCTGTATACCATCACTAGTGATGTGAAGCTTCTTATTAGCCTCACCCATGTCAAGAGTCATTGTATCACAATCTATCCTCAAGTACAAAACTCCCATCAGAGGGCGGGAAATGTTAGACTTCACCCTCCACCTGAAGATAGAACCAAAACCAGATGCATGAACCCTAGCCACATGCCGACTCTCGAGCAATTTAGCACAATCTTCAACCTCTCTCAACGAACATCGCATAGTTAAATTCAATTTCCGTTGGTCACCTTCATCCAAGGCAATTTTTCCGGCATTGCCTCCCACCGGCTTGACCGGACTCATGACGCTAATAGGCTATAAATGGAAACAAAAAAGCCACACCTTAAAAAATGAATATAGAAAACAACAAAAGCATATGAATGCAAGTAAAAAGAAAAAGAAAAGATTGCACAAGTTCAACTATTAAAACAACATCAGTACCACCCCTCAATTGATGCAAACAATGATCAGCCTAACCTGGCCGCAATAGCAGCCGAAACACAATTAAATCATTGCAAGTACAACTAGTAAGTCACATGCAGTACAAAACACAAACCACTACAAACAATGAATATAGAAAACAAAACAAGCATACGAATGTAAGTAAAAAAAAGATTGCACAAGTTCAACTATTAAAACAACATCAGTACCACCCTCAATTAATCAATACAATGACAAGCCTCACCTGGCCAGCATACCACCGCAAACACAAATTAAATCATTACAATTACAATTAGTAAGTCACATGCACAACAAAACACATACCACTGCAAACAATGAATATAGGAAACAAAACAAGCATATGAAGGCAAGTAAAACAAAGAAAAGTTTGCACAAGTTCAACTATTAAAACAACATAAGTACCACAATCAAAATAGATGCAAAACAATGACCAGCCTCACCTGGCCAGCATACCAGCCCAAACACAATTAAATCATTGCAAGTACAACTAGCAAGACACATGCAGTACAAAACACATACCACTGCAAATTCATCTTCTGAATCAACTTCAATATCATCTTCTTCAGATGCAGAATCTTCAGCTTCAACACGAGCACGCTTCTTCACACCTTTGTTCACTTTTCCAGGATGAACTTTACGCTTCTTATTTTCTTTCAAAAAAGACTGCTCTTGAAGGAGGAGACGAAGAAGGCTTCTTATTTGTCAAACCTCATGGACTCCGACGAACAGAGGAGCCACCAAGTTTGCTTGGACCAATTTTCACAGCAAAACTATCTGCATCAGCTTTGCTATTACCAGGTTGGGAAACAGCTTTCACACATGGACTACGCCTCTGTGTGCCATCAGGATTTCGATCTGACATCTTCCTCTTCAAAACAGCTTTCTTCACCTTAACTCCATCACGATCAAACACTTGCGTCAAACGAGTTTGCATCAAGTTTGTCTTCACAGGCATGTCACTTCCATGAGATCCGACATGAACAGTTGAAAAACCCACGTCACCACCTTCGTCGCCTACACATTTAGGAGCTTGAGCAACATCAACATCACTTTCTGGCACACAGGCAGCCTTTTGACGCTGTTCCAATTCCTTTCTCTTCTGGAATTCATACTTCTTCTTTCTTATCCTTTCATCCTCGAGCTGTAACTGCATAGGAACATCCTCAGCTTGGGTAACAGGCTCAGTGCCATCAACACTTTGAGACTGAGTAACAGACAACTGCAAGCTGCCATCACCATCATCAACGTTAAGTGAATACATTCCATTATTAATATCTTTAACAACATCAGCAATGTCCTCTGGAACACCATGGCTGTCATTAACTGCATAAACCAATAACATAACCATGCACATAAAAAAATTAAAACACAATTAACATTGCAGACACAAAAGATAAATAAAGCGCATTGCATCAGACACAAAACAAAACGGAACAACTGATGTAACTAAGCATATATATGTATTAAAGGCTGATAAAAATAGAGCAAATATAAGGGAAACACCAGCAACATTCACAAGTTCTTCTAGAGGATTTGGTATGTCAAAAATAACATTCACAAGATCTTGAAAGCGTTCTGATTTGTCAGAATCAGGAGGCACCGGCACTCCAACATCTGCAACAACATCATAATTAGCAAAAAAAGTACAAGAACAATCAATCAGTTCAACTATGTGAACACTACAAGTTCACCGAATAAAACAAATATGAACCCACCACTTGCAGAACAAACTTCAGAAAACACAACTCTTTCAGTCAGCCGCCATACACAACCTCCGCCAACGACAAAACAACATGGGAATCCGGGGTAGAAACAACTCAAAAAAGCAAAATTGACAACGCAAATCTTTTCATACAGTCCTTATATCTCTCCCTGCAACACCAATTTGAAAGTAAAACAATAGAAAAAGAAGAATAGATTTCCACGGCGGGCGTGGAAAACGACCAAGAACACAAAAACTTGTAATCATAAATTACAGATGAAAAAAATCTCAAAGAACTATAACATACCGATAATTGTCACATCAAAAACGACAAACACGACGTAAATTGAGGCCCACGAACACCACAGTAAACACCGACGCCCAAAATCAGGTCCACCGCCAAAATGCCCACGTCGTCACCTCCGGTGACTACAGATCGCAAAACTCATCCAGCTGAGCGCGCAGATGTGCGGAACCCCTTACATGTCTCCTCTAGCAACGAATGGCCCGCAGCATCGCGCCGGGGAATGACCGGAAGCTCCACGTTGCATCCCCTGTTTCCGTCCGTCGTGCACGCAGGAAGATCAGTTCTTGTTGAAAAACACGTCAGTCCAAATTGTGAACCACGTCAGTTCAAAAAGGGTAACAGAATAATATTCTGTTACGCGTAACAGAATAGCCCAAATGTATATATATATAATTGGAAATATAGGTATAATATATTAATATAACTAGTCGTCAACTCGTGCGTTCGCACGGGCTAGTTTCATAATACACTTAATATATAAGTATTGCAACTATATCCTATGTTAAACATATGCTTTGGAGAATTGTACTCAAAATTTTGAATATTGTTCATGGTCACCGGTAGGACGAAATAGGTTAAGGTCCTCCGTTCTAAAACACGCTGTTGTTTTAGTTTTGGATACGGATGTAGTGCTGAAGGTGTAGCTTGGTCCACTACTTTTATGTATATATTACTAATACTTTATAAACTAAATGTAGTTTGAAGTTCTACTTTGACCTAGCAGATCAGAACAACTTTTGTCAATTAGTCAAACATAACTAAAGTTCGAATACATACTTTAGGATGTTATTTGGTTGGTGCTAAGCAGTATATATAAGGTTTGATGTATTTTTTTGTAATGATCCATATGCGAACAGATGTAGCTAACAATATATACATTAGTATGAATTTTTCTGCCCCATATATGTCTTCAATACTATTTTATATCAAAGAATAGCTTTTTTATTATAATTGAATTCCACAAAAATGAAATAAGCAGACGGATTTTGAAGAAGCTTTGAAGTGACAATCCTCGATATCTTATAAGATGTTATCCTTGGTCACACCAATAGTAGTACATCCCACAATATATCACTCGTTAATTATAAGCACTACAAAGTACTATAATAGTAACACCAGCTCAAAAAAAGTATTTCCTCCATCCATAATATAAGATGTTATTACATCCGTTATGCTCATATATTGGATGTAATAACATATTATATTATGGGGCAGATAGTTGAGATGCAAAATCTAGGTTATTCTACATCTATACTATTTTTTATAACACATAACTCAGGTGAGATAGACTAAGATCGCCACTCCCAATCATGTGTAAGTTGCAGCCCTTGACAATTTTCTCCGACCAAGTAACTTGATCTGTTGTGGCTTTGGTTCTCGGCAGCAAGTAGATTTTTTCTTTGCGACGAATGAACTGTTTTGCAAACAAAAATAGAACTCTGTTACTGAATATTGGCTTAATGTGGAAGAATATAAATTCTGGTGCTTTTATTGAAATCACCCTACTAATGTGGTAACACATAAAGTACCTATCATAGGTACTTTAGCATCATGGTTACAAAAGCTTCTGTGCAAAACGATAAAAGTAGTAGAAGCTAGAGGTGTGAACTGTTTGTTCCACATAGGAAACACTCCCTTCATTCCTAAATAAAAGAGCTTCTAGATATTTCACTATGAACTACATACGGATGTATATAGACATATTTTAGAGTATAGATTTACTCATTTTGCTCCTATGTTGAATCTCTAAAAGGTCTTATATTTAGGAACAGAAGGAGTAGAAACATGCTCTGTCCGTTTCTAAATATAAGCTTTTTAGAGATTCCAACACGGACTCCATACGAATGTATATAGACGTATTTCAGAGCATAGGTTCACTTACTTTGCTCTGTATGTAGTTCATATTGGAATCTCTAATATAAAAAGGCTTATAGTTAGGAACAGAGGGAGTATAATATTAGATGAAAGGCAGAAAGCATGCTCCTCTTTCTCAAACAAACTTCTCATCTATGTACATAACAACAGCATGGAGTTGGAACTGCTACTACATGGTTAGAAGGCGTTGTACTAAGCATGCTTTCTACTCCTAAGCTAGATATTTATGCAGTATACGACCTGCTAAACTTGTGGTCAGTTGATCCATCGGTTTGCTGTATGAAAAGTAGGGAAAGAAAATTAATGCAAGAACATTCGCACATGCTAACCATGCTTTATACTTGTTAGGAATAAGCAACTTGTATTCCCATGAGGCCATAGGCCGATATATATATACATGTACATGTGTGGAACATATGTAGGAAACCCCTAATACAACGGGATAAATACAAAGGGGTACATGACTTATATTATAACTCTAACACCCCCCCCTCAAACTCATGGTGGATGAACAACACTGAGTTTGGAGAGATAAAAGCCATGTTGTGCTCTAGTCTGAGCCTTCGTCAGGAAATCTGCCAACTGTAACTCGGAAGGCACATACTGAAGAGCAATAACCTGATCCTGCACAGCAGCGCGCACATAGAAAGCATCAACACCAATATGCTTGGTGAGCTCATGCTTCACAGGATCGCGTGCAATGCTGATAGCACCTGTACTGTCAGATAAAAGCAGAGTCGGTGTAGTGACAGAAACACCAAAATCCTGAAGTAACCACCGTAACCAAGTCACCTCTGCCGTCAAAAGAGCTATTGCTCGCAACTCAGCCTCGGCACTCGAACGGGAAACTGCAAGCTGTTTCTTCGTCTTCCAGGCAATGAGAGAACCACCAAGAAAAACACAGTAAGCAGAAAGTGAACGGTGATCGGAAGGATCACTAGCCCACGTAGCATCCGAATAGGCCTGGAGCTGTAAAGAACTAGAGCGAGGAAAGAATAGACGGTGAGAGATCGTGCCTCGAAGATATCGAAGAACACGAAGGAGATGACTATAGTGAACCGAGGTGGGGGCAGAGACAAACTGACTCAGAATATGAACCGGATAAGAGATGTCCGGATGAGTGACATCTAGATAGACAAGACTGCCAAAAAGATGACGATAACGCGTCGGGTCAGGGAGAGGATCACCATCAGTAGCACGGAGGTGAACATTGAGCTCCATAGGAGTCTCAACAACGCGCTCGTCAGTAAGAGCAGCACGAGCAAGAAGATCCTGGATATACTTTTCCTAGGATATAAAAAAACCATCAGAGGTAGAAGAGACTTCAATCCCAAGAAAGTAGCGAAGGGGTCCAAGATCAGACATAAGAAACTGCTCACTAAGACGGGCCTTTACAAAGGCAATATACTCGGGGTCATCCCCCGTGATGATCATGTCATCAACATAAAGAAGAAGAAGAGTCTGACCACGAGAAGAAAGGTGAATAAACAATGCTGGATCATGAGCACTTGCTAAAAAACCAGCAGCAGTGATCATAGAGGCAAAGCGCTCAAACCAGGCGCGGGGGGCTTGCTTAAGGCCATAGAGAGAGCGACGAAGACGACATACCATGCCATCAGGAACAGAATACCCAGGTGGTGGCTGCATGTACACCTCCTCACGCAGCTCACCATTAAGAAAGGCATTCTTAACATCAAGCTGAGATATAGACCAGTGGCGTGCAGAGGCAACGTCAAGAAGTGTACGAACAGTGGTCATATGAGCCACAGGAGCAAAAGTCTCGTCATAATCACGACCATGCTCCTGCTGAAAACCACGAGCCACAAGACGAGCTTTGTGACACTCAAGAGAACCATCGGAGCAAGTCTTAACCTTGTAGACCCACTTACAAGTGATCGGACGGACTCCGGGAGGAAGAGAAACAAGATCCCAGGTACCAGTGCGTTCAAGAGCAGCAATCTCCTCTGCCATCGCAAACTACCATTCAGGATGAACAACAGCCTGACGGTAAGAAGTTGGCTCAAGAACAGCAGCACCAGCGGTGGGAAATCCAAAGCGATCAACAGGCGGACGAGGACGAGAACGCAAGCCATAAGTAGGCTGAGAGGAAGATGACGACCCATCCACAGAGGCATCGACTGGTCGTGGACGACGAGTGTAATGCTGAGGAAGAGATGGAATAATAGAAGGAGGAATCGGCAAGGTAGAATCAGGGGGTGGCGACAAAGAAGTCACCGGAGATGAAGGTGTAGAATCCGGTGACAGACTGGGAGAGGAGACCGGGGAGGAAGTCACCGGAGATGAAGGTGGAGAACCCTGTGACATGCTAGGCGGGGAGACCGGGGAGGATGGTGGCTGCAAGTCAACTAGATGTGGAGAAGGAGAGGAAGTGGAATGGAGAGGTACAGTGTCAGCGGGGGTGATAAGTGAGTCAGGAAAAGTGAGGAAAGAGATATCCTGCACTGAAAAAGTCGAGGAAGATGGGCGTGGGTAGAAGGGACGAGACTCTTCAAAAGTCACATCTCGAGAGATACGCATCCGATGACCAATAGGATCCCAACAACGATAGCCCTTATGCTCATCACTGTAGCCTAAGAAGACACACTCAACAGACTTAGCGGTCAGTTTGGTGCGTTCGCGAGGGGCAAGAAGAACATAGCAAACACAACCAAACGAGCGAAGCATCGAATAATCGGGAGAACGATCAAAAAGTCGCTCGAAAGGAACACCACCCTGTAGAGCAGCGGAAGGCTGTATATTGATAAGATAGGTGAATGTGGAGACGGCCTCAGCCCAAAAATGAGGCGGGAGAGAGGCAGCAATCATCAATGCACGAGCCGTCTCAAGAAGATGTCGATGCTTTCGCTCAGCCACACCATTCTGAGCATGAGCACCAGGACAAGAGAATTGAGAGAGAGTCCCGTGCTCAGCAAGAACACCACGCAACATCTTAGAGATATACTCGCCAGCGGAGTCAGCACGAAAAACACGAATGGGTGAAGAGAACTGAGTATGAACCATGGCAGCAAAACGCTTATAAATAGACAACACCTCAGAACGAGAAGTCATGAAATAAAGCCATGTGTAACGAGAGAAATCATCTATGAAAATAATATAGTATTTATGACCACCTTTCGAAGCGAAAGGGGCCGGACCCCATACATCAGAATGGACTAAATCGAAAGGACGCTTAGACACTGACTCACTATGTGAATATGGTAACTGAATCTGCTTGCCAAGACGACAACCCTGACACTCTAAAGAGACATCTCCTGAGACAGACCCCAGAAGGCCTCGACGAACTAAAGAAGACAACCGAGAACCACACAGATGACCAAGTCGATGATGCCACTGCTGGAAGGAACCAGTGACGGAGGCAACAGAAGCGGAAGAACAGGCGATGGTGGTGGCAGCAGAAGGAACATGAAGCCAGTCCAACTCCCAAAGACCCTGAGAATCACGGCGGCGAGGGCCAGCCCCAACCAGAGTGTGCGTGTGACGGTCCTGGATAGAACAAGAGTCAACGTCGAGGATGACGCGACAACCAGAATCTGTAAGTTGACCAGCAGAAAACAAATTCATGGTAAGTCGAGGAACATGAGCAACATCAGGAACAGAATAAGAAGGAGTGGTAAGATTGCCTCTACTATCAACAGAAAGGGGAGTACCATCCGCAGTGAAGACATGAATAGGAGAATCCAGTGATCGAAGAGAGGACAAAGTGGAAGAATGAGAAGACATATGAAAAGAAGCTCCAGAGTCCAGAACCCATGGGGATGTACCTGACTGTGTAGAGGGTGATTGCTCAGTGCGGGAAGCATCAGTCACAGAACCGGCAGTACCCGTCGAGGAAGAACCTGAAGCCGCGAGCAGACGCTTAAGTCTCAGAATATCCTGCTCAGTCAAAGCAATGGCTGAAGCTGTCGAGGTAGATGACGAAGTCCCTGAAGATGATGATCGAGCCTTGCGCAGGTGTTTCTTCTTCGTGTAGCACTGAGACTCAAGATGACCATCATTGTTGCAATAGGCGCAATGTGGACGGGGGCGACCTGAGCCTCCAGAAGGAGTGGGCAAGAGCGGCGGAGCACTCGAGCGAGAAGTGGTCGATGGAGCAGGTGGCGTAGGAGCACGAGTAGCAAGCACAGAGGGAACCTCCAGCAAACCAGCACCACATAAGCGAGTCTCCTCAGCACGAATCTCAGAAAGCGCCTCCATGAGAGAAATACGGCCATGAGCAAACAACTGAGCACGCCGGGGCTCAAACTCCTTACGGAGCCGAGACAGGAACTCATAGACGCGATGAAACTCCAAATTGGCCTGGACAGCCTGGCAACAGGGGCAGGTACGACACCCAGTACTACGGAGAGAATCAAGCTGGCGCCAGATAGCAGAACTCTGTGCATAGAAGTCATCAACAATAGAGTCACCCTGCTGAAGAGCATGCTCCTGACGGATCATAGAGAGGTATAAGGCATCACCAGAGGGCTGATATTGCTCACGAAGACGGGTCCACATCTCAAAGACAGTAGGAAGACCCAGAAATTCAGAAGCAAACTGAGGCAGAACACTAGCAGTGAGAACAGCTGCAGCACGAGCATCATCATCAAGCCACTGGGTGTAAGCAGACAGAGCACCATGATACAACTGAAGAGCCTCCTCATAAGCCAAAACCCTCTCATCATAAGCACGATCAGCAGCCTCATCAGCAACCTTAGCCGCATCCTTGGCGGCCTGATTAGCATCCGTAGGAAGAACCGATGGAGTCGGCAGAGTAGGGGCCACCGGAGGAACTGGACGTGGCGGACAACAGACCTCGCCAGAAAGAACACCCCAAAGACGGATGCCACACATGTGAATGCGCATGAAGCCAGTGAACTCGGTGTAGTTAGAACCATCAAAGATCACCGGACAGCGAGGGACAGCAACATAACCCGATGAAGCAGACATTTTTTTTGGATCCGACGAGAACAACCAGATCGGGATCAGGCGCTGGCTACTAGAGCAGCGGAAGCCAGCTGGAGAGGAGATCAGGGGCACCGGCAGGACGAGCCCCCTGGGCCGATCTGACTCCCTGGGCGCCTGCGGGACGAGCCCCCCTGGGACGAGCTCCCTGGGCGCCTGCGGGACGGGCCGGCAGCCGAGCTCCCTAGGCGCATGCGGGACGGGCGGCTGGGTGACTCCCTGGTCGGGACGGGCCGGCTGCGGAAGCCCTGCGAGCGGAAGCCTGCGAGCGGCCGACTGGAGATGAGATCGGGGGCTCCTGCGGGACGAGCCCCCTGCTTCGATCGAGAGACGGAGAGGAGATCAAGCGGATTGCTTCAATCGAACAGACGGATCAAACGCACGAGTTGCAGCGTGCAAAAAATTGACCTAGCTCTAATACCATGTTAGGAATAAGCAACTTGTATTCCCATGAGGCCATAGGCCGATATATATATACATGTACAGGTGTGGAACATATGCAGGAAACCCCTCATACAACGGGATAAATACAAAGGGGTACATGACTTATATTATAACTCTAACAACACTAACCTAGATATTAATGGAGTATACCACATTGCTAAGCTTGTGATTATTTAATGGCTTGAACATTTTCACGTTTAAGAACTGCCCCCTACATATTGGAAATGGTGGTGTAGGAATGAGCCACTTAGGTTCTCCTGATCATTTAAATCTATATCAAATATCAGAATTGCTTGAGCCATCTGGACACCATGGCTTTCCCTGTTCAAAAATATGTACTAAGTATTACCTACCTAAAACAAAATATGATGGCTGTTCCAAATGTTCTGGTCATAGCTTAACATCTATATTTAAAATCTAAACCTTTTGTATTATCATGGAAAGTGTGGGTATCCATGTTCTTAAGTAATCATATGAATCAATGTTCACATACCTCTAAAAGAAAATGAACAAATTTTATATTGGCTTATAATCCCTAGGCATTCTGATTGCAAGAACACATAAAGAGCTCCAGCTCAAAGTTCACCTCCCTTTTCGTCTCTGGAACTCAACTGCTAGAAAAAGGCACACAAAATTGTAAGCAAAAATATATTTTCTCAGCTCTATCCAATGACAATAAAATGCTTCTGGAAGTTTGCATGAACCGCATGCAACTAAATAACACGGAATAGGGAATCTTTATCCAATGGGGGGAACCAAATCAATTACCTCCAGATAATTTGTTGAGGCGGATGTCGTGACCGTTAAGGGAAGCACCGTTCTGATAGAGCGCTGCTTAGAAGCATCTGAACAAATATCAATATTGGAAAATTGATATAAACATATAACATGCACGTCTGTACACATACAGACTATCTGCAAGCAACTTTTTGCATCATCTACAGATTTACCCATACACACAGTTAGCAAAAAAAATCAAGTAATAGGTAGGCAACAAAAAGTAATGTACATGTACTTTGAATCTTCACTGAAGCACTGCTTAGAATCATCTGAGTAAATGTCAATATTGCAAAATTGATATAAACATACAACATCCATGTCTGTACGCATACACAGACTATCTGCAAGCCATTTTTTGCATCATCGTGCAGATTTACCCATACACACAGCTAGGAAAAATAATAATCAGGTAATTTGGTTGTAGGGAACACAAAGTAATCTAGATGTACTTTGACTCGTCAGTGAAGTTTTCAGGTTTGGCCAGCTCAAGCCATATAACTGAAGCAACACAGAGGACTTTGCTCACTGTTAGGCTTCTCGGAATCAATCTGGAAAGAGGAAAAGTTGTACTACTTAATCATGACACAAACATTAATTTTAGAGGTGTGGCAAAGCACGAACATTGTGGACCTAGAGTCAAGGAGAGGCAAAGTTAGTGGCAAGGACAATGGTATAAAAGTCTTAATATATAACTGGGGTAGTTTAAATCTACATTATTTTGTACTTGTCTCTATACATTTTCTTTTTAGATTATAACATAGTTTTATTCTTCATAATTTATACACAAATAAGCTAACTAAAATTCCACATATAATCTAGGGCAATGTAACATTTTTCACAGCAAGAGCAAATACTTCTACATTGATTATGCCCCAATGTCTATTAAAGCCCTAAAGTCTATTAGAGATCATGTCACGCTCTGCAACTAATTGGGTTCACAAATTAGTTCTATCAGGCTGACTTGTACGTCCTGATATACCCAGAAACTAATCCAAAATAAATATAGCAATATAAGTATATACAATGTATGGATTAGTAGCAGGTTGATATATATATATATATATATATATATATATATATATATATATATATATATATATATATATATATATATATATATATATATATATATATATGCCTTCAAAGAGGTTGGGAATGGCATGTGCAAAGAATATAGTGAACCCTAAAATAGCTGTACAACACATATTACATGCACGCATAGCCAACATAATAGGATTGTACCTTTTTGCCTTATATTTTATATTCAGGCAGATGCATATCGATCTGATTTCGATCCCCCGGATTCCAGAAACTTGATGTGATGATGGATTACTTTTAGTCGCCCTTCACGGCCACCTACGAAAACACACTTCACTGCATCTCAAACACATCCGGACATGTATGTAAACTGCTTTCTACAGCAGGGGTCAGACTATATTAGAATCATCAAGAACCGTGTAGCAAGTAAAGAGTAATAATCAAATACCAACTAATGAGTGTTGCCGAGAATCATGCCTAGCTTTCTACCCAACTTGCAGCCTTTATCTCCCCTGCTGGGTCTCTACGCAGACACATAATAGTACAGCTTGGAATTCAGCCAGATGCATTGCATCCTTGAACCAATGAACAGCCGCTGCCATCCCATCTATATACTGGAAACGGCCACCAATCCACCTTCTTCCTGAAAATCAGAACATAGAGGAACGGAGAGGAACAAAGTAGAGATATAATGGGAGATACACATGAAGGCTGGCTTATCTTCTTGGAGGTTCACGATGATGGCCGGAGGAACTCGGTGTGGTTAATTTGGCCACGGAGGATGCTGCCCGATGCGACTTGAAGTCGAGGTGCCGGTTGTAGGAGTCGAAGTTGAGTCCCTGGCTGGTGGGAGAGGAAAGCCCCTCTGTGTGTTGGAGGAGCCACGCCGCTATGGTTGGCTGGAAGAGGAGGGGCGGCATGCCTCGCCTCCGGACGGCGGTGTCAGTCATTGCATTACGCGAGGAACTTCGGGTTGGAGTGGATCTCTAGGAGAGCTGAGACCTTAGGGGTGGGTAGAGCCGACGAGCTTGGGGCGCTGCGGGATCCGGCCTTCCAAGGAGGCGAGACGGAGAGCACCGGGGAAAAAGGGGGCCGGGACTCGAGGCGGAGAGCACCGGGGAGCCGGCGGCCGAGACTCCGTTGTGGGCTGGCGGCAGAGGCGTACGATGGCTGCTGCAACTGCAAGGGGATTTTTTTAGAGTCGCGGCAAGTATAGATGGGATAAAGAATAGGCCAGAGTTTTTTTTTGAGAAGGAGTTACGACAGATGCAAAATAAAATAAATCAGTTTTTCACTTGCCCGTGGCATAGTGGGCAATTTCTGTCAAACTCTGAGGCTAAATTTAACAATCAGTATTTTTTTCATTGTAGTCTATATGTGGATCAATCTACACCGTAATAACTTGGTCCCATCAGATGTACGGCTCTTAATTACTGATTAACGTGATAATTTTTAGGGAGTCACAAATCAGTATAGGTATAGATAGATAGATAGATAGATAGATAGATAGATTTTTTCATTGTAGTCTATATGCGGATCAATCTACACCGTAATAACTTGGTCCCATCAGATGTACGGCTCTTAATTACTGATTAACGTGATAATTTTTAGGGAGTCACAAATTAGTATAGGTATAGATAGATAGATAGATAGATATAGATATCTCAAATATGCTTAATTTAATAAAAAATGCCACAATTCATGTGGTTCGGACCGGGCCCGGTTCGGGGTTGGGAATTTTTTTCTTTGGGTTTTGCCAAGCCTGGCCCGAACCCGACCCAGCCCGTGGAATGAGCAAGTTTAGTTCGGTTTGAACTTTTGTTACCCACCATTCAATTATATTGTTACCTGATTCTCGTAAACGTTTTTGGTTATACTAGACCGTAAATGGGTACCACACAAAGTAGCACGACCCATCTCAAGCCCAAATACCCCCAGCCCCCACCGTAAATAGACCTCTTTACCGGACAAGGATAAGAGTGAACCAGGGACTGCTCGAGCAAACCCTCAGCCGCCGACACTGTCCAGCCTCTGCCCCAGTTCTTCTTCTTCGTCTAGGTGCCCCTACTTGTCGAGGCCCCGATCTCGCATTCAACTTCGTCCATGTCACGACCACCTTGTCACAGGAACAATAGTAGCGTCAGTGTGGGAAGAGCAGCGGTGGCCGCCCTTCCCCTTCACAGACAGGTGGTGGTGGCGTTGAATGCCCCCGAAGCCCCGATCTTCCCCTACTCCACAAGCAACCCGGCACGACGGAGCAAGGACGACGTTCGCAAGTAGCGACGATGGAGGCCGATTCCATTCTATCCTTTAGGTTACATTTTTTCCATTGATCCAAATTCGATTTCGTGATTTCTATTGCATACGTGTAAAATGCTTCAAATTCCGAATGTCGAGATTTCTGCTTAACGCTTGTAGTTATTTTTTATTTTTTTATTCTGTAAATCTAAAGATTGTATTTATGTTTTTCAAATTTAATCCACGTCCGTTGTACAGCAGGGATGGAAGCTATAAAAACAACATTAATACATTCAAATAAAAAAAATGCCAATTTGAACCAAATAGAATAGGGAACAAGCGCTTACACCCCGACCCCGCTGTCACTTTGCACTTTACCATTTACTAGTAGCCTTGCACATGCACACATGTCCATGCAAGACACATCTTATTCTTCAATTGAATATCACTTTTTTAGTTTTTACATACACAAGAGTATACGGTATAGACATATAGTGTGTCACTTACACTTAGTTCGGTTAATCTCCGACCACAGTCAAATAACTAAATTAAATACTCGCTCGTATGAGTCGTCGTGCCAATCCTACCCTTATTTGTCTGCTCTGCAACGCCGGTGTTTGACTAGTGCGAGTGGCCTTGACTTTCCCTATTCAAAGTCCTCATAGCGAGCGAGAATGATACATGTGGATAGCCAACATTCAACCAGGACAAGATAACATAAAAGGCGATCGCTAGCCCCATGTGCATATTAGGAGCGAGTAATTAGCGCCCAGTAGATGGGTGCAAATAAAGGAGGTGCTAAGAAGAGACACTACAAGCGAAAAATCTGCAAATAAAGGCGGTGCTAAGAAGAGACACTACATGCGAAAATCATTTGACAGGTACACAACAACAGGGGCGACCAGTTCATGTGCAACAACCATATAAAGAGAAATCAATAGAATGAATGCCACTGTCAAGTTCGTTTCCTCTCGCTTTTCGAGTTGCTTGTGCCAAATAAGCTCCGCTCGGGTCCACCCGATAAAGCATTGGGGACCATGTCTGTAGGACACCCTTTGTTCAGTCGTCTCATCTGTCGCAATTAATACGAGAAGACGACTTTGTGATCATCATGTTTTGTAGTGAAGGATATCGATGTGTACTCATGTGTCCCATGCGTTGCCATTCTCGGGATGGGAAATTCCTCTTTGGTTATGTTTTCCACATTTTGTTTATCCGTGCTTCTGCTTCGTCATCCTTAGACGGATATTTTTCACGCAACTTTCTTTCCTAATCCACTTTCAGGTCAATCAAACCCGACCACCTCCGGTGGCGTGTCTATGTGAAGGAAGGGAAGGCAAGGCTGCCTCCCACGTTGGTTCTGTTTGCGATGAGGGCGGGTGGCCAGGATACTTTAGTAGCAAGGTGGAAATGCATCCTTTGAAAGTTCTAATGTACATTTTTGTCTTTTTCGTTCCAATCAAGAACTAGTACCTATGTTTTCCCTTTTCCCTGTAAGATATCCAAATGATCCTCCTGAACAAATGACGTTTTTGGTTTCTCGTACAGTATAGCATGTCGACATTTATATATATATGTTTCTATTCCTATGTTTTCAAAATCTTGGGTCTATATGAGGTTCTTCATTACTCCTCGGTTCGCTTGTCTACTTGTGTTTGCCTCTTTGTATCTCACACCCAAGAACGTTTGGAATGAGTTTGGTTTAGACCTATGCATGGACAACCCACCCGGAGGCTGGAAACCGAAGCCCGACATTAGGGCCGGGATTGGGCTTCACTTTCTTGCTCAAAAGCTCGAAAAGACCAAATGGCCATATATATTATTCGAAATATAGGTATAATAAATTAATATAAAATCCTGAATATGATTGATTTAATAAAAAATATCAATGTTCATGTGGTTCGGGCTGCGTCGGGTTCGGGTTTGGGATTCTTCTCTTAGGGTTTGGCCTAGCCTGGCCCGAACCCTACCCGACCCGTGGAATGGTCAGGTTTAGTTTGGTTTGAAATTTTGTTACCCACCATTCAATTATATTGTTACCCGATTCTCGTAAACATTTTTGGTTATGCTGGACCGTAAATGGGTACCACACAAACTAGCACGGCCCAACTCAAGCCCAAATCCCCCAACCCCTACCGTAAATAGACCACTTTACCACACACGGATAAGAGCAAACCCGGGACGACTCCAACAAACCCTCCGCCGCCGACCCTGTCCAGTCTCTGTCCCAATTCTTCTTCGCCGTCTAGGTGCTACTACTCGTCGAGGCCCCGTTCTCCCATTCAACTTCCTCCATGTCACGACCACCTTGTCATAGGAACACTAGTAGGGGCAGTGTGAGAAGAGCAGCGGCGACCGCCCTTCCACTTCACAAACAGGTGGTGCTGGCGCTGAATGCCCCCGGAGCCCCGATCTTCCCCTACTCCACAAGCAACCCGCCACGACGGAGCAAGGACGCCGTTGCGCAAGTGGTTGCGGCGATGGCTGATTCTATTCCATCCTTCAGGTAGCGTTATTTTTCATGGATCCGAATTCTGATCTTCGTGATTTCTATTGCATGCACGTAATATGATCAAATTCTGAATGTTGAGATTTCTGCTTAATACCTGTAGTTATTTTTTATTTTTTATTCTCTAGATCTAAAGATAGTTTTTATGATTTTCAATTTTTAATACACATCTATTGTACAGAAGGGATGAAAGCTGTAAAAAGAACATTAGTGCATTCAAATAAAAAATTGCCAATTTTGAACCAAATAGAATAGAAACACACGCATACACCCCGGCCCCCGCTGTCACTTTACTCTTTACCATTTACTAGTAGCCTTCCACATGCACACACGTCTCCACAAGACACATCTTATTATTCAATTGAATGGCACTTTTTTAGTTTTTACATACACAATAGAGAGTATATGGTATATACATATAGTGTGTCACTTACACTTAGTTCGGTTAATCTGCCACCATGGGCATGAACAACAAGAGAAACACAACATTGCAACCATGACCTCGTGGTTGTCCATTACACCTCCATAACCACGCCATATTTAGGCTTCTGTATTGTTTTGCTTTGAGGTCAAATTTTTTAATTCATTTGTTAGACTTGACTAGTAGCCTTGCACGTGCACACATGTCTTCAGAAGACACATCTTATAATTCAATTGAATGACACTTTTTTAGTTTTTATATACACAATCGAGAGTATATGGTATTGACATATAAGGTGTTACTTACACTTAGCTCGTTTAATCCGCGACCACAGGCACGACTGGCATGAACAACAAGGGAAACACCACATTGCAGCCACGAACTCATGGTTGGCCATTACACCTTCATAACCACGTCCTATTTGGGCTTTAGTATATTTGTGCTTTGAAGTCAAAAATTGCAATTCATTTGTTAAACTTTAAAGATGCTAGTAGATGGGATCACCATGTAATACGTATGTTTTGGGTAACTGCTCGACACCCTAACGGGATGCGGCTATCTCATTATATATAAGTACCAAAGGGTACAAATACAACGTGTATAAACAAGTCTATGTATAAGCAAGTCTACGTATACATATACAGTCTAACACCCTCCCTCAATCTTAACTATGGCCTGAAATACAAACCAAGTTAAGATTGCGCTTGCAGCCTACAAACTGTGGTTGTGGAAGAGGCTTCGTGAAAATGTCAGCAAGTTGATCCTTTGACGAGATGAACTTGATGCTAAGTAGCTTCTGTGCAACACGTTCTCAAACGAAGTGATAGTCAACCTCAATGTGTTTCATCCGAGCATGAAACACCGGATTAGATGACATATATGTAGCACCAATGTTATCACACGAAAGCACCGGAGGATGAGCCGAAGAGACTCTCAGCTCTCTCAACAAAGACTGAACCCAAATGATCTCAGCCATCGCATCAGCAACAACTTTGTACTCAGCTTCCGTATTGCTGCGAGACACCATAGCCTGCTTGCGAGCATTCCAAGCGATCAAGTTAGAACCAAGAAACACTGCATATCCCCCCCCCCCCCCCCCCCCCCCCCCCCCGTGGATCACCGGTCATCAGGACTACCAGCCCAGTCTGCATCTGAAAAGGCTGAGATCTCATAAGACGACGCAGGCTGGAGGAGCAAACCATAAGAAGCATTGAGGCAAATATAGCGCAGGATACACTTCACAGCTGACCAATGAGATGTCCTGGGTGCATGGAGGAACTGAAAGACACGGTTGACTGCATAAGAGACGTCTGGTCTAGTGATAGTAAGATACCGGACCACCAACAAGACTGCGGTACTCAGTAGCATCATCAGATGAAAGAGGGTCTCCATCAAGAGCAGACAATCGATCAGTGGCCGACATCGGAGTGCTGGAAGGTTACACTTTAGCATTCCAGCATGACGCAACAAGTCCAGAGAATACTTCTTCTGAGTAAGAGTTAACCTAGCAGAAGACCGTGAAACCTCCTACCAAGGAAGAAGTTTAGAGCACCTAGATCCTTGACAGCAAAATCACCACTCAAAGCAGCCACAAGATGATCTGCAGCAGCATCTGAGGAACTGATGAGTATGATATCATCAACATAAACCAGTAGATACATCATAACCTCAGGACGCTGAAGAAGAAATAGGGACGTCTCAGCAGTGGAGGGAATAAACCCAAGCGCCCAGAGAACAGAGCCGAGGCGTGCATGCCATGCACGGGGAGCCTGCTTGAGCCCATAGAGTGCCTTAACAAGACGACAGAGATGGTGAGGACGTGCCGAATCCACAAACCCTGGCTGCTAATGCATATAAACTTCCTCCTCCAGAACTCCATGCAAGAAAGCGTTCTGCACATCAAGCTGACGAAGAAACCATCCTCGAGTAACTGCAAGAGACAATAGTAAACAAATGGTAGTGGGCTTGATAACTGGACTGAAGGTGTCTTCATAATCAAGACCATACCTCTGTTTGAAACCCTTAGCAACTAGCCTTGCCTTATAGCATTCAATGGAACCATCAGCATGTCTCTTGACTTTAAAAACCCACTTAGAATCAATGATGTTAACCCCAGATACTGGAGGAACAAGCTGCCAAGTGTCATTCTTCAGCAACGCCTGAAACTCATGTTCCATCGCGGCACGCCAGTGAGGAATGCTCAGTGCAGCCTGAAAATGGCGAGGCTCAATACTAGGATCCTCAACAGCATGAGCCATGCAAGTAGCGAGCCACGCGACAGTCCCATCAGTGCAGATCTTTGGCTGGAAGACCCCCTGTTTGGCTGCGTGTGCGAGGACGAAGAGTAGCAGCTGGCTGTGGCTGCAACGCCGGGCTCGACGCGGGCGACAGTAGAGGCAAGGCCGAGCCACCCGAGCTGGCGCCAGAGCCCTCTGGCATCAGAGAGGTAGGCGGTGTCGGGCCATGTGAGGCTCGCCCATCAGGAGCCGGGGCGGGCGAAGGAGAAGCGGCCATTGGGCCAGGCGAGGCAGCAGCTGGCCCAGGCAAAGCCACCACCGATGCAGGCGAGGGCGACGCCCGCAGGGCAGCTGCAGGTGCAGCTTCCGCGGGCTGATGGGTGCTGCCCGATATGCATGTCCCATGCATGAGATCGACATACGGATCCGGGGCATCCGTCGATGCCTGTTCATCAAGGAGCTCAAGACGAGCACCACGTCCAACACCTGCATCATGGTTAGGAAGCAACACAAGCATTTGCAACATCCACAAATTGATCAGGTGAAGGTATGGTAGAATGAACGTCTGGCATAGGAGTGTTAGAGTTGTTCGGAAGTGCATGAAAGGGGAACACATTCTCATCAAATACAACGTCACCAGAAATGTAGACGCGATTGGTGGGAACATGTAGGCATTTGTACCCTTTGTGAAGGGAACTATACCCAAGGAAAACACACTTTTTAGACCGAAACTCTAGCTTATGTTTGTTATACGGACGCAAATGAGGCCAACATGCAGACCCGAAGACTTTGAGAAATGTGTAGTCTGGGATTTCACTGAGCAAGAGTTCAAGCGGAGTTTTCATATTCATAAGTCGTGAGGGAAGCCTATTTATCAAAAAACAGGCAATGGAGAAGGCATCACTCCAGAACCTAAAAGGAACGGAGGCATGAGCTAATAAAGTAATGCCAGTTTCTACAAGATGACGATGCTTACATTCAGCGGTCCCATTCTGCTGATGTGTATGAGGACAAGACACATGATGTGTGATCCCAAGTTTGTTAAAAAACGAGTTGAGGTTGTGATATTCACCCCCCAGTCAGTTTGAACATGAATAATTTTCTGGCTAAGGAGACGCTCAACATGTGCTCGAAACTGTATAAAAACATCAAACACATCAGACTTTCTCTTAATAAGATAAAGCCAAGTAAACCGACTATAAGAAGCAATGAAACTGACATAATAATTGTGGCCACTGACAGACGTTTGGGCATGACCCCATACATCGGAAAACACAAGCTCAGGAGGATGTTTCACAACACAACTTGACTCTGAAAACGGAAGTTGATGACTCTTGCCCTGCTGACAGGCATCACAAATAGTTTCAGCAGTTTTATTTGACACAACCGGTAGTTCATGACAATGCAATACATGACAAACTATAGGAGCAACAGGATGGCCAAGGCGCGCATGCCAATGTGTAGATGACACACGAATACCACTGAACGCCTGAGGAGAAAACTGCGTAGGAGGTGCAGTCGGCGCGTCAAGTGCATACAAGCCATGGCGAAGACGACGCTAAGTAGAACGACCCTCCTGTACCGATCCTTGATAAAGAAACAAAAAGGGTGAAACTCAGCAAGGACATTATTATCATGAGTAAGTTGTGGAACAGACAACAAACTACGCGTAGCAGTGGGAATACGAATAACATTTGAAAGATGCAGTTTTCGTGAATTGTGTGCAAGAAGTGACGCCTGACCAACATGCGAGATGCGCACACCTGCTCCATTGGCGGTGTGCACCTGATCATGACCGCGATATGGCTCATGAGTGGAGAGCTTTCCCATCTCGTTGGTGAGGTGGTTCGTAGCTCCCATGTCCATGTACCATGTAGGATCAATAGAGTAGGATGGAGTGCGTCTGTGCTCATGACTCGTCACCGTAGCAGCCGCCTACTTTTCTTTCCCCTTGCCATTGTTGCCTAGGCCAAGGAAATCTTGCTTGTAGCAGCGCTGAGCGCGGGAGGCTATGTGGCGCTCAATGCCACACAGTTGGCAGGCCTGCTGAGCGCCGCAACAAGGGCAGCAAGCCACTAGCCGAGACCTGCTAGTGATAGATGGCGCGGCGCTCCGCGAAGTCTGCTGAGATGAAGCTGCTGGCCTGGCAGGCAGCAACGGCTTCTGTGGTTTGCCGCGGGTGCATGCATTAGCGGTGGCGAAACTCGGGGAGGCACGACGCGCTTTGATGCGCTGTTCGTGACCAAGAAGGCGCGCATAAAGTTCCCGTGGCGGAAGAGGTGCCTCGCGACCATGGACATTCTCGATGAGATTATCATAGTCATCATCGAGGCCACTGAGCACATGGGTGGTGAAGTCCTCATCTCCAAGCTGCTGGCCAATCGAGGCCAAAGTGTCGGCGAGACCGGATGTTGAAGTACTCTGTGATGGTTAGGCCATCGAGCTTGGTCTCCCCCAACTCAGTGTGTATAGAGTGAGCACGCGCCTGAGATTGAGAGGCAAAGCTGTTGTGAAGCGCTGACCAAGCATCCCGAGACGTCGCAGCGAAGATGACAAGCGACGACACACACGGAGTGAGCGACGACTGAATGGCAGAGAGGATTGCCTGGTCTTGAGGCACCCACACGTGATAAAGCCGGATGATATGGCGGTGGACATAGGATGGACCCATCAACATATCCCTCCAACTAGCGACTCCATAGAAGAGGTAGCACCTGAGCCCACCATGACAAATAGTTGTCTGGCGTAAGCTTCACTGGAAGGAGGTGCGAGAAATAAAATGACGGCGGCGTCGCAACATAACCCGCAGGAGCCTATTTCAGTGGCGCGTGAAAACCCATCATCGGGTCTGTCTCGGAGTGAGGAGCGAGCGCCATAGATGTATCATAGACAGGGGCGGCTAGGGCATTGGTCGACCCGACCGGCCCCCCCCGAGGACGCGTCGGATGTAGCGCCGTAGGCCGCTGCATAGGTGTGCGGGTGCGGCTGGGCCGCGTAGGGTGACGCAGGCGGTGCCCCGTACAGGAAGGGGGCGGCGGTGGCACGACACCGTAGGTTGGTGCAGGGGTGCCATACCACGGGGCGCCGTAGGGTTGGGGGGGAACCGCCCCATACACGGGTGTAGGGCTGCAGAAGGATGGCGGCGCAGAAGCAACGGTCGAGGGAGCAGCGCCACCGGATGAGATCGGCAGGGGTAGATCGCCTTGCCCACCCAACCCGGCCAAAGAGCCTGCGAGGGTGCCGCCATGCGGCTGAGCCTTCCACCAGGCTGGAGCGAGTGGGCGAGAGGCGAGGAAGGGCGATGACGGGGTGACAGCAGAGGCCGGCACGGCGGCGGCATTGGGAGGAGCCGACGCAGTGGCGGCGTTAGGTGCGGTGGAAGACATTGAAAACCCTAGTCTGATACCATGTAATACATATGTTTTGGGCAATTGCTCGACACTCTAACGGGCTGCGGCTATGTCATTATATATAAGTACCAAAGGGTACAAATACAAGGTGTATAAGCAAGTCTACGTATACATATATAGTCTAACACACCAGCTATTTTTCCAGCGGAGAGGATTATGGGAGTACCTTGATATTTTAATGGAAGGCAATGTTTAATGCCAAGAGAATAACACATCACAAGAAATATCAAGATGCTGTCATGCACAGGTCAAAAGTGTTTGGAAAAGTAGATATGTTTGGGACGTATCATGGTGCTATTACCGATAACTTGTCGGCATGCAAGGAGTGGCCAAGGTCAAATAACCAAATTAAATACTCGCCCATATGAGTCGTCGCACCAATCCTACCCTTATTCATTTGCTTCGTAATGCCGGTGTCCGACTAGTGCGAGTGGCCTCGGCTTTCCCTTTCTGAAACCCTGATAGTGAACAAGAATGATACATGTGGATATCCAACATCCAACCAGGAAAAGATAACATACATGATGATCGCTACCCCACGTGCATACTATGGGTGACCAATTGGCATCCAATAGACGGGTGCAAATAAAGGAGGTGCTAAGAAGGGATGCTACACATGTAAATCATTTGACGGGTATGCAACAATAGGGGTGACCAATTTGTGTGCAGCAACCATATATAGAGAAAGGAATAGAATGAACGCCAACTGTCGAGTTCGTTTCATCTTGCTTTTCGAGCTGCTTATGCCGAATAATCTTGGCCCGGGTCCACCCGATCAAGCATTGGGGACCATGTCTGCAGGGCACCCTTTGTTCGGTCGTCTCATCTGTCGCGGTTAATATGAGAAGACGACTTAGTGACCATCTTGGGAGATGGGATGCCATCATCATGTTTTGTAGTGAAGGATATCCACATGTACTCATGTGTCCCATGCGTTGCCATTCCTAGGCCGGGAAATTCCTCTCTGGTTATGTTTTCCATATTTTGTTTATCCGCGCTTCCGCTTCATCATCCTTAGATGGATCTTTGCATGTAGCTTTTACCTAATCCACTTTCAGGTCAAACGAACCCGACCACCTCCTGTGGCATTTCTATGCGAAGGAAGGAGAGGCGGGGCTGCCTCCCGCATTGGTTCTATCGGCGATGAGGGCGGGTGGCCAGGATACTTTGGCAGCAAGGTGGAAAAGAATCTTTTGGAAGTTCCAATGTACCTTTTTTGTCCCTTTCGTTCCAATCAAGAACTAGTACCTTTGTTTGCCCTTTTGCTTATAAGATATCCAAATGATTCTCCTCAACAAATGATGTTTTTGTATTTTGGTACAATCTAGCATGTCACCATATATATATATATATATATATATGTTTCTAAGGTGGAAAAGAATCTTTTGGAAGTTCCAATTTACCTTTCTTGTCCCTTTCGTTCCAATCAAGAACTAGTACCTTTGTTTGCCCTTTTGCTTATAAGATATCCAAATGATTCTCCTCAACAAATGATGTTTTTGTATTTTGGTACAATCTATCATGTCACCATATATATATATATATGTTTCTATTCCTGTGTTTCCAAAATCTTGGGTCCATATGACGTTCTTCATTACTCCTGGGTGCGCTTGTCTACTCGTGTTCGCCTCTTTGTGTCTCACACCCAAGAATGATTGGAACGGGTTTCGTTTAGACCTGTGCATGGACAACCCGACCCGGAGGCTGGAACTTGAAGCCCGAAATTATGGCCGGGTTTGGGATTCACTTTCTTGCTCCGAAGCCTGAAAAAAGACCAAATGGCCATATATATATTATTTGGAATATAGGTGTAATAAATTAATATAATATCCTGAATATTATTAATTTAATAAAAATACCACTTTTCATGTGGTTCAGACCGGGCCAGTTCGGGTTTGGGAATTTTTTTCTTCGCGTTTAGCCAAGCCCGACCCGTGGAATGATCAAGTTTAGTTTGGTTCGGACTTTTGTTGCCCACCATTCAATTATAATGTTACCCGATTCTCGTGAACGTTTTTGGTTATACTAGACCGTAAAAGGGTACCACACAAACTAGCACGGCCCAACTCAAGCCCAAATCCCCCCAGCCCCCGCCGTAAATAGACCGCTTTACCATACAAGGATAAGAGCGAACCAAGGACTGCTCGAGCAAACCCTCAGCCACCGACCCGGTCCAACCTCTGTCCCAGTTCTTCTTCTTCGTCTAGGTGCTACTACTTGTCGAGGCCCCGATCTCCCATTCAACTTCCTCCATGTCATGACCACCTTGTCACAGGAACACTCGTAGCGTCGGCATGGGAAGAGTAGCGGCCACCGCCCTTCCCCTTTAGAGACAGGTGGTGCTAGCGCTGAATGCCCCCAGACCCCCGATCTCCCCCCACTCCACAAGCAACCCACCGCGATGTAGCAAGGACGACGCTGCGCAAGTAGCGGCAGCGGAGGCCGATTCCATTCCATCCTCCAGGAAGCGTTTTTCCATGGATCCAAATTCTGATCTTCGTGATTTCTATTGCATGCGCATAATATGCTTCAAATTCTGAATGTTGAGATTTCTTCTTAACACTTGCAGTTATTTTTATTTTATAAATCTAAAGATTGTTTTTATGATTTTCAAATTTTAATACACATCTAATGTATAGCAGGGATGAAAGCTTTAAAAAGAACATTAATACATTCAAATAAAAAATTGCCAATTTTGAACCAAATAGATTAGGGAACATGCGCATACACCCGGACCCCGTTGTTACTTTACTCTTTATCATTTACTAGTAGCCTTGCACGTGCACACACGTCTCCACAAGACACATCTTATTATTCAATTGAATGGCACTTTTTCAGTTATTGCATACACAATAGAGAGTATATATGGTATAGACATATAGTGTATCCCTTACACTTAGTTCGGTTAATCTGCTACCATGGGCATGAACAACAAGAGGAACACAACATTGCATCCATGAACTCGTGGTTGGTCGTTACACCTCCATAACCACGCCATGTTTAGGCTTCAGTATTGTTTTGCTTTGAGGTCAAAAATTGTAATTCATTTGTTAGACTTTACTAGTAGCCTTGCACGTGCACACACGTCTCCAGAAGACACATCTTATTGTTCAATTGAATGGCACTTTTTTAGTTTTTACATACACAATAGGGATTATATGGTATAGACATATAGTGCCTCACTTACACTTTGTTTGTTTAATCCACGACCATGGGCACCCTTGGCATGAACAACAAGGGAAACACCACATTGCTTCCACGAACTCATGGGTGGCCATTACACCTCCATAACCGTGTCATGTTTAGGCTTCAGTGTTTTTATGCTTTGAAGTCAAAATTTGTAATTCATTTGTTAAACTTTAAAGACGCTAGTAGACGGGATCACTAGTTAATTTTTCTGGCAGAGAGGATCATGGGAGCAACTTGAGATTTTAATGGAAATCAATGTTTAATGCCAAGAGAATAATACATTAGAAGAAATATCAAGATGTCGTCATGCACGGGTCAAAATGTGCCCATAGAACACACCGGAACACAAAGCTTTAGTACCAAATGTCGTGGAATTGTACGGCAGATGTCCTAGTGTGAGGACTTAGTCGTGGAGCTATCGCATTGAGATTAGCTTAAAGGGGTTAATCAGGACAAAGGACACGAGGAGTTTATACTGGTTCAACCCCTTACGATGAAGGTAAAAGCCTAGTCTAGTTTGTAGTTGGTATTGCTAGGGTTTTGATGAGCAGGGAGCGAATACGCTTGACCCGGCTCTCGATCTGTTGTTTCTTGCCCTAAGTCACCGCTAGGTCGCCCCCTTATATACACGGGTTGATGCCCTGCGGCCCTGAGAGTATCGACCGGTTTATACAACGTATCCGACTTGATGACCTTTCTTACATACCTTACTATACAAGTTTTACATACATGGTGGTTTATAACCATGGGCCTTAAGCCGCCTTCGGGTCTGGGCCCTCCACCAAGCCTAACTATGAACCTCCATATGATCTTGGGCTTCATCGAGACGGATCGTCATAGGGATGACCCGGCCCCTCCTCGGCGGGTCATACCTAATAGTTATATCCCCAACATTAGGCCCCAGGTTGATTTGAACTTGTTCATGTCAATCTTCAAAACTTACAAAAATCCTTCCATATCCGCTGCAAAAAACCTTGTAACCCGCCATGACGTCATCTCCAGGAATTTTGGAAACCCGCCACGATGTCATTTTCAATGGACCTTTATCTTAATGTATTCCCGAAAATCAAGGCGTCCAATTAGCTGGATAACCATCATTCGGCCTCCTCGTCTTTTGCGCCTGCCTGTTTCCTGTCTCCTTATAAATAGGACTGAAAGCCACCTACCATTCTTCTCCTTCTTCTTTCTTCCTCCTCACAACACGACATCCTGCACGAACCTTGCCGCCGTCGACCTCCGTCTTCGACCTCAACTCCGACCGCTGCATCACCCTGAGTGGACCAGAGAACTGCAGCGCCACCCCGCTGTCTGAACATCATTGGTAAGCTTTCCGTTCCTCATCATGGATCCGTCATTAGGGTTTGTTGGTGTTCTTCGGTGTTCGTCGGTGTTCTTCCTTTTTCTTTGTTTAGATCCATAGGTTAGATCCAAAGCTATAGGAATCTTGCGCGGTAGCAGTTTCAGTACTTGTTTTAATACTAGAACATATCCCCATTGTGATAGATCTTCTCTAGGGCTCCTCTGCCCTTCCTCTGTCACTTTTTGTAGATGAATTTATCCCCCTTTTTGGAACAACGGTAGATCCATATTTCTAACCTCAATCTGCGGAATCTGTTTGTCCCAATAGTTAGCAAATTCTGTTTTCGATAACTCTTGAATATCTTAGTCATGGTGGCTTACTCCGCCGGCTTATCTTTACTTCATATATCATTAGCCCTTACCTAAGCCGCCATTATAACCATGCATTGTATTTGTTGACTTGCAATCCCACCAACTAACTTGAACCGCCAAATTATTTCCTCTTTGTCGGGTTTCGGGTTCCGACAGACCCTTGAGGTTCGAATACTGGGGTGCACGCGGAGATTTCGCCTTCTACCTACCTGCACCCCACCGCCTCGCTAAGATCTAAGCTATGTAAAGAACAACACAAGAGACACAGGGTTTATACTGGTTCGGGCCACCGTTGTGGTGTAATAGCCTACTCCAGTGTGGTTTGGTGGATTGCCTCTTGGGCTGATGATGATGAGCAATACAAGGAAGAACAGCCTCGTGAGGGTCTGTTCTTGGCTGGAAGGATGAACTGCTAGGAGGAGTTCAGTCACCCTTCTCTCTCTCTCTCTCTCTCTCTCTCTTGCCGCTCTGATCTTATCCCTGTTCTCATCTACCTGATCTCATCTCCTCTCTCCTCCTCTGGGGGTGGCTAGTCCTATTTATAGGCAAAGGCCCTGGGCCTCTTCCCAAATATTGAGCAGGAAGGGCGCCAACAATTGGCCATTTTGAAGGGGAACATCGGGTACACTTATCCTGACTAAAGTTGGTCCTCGCCTGCCAAAGACTCTGGTGGTGACGCTGGCTTGGGCTCCACAATGACTTCCTCCCTGCCATTGGGCTGGTCTTGGTCTCGTTGCACCGAAACGGGTGCCTTTGCTTGATGCTCTCGCCTGCGCTTGCTCCCTTTGCACCAAAGAGGAAAGGAGGACACTGCGCGGGCTGGCGCCCGCCTGGCACCCTTGGTCGTCATGGCTTGCGTCACGAGCACCTCGTGAGGTCGTTGATTTCTCCGCCTCCTCGCGAGCTAGCCTGATGAGGCCGTGCCTGAGGAAGCTCCGTGTCGTCCACCCCGCGAGGCTTGGCCCCTCGCGAGGGTCTTGGGTCTGTGTTGATGAAGATGGGCCGTGCTGGGCCCCCTTTGAGCCACGCCGCAGGCCGCAGGAAGGCAAGTCTGGGGACGCCCGTTCCCAGAACGTCGACAGTAGCCCCCGGGCCCAAGGCGCGCCCGGACTTGGCCATGCAGGGAGGCAAAAGGGAAAGGGCGAAGCGCCGCGGGCCCTAATAGCCTGCGGCCTTGGGCGCCGCGTGGCGGTGGCTGTATGTGGATGTAGGGGTGCCTAGCCCCCTGCTATCGGAGCCAACTTCGCCTGCTGTCCCAAATTCGGGCTAGGGCCAGGAGACACTCGAGAGCCCCCGGCTCGTCTTTGTCTGGCACCGCTTCGCGTTCTTGAGGTCGCTTGGTGTGACAGCGCCCAAGGTGGTGAAGGAGTTCCTGCTACGCCGTATTGCTCCTCTCCAACGCCACTCCCGCCAGATGTGGGCCTTCAGCGGGCGCGATGATCGTATGAGGCTCCAGGAAGAGGACCTGACGCCTGAAGTGCTGAGGACAGTGCTCTTGATCCTGACTGGGGACCCCACCCCTGGCAGCATCCAGCAAGGAGGGGCCTTGCTGTACCTCTGCCAGAACAGGGGCGATTTTGTGAATCAGATGCCCAATGACGGTGACTGCCCTTCCAGTCGGCCAAGGCGATTCTTCCTCAAGTGGCAGAGCAGGGAGGCATGAGGCGCCAGAGGCCGAGGGGGCTCCCGGCGGGGTGGCAGCGCCGGCCGATGCTCATGAGGGAGCAGCTCTTGGGGCCCGTGCCGCTGAGGGCGGCAAGCAGCTGCCCCCAGCGCCTGCGGCTGAGGCCCCTGAGGCTCCAGCCGCTTCTCTTGGCGAGGCGACTGGCAGTGCGCATCAGGCAGGTGCCCCTGACGCGGATTGCCTTGACGCTCCGTCCTCGTCGCAGGTTGATCCCTGTGCTCAACTCCTGGGCCGCTTCCGTGTGGACTTTGAGGCCCTCCGGAAGAGAAGGGAGGCCCTGGGCGATGATTACCCTTGTCGCCTGCTGAAGCGTAGGAAGTACTTCGCCACTGACGAGTAAGCCTTTTCCTTTTCCAGCTCCCGATCCTTCTGTTGCTTTTACTGATCCTTGCTCCGCAGGCCCATTCCAGCCGAGCTCGCGGAGATGGCTGAGGTGCCGCCCCCCTTGGCTTCGCCCCCTCTACCATCCTCAAGCGCTCCGAGCAGCAGAGCCCTTGTGGTGAGGGTGATCGGAGAGGCGAACCGTCCTGAGGCGCATCGAGGCCCTGCGCACCTCGCGATCCTCCTTCGCGGGCCTTCTCGTGGCATAGCCACCCTACCGTGGGCTTCTCGCCTGGTCGTGGACTGCGATTGGCTGAGGTACTCCCTGCGCTCTTCCTCTGTGGACGGGCTGGCTCTAGGCCGGGATTCTGGCATGGCGTGCCCGGCCGTCGCGAGGGGGCCAGCCCCCAGCGCCCTGCCCGGAGGGGGTGTGCTGATTCATGGCCCCCGGTGCTTGCTTGGGGCAGATGATGGTGTGGAAGACGTGCTCGAGCGCGCCTGGGAGCGTCGCGCTCTTCGCCAAGGATTCCTTCGAAGGGCGGCTGACGCGGTGAACCTGCTCGGTGAGGAGCTGGCTGATGAAGACGCGCGCCTTGAGGCCGAGGGCCTACGCCTGGCTGCAGAGAGGCGCGAGCTGGAGGGCGCCATCAGCGCAATCTTGACGACGAAGAGGCCAAGGCGTCGCTGATGGCCTCTCGGGAGGCCCGATCTCAGGCCGCTGAGGAGGCCCGGGAAGCTGACCGGCGGCGAGAGGCGGCGGAGGAGCGGGCTCGGGAGGTCCTGGCCCAGTGCCACTCACTGGAGGAGCAAGTGGAGCTGCGTGAGGCAGCCCTCGCATCGATGAGGGTGGCCTCTGGCGACCTAGTAGAGCTGCAGAAGCGTGAGGAGGCGCTGACGCTGGAAGCCGCCGAACGTGCACGCGAGTACGAGCATCTGGAGACGAGAGAGCGCTTGGTGACGCAGGCGGAGGATGATGTCGCTGCACGGGAAGCCCACATCCTGGAGGAGGTCGGACGTCGGGTGGCGACAGCGCGCTTGAACCTCGAGCGCAAGTTCGAGGAGAGGCTGGGGTTGATCCGGGCCAAAGCTGAAGGTAGGACTGCTGCCTTGAGGGCCAAGCTGGAGGAAGGGACGCGGCGGGCCGATGCTTTTCTGGCCGCCCTCGAGGTAGCGCAAGGGGAGTCAACCACCTCCTAGGCCGAGGTGCTCCTTCTTCGCCATCGGGTGGAGGAGGCTGAGGCCGTCGCGCGCCAGAATGCGGACGAGATACGTCAGCGGCGGATCCTGGAGCATGAGCACGGCCCCATGCTCACCACACTCCGGGAGAGAGCCAACACAGCCTTAGGCAACATCTGCGAGGTGGCTGTTGGCGAGCCGCACACAGTCAACTACGCCGGCAACCTTCAGTTCTTCACCGACGTGGTGACACAGCTGGAGGCGCAGTCGGTCAGGGCCGACAGGTTGGTGGTGGAGAGGAGCCGCGCCATGCTCGGGCGCGCCTTTTCTCGCGTCTTCAGCCATCTCCAGAACATGGATCCCCATTTCGATTTCGACGCCGCCATCGCCCCAGTCCCCCAGGCCGTCCGAGTCGACCTGGCGCACTAGGTGGAAGACAATGTGGATGCTCTTGCCAGGGCCTTCGCTTCTGACAACGACGGTGTGATCGTGGCCGCCGACGAGGGCAGCGGGGTGAACGGCCTTGACGCCGCTGGCGGCAACGCAGATAGCGATGGCGAGTCCAGCGACGTCAGCAACGGTTCGGGAGGTGCTCCTGAGGACGCATTGGGGGATTCATCCGACTGATTGTGCATCGTTCCTGTTTCCTTACCCTGCATGAATAAAACTCAGGTCTTGGCCTGATGGCTATGGGAGCATTTTGGGAGGGGGAGCCCCTCATGTAAAACTTGTGTTTATCGTATTGGTAGATGTTACATTGCCCATGCGCCCGTGCCAAGTGGTTGGCTAAGCGACGTGCTGGTTGGCTAGTTTTACCTTCGTTCCGTGCGGGCCCTGAGGTAGCCTGTGGGAGGCTGTGGTATCTCGTGTTCCCTAATCGAATCCGTAGGATCTGCAGCAAAAAACCCTCCTGAGAGGACGCGGCGGCGGCAGTCTGGGCTGCGCGCAAGCTAGGCCTGACCCGGCTCGCGAGGGGCTCGCGAGGGGAGGCAGCTGAGGCGGAGTGGTAACCAAAACGCGAGGAATTGCTCAAACGAGACTAAGCACCCCTTCCCCGAACACACGCAAATCTCAAATTCGAATCCAACTTAAATCCAGCGGGGGAAAGCGACAACCAAAGGGAAAAGCAATGAAAGCAGACAAAAGGCCGCGTCCGGCACCTAATCTAGTCTTGGACGTCTTCTCACCAGCGCGGAGCTAAGTGCTGCCACTGGGCATGGGAGGGAGCCCCAGGGCCTGAGGCCGGCACCCCTGAGACTCCGGGGCATGTACAGCCCCACTCATTATTACGTGAGAGTGTCATGGGGCGGCGAGCTTCACAGGCATTGGGCCTTCTTCACAGGTACTGGCCTTGCTTCATATCGCCAGACGAGGGCCCCGCCTTGCGCCACACTCTAGTGCCATCAACGACGACCGGAAACCAGGACGCCGCCGATGGGGTAGAGCGGTCGCCAGCGGTTCCCCCGACGACCACGGGTCCTCCGCCATGGGCAGGCCCTGAGGCACCTCCCCAGCAGAGGGCCTACCTCCTGAGAACACCTTGCTCCGGACGCCGCGGTGGTGATGTCGGATCTCGGCCCCTCTCCTGCAGCCCCTGCGCCCTCCTCCCGAGGGGTAGGAGACTATGGGAGCGGGGGCAGCTGCTCGCTGTGGCGACCTGCACCTCCTACGATCCATGATTAGCGTATGCCTGTTCCTGAGGAATTAGCGGTACCTGATAATCGTTGCCTCCAGCGTGGCCAGTGGGACCGTCCCGTGGCTCCTGGAAGAGCTCAGCTTCTGGCGCCTCGTCCCCCCCAGCTTGGGCTGAGGAGCGAGCCTTGTTCGCCCTCGTGAGGGTGCCCTTGGTCCATCGTGTGGGGCACGTATTCTTCTGGCGCCGTCATCCCGAAGGCCACGCCGTAGTGCTCCGTGTGCCATGCGGCTCTGCTTGACGCGCCCACCGTGGGGTGGTAGCGCAGCTGTCCACTGGGGCCGTGGGTCGCGTCGAGTCCTTCTTCTTCGCGGACCGGGAGCGGGGGCAGCGCCGCCGCCGGTCCGGTGCCGACAGCTTCGCTGGTGTTGGAGTAGCCTTGGAGCCCGCGGGCGCGCGCGGAGCCCCCGCGCGGGCCGCCCTGGGCTGGAGATGGGAGCTGGGTGCAGAAGGGGTGAGCCCCCGAGGCGGCAAAGCCCAGGAGCTCTGCCACCCGCTCCAGCAACACGTCACGGCCGCCCTCCAGCAGCCTGCACTGCAGCAGCTCTCAGGCCACCGTGAGCGCAACCCTCGAGTTCGCCTGCTCCCGGCGGGTGTACGGTGTCGTGGTCGCGGCGTGATTGGAGGCCCTCGCTGCCGACCGCGCCTGCCGCGGTGTCAGAGCTGTCGAAGCTTGTCCGCGTCGCCCGCGGCCCGCAGCGCCCTGCGGACCGCGAGCTGCCTGGGGCATGGGGTCGCCCGAGGCAAGCGGCTCTACGCGGGCGGGCCACGCCGCCCAAGGATCTGGGTTGCCCACCTGGTCGTCGGACATGGCGATGACGACACGACGGGACACGAAGCGGTAGAAGGTGGATTCCGGTGCACCCCTACCTGGCGCGCGAAATGTCGGGTTTCGGGTTCCGGCAGACCCTTGAGGTTCGAACACTGGGGTGCGCGCGGAGATTTCGCCTTCTACCTACCTGCACCCCACCGCCTCGCTAAGATCTAAGCTATGGAAAGAACAACACAAGAGACACAGGGTTTATACTGGTTCGGGCCACCGTTGTGGTGTAATACCCTACTCCAGTGTGGTTTGGTGGATTGCCTCTTGGGTTGATGATGATGAGCAATACAAGGAAGAACAGCCTCGCGAGGGTCTGTTCTTGGCTGGGAGGATGAACTGCTAGGAGGAGTTCAGTCACCCTTCTCTCTCTCTCTTGCCGCTCTGATCTTATCCATGGTCTCATCTACCTGATCTCATCTCCTCTCTCCTCCTCTGGGGGTGGCTAGTCCTATTTATAGGCAAAGGCCCTGGGCCTCTTCCCAAATATTGAGCAGGAAGGGCGCCAACAATTGGCCATTTTGAAGGGGAACATCGGGTACACTTATCCTGACTAAAGTTGGTCCTCGCCTGCCAAAGACTATGGTGGTGACGCTGGCTTGGGCTCCATAATGACTTCCTCCCTGCCGTTGGGCTGGTCTTGGTCTCGTTGCACCGAAACGGGTGCCTTTGCTTGATGCTCTCACCTGCACTTGCTCCCTTTGCACCAAAGAGGAAAGGAGGACACTGCGTGGGCTGGCGCCCGCCTGGCACCCTTGGTCGTCATGGCTTGTGTCACGGGCACCTCGTGAGGTACCCCGCCTTGATTTCTCCGCCTCCTCGCGAGCTAGCCTGATGAAGCCATGCCTGAGGAAGCCCCGTGTCGTCTGCCCCGTGAGGCTTGGCCCCTTGCGAGGGTCTTGGGTCTGTGTTGATGAAGATGGGCCATGCTGGGCCCCCTTTGAGCCACGCCGCAGGCTGCAGGCAGGCAAGTCTGGGGACCCCCGTTCCTAGAACGCCGACACTCTTAGATTGTCCTTTCATCATGCCGCCAAAGACGATGACAACTTGCAACTGGGTCCCTTCCACAGTCACCGAGAGCACCTTGAAAGACTTCGTCACTGTTGGATACTTACCAGAGAAGAGTGTCTTGTCTTATCATGCTCCTGATTCAACTGAAGAAAAACCTCAGTCGAAGGATGGCGAAATTATTGTCTTCACTGATCATATGACCCGGTCTTCTCGCCTCCCGGCTCAAAATTCTTTAGAGATGTGCTGCACATTTTCAAACTCCATCCGCAAGATATTGGACCCAATTCCGTATCAAATATCTGTAACTTCCAAGTTTTCTGCGAGGTTTATCTTCAAGAAGAACCTACTGTTGAGCTCTTCAGAGAATATTTCTACCTGAACCGCCCGAACGAATATACCAACGGTCCTAGCTTGGAACTTGGCGGGATTTCGATTCAACGCAGACGAGATGCCACCTTCCCTTTAGTAGTCTTGCCAAGCCATCCCAAGGATTGGAACCAAACATGGTTCTACTGCAAAGACACCTCGCCGTCTAATGAAAATCCAATGCCGGGTTAGCATGCTGATCGTCTTGATGCAAATCACCCACTTCCTGATAAACTCACCCCTGCCGAACGCAAGAAACTTGTCCCCAAAATCAGGAAAGTCCAAGCCTTGTTAGGAAACGGCTTGACCGGAGTTGACTTGATCCGCTGCTGGGTCGCATGGCGGATCATACCTTTAAGCCGCTGATCCGGCTTTATGTGTTCATACACTGGAGGAACTGATGATCCTTTACGTCATAGCTCTGTGCATTTGATTGAAGAGGCCATCGTTGAGATGGCAACCACTCTTGTCAATAGCAAATATGAAGATTGCATCCTCGTGGGTTTGAACCCTTTCTGCAGGCTTAACCCGGCTCCAGAGGTAAATCTTTTGACTCTTTTTTAGCAATTTAAACATCGCATGAATTTCAACATATTATCCTTCCACGGGCCAAATCTGACTTCTGGAAAGCCAAATATGACCATGAGGCAGCTAAAAAACCTAGAGCTGCTACGAGAACCGCCAAGAAAACCGTTAGGAAGTCTAAGAAGAAAACAACTGCCTTTGATTTACTCAAGATGGATGACACCTCTGAGTCGGAGGTAGCCCTTGACTCTCTTGGCCTGTTTTTTAACAACCTTATTGACACTGACTATTGCCAGGATGACACGGGGGCCAGCCAGGCAGTTGAAGAAGAGGTAAATATTATTTCCTCCGACTCAGAACCTTTACCAAGGCAGAAACCTCGGCGGGTAAGCTGGAAAGTAAGGTTTTCGCACCCCTTGGCTTATTTACATCCTCATTTTCTTTTGAAATGACAGCAACATGAGAGCCGCCACCAGATCCGAACAGGTGGAGATGACGCCTTACCCTCTGGCTTGCCGAACACTCCTCGGAAACGCTAGAATGAGGTTCTTTTTGACCTTTAACCCTTGTATTTGTTCAATGAATTACCTTCATCACTCAATTTTGATTCCATCTTTGCAGGAGATTTCCCGTTCCTCCTCTGGCGATTCATCACAAACTCAATTGCCGGCCTTCAAGACCGCCCCCGGGTAAAGATAACTACCCTTCTTATGTACCTTTATATATGCATCATTATACTGACTTGTCCAAATCCTTTTTTAGTGGTCAAGCAAAGCCCAAGAAAGCAAAGGTGACAAATCCGGCTGAGAATCCAAAAGTCATTGAACCGGAACAGCCAACCCTCATACCGGAACATCCTGAAGAACCGGAGCAGTCAACCTTTGTGCCAGAACACGCTGAACAGCTAGAGGATCCTGCTTTCAACGTTCAACCGGATTTACCTGAACCGTCTACGGATGAAACTACTATTGATCCATCAGGTATTGAGCCGTCAAGCTCAGCTAACCCGCCGAAGAAGCATGGTGATGACGTTTTAATCATGGGTACCATATTTATTGAACCGAGGAATCCAACTGTGCTGGCAAGACACTCCGCAAAACAAGAAGTCATGGCGAGGCAGAAAGTGTGGTTTGACGTCTCCCATATGCTCATCTGAGTATTAGTGAAGTGCTATCGGGCTATCTCAGTCAAGTGCACTCCAGTCGTGATTCAGAAATTGAGATGGTCAAACAGATGCACCAAAAATATGAGGTACGTTCTCCGGCTTATATAAATTATATACCCTGCCAGCCTCCAAGTATTCTGATTATGATAAGATTGAATGATCTATAGACTTAAAATACTTTGAAGCCTCTGCCTTAGACATCCTCCAAGTCCGGTTTACTACTAAACCGGATGCTGATAGTATTTCAATTTGCATGTATAGCCCCCAAGGGCTAGTTTATGTCGGTGGGAAACGACACCTATGGGATCACAAGAATCCCTACTACGGTTACAGGGGCGCGGGGTCGTGAGGAGAGCAGGATTAATAGTCAGCACAAAGATCGTTTACCCAGGTTCGGGCCGCGAGGATGCGTAAAACCCTAGTCCTGCTTTGGTGAATGTATTGAGTGTTCTTGGGCTCTCGAACTAGCTATGGTGGCTGTGTCGTTCAAAAGAGCCGAATCCCCCTCCAGTACACCATAGGCCTCCTTTTATAGTCGAAAGGGGATGCCACAGTGGCACACAGGAGGTGGAAAGGCCTACAGTACCGTGAGCTTATCGCCCGTATTATAGGACAAGATGCATTTAATGCATCACTTAGGTGTCCCTTAACTTTATCAGGGACGGGAACGAGGCTCGTCCCGTCCGTTGCCGCTCCTCCTTGCTTTGACATGCGCCCAGGCTAGGGATGCATGTAGTGCCATGTAGACAGGCAGACAGCTGAGGTGGCACGATGGTAGGGCCTTCATGAAGGTCTGCATGCCGCCACGTAGGTGCCTGCTGATTTAGCCTGGAAGTCGCATGTTGCCATGCAGGTGCCTACCCAGCTGGTTGGGCTGGCAGCTACATGCGAACGGCGGTGGTAGTTTGGCTGGTACGGGTCTGGCAGTGGCCCTGCTGATGCCCTCGGCAAGGGTCTTGTCGGGGGCCCGACAAGGGTCTCTGTCGTGGCGTTGCTATCATCCCCGGCAAGGATCTTGCCAGGGGCCTTGCTGTCATCCCTGGCAAGGGTCTTGCCGGGGGCCTTGTGGACTTCCTCGGGTAGGATCCCGCCGAGGGTCGCCGTCTTCTGGTCCTCATCTGATCTTGAGTATTCTCTGTCTTCCCAAAGATCTGTATGACACCATGGAGGTGCCTCCCGAGCCCTGGCCCAACGTGGTTGATAGTGTTGGAGACCGTGGGCTCAAGGGTGGCGCGCTCCACTGGTGTTGGGCGAGCTACCACGGCAAGGGTCTGGTCGGGGCCGCTGAGGCTGCCCCGGCAAGGGTCTTGCCATGGAAACCTGCTTGGTCCCTCTGCTCTTTGTGCTCTCGGCCTTGGCATTGTCTTATTTGCCTTGATGCTTTGGCTTTTCTCTGGCTTCCCTCCTCTGCCCTGCTAAGTGTGGCCGCCGTGCGTGGCTCTGACCGCCCGCGCACAAGTAAAGGGGTCAAAAGGAGAGCCCCTACTTTTGTACACCGACAGGAGCCCCCGGCCCTGGGCCATACATAAGCGCAATGCGTTGTTGGGCTAGGCCCAGAACGGTGTGCGGGCAGGTGGGGCGGATTTTATCGCAATAACTTCTCATCTGCCGCGCTTCCCCACGACCCGCGTTGAATGTGCAATGTGGAGGGTCGTGCGTGACATGGGGGTCATGCATGGGGTGGTTTCCGCACGCATGCATCACATCATGGTTAATGGGAGAGGAGGCGGCTCGCGCCTTCCCCATAAAAGGAGGGAGGCATAGAGGCACGACCCATTTACTTGGATGGACTCAGGTCGTGGTCTTCAAGGCACCCACGCCCCACGACCATGGGGTGGGGAGCAGCCACTTCGCCCATCCCTTTAATGCTGCTCGCTCGCCATGTGTTCCTCATGTAGGTGGGAGGAGGTGGAGGCGGGAAACCGAGCCATTGCTGATTGGGGCAGCGAGCTGGTCCTGATTCCCCGCGCCCCCAATGACCGGATTGGTCGATTGGGGCGGCCGAGCCCCATCTCCGCCCCTTTATAAGGAGGGGAGGGGGCGGCATTCCACACTCTTCCATCCTCCATCTCCTTCCACTTCCACTTCTTTCTTCCACCCGCCATGGCGAGAGGACGTGCTGGCCCTTCGATGGCGGTGGCGAGGGTTGGTGCTCGTCAGCGCGTTCGTCCTCCCCAAGAGCTCGTGGCGGCAGAGCCGGCCACGAGAGGAAGGGGGAGGGGCGAGGCCAAGGTTATCGTGGCGCTCGGAGGAGAGGAGGATGGGGCAGCGCATCGGCCTCGCCTTCGCGAGCGACGCCTCCCTCGATGGAGCACCACGTTGGGGACCAGCCCCGCGAGTTCTTCATCAGGCTGCGTCAGCCACCGCGTCCCTGCCTCCATCTCCCTACTGCATTCGCTCGGGAGATGGAGCTCGATCCACCCCAGACCTTCTGGTTGCACATGAAGGGCTGCGGGAGCGGCGACACGCTAGTCGACGTCGACTTCCCCACTCCTCACGTCATGTACCTCCGCCGCGGATGGAAGACGTTCACTCACATCCACAACTTGATGGTGGGGTTTGTCCTCTACTTCAAGTTAACGGAGGGCAGCCTGCTCTCCATCAAGGTCTTTGAAGATTTTGGAACTCACCTGAAGTGCTGCGTGGAGAGCTCCTCCGACGATGAAGATTAAGTGGGAGCGATGAGGAGGGCAGTGACAGCGATGACGAGAGCGTCGAGCGGGATCACGTCGACCTCATCTCCGAGTGACTGCGTCGCCCCGCCCCACATCGTGCGGCCTGCCTAGGGCCTTCCCCATCAAGCTCTCCATCGGGGCGCTCCCCGTCATCTCCTTGGGTGGCTGGCGTAGAAGGGCCGGAGGAGGCGAAGAAGGCGGGTGGCGGCCGTCAAGTCAGAGTACGCGGGCACTGATGCTTTCACCGCGTATTGCCGGCCCACTGCCTCATCTTCTGGCTCCTTCCCTGGCACCAAGATTTTCTCTTGGTTCCTTCTGCTCCTCGCACCTCGCCTAGGCGTTCTTTTTGCCCTCCTATTGTCTTGCTCCACCTTCCGAGGAGAGGGACAAGAAAGGGATTACAGGAACCTTATCTCTTTTTTGTAAGCCTGCGGGCACTTGTTAATTTTAAGACTTGTAATCCCCTTGCTCATGTTTTTGATTCCGTATGAACTGTACCTGTATGGGATGTTTTTAATGAAAAGGGTTCTTGCCGGGTTCTTTGCGCGTGAGCGAGGCCCATGCCAAGGATGAATCCTTGTTATTTTTAAGGTAAACATTGTCGCCCGGCAACAGGCCTTGCCGTTTCCCTACTCCAGTCGACCATTCTCGCGCTCTTGGTGGAGGCAGGGGCGAAGTAGGGTTAGGCCGCTCGTTCATCTCCCTTCCACCGTGACTACTACCAAATTCTGACCCAGGAGGTAGCTCTCGGGTACAGAAAAGGGGGAGCACGGTGGTTTCAAGAACACAAACGAGGTTTCACATATCCCAGTTCTATACGAAAACACACAACAAGGGGATGAAAGACTTATCTGGATCCGCAGCCCCCGGCAACCCTGGGCTTGCCGTGGTTGGATCCTTGTATCTTCAGCTCCCGGCAGCCTTGCCCTGCCGGGGTCGGAGTGCCGGTTCATTCTCCTTTTCCCAAGCGTCTCAGCAGAAGTGCCCTGCAAACCAAAGAGAACAGAAAGATGCACACTCGACCTCTAGGCTAGGGGTTAGTCGGCGCTAAGCACTACCAACCCTAACCGAGGGAGAGACTTAACCTAGCATGCATGCTATAACTTAGGGCGCCAACACTTCATTTATTTATGCCCAGGGTATGCGCCTGGCTCTGTACAGAGGGTTACATGCCTTGCTGGCAAAGCTTGTACAAAAGGTGGCTTGCCGGGGAGCCCGGCAAGCCGCGCCTTATGGGTAAAACTTACGAAGATGCTCGATGTTCCAGGAGTTGTTCACCGGGATGGCATCTTCGGTCTCCAGGCGGACTGTGTCGGGCTTGGTGACTCGTATTACCCGATAATGGCCTTCCCACTTCGGCGTCAACTTGTTGGAATTCTTGGCTGACAGAACGCGCTGAAGAACAAGGTCGCCTTCCTCAAAGGTTCGGACATGAACCTTGTATTGGGGATATTACTATCAGCTGTGACCCGCTCAGGAGGGGTCGGGTCAGCTTCAATGGCGGGTTACGCAAGAAGTTCAGTAAACGTCCAAGTTTGTAGTTTATTAAGTCTTATAGAAGGCTCAAAGGTCAGGGGCCGGCTTAAAGCCCGATATTGTAAAATGCCACATGTGAGGAAATACTTGTACAGAAAGACATGTAAAGAAAGTCACTGAGCCGGACGTGATTATGAGCCGGCCGGGACTCTATAGGCCACATGGCGTCAACCCGTGTATATAAGGGGACGACCCGGTGGCGGTTTAGGGTGAGAGACAACAAGTCGATAACCAAGCCGGCGAGTTAAGCCTCTTCGTGATCGAAACCCCAGCAATACCAAACCCAACTAGACGTAGGCTTTTACCTTCATCGTAAGGGGCCGAACTAGTATAAAACTCTCTCGTGTCCTTTGTCTCGATTAACCCCTTTAAGCTTCCTAGTGCGATGGCCCTACGACCAAGTCCTTGCTCTAGGACATCTGCCGTGACAATTCCACGACAGTTGGCGCCCACCGTGGGTCCATCGCACGGTGGATTTGAGTTCTTGAAGGGAAACTTCGAAGGGCTCAAGGGATACGCTGTAGGCCGGATGACCAAGAGTCGTCGCGGCAAGATCTACATCGACGATGATGGCTGGGGCCCCGAGGCCGGCTCAATCGAGTACGGGTACCAGGTCCCCTTCGGCGGAATCCACGTCTTCATCGGCCGGATCGGCGAGTCAGGCCCTGAGCCGGATGTCCACACCGACCTCATCGAAATGGCTCAGCATGCCGGGTCCGCCCGTGTTCAATCTGTCGTGAAGCATGCCTTCGTAGGTTGCGTCCATGGCGGTGAATACTCCGAAGGATCGATGGAAGGCGGGGAGACGACCATCTGCTCTGATACTGCATCTTCAACGGGTGAGACGGACTCATTGTACCAACTGCAAGATGGCATGCTCGGGGGCTGTTCCGATGCAGCAGTATTCCGGACCCCCTTGAGCCACCAAATTGGGCCAGAGTCTTCATGGCAGGGACGCAGCCCGGGCAGAACTCCACCGCAGCGACAGCAGTCGCCACCGGGTCGGCAGCTGCCGGGTCAGGAGATCCCGCGCGCCCCCGGCTCAGGTTCTCATGGACCTCATGGATAAACTGACGACTCTGTTAACCGCTGCGGTAGAGCCGGCAGATAAAGCCCAGCATGACGCGAAAGTGGCACGCGTGCGGGAGGAGATGGTGCAAGCTAAGGAAAATTTGGCTGCGGAGGAAACACGGATGGCAGCAGAACAAGCAGCCTTGGATGCTCGTGCTCAGCAGCTTCAAGCAGAAACCTTCCGGCTCTCCATGGATCTTAATGCGTCAAACGAAGTCATGAGGAGGAGGCGGCAGAAAACTCAGTCGCGTCTGCCTCTAACACTGGATCAGAGGAATCTGTTCCATACACCCGGAGCTGGAGGGAGCAACCCGCCGGAGGTAAACCGGGTCGGGACGCCCAGAGCACCAGTTCAGCCACGCACCATGGAGCCGCCGCGTATGAATACAGCTCCTCCGCGTTATATATCAACACCCCCGGGTCACTTCTCCAACCCCATGGAGAACCTCATTGCGGCGTCAGCTCGTTTGGCAGCTCTCCCAATGGAAGGCGACTCGCCAGCAGCAATTGAAACCCGGAGGGTAAGAGAACTGCTTCAGACAGCTTTGCCCCAACAAGATGCATACTCCTACAGTCGAGACAAGATTCATTCAAGTCCTCCCCAAGCCGGAGCCCAAGTTACAGTAGGCACATGGAATCTGCAGAGATGTCAAGTAACGCTCAACGCCACAACCGACCATATAGGCATGAGCCGATGCGGGCTGGAGCCCTCAACTTGGCGGATCAGGAGAGAATTCGTCAAGAGGCGGAACGGGCGGCTCAGATAGCAGCGGAGCAGGTGGCTCACCAGACTTTTCCGGCTTACCCAGCGACTTCGGTGGAGGCAGGTGTAGTTACAAGAACCGGAGGCGTACCTTGCCTGGTCCCAGCCATACGCAATGAATAGTTGCCCAAGGATTTCAAGGGGCCTTGTAAGGTACCGAACTACACGGCTGACTTACAACCAGGGGCTTGGATTGAGAGTTATGAGATGGCTATGGAGCTGTTGGAGGTTAGTGATGCTGCAATGGCCAAGTACTTTACCATGATGTTGGATGGAACGGCTCGGACCTGGCTGAAAGGATTGCCACCCAATTCTATTGGCTCATGGGCAGAGTTAAAGGCATGGTTCATCCAGAATTTAAAGACACGTGTAAGCAGCCAATGTCAATTGTGGACCTGACCAATTGCAAGCAAGAGGATGGAGAATCTACGACTCATTGGGTGCGTCGGGTCAAGGAAATAATACATTCGTCTGATAAAATGGACGCCGGTTCAGCAGTTTTGATGTTGGAGAAGAATTTCATTTTGAGCCCCTGAAGCAGAAGCTGGGGCGGCTTAAACGAGACTATAATGACATGGGAACATTGATGGCGGCTCTTGTCAAGTATGCCGATTCTAATACCACCAAAGACCCGGTGTCTGATGAGGAAAAAGCAACAAAGGGAAAGAAGAACGGCAATGGCAAGGGTCACCAGCATAACCCGACAAATCAAGGAGGTAATAAGCGTAAGGCTGATGAGTTTGTTGCTAATACTAATGCACAGGGCGGTACTCAGCGGCGCAAGGGCAAACAACCCCCTCGATCGGGCGGGTCAGGTCCCACCCTTGAGCAGCTGTTGAATGAACCTTGTCCTAGAAACGGCACTAGGGAAGGATTGTACGATCATGAAGGCATTTAAAAATTCAAACGCGTTTGATGGGGGTCATGGTCCGGGTGGCGGCTTAGGCGGCTTTCAGGGCCCGGGCGCCGGTTCAAACAGAGGAGGTTTTCATGGTCATCCTGGTCACTAGGGGGGATATAATCAGCAACACAGCCAAGGGAATCAACAGCAGCAACAATCCGGCTATCAGAGCAACCCGAAGCAGTTGAGTAGCGGACAATATCATGTCTTTACTACCAGTTTATGTAAGAGAGGCCAGAAACTCCACAAGAGGGCCGTCAATTTCGTCGAACCGGCAATCCCACGTTATCTACGTTGGTCGGAGCAGCCTATTGTGTGGAGCAGAGAGGATCACCCGCCCCGGGTTGATAATCCGGGTCACTTGGCTTTGGTAGTGGCACCTTAGGTTAGTGGATACAAGTTTACTAAGGTAATCATGGATGGAGGCAGCAGCATCAACATCCTTTACTATGATACGTTCCGCCGGATGGGATTGACGGATAAAAATCTTAAACAATCCAACACTGTTTTTCATGGTGTAGTACCCGGTAAGTCGACATACCCCGTTGGTAAGATCGAGCTGGAGGTAGCCTTTGGGGATGAGTATGACTCCAGGGCAGAAAAATTAACCTTTGAAGTGGTTAAGATCAAAAGCCCATATCATGCTCTGTTTGGGCGACCGGCTTATGCCAAGTTCATGGCTCGGCCGTGTTACGTGTATTTACAACTCAAGATGCCGGGTCACAACGGCACCATTACAGTCCATGGGAGCCGGAAGATCTCCTTGGAATGTGAAGAGGGGGATGCTGCCTATGCTGAATCCGTTTGTGTGACAGAGGAGTTGAAATTCTATAAGGATCATTTTGACCCGGCGGACATGACGTCATTAAAGAAACCAACCACAGAGCATGAGCCAGAGTTGAAGTTCAAGTTAGCTGATGACTCTAAGATGGTTGACTTTGTGCCTGGCGACTCATCCAAACAGTTCATCATCAGCGCAAACTTGGATCCGAAATAGGAAAGCGCGCTCAACGAGTTCATCCATGAGAACCGGGACATCTTTGCATGGAAACCTTCAGACATGTCGGGTGTCCTGAGGGAACTCGCTGAGCACACTCTTAATATCGATCCAAAGTTCAAGCCTGTCAGATAGTTTCTTCGGCGGTTCAATGAAGAAAGGCGTAAGGCCATTGGAGAAGAGGTGGCCCGGCTCTTGGCGGCCGGGTTCATTGTGGAGGTCTTTCACCCAAAATGGTTAGCTAACCCGGTGCTCGTGCTCAAAAAGAGTGGCACCTGGCGTATGTGTGTGGATTACACAGATTTAAACAAGGCCTGTCCAGCTAATCCTTTTGCTCTTCCCTGTATTGATCAGATTATTGATGCTACGACGGGTTGTGCACGGTTGGGTTTTTTAGATGCTTACTTCGGGTATCATCAGATTAAAATGGCAGTCAAGGATCAAGAGAAAACAGCGTTCATAACACCTTGTGGGGCTTTCTGCTATGTGTCTATGGCTTTTGGGCTCAAGAGTGCTCAGGCGACTTACCAACGGTGTGTGCAGAATTGTCTTCATGATCAAATTGGGCGCAATGTTCATGCCTATGTGGATGATATAGTAGTGAAATCCAGGGAAGAGGAAACCTTGGTCACAGACTTGAAAGAGACTTTTGATAATCTTCGGGTGTACAAGATGATGCTTAACCTGGACAAATGTGTTTTTGGAGTGCCATCTGGCAAGCTTTTGGGTTTTCTGGTGTCTAACCGAGGCATTGAAGCTAACCCGGAGAAGATCAAAACAATTACATCCCTAGGCAAACCAACCTGCGTCAATGATGTTCAACGACTGGCGGGTCGTGTGGCTGCTTTGAGCCGGTTCATAAGCCAGTTAGGGGAAGGCTATGCCTCTGTATCAGTTGATGAAGAAAACAGATGTGTTTGTTTGGAGTGATGCTTCGAACGCCGGTTTTGAAGATCTGAAGGCACAAGTAGCTGAGCCGCCGGTCCGAGCTGCTCCAGTTGAGAAAGAGCCGCTATTGTTATATGTAGCTGCCAACTCACGGGCTGTTAGCATGGCTATGGTGGTAGAGCGCAAGGAGGCTGGCAAAGAGCATCCAGTTCAATGGCCGGTTTATTATGTCAATGAAGTTCTAATTTAGTCTAAGCAACGATATCCACATTGACAGAAGCTTGTTTATGGGGTGTTCATGGCAAGCCGGAAGCTTAAGCATTACTTTCAGGGACATCCAATCACTGTGGTTAGCTCTGCTCCTTTGGGAGACATTATTCAAAATAGAGAAGCTACAGGGCGAGTTGCCAAGTGGGCAATTGAGCTTGGGTCTCATGGGCTGAAGTATGTTCCACGCACTGCAATTAAGTCTCAAGCCCTGGTTGACTTCATCAATGACCGGACAAAGATGCAGATGCCAGAAGAAAATCCGGACAACACATATTGGACTATTCATTTTGATGGGTCCAGGCAATTGGAGGGATCGGGGGCTGGAGTTGTATTAACTTCCCCACGAGGTGATAAATTTTGTTATGCGTTACGATTGATGTTTCCATGCACTAACAACGCAGCAGAGTATGAAGCATTGCTCCATGGTGTTCGAGTGGCAAAGGAGATGAGCTTGAGCCGGGTCAGATGTCTTGGTGATTCGGATCTAGTGGTTCAACAGGTGTCTGGCAAGTGGGATTCCAAAGACCCTCTCATGGAGGCTTATCGCCGAGAGGTCAATGCTATTGCAGGATATTTTAAAGGCTATCAGGTGGAACACATTGACCATCGAAAGAATGAAGCAGCTGATGCTTTGAGCCGGCTGGGGTCTCAACGTAAGCCGGTACCACCCAACACCTTTTTAGATGTTTTGCATAACCCCTCTGTCAAATTGCCCATAGAAGAAGATTTAGCTGTTCTTGACCCGGAGGCGTAGTTGGTGGCGGCTCTTCATGTCATCCCAGATTGGACGGTGCCGTTCTTGGCTTACATGACCCGGGGAGAATTGCCAGCGGATGAGACCCTGGCTCGACAGATAACCCAGCGGTCTAAGTCCATGACGATTTTGGATGGAGAGTTATTTCATCGGAGTGTTTCTGGAGTGTTTCAACGGTGTGTTTCCCCGGAAGAAGGTCAAGAAATCCTTCGTGAGATGCATGAAGGTGATTGTGGTCATCACGCCGGGTCAAAATCTTTGGTGGCCAAGGCATTTCATCACGGTTTTTACTGGCTGACGGCTCACGCTGATGTGGAGGATCTAGTTAGTAGATGTGACGGATGTCAGAAATTTACACGACGGGCGCATGTGCCGGCTCAAGAGCTCCGGATGATTCGAATCACTTGGCCGTTTGCAGTCTGGGGGCTTGACATGGTGGGACCTTTCAAAAGGTCTAAGGACAAGAAGACACATCTCCTGGTGGCTGTTGATAAGTTCACTAAATGGGTTGAGGCAGAGCCTGTGAGTAAGTGTGATGCAGCCACGGCGGTTCAGTTCATGAAGAAAATAATCTTCCGTTTCGGTTTTCCACACAGTATTATCACGGACAATGGCACCAATCTATCCCAAGGGGCTATGGAAGAGTTTGTCAGCGAGAGCACATCCGACTTGATGTTTCTTCTGTAGCTCATCCTCAATCCAATGGTCAAGCTGAGAGAGCCAATCAGGAAATTCTGAAAGGGCTAAAACCCCGGCTTATGGTTCCTTTACAGCAAACACCGGGTTGTTGGGTAGAGGAGTTGCCTTCAGTGTTATGGAGCATCAATACTATACCCAAGAGGTCTACGAGTTACACACCCTTCTTCATGGTTTATGGGGCAGAAGCGGTATTGCCCAGTGACATCCGTCATGACTCGCCCCGTGTGGCGGCTTATGTTGAAGCTAACAATGAAAAAGCCAGACAGGATGCGCTTGACTTGTTGGATGAGGAAAGAGACTTAGCAGCAGCACGATCAGCAATCTATCAACAGGACCTGTATCATTATCACAGCCGCCGGGTTAAGACCAGGACTTTTTAGGAAGGCGACTTGGTGCTCTGGCTCATCCAAGATCTTTCAGATGCACACAAGTTATCCCACCTTGGGAAGGACCCTTTGTGGTTAGTAAAAAATTAAACAACGGGTCTTACTACCTCATTGACGTTCGAGAGCATGCAGACTCATGTAAGTCGGAAGAGGAGACCCGCCGGCCGTAGAACATTTCTCAACTTCGGCCGTACTATACCTGAGCCACCGGCTCTCATCCTGTACATACGTTCATCCTGTATATACGATGATAAGCAATAAAGTAAGACCATCGGTCTCTTTTCTTTTCAAAGATTATGCATCTTTATTACTTTTGCACAAATGACTATTAAGGAGCTGATGATATTTGAATCAAGTTTAACCTTTTTCTAGTCCGGCTTATGATCGTATTCGAATCTAGTTGTAAATATCATGGTCACTTGGGGGCTTCCTGTTCAAACATAGGTCGTATTCGAACCAAAGAGAACACAACTGTCGTAACCCTTTTGATCGGCTCAAGGCCAAACTCACTTGGGGGATTCTTGATCGTATCTGAATCATAGCTTAACCCCTTTTGAGCCGACTTGGATCGTATTCGAATCAGGGTCGTTAAAAACCTCTCAAGGTCGTTTGGGGGCTTCCTATTCAAACATAGGTCGTATTCGAACCAAAGAGAACATAGTGTTGGAAATATGCCCTAGAGGCAATAATAAATTGATTATTATTATATTTCCTTGTTCATCATAATCATTTATTATCCATGCTAGAATTGTATTGATAGGAAACTCAGATACATGTGTGGATACATAGACAACACCATGTCCCTAGTAAGCCTCTAGTTGACTAGCTCGTTGATCAATAGATGGTTACGGTTTCCTGACCATGGACATTGGATGTCGTTGATAACGGGATCACATCATTAGGAGAATGATGTGATGGACAAGACCCAATCCTAAGCATAGCACAAGATCGTGTAGTTTGTATGCTAAAGCTTTTCTAATGTCAAGTATCATTTCCTTAGACCATGAGATTGTGCAACTCCCGGATACCGTAGGAATACTTTGGGTGTGCCAAACGTCACAACGTAACTGGGTGGCTATAAAGGTACACTACGGGTATCTCTGAAAGTGTCAGTTGGGTTGGCACGAATCGAGACTGGGATTTGTCACTCCGTGTGACGGAGAGGTATCTCTGGGCCCACTCGGTAGGACATCATCATAATGTGCACAATGTGATCAAGGAGTTGATCACGGGATGATGTGTTATGGAACGAGTAAAGAGACTTGCCGGTAACGAGATTGAACAAGGTATCGGTATACCGACGATCGAATCTCAGGCAAGTATCGTACCGATAGACAAAGGGAATTGTATACGGGATTGATTAAGTCCTTGACATCGTGGTTCATCCGATGAGATCATCATGGAACATGTGGGAGCCAACATGGGTATCCAGATCCCGCTGTTGGTTATTGACCGGAGAGTCATCTCGGTCATGTCTGCATGTCTCCCGAACCCGTAGGGTCTACACACTTAAGGTTCGATGACGCTAGGGTTATAAAGGAAGTTTGTATGTGGTAACCGAATGTTGTTCGGAGTCCCGGATGAGATCCCGGACGTCATGAGGAGTTCCGGAATGGTCCGGAGGTAAAGATTTATATATAGGAAATCCTGTTTCGGCCATCGGGACAAGTTTCGGGGTCACGGGTATTGTACCGGGACCACCGGAAGGGTCCCGGGGGTCCACCGGGTGGGGCCACCTGCCCCGGGGGGCCACATGGGCTGTAGGGGGTGCGCCTTGGCCTATATGGGCCAAGGGCACCAGCCCCAAGAGGCCCATGCGCCAAGAGATGAGGGATAGGAAGAGTCCTAAAGGGGGAAGGCACCTCCGAGGTGCCTTGGGGAGGAGGGACTCCTCCTAGCCGCACCCTTCCTTGGAGGAAGGGCCAAGGCTGCGCCTCCCCCCCTCTCCCTTGCCCCTATATATATGTGGGGGTGGGAGGGCAGCCATACCAATGTTCTGGTGCAGCCCTCTCCCCTCTCCCAAGTACTTCTCCTCTCCCGTGGTGCTCGCGAAGCCCTGCAGGATTGCCACGCTCCTCCACCACCACCACGCCATTGTGCTGCTGCTGGATAGAGTCTTCCTCAACCTCTCCCTCTTTCCTTGCTGGATCAAGGCATGGGAGACGTCACCGGGCTGTATGTGTGTTGAACGCGGAGGTGCCGTCCGTTCGACACTAGGATCTCCGGTGATTTGGATCACGACGAGTACGACTCCATCAACCCCGTTCTCTTGAACGCTTCCGCTTAGAGATCTACAAGGGTATGTAGATGCACTCTCCTTCCCCTCGTTGCTGGTCTCTCCATAGATAGATCTTGGTGACACGTAGGAAATTTTTTGAATTTCTGCTACGTTCCCCAACAGTGGCATCATGAGCTAGGTCTATGCGTAGTTTCTATGCACGAGTAGAACACAAAGTAGTTGTGGGCGTCGATTTTGTTCAATATGCTTGCCGTTACTAGTCTTATCTTGATTCGGCGGCATCGTGGGATGAAGCGGCCCGGACCGACCTTACACGTACTCTTACATGAGACTGGTTCCACTGACTGACATGCACTAGTTGCATAAAGGTGGCTAGCGGGTGTCTGTCTCTCCCAATTTAGTCAGATCGGATTCGATGAAAAGGGTCCTTCTGAAGGGTAAATAGCAATTGGCATATCACGTTGTGGTTTTTGCGTAGGTAAGAAACTTTCTTGCTAGAAACCCATAGCAGCCACGTAAAACATGCAAACAACAATTAGAGGACGTCTAACTTGTTTTTGCAGGGTATGCTATGTGATGTGATATGGCCAAAAGGATGTGATGAATGATATATGTGATGTATGAGATTGATCATGTTCTTGTAATAGGAATCATGACTTGCATGTCGATGAGTATGACAACCGGCAGGAGCCATAGGAGTTGTCTTAATTTATTTATGACCTGCGTGTCAACATAAACATCATGTAATTACTTTACTTTATTGCTAACCGTTAGCTATAGTAGTAGAAGTAATAGTTGACGAGAAAACTTCATGAAGACACGATGATGGAGATCATGATGATGGAGATCATGGTGTCGTGCCGGTGACAAGATGATCATGGAGCCCCAAGATGGAGATCAAAGGAGCTATATGATATTGGCCATATCATGTCACTATTATTTGATTGCATGTGATGTTTATCATGTTTATGCATCTTGTTTACTTAGAACGATGGTAGTAAATAAGATGATCCCTCATAATAATTTCAAGAAAGTGTTCCCCCTAACTGTGCACCGTTGCGACAGTTCGTTGTTTCGAAGCACCACGTGATGATCGGGTGTTAGATTCTTACGTTCACATACAACGGGTGTAAGACAGATTTACACACGCGAAACACTTGGGTTAACTTGACGAGCCTAGCATGTGTACAGACATGGCCTCGGAACACAGAAGACCGAAAGGTCGAGCATGAGTCGTATGGTAGATACGATCAACATGAAGATGTTCACCGATGATGACTAGTCCGTCTCACGTGATGATCGGACATGGCCTAGTTGACTCGGATCATGTAATCACTTAGATGACTAGAGGGATGTCTATCTGAGTGGGAGTTCATAAGATGAACTTAATTATCCTAAACATAGTCAAAAGGCCTTCGCAAATTATGTCGTAGCTCGCGTTTCAGTTCTACTGTTTAGATATGTTCCTAGAGAAAAATTTAGTTGAAAGTTGATAGTAGCAATTATGCGGACTAGGTCCGTAAACTGAGGATTGTCCTCATTGCTTCATAGAAGGCTTATGTCCTTAATGCACCGCTCAGTGTGCTGAACCTCGAACATCGTCTGTGGATGTTGCGAACATCTGACATACACATTTTGATAACTACGTGATAGTTCAGTTAAACGGTTTAGAGTTGAGGCACCGAAGACAATTTTGAAACGTCGCGAAACATATGAGATGTTTCGAGGGCTGAAATTGGGATTTCAGGCTCGTGCCCACGTCAAGAGGTATAAGACCTCTGACGATTTTATTAGCCTGCAAACTAAGGGAGAAAAGCTCAATTGTTGAGCTTGTGCTCAGATTGTCAGAGTACAACAATCGCTTGAATCGAGTGGGAGTTGATCTTCTAGATGAAATAGTTATGGTTCTCCGAAGTCATTACCACCAAGCTGCTTGAGCTTCGTGATGAACTATAATATATCAGGGACATATATGATGATCCTTGAGATATTCGCGATGTTTGACACCACAAAAGTAGAAATCAAGAAGGAGCATCAATTGTTGATGGTTGGTGAAACCACTAGTTTCAAGAAGGGCAAGGGAACAAAGGGATACTTCATGAAATGGCAATTCAGCTGCTGCTCTAGTGAAGAAACCCAAGGTTGAACCCAAACCCGAGACTGAGTGCTTCTGTAATAAGGGGAACAGCCACTGGAGCAGAATTACACTAGATAATTGATAGATGAGAAGGCTGGCAAGGTCGATAGAAGTATATTGGATATACATTGTGTTGATGTGTACTTTACTAGTACTCCTAGTAGCACCAGGGTATTAGATACCGGTTCGGTTGCTAAGTGTTAGTAACTCGAAATAAAAGCTACGGAATAAACGGAGACTAGCTAAAGGTGAGCTGACGATATGTGTTGGAAGTGTTTCCAATGTTGATATGATCAAGCATCGCACACTCCCTCTACCATCGAGATTGGTGTTTGCGTTGAGCATAGACATGATTGGATTATGTCTATCGCAATGTGGTTATTCATTTAGGGAGAATAACGGTTACTCTGTTTATTTGAATAATACCTTCAATGGTCTTGCACCTGAAATGAATGGTTTATTGAATCTCGATCGTAGTGATACACATGTTCATGCCAAAAGATAGTAATGATAGTACCACCTACTTGTGGCACTGTCACGTAAGTCATATCGGTATAAAACGCATGAAGAAGCTCCATGTTGATGGATCTTTGGGCTCATTCGTTTTGAAAAGTTTGAGACATGCGAACCATGTCTATTGGTGTATATGCATGAAGAAACTCCATGCAAATGGACCGTTTGGACTCACTTGATTTTGAATCACTTGAGACATGCAAATCATACCACATGGGCAAGATGACTGAAAGCCTCGTTTTCAGTAAAATGGAACTAGAAAGCAACTTGTTGGAAGTAATACATTTTGATGTGTGCAGTCCAATGAGTGCTGAGGCATGTAGTGGATATCGTTATGTTCTTACTTCACAGATGATTTGAGTAGATGTTGAGTACATTTACTTGATGAATCACGAGTCTGAATTATTGAAAGGTTCAAGTAATTTCAGGGCGAAGTTGAAAGATCGTCGTGACAAGAGGATAAAATATCTATGATATGATCATAGAGATGAATATCTGAATTACGAGTTTGGCACAGAATTAAGACATTGTGGAAATTGATTCACAACTAATACAGCCTGGAACACCATAATGTGATGGTGTGTCCGAACATCATAACTGCACCCTATTGGATATGATGCATACCATGATGTCTCTTATCGAATTACCATGATAGTTTATGGGTTAGGCATTAGAGACAACCACATTCACTTTAAATAGGGCACCATGTAATTCCGATGAGATGACACCATATGAACTATGCTTTAGAGAAACCTAAGCTGTCATTTCTTAAAAGTTTGGGGCTGCGACGCTTATGTGAAAAAGTTTCAGGCCGATAAGCTCGAACCCAAAGCGGATAAATGCATCTTCATAGGACACCCAACACAGTTGGGTATACCTCCTGTCTCAGATCCGAAAGCAATAAGGGATTGTTTCTAGAATCGGATCCTTTCTCGAGGAAATGTTTCTCTCGAAAGAATTGAGTGGGAGGATGGTGGAGACTTGATGAGGTTATTGAACCGTCTCTTCAACTAGTGTGTGGCAGGGCACAGGAAGTTGTTCCTGTGGCACCTACACCAATTGAAGTGGAAGCTTATGATAGTGATCATGAAACTTCAGATCAAGTCACTACCAAACCTCGTAGGATGACAAGGATGTGTACTACTTCAGAGTGGTACGTAATCCTGTCTTGGAAGTCATGTTGCTAGACAACAATGAACCTACGAGCTATGAGAAGCGATGGTGGGCCCGGATTCCGATAAATGGCTCAAGGCCATAAAATCCGAGAGAGGATCCATGTATGAAAACAAAGTGTAGACTTTGGCAGAACAGCTCGATGGTCATGAGGCTGTTGAGTGCAGATGGATTTTAAAGGAAGACGGACAATGATGGTAAATGTCACCATTAAGAAAGGTCGACTTGTCGTTAAGATGTTTTCCGACAAGTTCAAGGAGTTGACTACGATGAGACTTTCTCACTCGTAGCGATGCTAAGAGTCTGTTGGAATTATATTAGTGATTACTGCATTATTTATGAAATCTTGCAGATAGGATGTCAAAACATTGTTTCCTCGATGATTTTCTTGAGGAAAGGTTGTATGTGATACAACCGGAAGGTTTTGTCAATCCTGAAAGATGCTAATAAGTATGCAAAGCTCCAGCAATCCTTCTAGGGACTGGAGCAAGCATCTCGGAGTTGGAATGTATGCTTTGATGACGATCAAAGATTTTGGGTTTATACAAAGTTTATGAGAAACTTGTATTTCCAAAGAAGTGAGTGGGAGCACTATAGAATTTCTGATGAGTATATGTTGTTGACATATTATTGATCAGAAATGACGTAGAATTTCTGGAAAGCATATAGGGTTATTTGGAAAGTGTTTTTCAATGGAAAGCCTGGATTAAGCTACTTGAACATTGAGCATCAAGATCTATAAGGATAGATCGAAACGCTTAATAGTACTTTCAATGAGCACATACCTTGACATGATCTTGAAGGTGTTCAAGATGGATCAGTCAAAGAAGGAGTTCTTGCCTGAGTTGTAAGGTATGAAGTTAATACTTAAAGCTCGAGCATGGTAGAATAGAGAGAAAGGACGAAGGTCGTCCCCTATGCTTAAGACGTAGGCTCTACAGTATGCTATGCTGTGTACCGCACCTGAAGTGTGCCTTGCCATGAGTCAGTCAAGGGGTACAAGAGTGATCCAAGAATGGATCACAGGACAGCGGTCAAAGTTATCCTTAGTAACTAGTGGACTAAGGAATTTTCTCGATTATGGAGGTGATAAAGAGTTCGACGTAAAGAGTTACATCGATGCAAGCTTGACACCTATCCGGATAGCTCTGAGTAGAGATACCGGATACGTATAATGGAGCAACAATTTAGAATAGCTCCAAGTAGAACAGTTATTTGGAATAGCTCCAAATAGAACGTGGTAGCTACATCTAGGAGATGACATAGAGATTTGTAAAGCACACACGGATCTGAAGGGTTCAGACCCGTTGACTAAAACCTCTCTCACAAGCAACATAATCAAACCCAGAACTCATCGAGTGTTAATCACATGGTAATGTGAACTAGATTATTGACTCTAGTAAACTCTTTGGGTGTTAGTCACATGGGGATGTGACCTTGAGTGTTAGTCACATAGCGATGCGAACTGGATTATTGACTCTAGTGCAAGTGGGAGACTGTTGTAAATATGCCCTAGAGGCAATAATAAATTGATTATTATTATATTTCCTTGTTCATGATAATCGTTTATTATCCATGCTAGAATTGTATTGATAGGAAACTCAGATACATGTGTGGATACATAGACAACACCATGTCCCTAGTAAGCCTCTAGTTGACTAGCTCGTTGATCAATAGATGGTTACGGTTTCCTGACCATGGACATTGGATGTCGTTGATAACGGGATCACATCATTAGGAGAATGATGTGATGGACAAGACCCAATCCTAAGCATAGCACAAGATCGTGTAGTTCGTATGCTAAAGCTTTTCTAATGTCAAGTATCATTTCCTTAGACCATGAGATTGTGCAACTCCCGGATACCGTAGGAATACTTTGGGTGTGCCAAACGTCACAAGGTAACTGGGTGGCTATAAAGGTACACTACGGGTATCTCCGAAAGTGTCTGTTGGGTTGGCACGAATCGAGACTGGGATTTGTCACTCCGTGTGACGGAGAGGTATCTCTGGGCCCACTCGGTAGGAAATCAGCATAATGTGCACAATGTGATCAAGGAGTTGATCACGGGATGATGTGTTACGGAACGAGTAAAGAGACTTGCCGGTAACGAGATTGAACAAGGTATCGGTATATCGACGATCGAATCTCGGGCAAGTATCGTACCGATAGAAAAAGGGAATTGTATACGGGATTGATTAAGTCCTTGACATCGTGGTTCATCCGATGAGATCATCGTGGAACATGTGGGAGCCAACATGGGTATCCAGATCCCGCTGTTGGTTATTGACCGGAGAGTCATCTCGGTCATGTCTGCATGTCTCCCGAACCCGTAGGGTCTACACACTTAAGGTTCGATGACGCTAGGGTTATAAAGGAAGTTTGTATGTGGTAACCGAATGTTGTTTGGAGTCCTGGATGAGATCCCGGACGTCACGAGGAGTTCCGGAATGGTCCGGAGGTAAAGACTTATATATAGGAAATCCTGTTTCGGCCATCGGGACAAGTTTCGGGGTCACCGGTATTGTACCGGGACCACCGGAAGGGTCCCGGGGGTCCACCGGGTGGGGCCACCTGCCCCGGGGGGGCACATGGGCTGTAGGGGGTGCGCCTTGGCCTATATGGGCCAAGGGCACCAGCCCCAAGAGGCCCATGCGCCAAGAGATGAGGGATAGGAAGAGTCCTAAAGGGGGAAGGCACCTCCGAGGTGCCTTGGGGAGGAGGGACTCCTCCTAGCCGCACCCTTCCTTGGAGGAAGGGCCAAGGTTGCGCCTCCCCCCCTCTCCCTTGCCCCTATATATATGTGGGGGGTGGGAGGGCAGCCATACCAATGTTCTGGTGAAGCTCTCTCCCCTCTCCCAAGTACTTCTCCTCTCCCGTGGTGCTCGCGAAGCCCTGGAGGATTGCCACGCTCCTCCACCACCACCACGCCATTGTGCTGCTGCTGGATAGAGTCTTCCTCAACCTCTCCCTCTCTCCTTACTGGATCAAGGCATGGGAGACGTCACCGGGCTGTACGTGTGTTGAACGCAGAGGTGCCGTCCATTCGGCACTAGGATCTCCGGTGATTTGGATCACGACGAGTACGACTCCATCAACCCCGTTCTCTTGAACGCTTCCGCTTAGCGATCTACAAGGGTATGTAGATGCACTCTCCTTCCCCTCGTTGCTGGTCTCTCCATAGATAGATCTTGGTGACACGTAGGAATTTTTTTGAATTTCTGCTACGTTCCCCAACACATAGCTGTCGGTACCATCTTGATCGGCGCAAGGCCAAAGCCACTGGGGGCTATATGGTCGTATTCGAACCTTAGCTTAACCCCTTTGGTCCGGTTTATTGATCGTATTCGAATCAGAAACCCCAATCTTTTAAATATAGTGTTAAAATTATGTTTGTTATCTGTTGCTTGCCTTTGAGTTTTTGTTGCTTCAATATTACAAATGAGATGGCCTGATTCTCTTCGCCGGCTCAATTATTGGACAACACAGCCACCCGGGTTATCCAAGCCGGTGGTCTAAGGATCCGAAGGTACGAGCTACTGAGATATGATGATTATTGAATGTTCAAGGAGTCTCAACTTTTATATTGAATTCTCAAATTCATCACCCGGTTTATTTAAACCGGCGATCTAAGGATCAGCAAGGACAAGGTATGGTTTTTACTTACACGCGCTTATCGGTTGCGTTAACTTCAGAGTTGGTATTAAACCTTATCCTTTATTTATATTTGTCTCTGTTTTTTGAGGTGGAAATATGGGCTGTAAAAGTGGTATTTAAACCCAGTTGTTTTTAAACTACCTTGCCAGGTCTTTCCTTTTTCCTTGTGTTCACAGGAACAAAGTTTAAACATTGCAGAGACAAGTGTTAAACAAGGCATAAGAATAGCATTAAAACATTGGCACCCGGAAGCACAGATTCACATAGAAGCGTTTTATGCGCGATGGCATAAGCAAACATGCGGTGTTTTTAACAGCTAAAGATATTACAAGGCTTTCTAAAGCCCATGAAGATGATCATTGTCCTTCCCTCACCGGCTCAACATCTTGAATCTGCTGGAAGTTGGGTTTTGACCAGTCATAGCCGTTCATGGCGACAAATTCAGCTTCATCATCAATCAGGCCGACCGGATCAACCTCTGGGGCAAATGTGTCTTCTCTCACCGGTGGGATCAAGTCGGTTACTTTATAGGAAGGAGGGGACATCTTCTTATTTTCACTGTCAAAACCCGATTGATACTTGTCCACATTGGTGTCATCACCAAGGCTAGTCGCCTGAGGCCAGACTTCACGGACGCAGGCTATAAAGTCATCCTGATCAAAAGGAGACATGTCCTCCTTCATGGTAGGATAACCCCTTGCCACGTCTACGGGGTCTAGATCTGGTACCCAAGCCTTGGAGCGGCTTAGGGCAGTCAAAGCTCCGGCTCGCGCGCAGGAGCGTTTCACCTCTTGGAATCTGGCAGGGAGAATGGACAGCCTCTTCAGGACGTCACTGATCTGGTTAGACCCTTGATTAGTAGGAGAGATGGCTTCCAGAGCTCATTGTGCGCTGATATACAATTGTGCAGTTATAGTGTATACGGCTTTCATCTTAATCACCGAGTCTTGGTCTAGATTCTTACTTCGCGGACCTACACGCATTTTTCACAGAGTCAGTTAACGGATCATATTCCGGCTTGACAGGAAACACATATGGAAGATCAAATCAGGAACCTTACCAAAGATAGCAGCGACCATCTGAGACACCCGGCCTTTTAAACTGTTCAGTTCGGTTGAAATTTCCTTCAGAGCTGTTTCGGTTGTCTCAGCTCGCCGGGTCAAAAGTATCTTCTCATCTGCCCACGTTTTCTCTTTGACAGCAAAGTCAGTCTTCAACTTCTCCGTTTCAGAAAGACTTATTTGCAGTTGGGAGGTGGAAGATTTAATTTCTGATTCCGGGTTCGCTAGCCGGGTCTTTGTATCAGTCAATTGGGAGTTCAGTTCAGACAATGCATTCTGTGAACACATTTAGATAAATCAAGACTTGGCTTCAAATTCCAGTATCCAATTTCGAAGATTCAAGTCTCAAATACTTTATGAATAAACCACTTGACACTTGGGGGCTAATGTATGTCAAATCAAAATTTTATGACTCTACCAACATATTTGAAGTCCCAAGTCCTTTACAAAGTAACAGCACTTGGCACTTGGGGGCTAATGCACGCAGCAAGTTTTTCAAGTTTAAACCGGAATATTAAGTATTTTACATATGGCGTTCAATTCTGAAGTACCGATTCATTAATGATTAAATAAACCGGTCCTTGGGGACTACGGGTGAAGTCTTGTTCTACTAATATCAAGCAAAGATTCAGAGGTAAAAGTATCAGTCTATATTGTAAGTCTATAGGTTATTCTATTTCTCTCATAATCTACAAACTTGGGGGCTGAAGGAATGTTGATAAACCGGAAATTACATACCTCATACTTCAATTGAAGCTGGTTGACCATCTCAATCTCAGAATCACGACTGGAGTGTACATGACTGAGATAGCCGGATAAGATATCACTGGCGTTAAGATGGTCATAATTGGCAACATCAAGACGAACCTTCCGCCTCTCCAAAGCTTCTTGCTTAGCGGTGCACCATGCCAAAACCGTCGGGTTCCTCGGCTCAACATAGCGGCTCCCAGTAATTTGAACATCTTGAACCGGGGAGACGGTGGGCCGGTTGAGCTTGATGGACCAGCTGCAGAAGAGTTAATAGTGTTATTGACAAGGGATGGCTCTGGAGGATTTGCTTCATGAACAATAGGCGGGTCTTCTGGGGCGACAGTCAATGGAGAAGGTGGCCTAGCCGGCTCAGATGCCAGTACTGGCGGATCTTCCATTGGTTTTGTTGCCTTCACTTTTTTGGACTTAGCTTGACCACTGAAGAAAAATATTTCAGAATAATCAGCATTAAGATAACAATTAATCAAATTCAGAAGAAAAGAGGGTTTTTAATTACCCAGGAGCAGTCTTGAAAGCCGAAAATTGTGTTTGTGAAGAGTCGCCCGAAGAACGAGACACCTCCTGAAAAGGTAAATGAAAGGAGTTAAAGAAAATACAAGGAGCAGGATTCATCAAAACGGGTTAAAGACAGTAACAATTAAACCTCGTTCGGGCGTTTCCGAGGAGTCTGTTGAAGGACAACAGCCGGTTCATCCTCAATTCTAACTTCACGGCTTTCATGTTGCTGTTTTTTCAAATGATAGTTGGGATCCAAGTGAGCTAAAGGGTTAGAAAACCTTACTTTACGGATCACTCGACGAACTTTGTGTCTTGGTAAGGGCTCTGAGTCGAAGGAAATAATAGTTACCTCTACTTCCTCAGCCTGAATGGTCCCAGTGTCATCCTGGTAAGGATCAGTGTCAATAAGAGTGTTAAAAAATTGGCCAAGGGAGTCAAGGGCTACCTCCAAGTCAGACGAGTCGTCAAGCTTCATTATATCTTCAGCAGTGGTTTTCTTCTTCTTCTTCTTGGATTTCCGGGCTGTTTTCTTGGCGTTCATGGCGGCGAGTTTTGCCTTCTTGGCAGGTTCGTGATCATATTTCACCTTCCAGAAGTCATAATTGGCCTGTAAAGACATGAAGAAAGATTAGTATTAAGTACTAATAGCCGGGCAAAACACAAGAAAGAGAGATCAGAATGTACTTACTTCTGGCATCGGATTAATCTTGCAGAAGGGACTTAACCCAACAATACTGCAATCTTCGTACTTCCCATTTACCAAAAGGGTCGACATCGAAACAATGTCTTCTTTGGTGAGTTCAACTTGGCTGTGACGAAGAGGGTGGTCCGGGGTACCGTCATATTCATACATCAGTTGAGATCGACGACTTAATGGGATAACCCGCCATGAGATCCAGCAACGGGTCAAATCTACTCCGGTTAGACCATTACCCAATAAGCCGTTCATTCTTCTAATGGAGGGAAGAAGCTTCCTACGTTCAGCGAAGGTAAGCTTATCCGGAAGGGTGAACTTGGAGTCAAGATGGTTAGGGCGATAACCCGGCAAAGGCTTCTCGTTTGCTGGAGAAGTATCCTGACAATAAAACCAAGTTTGGTTCCAATCTTTTGGGTGGCTCGGTAAGACAATGAGAGGAAAAACAGCACCTTGACGGCGCTGAATTGAAATGCCTCCAAGTTCTAAGCTAGAAGCGTTGGTGCATTCATTCTGGCGATTCAGATAAAAGTACTCTCTAAACAATTCTACAGTGGGCTCTTGCTAAAGATACGCCTCACAGAGCACTTGGAAGTTACAAATATTGGAAATAGAGTTGGGTCCAAGCTCTTGAGGATGGAGTTTGAAAAAATGAAGGACCTCTCTGAAGAATTTTGAACGGGGTGGTGAAAATCCCCGGTTCATGTGGTCAGTAAAGATAATCACTTCTCCATCTTTCGGATTGGGACGTTCTTCCTCCAGGTCAGGAGCACGATAAGACATGACATTCTTTGAAGGCAGAAACCCAACGATGAAGAATTGTTTTAACCGTTCCTCAGTTACGGAAGAAGGGACCTAGTTACAGACGGTCGGTGACTTCGACGGCATGATGAGTAACGAATTGAAAAATAAATAACAATATGGCGGTTCAGTCTATGGTCAATTATAAAGCAAGTAATGGCGGTTTAACTAAGGGCTAATGGTATATAAGGAAAAGAAAGCCGGAGTGGTAAGCCGACATGACTACAGATTTTCTCAGAAGGCATAATTCAGTTAAGTGTTGGCATAAACAAGTTTCACCAAGTTCCTATTATCATTTTGGATCAAAGGGCTGTTTCAAAAAGGGAAATATTCTAGACCTAAAAACATAGTATAGAGGAGTTCGTCGACTATAACGAAGCATCTATACAGGTAAAAGGGATCTACTGATATAAAAAACGAATGCCAAACAGCTACTGCGTGAGTTATATCTCTTTTCTGGATCAATATAAGTTGCGGAGAAGATCTACAAGATGGCCCGTGATGAACAGATAAAGAACACTGAAGAACTTGTGAAACCTAGAAACGGATCTAGGTACGGGAGAGAGAGGAAAGCTTACAGGAAGCATGCCTACCGCGAAAAGTTGCCGTGTTCTCTGGATGAACTCAGGGTGATGCAGTGGCCAAGCTTGATGACGATGATGAGAGTCGCGGCGGCGGCAGAGCTCGAGCAGCGACAGAGGTTGCGAGAGGAAGAAGATGAGGAAGAAAGGAGATTGGGAAGGACCGGCCGCGTGCCTATTTATAAGGGCAGATGCGAATAGGCAGGCGCGAAAATTAAGGAGACCTAATAATAATTTTCCAACTGAACAAACGCCTCGATTCTCGGAAGGCATTAAAAAAATGAAAGATCCATTGTAAGATGACATCATGAAGGTTTTTTGTGTTTTCAAAATATGACGTCACGGCGGGTTACAGAAGTTTTTAGACAGAGGATGGATTCTGACTAAGTGTTGAAGATTGACAAAGAACAAAGTTCAGAGTCAACCTGGGGCCTAATGTTGGGGATATTACTATCAGCTGAGACCCGCCCAGGAGGGGCCGGGTCAGCTTCAATGGCGGGTTACGCAAGAAGTTCAGTAAACGTCCAAGTTTGTAGTTTATTAAGTCTTATAGAAGGCCCAAAGGTGAGGGGCCGGTTTAAAGCCCGATATTGTAAAATGCCACATGTGAGGAAATACTTGTACAGAAAGACATATAAAGAAAGTCACCGAGCCGGACGTGATTATGAGCCAGCCGGGACTCTGTAGGCCACCTGGCGTCAACCCGTGTATATAAGGGGACGACCCGGTGGCGGTTTAGGGTGAGAGACAACAAGTCGATAACCAAGCCGGCGAGTTAAGCCTCTTGGTGAACGAAACCCCAGCAATACCAAACCCAACTAGACGTAGGCTTTTACCTTCATCGTAAGGGGCCGAACTAGTATAAAACTCTCTCGTGTCCTTTGTCCCGATTAACCCCTTTAAGCTTCCTAGTGCGATGGCCCTACGACTAAGTCCTTGCTCTAGGACATCTGCCGTGACAATTCCACGACACCTCGCATCTATGGTAGCGGCGCAAGGCTTGCTGGTAACGTGCTGCTCTCACAGCCACACAAAGACGATCTTCCTCAAGGAGCATCGCGTCGTCTTGCCGCAACTGCTCTTGCTCAAGCTCGTCATAAGCCAGCACTCAAGGTGACCCGTATATGAGTTCCGTGGGGAGAACTGCTTCTGACCCATATGCTAGGGCAAAAGGCATCTGGCCGGTGGCTCTATTTAGCGTTGTCCTGATCGACCAAAGAACCGCCGGCAACTCATCAATCCATCGCCTTCCGCTCTTGTGCAGCCTGTCAAAGGTCTTCATTCTCAAGCCTCGCAACACTTCAGCATTTGCCCTCTCCGCCTGGCCATTGCTCCGGGGGTGTGCCACAGAAGCAAAACAGACCTTGCTGCCGAGGTCTTGGATGTACTGCATGAAGGTGTGGCTTGTGAACTGCGTGCCATTGTCGGTGATGACTCTGTTGAGTACACCAAAACGGCAGACTAGCCCCTTGAAGAACTTGACGGTTGACTGTGTTGTCACCTTCCTCACTGCTTCCACCTCCGGCCACTTTGTGAACTTGTCGATCGCAACGTACAAGTACTCAAAGCCCCCGACAGCACGGGGGAAAGGGCCCAGTATGTTGAGCCCCCAAACCGAGAATGGACAGGAGAGAGGGATTGTTTGAAGGGCTTGAGCTGGTTGATGAAGATTCTTTGAATGGAACTGACACGCTTCACACTTGGTTACTAGTGCCGTTGCATCCTGGAGGCACTACAAAAAAGTACACTTCCATGATGATACGTGTTTGTCACAGTAGGTCGCTTTTTTTGTCATGCATGTACATCCATGACAAATTTATGACAGAATCAAGATAGTCATACATGTGATGTCGTAGAAGTGTTCCATGACATTACCAAAATTATCATCACGGAAGTGTCCACTTCCATGACGATAAATCACGCGTCACAAAAATGCTTTCGTCAAGGTTGACCGACATGTGGCATCCACCGTAACGGAACACCGTTAGGCTATCGAGTCGGGTTTTGGATCCGATAACCCGTTAACAACCCCGACCAATGGGAAATTTCCACGTGTAAAATTCTTATTGGACGGACGAAACACGTGTCAGCTCGTCAGTGGGTCAGATAGGCGCCTATGATATGTCGACACGTGGCACGGCCCAACAGTGGCCCATTTAGCTTACAAAGCTGGCCCGTTTGACTTGGTCAAAAGTTAACGGGCTGGCCCATGAAAAGCCTGTTAACGGTCTCTTCGCAAATAGCCCATTTTATGGCCCGTTAACTCACGGCCCATTAGGCCCTAAAGGAAATCGGCCCAACAACGTCATGTGGGCCGTCGAATATAATACCAACCCATTTCACTTTCGGCCCATGTATGGCCCATGACGTCTTTCGGCCCATATGAGGTCTTCGTATCTTTCGGCCCATTATAGGCCCACGGTGAGTCTAGCCCATAATGAACAGTAATTTTCTTTATACCCGTTAACGGCCCGTGATTTACATGGGCCGTTTCCAGCCCGTGTTAGCTTTCGGCCTATTGACGGCCCATACGTTCTTGGGCTCCTTTTTGGCCCTTGATTACTTCCGGCCCGTTACTGGCCTATTCCACTAATGGGCCAAATTCAGCCCATGGCAAGAGTCGGCCCGTTACTGGCCTGTTACCCTAATGGGCCAAAATCAGCCCATGGCAAGAGTCGGCCTGTTTCTAGCCTGTTAACCCGTTGCCCCATTTCCAGCCCGTCCTATATTCTGGCCCATTAACGACCCGTTATGCCCGTGACAGAATTAAGCCTTTGCTGTCCTACGGTCTGTTACCGTGCTGGGCCGATACCAATTACACCCGATTATGGCCCATGTAGACACATTTATCCGACGGCCCGAGGCCCACCGATTACAGGCCCATTTATCGACGACCCGTAGGTGACCCATGGATCCTACGGCCCGTATATGGCCATGGTAGTTGCGGCCACTAGCAAACCAGGGAAAAAGAAGACTAGGAAATAAATAAGGCTGAAACTAACGCTAGGCTATTAAGGCGATTACACAGATTACATCCACTCGGCATCAAAGATCGCCACCAGTGCAAATATAGGGAACACCCTACACTATACAAAAATGGCTTGCTGTTTTCTTCAGGCGGTGGCTGCACGTTAAGAATACATTTTGTATCGCACCAAAACAAATTACAACTATATAACAAAAGGAAGGTTGGCATAAAACTTAACAGTCTAGCAGATAAATGCAACACCAGATGTTCAGAAGCTCAGTTCATTTGACCTGACTGTTACGTTTTCATGCTGTATTGTCCGATGGAGCACCATAACCCTCGCCTTCATTTCCCCTAGGCTCCTAAACAACATAGCAAATGTCTGATAGTCTGGTTTCAAAACCATGCATATCTTGACGACATTGAGCAATGTTTCTCCTTGTTTCACAAAGGGACTCTGTTAGGGAATGGACTTGTGTCTGGAGCGCAGATACAACATTGCTTTGAGCTTGCATATCTTGATCATGAGGCAGTTTGGACGATATTGCCTTAACAACCAACCCAGTATTACGCAGGAACGCGCTTTTGGCACTGTTAGTGGACAGGTACTGACCCACTGCAGCAAGAGCTGACATTGCAGTTATAGTTGCCTCGCCTCCTTCAGAAGGTGGCAGTTCCACCATTTTTTCCATCGCTCGCTGAAAAGTTGAGGTTTTACATTAGTAGTACCAGAACAGAAGATATTAAGGAGGCAGCAAAACCAAACAAAATAGCTTTGGTCTATATACAGAACTTATTCTCGTGAACCCATGTAAAATGTTAGTTGTATTTTATTGCAAAGTACATAATAAAACCAGGTTCCAAACATATGACCATGTACCATTGCTAATGTATTGTCTATTTCTTCACATTGTATTGATGGCTAAGGATGAAGAGACGAAGTTTATAATACGGTAAGCATAGTATGACGTCATTCATATAACAAAACAACTAAGAACAGACAAACAAGCAATTGTAACATTGTGTGGGCAAGTCCAACACGGAACTAGATTATGGGTCAAGATGAAAGGAACATCACTCCTCTCTTTTAAACCTTGTAAGGTGCAATGATATGCAGTTCAAGGCACAAGTGAGAGTAAGTAGTAGTTAAAAGGCATGAGGATTAAGGACTTACAACAGCGGCTTTGACTAGTGTAGTCATGCCCTTCTTCTTGCTGGTGTGACAGTCCTTGAAGATTTCCACAGCATTTGGTTCAGGTACTTTTTGGTCCTTGTGGGCTTTTCTCTGCATTTGGAACAAGTCAATATAGATCTGATAATATGGTATAGCGAAAAGAGTGAAACAACAGCTAATTACAAGAGCCTCGCAGTGTGCAATATAGCTACGAGATCCTGTCGTCTGTTGGAATTTCACTTTCGTACGGTTGGCCTTGTTCTTTGAACAGTTCACCTACAAGAAGATAGATTTGTATGGCACATGCATAAATAGGACTTCAACATGTGATCTGATGACATATATATAATGTACCTGATACTTTGGATCGGACCAGTGTTTAACAAGGCCTCTCCAGTCTTCATCAGATATATTTTCCACTGGAGATGTTTGGGCAAGTTCACTGTTAGCCTTGCCTTCAAAGTGAGTTTTCCTCAAGTTATACGGATACTGTCGTAGAGCAGACTTGAAAACATGGGTGCAAGCTTGTCTAGTTGCATCATCTTGGCTATCCAACTTGAACCTCATCTGTTGAAAATTATGGGAGTCTCATTATCAGCAACCTAGAAAGTATTGGACAGAGCAAGACGATATTACTAGTTTCCATACATAACCTTACTTACAGATAAATGGTCGAGGAAGGTGTTGAACTGTTTTCGTCTTTGTCATTCCTGTACTGAATCCATGTTGGGAGGATACGTACATGACACCTAACAGCAACCGCCGCCTCTGATACTAACTTGGCTGACTCTGTAGCATCATGTGGCCTTTTTAAACCTGCCTCAAAACGGATCTCCATTCTTCATCCTCTAGATTTAGTTAACCTATCTAGCATTATCCCTAATGTTTGTTTCCTCTTGCGCCTAGGTGCTAGTCCAACAACAAACATAGGAAGTGTTAGTGTACATCAAACTATGAGACTACATATAAAGAAGCATGCAATTGTAACTTGACTCCAGCAACTACCTTCTTGCTGTTGAAGCTCACAAGGTTCATCTGATATTGCCAACTCGTCTTGTGTCAAGAGTGCTTGGGAAGTAGTGTCAGGTGGCAAGGGAGCTTGGGAACGTGCTGCTAGCTCAGTTGACGCACAAGTACGTCGTGCAGCTGGTAGTACTATGGTAGGTGTTGCAAGAACTAGGGCTGTCTCTGCTTGTTTGGTGGCAGCTAGTTGTTTCTGTTTGTCTTTTTTTGCAACTCGTGTAGCATGGGATGCCGTGTTTGTAGAATTTTCTGCTGGACTTTGACCTTCTATTGCACCATCAGTACCAGCAGAATCTGTAGGATTCATCCGCTTCTCATTCCCTGCCATTCTGTGTTTCTTCCTCTTTCTTTGTGCCATGTTAAGTCAAGCCGACAAGAAAAACGAATAACAATTTAGTTCTTCAGAACAAATTGATGCTTGATGCAGACGAACTGAACTTTGATGTTAGACAACCACATGATAGGAGGATGTAATATGTATGAAAAACAGGACGGAAGAGATAACCAGAACTATGATGTGTAAACTAAGAAGAAGACATTTCACCAAATTAGAAGCAATGCAATGGAAGGTAGACACCATATGAAAGATGCTACAAATATCGCTCTGCCAAGTTAACAGTGTCTCATCATAAATGGCGTTTATACAAATGTGAAGCAGTACAAGAAATAAATCATATGCAAGATGCAAACAACATCACACTACCATGTTAGAGGTCTCTCGTCATTAGTGCCATTGCATATTCACAGCATTGCATATTCACAGCTTATGATGTGTAAACTAAGGAGAAGGCATTTGAACAAATTAGAAGCAATGAAAGCTAGACACCATATGAAAGATGCAACGAATATCACTCTACCAAGTTAAAACTGTCTCGTCATAAGTGCCATTTCAACAAATTAGTAGTACAAGCTAGGAAAGAATGTGAGATGTAACCTATATCACACTCCGAAGTCAAACGTGTCTTATGATAAGTGATTGTTGCAGGTTATACAACAGAAGTAATATGATGTAAGAACATGATGTGATAGACAAATATTGTATGTTCTAGAAACAAGAACACGTGTCTTACTCAAGTATGATGTGTAAAGTAAGCAGATGGAATTCAACAAAATTAGAAGCAATACAAGCTAGACATCACACATAACATGCAACCACATATAACAGTGCCAAGTTAGAGGGAGCATCGGTGATGCTGCACTAGGGGAGACGTGCTCATCATAAACACAGCTTTGTTGAGTGTCTATGCATGTGTTGTCTTGGAAATCATCTTGGTGGCGTGGAGGAGTAGAAACTGTAGAGGCCCTCCGTTCGGAAGGAGCACCTTTATCTGCTGCCTTGCTAACTTCCTTCCGCTTTATTGATTTTGAATTGTCAAGTAAAATCGACAAGAAAAAGCAATAAAATTGTCTCTTCAGAACTCATTCATGCATGATACTGACAATCACTACTTTGATGTAAGGCAAACACATGATACCAGGATGGAATATGTACGAAAAACAGGACGACATGGCATGTTCACAACTGTTTGTGTAAACTATGCAGAAACCATTCCAGCAAATAAGAAGCAATGCAAGCTAGACACCAGATGAAAGATGCAACCAATATGACTCTGCCAAGTTAAAAGCGTCCCATCATAAATGGAATTTCAACAAATTAGAAGCAGCTCATGCTATAAATCATATGAAAGATGCAACTAATATCGCACTGCATATACTAAAGGTGTCTCGTCATGTTGATTGATGCGGGATACAAAAAAACAATAGTTTTATGTAAGGACATGCTTAATAGACAGATGTACTATGTACTAAATACAGGAAGGCATGTCACATTAACAGGTATAATGTATAAGCTAAGCAGACTAACACATGCAGTTTAACCAGATTGGAAGAATTACAATCTAGACACCATATGCAACATGCAACCACATATCACGCTGCCAAGTTAGAGCAAGCACCTGCGATGCTAGTGTAGGGGAAATGCTGTAATCAACTATAGAGCTACGTTCACTATCTTCATGTAGCATTTCTGTTTCTTGAGAATCATGTCGGGAGGCTGACGCTGCATTCTTTAAATGAGGAGTAGTCCCCTTGCCTGCCTGCCTCGTCATAAGTGATTGATGAGGGATACACAAGAACATTAGTTTAATGTAAGAACATGGTTAATACACAGATGTACTAGTATGTACCAAAAACAGAAAGGCATGTCATATTGAAAGGTATAATGTGTAAGCTAAGCAGATGCAATTTAACCAAATTAGCAATACAAGCTAGACATCCGACTGGAGTGGTGAGCATGATCATGTAGTACCTAAGAGCCTCGTGGGAGGCGGGCTGCTTCGCCACCATCATAGCTTTTTAGTTGGCTTCCAGGTGATGCCTATCTTTGCTGGGCTTGTCACTGGCTCGGCCAGTGCCCTGACTAGCTATTTGTCTTCTGGTGCTCATGGGATGGTGGTTCATGTAAAAAATATCTTTCCTTATCTTATCGACTTCGGCCTTTCGAATACAAGCTAGACACCATATGGAACATGCAACCACATATGACACCGCAAAGTTAAAGCAAGCACCTGGGATGGTGGTTCATTGCGAGCGAGGTCATCAACTCCAGAGCTACGTTCCCCATCTCCATCTGCTGACACCGCACCCATTAAAGCGTTGAAACGTGTCTTGCCTAGCCGCACAACAAGCTGGAGCGACTTATCTCTTCTCTTTTTGGCTTCTCTCATGGCAGCAGAGTCTGAAATACCCTTTCATAAAAACACAACAGTGAGAGTAAGGGTGAAGTGTGTGCAGAACTAGTGCACTGTAAAAGTAGCAGATAGCAGGTGGCTGAAAAATAAATGACAGGAGACATATGATAGCTCTACAAAATTGCATGGCAAACAAAATTAGATTCTACTCCGTATGATTTTGTAATATATGAGCACAGGAAATACAGGTACTCCTCTAGCACACCACCACATGTGGTCATATCTAAGATAACAGTCGACTGAAAATAAATAGGTCAGTCAATTTTTTTAATGAACCATCCTATCTATAAGGAACGGGCAGATGGTGTAACGCCCTCGATGCGGCTATATCTTCCACGTGTCGAAGCACGACTTAGAGGCATAACCGCATTGAAAGCAATGTCGCAAGTGAGGTAATCTTCACACAACCCATGTAATACATAAGGGAAAGAGATACATAGTTGGCTTACAATCGCCACTTCACACAATTAAATGAATAAAGCATTACATCAACCAGATACAATCAAGGTCCGACTACGGAACCAAAATAAAAGAAGAACCCCAAAAGCGACAAGGTCCCCGATCGACCCCAACTAGGCTCCACTACTGATCAACTAGAACGAAACAACACAAAGGACAAGATCTTCATCGAGCTCCTCCTGAGCTTGGTTGCGTCATCTTCACGATTCAACGGCACCTGCAAGCTAATTTTGGAAGTAATCTGTGAGCCACGGGGACTCAGCAATCTTGCACCCTCGCGATCAAGACTATTTAAGCTTATAGGTAAGGTAAAGGTATGAGGTGGAGCTGCAGCAAGTGACTAGCATATATGGAGGCTAACATACGCAAATGAGAGCGAGAAGAGAAGGCAAAGCACGATCGAGAAACTATGATCAAGAAGTGATCCTAGAACAACCTACGTCAAGCATAACTCCAACACCGTGTTCACTTCTCGGACTCCGCTGGAAAGAGACCATCACGGTTACACACGCGGTTGATGTATTTTAATTAAGGTCAACTTCAGGTTTTCTACAACCGGACATTAACAAATTCCCATCTGCCCATAACCGCGGGCACGACTTTCGAAAGTTCAAATCCCTGCAGGGGAGTCCCAACTTAGCCCATGACAAGCTCTCACGGTCAACGAAGGATATACCTTCTCCCGAGACGTTCCGATCAGACTCGGTATCCCGGTTCTACAAGACAATTTCGACAAGTTAAAACAAATCCAGCAACACCGCCTGAATGTGCCGACAAATCCCGATAGGAGCTGCACATATCTCGTTCTCAGGGCACACTCAAATGAGTAGTCCGTACAACTAAAACCAGCCCTCGAGTTTCCCCGAGGTGGCGCTGCAAGGGGCTCTAGTTTGGACCAACACTCAGAGGAGCACTGGCCCGGGGGGGGGGGGGTTAAAATAATGATGACCCTTGAGTCTGTAGAACCCAAGGGAAAGAAAAGGCTAGGTGGCGAATGGTAAAACCCATATTGGGCATTGCTGGAGGAGTTTTATTCAAGGAGAACTGTCAAGGGGTTCCCATTATAGCCCAACCGCGTAAGGAACGCAAAATCCGGGAACATAACACCGATATGACGGAAACTAGGGCGGCAAGAGTGGAACAAAACACTAGGCATAAGGCCGAGCCTTCCACCCTTTACCAAGTATATAGATGCATTAATTAAATAAGAGATATTGTGATATCCCAACAAGTAAGCAATGTTCCAACAAGGAACAAACTTCAATCTTCACCTGCAACTAACAACGCTATAAGAGGGGCTGAGCAAAGCAGTAACATAGCCAAACAACGGTTTGCTAGGACAAGGTGGGTTAGAGGCTTGGTTCAACAATATAGGAGGCATGATAAGCAAGTGGTAGGTATCGCAGCATAGGCATAGCAAAAGAGCGAGCATCTAGCAAGCAAAGATAGAAGTGATTTTGACGGTATGATCATCTTGCCTGAGATCCCGCAAGGAAGAAGAATGAGTCCATGAAGAAGACAAACGGACATAGTCGAACGGGTCCTCACAAACGCGACGTTACCAGAACCAACCCAAAGAAGCAAACACCGGAAAGGAAGCACACAACATAGTAAACAACCAACACAAGAACATGGTATGATATGCGGGATGCGATATCCGATGCATATGCATGATTTGACAAGGAATGATTGAACCTGGCCTCAACATGGAAATCCAAGTGTGCCACTGGAAAGGTGAGGTGATTTCGGTTGAAATCGATATAAAGAACACCGGAATCGGAGACACGGTTTGGAAATGGCAAGCAAAACAAATATGGCACCGGTCTGCGATAAACAGCAAGTAGGCATCTAAATGCAACAAGACAAACATGCTACAACACACAAACATGGAAACAAAATACATGGCAGGGATCCATTCATGATGCTTAACAAAAGATGAACTCTGAGCTACGGCCAATTAATCCATTAACAGGTTCAAACAAGCATGACAAAAGTGCAATTGGTAAACATATCTCAGACTTAGTGAAATTAACACTTGTCTGGAATTTCAGATCAGGTAGCACACTTTGGAGCATGAAAACTATAATCTACAGGAACTTAACATGGCAAAGTAAAGCATGGCATGGAGCTACTCAAAGATCTTAACAAAAGTCCCTTAGTGACCTTGAGCCAAAAGGGATAAGAAAATACAATTGCAAGCATGTGAACATGGCAAAAACATAATCAGATCACAGACTTAGTGAAAAACTGGAGCATGCAAAACAAATATCAAGTAGGCATGTTTACGAGCTTCATGCACTCACTACAGAGCAAGGCATGACAATCTAAGCATACACCCATCAAGAATACACATTATACAAGCTAGACATGGCAAGAACAATAACATAGCATGCACGGATTAACTACAACATCCTCGGCAAAATTGCTAACAAGTAGACAATCTGCCCAGATTCACGAAATAGCAAAAATAGAGCTCGATTGACTCAAGCTAGGCTGCTCCATAATTGCAAACAAAGACATGGATGGATAGAGCACTACAAGATTAAAAAATCATCCGTACTGATCATACTCAAAAGAGGCATGGATCACTAGGAAACAACATGAACATATGGCATATTGATAAAAACAGTCCAAGGACTTAGTGGAATTGCTAAGTCCCTGAAATCAGCATTAACGAATGCACCAATTTGCAAGCTTGTGCTAGTCACCACATACATCAAAAAAATACATGGATAGCACCTCTGGAAAGATGGCATGGCATATGACAAAACATATGTAGAGCTCAGGGGCATATCATGCATACATTAATCATGGAAAAAATGACAAATAGCTATTTAGAGCAGCAGATCTGACAATTAACTCAAATAGCACTCTTACAACAGCATTTCGGGCATCAAGATGAACTCAAATGAAAATTATGCAATGAGAAGAAATGATGTGCTCTCTGAGGCGAACATTTCGATATGCTACACGCATGAATCGAAGCTACGGGTGCAAAGTTACAGCATGATGAACATGGGCATATGAATATGGGAATTTCGGGGACTTGGTGAAATTATACCTCCGAGAACAGATCTAGGGTTTTGACCCGAGTGCGCGCAGATCGAGGAGGGGCCGGGTCTTTGCCGGAGTTGATGCCAGAGACAGGGGAGGCGGTGGCCGGCTCGAGGTCGCCGCGGGGCGACGATGGCCGGCGAGAAGCGGCGCGACCGCCGGAGCACGGGCGGCGCGCCGGGCGGAGCAGCTGGGCGGGGCGGCGGCGACCCAGGCGGCGGAGTGGGGCGGCCGCCGGCGCCGGTGAATGCGGATGGCGGCGAGGCGAGGTCCGGCGGCCGGAGCGGCGAAGATGGCAGCGGGGCGATGGTGCAGGCGGCGCGCGCGGTGAGGAGGCTGCGGCCCGGTTGGCGGCGGCGAGGGCCCGCCCTGGGCCGAACGGGCCTCAGCGGCGACGGCGGCTGCTGTGCCACATGGCGCAGCACGATTGGCGCAGAGGCGGCGGCGTGCAGGTCGGACGTGTCCGGCCGTTCGGATCTCGTCCGGCGGCGTGAGGAGAGGGGAAAAATTAGGGTTTGCCTTTGAATTTCGGAGGGGAAGGTGTTTATATAGGTAGAGGGAGCTAGGAGAGTCCAAATGAGGTGCGGTTTTCGGCCACGCGATCGTGATCGAACTCTCTATATGATGGAGAGGGTTAGGTGGGTTTTGGGACAAAATGGAAGGGTGTTGGGCTACAACACACACGAGGCCTTCTCGGTCCCTCGGTTAACCGTTGGAGTATCAAACGAAGTCCAAATGATACGAAACTTGACAGGCGGTCTACCGGTAGTAAACCAAGGCCGCTTGGCAAGTCTCGGTCCAATCCGGAAATGTTTAACACCCGCACACGAAAAAGAGGTAGAAAGGGACACCGGATGACATAGAAGCGCTGGATTGCAAAACGGACAACGGGGAAAATGCTCGGATGCATGAGACGAACATGTATGCAAATGAAATGCACATGATGACATGATATGCAATGCATGACATGCAAGCAATGACAAGGCAAACAACAACGAATAACTGGAGGACACCTGGCACATCGATCTCGGGGCGTTACAGATGGCCTTCGTCTACCTCCCGCCAGTCACTGTTGACGATCTTTCTCGAACCGCCAGCGACCATCGGCCCAGACCCCTGCCTCCGCCGCCCCGCCCTCCCATTGACCTCACACCACCGCCGTGCTTGGCAGCGCTCCCAGGCCATCCCTTTAATCCCGGCCGACCTCCAGATCGGGCGCCAGTAGCTCTAGGCCGCACACGCCCCCATGATAAACACCAAGGCGCTGCTTCCCCGGCGTAATAGGCGTACTAGCGCCTGTTACGCCGGGGAATGCTTCCATTAATTGGGAATCAAGTGGACGGAAATTGAAATTCAGGGGGGCGACGGACCTCTAGCTAAGGTGAAATAGTATATGAGGAGAAACCTAGTGCATCGCGAGTTACTAGGAACATCTAGTATCAAGAAGAAGCGGTCAACTAGTGTCTTCTGTGGGATGAATACTGTGCAAGCAGAGACGTAAGATTTTCATGAATAAGGGAAGAGGAGTACCTTTTTCGGTTGCCGGTGTGGTCACCCCCACATGTCGCGCTGATCTTCTTGTTTTTACCGGGGAAACCGATGTTCTGGAGAGTGCATGCTTGGACGAACCCATGGCCAAATTGTTGACTATGTTGCCGTGGCCGTATGTTGGCGGAGGGGAAGTAGATCCGAGGCGGTGAAGGACGGCGCAGCAGGAACAACTCCAGTGTGGTGGAGGGTGGCGAAGTTGGAGCGGCAGCGGTGAGGCGCAGGACGGCGTGGTTGAACTGGCTCGGGTACGGATGGCTCGACCTTGGCTTCAACTACTAGCCATGGAGGGCGTTGCGGTTGAGGTTGCGGTGGACGACGACGTCGGGGTATCGGCTCCGGCGTGATGGAGGAGGGCGGCGGTTGATGGGTGGGATGGGGTGGCGGACGGAGGACGGCGGGGTTTCGCGGCTGGTGGAGAGGTAGTTTTGGCGCCCACGGAGTACGAGTGGGGAATCGGACGGGTGGGGGGGAACAATGTTTCGGTCTGGGACGCGCTTGTTTTTGGCTTTTTTGAACAGAAGATGGGACGCACTTGTTTGAAATTTGGGGAAAGTACAAACTTTGCCCCCCTCTTAAATTTGGGACCTACTGTGGGTCAGGGGTAGGATGGTAATCCCAGGTGTCCCAAATAGTGGGCGGGAGCGATTTCGGCCGCGCGCATGTGTGCTTAGGCGCCATTGTGTATGAATGTTTTTCGGATGTGGTTGCGTGGCGTCTAGATGAAGCTACAAACCTACCCCGGTTTAGATCTTTGGACGTCGGGCCGGTAGGTTTCACGGGTCGGAGTTATTAGAAAAGTAATTTCCTTGTACTACCAAACATTGGTCTCACGCGGTTTCGGGCGAGTAGAGGCTCTTTTGGCACTTCGTTCGAAATTTTGAAACACAAGCATTCATGTTTAGAGTACTCTTGAACTATGAGGATTGACCTAAATATACAACATTATATTTGACCTTGTATGTTTGAAAACCTCATTAAATTATCTGCTTCTTTTTGAAATTTTGACACTTGAAAATCCTATAACTACGATTATTTTGGAATGGAGGAGCTAAATTTGAATCTATTTTGTACACGACTACATATGCTATTATGTACAAAATTAGAGCAAAGATTGGTGCCCCCATAAGTTAGGTATGGTTTACAAATGCCATGATATCAAATTCAAATAATTGAATGGACTTCATGTTGAATTCAATTATTTTAAACCACCTTAAGTTGAATTCAAATGTATGCTAGTTCATAGGTAGTACCTATTTATAATGTCCATTGTGTAACTTTTGTATGTATAATGTGATGTACACACACAACATGAACTATACTCACGTTTATATTCGATTGCTAAAGCGATGCATTGTCTGGAGTTCAAAATACCAACTATGTGGATCAATTGTGTCGAATAATAACATAGACATGCTCAAATTCGATAGAATCTAGATGTCTGATGGATCAATGACCGCTCCTTACGCGAATTGCAAATATCATGATCCCATCCTAATATTTGGATACAATTTATATCTTTAATCAATGTGTAGAGCAGTCTTTTACGTGTAGTTTCACTCTCCATCGGTGGTCTCTCACACATGCTCACACACTCTCTCCCGAGGTGTCTTTCTCACACACATGCTCTATATATAACCCTCCCTCTCTCTCGTAACCATTTACAACTGTTTTCACTAACCTTTATCACAAGCACTCTTCCTCTCGCAAACATACACACGCACAATCCTCATCGACCCTTTCTATATACATGGACCTGCCTACGTCTCTCATGCACGCACATTATCTTTACGCCTGTCTCTCACGCATTGTCTCACACCTCTCTTCCTAATTGACGAGTATGATTCTAGCAGAGCATTCTGTAGGATGCCCCTTAAAGTTAGGTTGGATGAATAGTAATATCAGAGATAAAGGGGTTACCTTAGTCCGAGAACCTAGGGTTACAAATCCTAGCCGGCTTTGTCAGTGGACACAGAGTCCTTCACAATTCTGCTATCTTTGTCTTGTACGACTAGTCATCCATGGGTCTTCCTAAATGCGTCACGGGCCAACCAATGTGGCACAGGACGGAACAGAACGAAGGGCCTCACCTTGACCCACTGGACCTCACGCGGTGACACACCCTCTGCCCCCACGTCTCATTATCTTCTCACACCCACAAATACCAACACAAACCCCACACACATAGAAAATTTCTCCTGGTGCCTCTATTCCCTCCCCCTTGCATATACACACTCAACGGAATGGAATCTCTTGTCGTGACGTCATATTCGTCTCTCTCTCTCTAGACCACTCTCATTTCTCGTGCTATCTCTCCCACACCCCCCCGTCGGCCCCTCTATCCATGCCTCTCTCGAATACGTAACACACACACATACCTCTCTAGGCCCCGCCAAATGCATCAACTACACATTCACACATGTTACATCACGTACCCCATTGATCTAAAAAGCCCTCTTTTCACGTTTATTTCGCATACAACATTCCTTTTGAATAAAGTGTGGACAAAAAATATTTTAGAGTTTCTACATATATACAACATTACAAAGTTATATGGAGGAGTACAAACGCTAATTTTCATTGCATGGTGCCCACAATGATATTTATTCCGCACTGTGAATTTGTATATTTTTATACTATATACAAAGTTAGTCATAATAAAGAGAAACGAAGAGCATCTCTCTCTCCATCGCATACCCCCCCTATACGCCCTTTCACGTATGCATACAAAACTATCTCCAGGTCCTCTAAAAGTAAGCCCCCTAGAAAATTCAGGCATGTTTCATCTTTCTCTCGCGATATATGCAATGACGATCATTGTATTTGAAGCGAAAGCACGATACGTACATTGGACTTCAGAATCCACTCATTACGGTCACCATTTATGTTTAGTGGTTATTATGCAGCCACGGGCTCACCGTACAACTCTGTATTTGCTCATGACATGACTAGTTGACCAGTTAAACGCTCCACGTGGCACCTCTAGTGTTGCATCACATTATCTCACTACCATCGTGCCCACCTGTCGACTTGTATCTACTCTACATCTACACTCTTATCAAATACATAAAATACACTCTTATAAAAAATAGAGTTGGTGATGATGGTGTGCCTGCCATCCTGCAATATAGGCCGTCCAATTTATATCTGACGGATAGGAGAGAAACTATGGCAATTTTGCAAAAAGGTACCCACACACCTCTCCACATTTGCAAATAAGGCCTTCCCTCGTTCATCCTTTTCTCTCACAAGATAAACAAGTCATACAAATGCATCTTGATGTTACGTACAACGCACGGGCATCTTGCTAGTAAGAATGAAAACAAACAACAAAAAAATATTTGGGTGGTGGTTCGAAGTCATGACCGCGGGCACAGCGGACAAGGTGGCCTTGTATTGGTATGCTGAGCCGTCTGTTTTAACACACAAGAGCTGGTGTGGTGATTATACACACACGCACGCATGCACACGAACTGCATCCACGCAACACTCACACAAACACATGCACCCACGCACGCACGCAACACTCACACATACACACGCAGCCACGCATGCACGCAACACTCACACGCACGCACACAACACTCACACGCACACACGCACGCATGCATCCACACACCAGTACACCACACGACCAACACACACTCTCACGCTCAAGTGCTCAACCTACACGTGCATGCGCACACATCAGGCCCTAACAGACACATACACAACCAGGTGATTCCCGCGCACGGGTTGGAGCCTTGTCGCGCGTGCGTAAATTTGTGTTTATCTGACCTTTTGCCTATGCGAACTTACAGGTGGGACCCACAACGAACGTGGTGAATTTAACTAGTCAACATGGCGCCACGCAGACTATTTGGCCGGTCAACAGAGTGGAATCCGATGCTGAGCTATGAGCAAGTGACCGTATAATCACCGCAAAACGTATATAATGACCGTAATAAGCTTATTCTGAAGTTCGGTGACCGTATTATGCTTTTCTCTCTGTAGGCCCTCCCAAACTACATCTCTACACGTTCTCGCATGTTACATCTAACAATTATGCAATACAGCACTAGTACTACACTCTAACACAATAAATCATATGTGTTTTTAGTTTTACTAGATATCATATTGTTACTGATAATTATTCAGTTTGCATACATTAAAATTTCCTTTGAAATGTATGCCCAGTATCATCTACCGCGCGGGAAAAATCCCGCCCTTTCCTGTTTAATCGGGTTTGTATCGATGGATTGTGCGAAACAGCAAAACTATACTAGTACTATATAGTACAAGTGACAGTTCACTGGGCCATCGTGTCGTCTACTCCTCCGTCGTAAGAGTGGAGCGCTCGCTTTCATAAATCTTCTAGTCCCTTTCGCCGACATGTGGGACATCAAGCTACCGGGTCCACGTGCCATACCGGAATACAGTGTAGAGCAGCCGGGGTGAAACACCCCAGTCATGGCGCCGGCGTAGTAATGAGCAATGAGGCGTCAAATCACAAAGCTGCACCTTTCCCATAGTTAAGTTGGAGGGACGAAGCAACCATCATTTCACTCGTTGCCGAATCCGCTTCTCCCTCATCTTCTTCAACTTAACCACGTGTTGCTTCTGCCATTGTTCTGCCTCATGTGGGACGCGGATCGGCTTGGTAAAGCACTGACACGTGGGACCGCATGTTAGCAAACCGCGAGGACAACGTCCTCCGAAAATAAGAAGCCTAATGCTAGACTTACAAAGGTCTACGTAGGTGCTACGTATACTTTCCATCTAATCTATATATGTCCCCTGATTTTCAAGTGGGTTGGGCCTAATCCTCTCCTTTAATCCAATCAAATAGTCCCACATCACATCAGTTCGTAACTTTACGTAAACCATTATGTGGATGTAGCATTGCTCAAATAAGAACCCTCCCCCGCCATTCGCGCGGCAAAATCACCTCCTTTTTACTAATCTCGATTCTATAATTTTTTAGATCAATATAATTGAGATTTGTATAGATAGTACACAGGAGAAAAACCAAGTGGTACGATTAAGGGCATCCACAATGTGTAGCCAAATGTGAAAATAGCTTTTGGCATCGTGGGAACCATTGTGGATGGTGTTGCCAAAGCGAAAAAGATGGAACCGAAGCCCCGTGATTGATTGATTGAAGGAATAGAAAAATGCAACGTATCTCCTCTTTCTCCCATGCTTGGACGCATGTAGTACTACAGTATAGAGCACAGAGTCTACTCCCCTGTCCCTTCTATCACAAATCACAAAGCAGTGAGGCATCAAATCACAAAAGCACGGATGAAGCAACCATCATTTCACTCTTCGCTGACTCCGCTTCTCCATCGTCTTCTTCGAGAAGCCATCTCACTGCATTAGTTACTCCTAGTAGTACTAGTAAAGGACTTCCTGGATGCAAATGGTGTTCTCCGTCGAATGCACTTCGCCGAACCACCACAAAAAAATATAGTCGACATCACCGCAATGGGGAAGGAAGTCAAATATAGTTACTACCTCCATTTTTTTTGTACACAAGGCCAGTATATCAAAACTACAATTTGGAAAGGGCCACTAACACTAATCGTGGCAAAATTGATGGGGTTAGCAACCAAGGACATTAATATCCCCTGCATGCATGCGGAAGTGAGAAGGTTGGTTTGCATGGCGCTGCATTAATCAAGCGATGAGGAGTGACATGGTTAGCTCTTTTTTCTTTGGAGAAGAAAATACGCATTAATTGACACGTGAAACAAGGATTTGTATCGATTAAATCCCGCGAAGGAAAACCCAGCCTTTCTTTTTTAACACTAGTACTCCTAGTACGTACTAAAAAGAAACGGAGGGAGTACGTACTTATCCTGTTTGGGTCTAGGCCTTACATTGCCAAACTTCGCCACACATTTTTGCCAAGCTTGCCTAAAGTTTTCAAAATGAGAAGGAGGTACACTTGCGCACGGCTATCGCGGCCGCACCGCACCCTCACACGGTCGCTCCTGCACGCCGCGGTCGCACTGCACCCTCACACAGTCGCTCCTGCACGCCGCAAACCCAACCAAGGGAACGCACCCTCACTGACACGTGCTGTCGCATGTGAACACAAAAAACTCAGCCATCCTATCGCTGACACATAATTTTCGTTCATAGAGTATGTTTATCCAACCGCATGTTGGGGAGTATCCGTACGACCCGTGCGGTGGTCTGTTGGGGAAGAAGAAGAGGTGAGGAAGAAGGAAAGAAGGGTTAGGAGACGTAGGATATTCATCCAACTGCCTAAAATGGTAGATTGACCCAAGTCAGGCGACTTGTATAACAAATATATGTTTTTACACAGCAAAAGATCCATGAAAACAACAACATAAAGAAAAACTATTACTGCTCGTGGAAAGAGACGGCCTCGTCGTCTTTGGCTGCCGGCGCGAACCAGCCGTCGCTGCCGACGTGTCTCTCCGCACCGTGGTTGTCCTCGGCCTCCAGCTACTCATTCAAGCAGAGCGTGCGGGCGCTCTGCACGGACAAGAGCACAGCCCGGTTCAAGTCAAGGACGTCCGGTTCCGCCTGCAGGAGGGCCTCGATGGAAGCGGCATCCGCGCGCTCTGCGTCGAGTCGAGCCTCCGCCGCCCGGTTCAAGTCCAGGACGTCCAGTTCCGCCTATAGGAGGGCGTCGATGAGAGCGGCATCCGCGCGCTCTGCGTCGAGTCGAGCCTCTGCCGCCCGGTTCAAGTCCAGGACGTCCGGTTCCGCCTGCAGGAGGGCCTTGATGGCAGCGGCATCCGTGCGCTCCACCTCAAGTTGAGCCTCCGCCGCCCGGTTCACATCCACGACATCCGGTTCCGCCTGCAGGAGAGCCTCGATGGCAGCGGCATGCGTGCGCTCCGCGTCGAGTTGAGCCTCTGCCTCGCGGTCCTCCTTTAGTATCACCATGTTGAACCGCTGGTCCACCTGCACCATGAGAGACTCGGACGCCGGCACGAAGTTGACGTCCATCGTCTCATACCCATCGGGGTCCTTCTGCACCGCGACCTCCGCCATGAACATTGGATCGGCTTCCTCCTCCTCATAGCTTGGCTCCAGAGAACTCGGGGATTGGCCCGCCGCTAAGCGAGCTTGGGAACGGAGGTCTGTGGCGCCGACTGCCACCGCGATTTCTGCGCGGCGCTCTGGTGTCAGCATCTTGTAGTAAGTGATCTTGCGGTGCACCATGGCTTTCCGGAGAACTAGGGGATGCTTGATGCGGGCTAGGGGATGGAAAGGTAGGGGAATGGGCTAGATATTTGGTGTGGTTTTAGGACAGTGGCTGGCGTAGGCCGAGCAGCGAAGGTTCTGGTGTGAATAGTTGTTCCGCTGACGATTGGTCCATCGGTTTTGACTGTACATCGCTCTTGTCGCGTTCGCGTTGCAGCCCGACACGCTGGACACTCCACGTCGCCCACCGAATGGAACGCGCTTCGTCTTGCGTTTTCGCTCGCTTGTGGGACCGCAGTTGAGAGCAAACTGACGTCCCTCCCCGTCCCCCGCCCGCGTCATTTATTATACCACCACTCCCTCCGTTTTATGCAGAGTAAATAAAAACAGAGGGAGTATTACTACGGATGAGGATCCCCTAACGTGGCCGAACCCATTGAGTAACTGACATGCGGGGCCTAGCAAGCATGGGGTCCGCCAGTAAGTGACCGAAAGGGAGGGTAAGGCAGGGATAGCTACGTCAGAGGATCCACTTCCACTATACTACTTTGACCAAATGTTAGAGTAATAATATATGACATGCAACTTACAAAATGTTGGAGTAATAATATATGACATGCAACTTACACAAAGCATACAGGGTCTAATGCGTTTTTCGAGGCTAACTTTGACCAAATGTTAGAGTAATAATATATGACATGCAACTTACTCAAAGCATACAGTCAAATTCGTATGTGAAAGGAGTTTCCAATGATATAATTTTCACATTATACATCTCATGTACTATTAATCTTGTCAATAGTCAAATTGGAAACCATCTCGAGTACAAATCTAGGAGTACGTACGAATCTAACAATATTGATTGGGCGTTGTTGAATGTTGATACCTTTTCTTATCAAAGTAGATATACTTTGACTACACATAAAACTTATATGTAAACTACTCCCTCCTTCCATCTTTATAGGGCCAAATGCGTTTTCGAGGCTAACTTTGACCAAAAGGTAGAGCAATAATATATGACATGCAACTTAAATAAAGCATACCATCAAATTCGTATGTGAAAGGAGCTTCCAATGATATAATTTTTGCATTATACATGTCATGTACTATTAATATTGTCAATAGTCAAAGGCGGTCTTGAAAAATGCATTAGGCCCAATATAGATGGAAGGAGGGAGTAGAAAGGATAGGAGGGAGTATATTGTACGTTCAAAAATGAAACAAACATTGAATACCCTTTATATATGATTTGTGGATGCTATGATCACCGGTTCAAAATTTTGAATCCGCCTTAGGTATCACGTGCCCCCACTCGTTCCCTCTTGATTTCATCTCGGGGTCCGGAGATCTATTGAAAGAGGACTATGGTGGGTACATGCGAATGATACTCGGCAGAATATTCAAATGAGGCATGCGGGAGGATGGACTCGACTGGAGGGCGACATGATCGATGGAGAAGAGGGTTGGAGAGGAATGAGAAATAAGCAAACGCCACATGATTATACTTGAACGGCTCAAATAAATAATAAGTTGTCTCGCTTGGCCTACATAGTGAAAGGCCTAATGCGCTACGCGGAGCACTGACGCTCGAATATGGCCGGGAAAACAGGGAAACAGACATGTGGGGCACACCCGTCGGGACGACGTAGCGCAGACTAGTCCAATGTAGGAGCTGGGCCACGACCTCCTCACCACCGACAACCGTTCATGTGGATCGTTGGGGCCAACAACGGGGCACAGCTCTAGCACCGCCTCGGGACACGGCGACCGCGGTGAGCGACACACTCATATCGTCGCTAGACACGGTCGGTTTCAGTTCGCCGAGGGTGGCGTTAGTGCTGTGGCACGACCAACGGTATGTTTGGTTTGTGCCCAAGGTTGCCCCATCAAAGCATTGGGTAGCCAAAATTTTGGTTGAGGTATTGCTTGCCCATGATTTGGCCAACATTGGCAAGAAAAATGAACTGGAGTTGGCTAGAGTTCATTGGCATGCCAAAGAAATGGCAACCATCCAAACAAAGACCAATCTTTGGGTCATGACCAAAATTTTGGTTGAGGTATTGGTTGCCCATGATTTGGCCGACATTGGCAAGAAAAACGAACTAGAGTTGGCTAGAGTTCATTGGCATGCCAAAAAATGGCAACCATCCAAACAAAGACCAATCTTTTGGTCATGACCAAAATTTTGGCAAGGTGCACTTTGGCCACAATCCAAACACACCCCAACATCCGGCTCGTCGAGGATGCACGGGGCGCCGCGATGCGTCCGCGGAGTGGTGTAGCGCAGCCAACTGCATCCTCTGGACCTAAGACCATGCCGGGTCGTCTTGCTTTTTCAATGACATGCGGGGATCGCATGTAAGCAAAGGGCATCTCCAACGTTGCCACGACCGCAGCTGACTACCCTGGCACACCAAAACCCTCGTCCCTCGCGCCGTCGCACGGTGTGTTCCCAGCCGGCGCCAGCTGCCCGCATTCATGTCGTCCGTTCGTATGTCATCATTAAGAGGCTCGGTGCCCGAGGAACAACTCCAGCGACTTAATGACGCACCCGGACGCTTGGCCTCACCGGAATGCGCTACTTAAAGCGGCAATGCTCAGCTAACCTCTACACCATAGCGCATCGTCCTCCTACCTGGAACCACATCTGCCATGACCGCAAGCATGAACGCTCTGCGGGAGAGCTTGTCTTCGGGGATGGAGCTCGAGGTTGCCGCCCTCGCTGAAGTCGCCGCACAAGCGGTGGCCATGCTGGCGACCGACGACTGGAGCACCGTCAACCACGCATCCTAGTTGCCGCCGTCCAACGTCCGGCACCGCCGAGGTCGGGGACTCCTCCGAGGATGAGTAGAGCATGGGAGGCGGTAGGGCATGGTGTGCCAACTGGCCGGTCCGTCTCCCGTGTTCTACTTTTCCTCGCCGGAGACCGCACCTTCACTTCACGGGTCTAGAACCCCGCCCCCGTACATGGAGATCACAGATGGAGGACGTCGGTCGCCGCCGTAGAATAGGTTTAGGGTAGGGTTTCTTTTATTTTTTTGTCCTATAAAAGTTTGAAATGTAATGAAAATCTGCCGTGTTTGCATTAATCTCGGCCGGTGTATATGAACTTTCACTATAATATACATATTGTAGGAGTACTAGCAAGATGCCCGTGCGTTGCACGGAAGATCAAGATCTTGTGGGAGAAAAGGATGAACGAGGGAAAGCCTTATCTGCAAATGTGGAGAGGAGTGCAGGTAAATTGTCATAGTTTCCTTCCTATCCGTTAGATATAGATCGGACGGCCTATATTGCAGGATTGGACACATCTTTCTACATCTACGGGAACCTACGAAAGGGTTAACGTAAATTGCCTCTCTCTCTCCTCCCTTGATTTTCATGGTGGTGGGCCCCTCCCTCCCCCAATCTACAATCAACAGCTCACACGTTTCACATTACGTTAATTACGTAACTGGGATTACGTAGGTGTAGCATTACTCATCCTAAAAAACCCAACTAAGCCAACCTCCCAGCATATCGCGCAGGAAAAGACCCGGCCGTGCCATCTTAGTCGGGATTACCGGATTACTAGTAGTAGTACCGATGGATCGCGCGAAGCAACATATTTTTTTTGTGGGGGCGAAGCACCTAGTTTAAAAGGAAAAAATGCGGTACACTCAAAGCACTCCTGTCGCGGTCGCATTGCACCACACACACGTTCGGTCCTGCACACGGCTCACGCAAACGGAATGCGCTTCGGCTTGCCTCTTCACTGACACGTGGGACCGCACTTGGAGAAACCGACCATGCGCCAAACTCCCCCCGCCCACCGCGCGAAAATCCTCCCCCCCCACACCCAAAAATTCCCCCCAAATCCGATTCAACCGCCCTTCGGCCAAATAGCCAATAATATTCCCCAAACCCCCTCCCCCCTGTCCCCCTCCACTCCATTCGCTCCGCCAAAGCCGCCCTCCCCGCCACGCCGATACGTCGGTGCCGCGGTTCGGCGATCCTCTCGCTCCCACAGTACGCTCTCGTAGACTGTCATCCTCTAGCCGCGCCGCCACCTCTGGCTACGTTCTTGTGGAGGCGCACGGCGGTCAGCGCCGCCACCGCTGGCGACGTTTGTGTGGAGATGCATGGCGGTCAACTTCTCCCACGGTACGCGCATGCTAGACTGAGGCCCCGTTCATGTCGGTGTAGCGCTGAATGTTAGCTGATAGACGCTGTTAATCTCACTGTTTGCCAAAGTAGTTTACTGTCAATATGCTCTGCTTAAGAAGCTTCCTTGCCCTGTTCTGCACTCAATCTGCTTAGCTGAGATGGCATGCCAAGGCCGATTAGTTGGTAAAATATCCTGCCATATATTTATTGTGACGTAGATTGCCATGGTCTAGTAGCCAATCTGTTAGGTGAAATAGCTCTACACCATTTTATACTCGATCTTTGTTGCTGCGATGGCCTTCGATAGTTCGATGGCTGTGTGCTCGGCCTCATTGACTGCTGAAACAGCCTGCCATAATTTGGCACTCAAATATGTTTGCTGAATTAGCTTTACATATATTTCGTTACTTAGATCTGCTCCTTCAAATATCTTTCCATAGCTTTAGACATCGACCTAGGTATTTTTTATGGACTTCATAAAAAAGCATATATGTTTTTCCTATAATATCTAGTAGAAGAACTAATTTGTATGTCTAACAGATGGACAGGACTTGGATAACTTCTGCTCAAAGATTCTCCGCTGCATATGTCGAGGGGGTTGAAAACTTCATGAACTTTATCAGAGCTGAGTACGGTGGTCCGAAATCAGATGTGCTCTGCTCGTGTAGCAATTGTATGAATTAAGTTACAAGACCCCAGTCAACTGTATGGGATGTCGGTCACATATACTAGGTGGGTTCATCATGGTGAAGCTATGAACGTCAATGTTATTGACTACGTGGAAGCAGCAGATCACCATCTTGATTTGCCTGATGCTCAGGTGGAAGAGGAGGAGGAGGAGGTGGTGGCGGAGCCAGTGAGTTTGACCAACATTGAAACAATGCTACGAAATGCTCGTGCATTCCGTGAACTTTCACCTGCAGAAGAAAAACAGTGGGCCCGCATGTTGGAACAATGCAACGTTGCTGTCACCCCAGGAAATAAGCTGTCAGTATTCTCAGCTATGGTCACCTTTCTTCAGGTGAAGACATCTGAGCGGATGACCAACAAATCATTCGATGCGATGTTGGCTGCTTTCCGTGAATCTTTCCCAGATGCGTCTGAGCTGCCACACACCTACAGTAAAATGAAGAATTTCCTTCGTGGAGTTGGAATTGGATATGATATGATCCATGTTTGTAAGAATAATTGTGTTCTGTTCCGGAAGGATTATGCAAACTTAAGTGAATGCCCGAAATGCAAATCATCAAGATGGAAATATGGCGATGCTGTGAAGAGGATTCCTCATAATGTTTTGAGACATTTTCCAATTACACCAAGATTGCAGAGGTTGTTTCATGATGCTGAAAGAAGAGAGGATGTACTGTGGCATTCTAGGAACCAGGAGTATAGAGTTCAGAATGTAATGAGCCATCCATATCATGGTAGTGAGTGGAAAAGCTTCAATGATAAACACAAAGAGTTTGCTGCTGACCCGAGAAACGTTAGACTTGGCTTAGCTTCAGATGGATTTAACCCATTTGGCCACCAGAGCGCCACATATAGCATGTGGCCAGTGCTTGTTATCCCTTACAACATGCCTCCAAATGTCTGCACCAAAGAATCAAACTACATGATGGCCTTGCTCATCCCAGGTCCAAAAAGTCCTGGAAAGGATTTTGATTTGTTCATGGAGCCTCTTGTGGAGGAACTTCAACAACTATGGAAGGGTGTTCTCACTCGAGACCTATATAGCAGCCCACCAGCTGATTTCTTTCTGCTTGCTGTTATAATTTGGTGCATCCATGATTATCCGGCTTTGGGCACTATGTCAGGGCGAACGACACATGGTTACAATGCATGTGTTCGCTGTGACAGGAATCCGCTGTCATACGCAATACTTAGCAAGATCTATTACATTGGACACTGCCGTTTCCTTGCCAAGGACAAGCCGCTTCCTAGAAAATACCGAAGACATGTGTTCAATGCAAAGCATGAAAACTGTGATGCGCCAAAGATGCTCACCGCTGATGAGTTGCAAGTGGAATTAGAGAAGGTCAGGCATATTACACCAGGAAACCATCCTGATAATGGCAGCGGGAAAAGGAAGCATGGTAGGGCAGAAGAGAGATTATTGTTTACCCGCAGGTCCACTTTGTGGGACTTGGAGTATTGGAAAGATTTGGATCTGCGGCATAATCTTGATGTGATGCACATCGAGAAAAATATATGTGACAGCATTATCGGCACACTTCTTAATAGTGAAGGCAAGACGAAAGATACCTTAAAATCTAGGATCCATTTGACACACCTGGGTATCAGATAGGATTTGCAGGTGCAAGATGAAGGTAAACCACGGGATATGGCACCAGCTGTGTACGTCTTGGAAAAGGTAAAAAGAAAAGAATTCTGCGAGGTCCTGTCACGTGTGAGATTCCCACATGGATTTGCTTCCAACCCTGAAAGGAGAGTCAGTGCAGATGGAAACAAGGTAGAAGGGTTGAAAACTCATGACTGCCACGTCCTACTTCAAAGGGTTTTACCTGTTATCCTTAGAGGATTGGGCCGCCCTGACTTATACAGAGCAGTTGCATAGTTGGGACAATTCTTCAGGGAACTCTGCAGTAGGAATATCAGGATAGATTCTTTGGAGCGTCTTAGAGACAAGATACCAACTATCCTATGCGACCTTGAGAAGATATATCCTCCAGCCTTCTTAGATGTGATGGTGCATTTGGCTGTTCATCTACCTGATGAGGCACTACTTAGAGGTCCAATACAGTATGGCTGGATGTACCCTATTGAAAGGCGGCTAGGCACTTTCAAGGGCTATGTTAGGAACAAAGCTAGACCCAAGGGTTCCATTGTAGAGGCCTACATTGCTACAGAAGCGTTGACATTCTGCTCAAAATACATTGAAACAGCTGATCAGCTTAGAAAAGAGGTGGGTGAAGACAATACCGGGCTCAATGTTTTCGATTATTCTGTTCGAGTTACTGGGAAGAGTCGACAAGAGGACAAACCTAAAGATTTGGACAAAATGGTTTGGTATGTGTTGAATAACTCTCCTGAGATATTACCTTATATCAAGTAAGTGCAGTACTGTAGCTTATACATCGTAATCTACCAACCTTGCAGCACATTCTTATATATTTAGATGTTTGACGCGATCACTATGTTGTGCAGCATCTACAAAGAGGAGTTACTGCCGCAAAATCCAAGAAACATTGACAAACTGGTTATGGCAGGATTTGCGAAATGGTTCAAGAACCATGTAAGCTTTTGAAGTGCACTGTCAGTTTTTTTAATATATTGAGTACATAAGATGATCAGCTTGTCTATTTTCTAACCATAGGTTAAGAAGATGCGGGAGGATGGGCAGGCAGTTGATGATGCCCTTTACTCACTAGCGATGGGTCCTGATACTCGGGTAAGACATTATGAATCTTGCGTTGTTGGAGATGTGCGCTACAACACACTTGCACGAGACGAAGGCAGGAAGACACAAAACAATGCCATCATGAGCACGGATACGTATGACAAAGAGACAACTGAAATGTATGCTAACATAACAGACATTGTTCAGTTGCAATATATCTCTAGTTTTGAGGATCATCGGTGTGTGGTTCTGTTGTGCTGTCGTTGGTATAACCTGTTTTCCAGGATCGCAAAACCCAGAGCTGATGATTATGTCAAATCCATCAATGTCAAGGCGGCGTACCAGACCAACGAGCCTTTTATTTTGGCAAATCAAGCAACATAGATATTTTTCTTGGAAGACACATTTGCACATAGCGATGACTTGAGAGTATTGCAAAGGTTTGAGCAGAGGAATTCGTTTAATGAAGTTGCACAACAAGATGATGCTTACACTGCTCCTGATGTACAAGATAACACAGATGTTCCTAATATCTTTGAGAACCATCACGTCAATGACGCTGGCAAAAAGATTGCCTGTCATGCTGTGGACATACAAGAGTTGATCAAGAAGAAGCCAACGTTCGAGGACGTTGAGGACGAAGAAGAAGATGACACCGTGGGGAATTACGATTCAGACTGATACACATGGCGAAGATGTTGACGCTGCTGCTGCAGATGATGATTACATTGCTTTTGTCGTATTTGCCTGTCAGAAGACGTTTTTTATCTACTATGTGAAATTGTGTTTGCTATGACAACTGAAACTTGATGAACATGTTGTTTAGTATTTTCCTGTGAGAACATCACTTGTTATGTATGCTGATTTGTGTTTTGTGATTGTATGACAACTAAAACATGATGACATTGTTGTTTAGTTGTACTCATATTTGGCTGTGAAACTTGAATTTGATGACATAGTTTGCTGTTGGACTGCAATGTGCTCGACGTCTTCGAATGAGAACAAAGCTGACCCGACAGGGCCTCTGCTATTTATTTATTTATATGAGCAAAAGGGGATACCCCCTGATTTCCGTTAATAGAAATCATTAGATGTTCAAAACACTACGCCCAGCCTGCTACACAGGTTTCATTCATTACTAGTTTTAGCAAAGTGCTCATGTCGTAGCCACTGAATACATCACGAGTGCTACATACATTGCAAATAAAGAGACAATCATCCTACAGAGCACATCGATTTTGCCCATTATCTTCACAAGCTCTTTCATCTCCTCATTGCTATCAAGGCCGTTCAACAGCTGTTGCTTGGCCATGATCAGAGGAACTACATCTTTAACCTTCTTCTCTGCAACTTCCTCTTCTGTCGTTCCTTCAGTCACTTGTCCAACACCCCAACCTGCTGGTATTGGGATTCCTCGACTAACCAAATAATCAGCGTAGTTGCATTCCCCCACATCATCAACTTCCTAGAAATACAAAACACATGAATCTTCCCTTTTCTGCACGAATCAAATTGGTAGATCATCAACCAAACTATTAAAAAAATCAACAACTGAAAGCAGCAGAACAACACTTAAACATATTATTACCCCATGATTCGGGCATTTGTAGAAGACTCGACCAGGGTTGCGGATTGTGGTTGAGATGCGACGGATGACTCTGCATGATTTGCAGCAGTGGCACCACACCAACGGCAGCGGGTTGCGATGAGCAATCGGCTGCGGTGCGCATGCCGGCGAGGGTGTGATGAGACCCACAAGCGATGGTACGGGTTGCGACTTGCGCATATCTGGTTGTTGCCTACTGAAGAGCAGGTGGACGAGCAGCCAGCGGACATGGTTGCTGCGGCCAAAGCTTCTGATGCTAGGTAGAGTAAGTAGAGAAGAGGAGAAGCGAACGTTGGATATGTCAGTTTCATTACTTGCAGAGTAGCATAGCACCATATATCGTCATAGTCTAGGTTTGGATTCGAACCAGCTACAGGAGCACGTCTTTCTTTTTTCTAAAACTCGGCAACGTCTCTTTACTGGTACACTAGCTTGTTTTGTACGCCTTCCCAAGTCTTTGATTTTCTTTCCCTTTTTTTGCGAGGACCTAACAGCTGGGACCCACCGGAAGGGCCTCTATATTTCGCGAAAAAACGTTCCCCCCACTGACATGTCGAACCCACCAGCTATATCTTCGCACGCAAGTAAGTGCCTCCTTATTACGCACAAAAAAATGAATACCCCCTGCTAGCTGGGACCCACCATAGTGGGAGGATGACTTGTGGGCCAACAAAGTTGACGGGGACAGAGGGCTTTGTCAACTTAGTCAATATGAACGATTCTAGCTCCAGTGACCGTACGATGTCCATCCAACGGGCGTAGTGCTTCTTGAACCTCTCGTCTCCTTGCTCCAGCCGCCCAAAGCAGCGCCGGTCGTGCCGCATGCTCCTGCCGCCCGTGGCCGGCTGTGCTGCCGTAGAGGCCTCACCGCCCCCTAGTATTCCCATCGCTGGCCAGGCCCTGCGGCGACGGCAGCCTCACACCGCAGCCGAACCAGTGAACCCTCGTACTCCTCTCCGCACGGGCTTCCACTGCCGCGTCTTCCCCGGCTCCGCGTTGTCCCCTTCCTAGGCCTCGCCGTCGTCCACCGCCGTGGTGCTCTCCGCATGGCGTGGTCAACGTGGTCAAGGAACGACTTCCATCGGAAGAGTACTGTACGTGGAGAGGCTGACAGCTGGGTCCACGGCCACAGCCCAGTTTTTTTGTGATTTGCCAAGTAAGTCGCTTTGTCAGGCCTGTTGGGCTGCAAATCTTTCAAGACGAGGAGAGCTTTCATTCGGCTGGCCAAGAAAATGGCCCATCAGTAATGAGAAATGGGCTGTACATTTTTAAAACACATCAAACCGGCAATTAGTTTCAAATATCTTTTTTTTCATTTCAAGATTTTAAATTACATTAATTTTTATGCATGGGGAATTTGTTGGATTTTATAGTGATATACATTTATTTTTAAAATCAGTTTGAATGTGAGTCGAAATTTCAGGATTAAAAACAGTTCGGACCGCACCGAAATATGCAAAATTTCGTATAATTTTTTAACCGTGGCCACAATGTGTGCTGTAATGCTAACAAAAAGAATATGGGCTCCAAAAAGAACCTTAAGAATTAGCAAATGGGCTGAAAATTATTAGAAATAATGGCAGATGGGCTGTATGCTGTTTTCCACAGATTTGAGGCTTTCCTAAAAAAGGTTGATGCACAAGGAGTGACAGTTGGATGTCCATCCAATGGCCGTCGTGCTTCTTCAATCTCTGCTCTTCCTGCTCCAGCCACTCAAATAGGCGCCGGCGGGACTGCCTGCTCCCTCCTCCCCGTGGCCGGCTCTGCTGCCGCGCAGGCCTCACCGCCCCACCGTACTCCCATTGCTGGCCTAGGCATCCCTCTACTCACCCACACCTGCTGTTATTCTCCGGCGACGGCAGACGAACCAGTAAACCCTTGTACAGTCGTACTCCCCTCCGCGTGGGAAACAACTACTGAGTCTACCCTGCCTCCGTGTCGTTCCCTTCCTAGGCCTCGCCGTCGTCCACCGCCCTAGTGCTCTCGGCGCGGCCTGGTCAACATGGTCAACGACCGACATGCATCTGAAGTGGACTGTATGTGGAGAGGCCGACAGCTGGGTCCACGGCCGCACGCAAGGAAATGCCTCCTTATTACGCGCAAAATAATGATGCCTCCACCTGGCATTAGGGACCCACCGAAAGGGCCTCTGTATTTCGCGAAAAAAATGTTACCGCCGCTGACAGCTCGGACCCACCAGCTATATCTTCGCACTCAAGGAAGTGCCTCCTTATTACGCACAAAAAAAATGAATACCCCCCTGTTAGCTGGGACCCAGTATAGTGGCAGGCTGACTTGTGGGCCTACTAAGTTGACGGGGACGGAGGGCTTTGTCAACTTAGTCAATAATGCATGATTCTAGCTCCAGTGACCGTACGATGTCCATCCAACGGCCGTAGTGCTTCTTCAACCTCTGTTCTTCTTGCTCCAGCCACCCAAACCAGCGCCGGTCGTGCCTTGTGCTCCTGCCTCCCGTGGCCGGCTGCGATGCGGCGGAGGCCTCGCCGCCCCCTACTACTCCCACCGCTGGCCAGGCCATCCCTCTACTCACCCACACCCACTGTTACTCTGCGGCGACGGCAGCCTCAAACCGCATCGAACCAGTGCCCTCGTACTCCTCTACGCGTGGGCATCCACTGCCACGTCTTCCCCGGCTCCGCTTCGTCCCCTTCCTAGGCCTCACCGTCATCCACTGCCCTGGTGCGTTCGGCGCGGCATGGTCAACGTGGTCAAGGAACGGCTTCCATCGGACGTGGACTGTACGTGGACAGGCTGACAGCTGGGTCCACGGCCGCAGCAAGGAAGTGCCTCCTTATTACGTGCAAAATAATTATTCCTCCACCTGACAACAGGGACCCATCGGACGGGCCACCAGTATTTTGCGAAAAAAATCATTTCCCCCTGACTGCTGGGACCAACCGGACGGGCCACCGTATTTCGCGAAAAAAACGTTCCGCCCGCTGTCAGCTTGGACCCACCGGAAGTGCCTCCTTATTACGCACAAAAAAATGAATACTCCCTCGACTAGCTGGGCCCACCTTGGTGGGACGCTGACTTGTGGGCCTACTAAGTTGACGGGGACGAAGGGCTTTCTCAACTTAGTCAATATGAACGATTCTAGCTCCATTGACCGTACGATGTCCATCCAATGGCCGCAGTGCTTCTTCAACCTCTGGTCTTCTTGCTCCAGCCGCCCAAAGCAGCGCCGGTCGTGCCGCATGCTCCTGCCTCCCGTGGCCGACTGTGCTGCCGCGGAGGCCTCACCGCCCCCTACTATTCCAACCGCTGGCCAGGCCCTGCGGCGACGGCAGCCTCACACCGCAGCCGAACCAGTGAACCCTAGCACTCCTCTCCGCGCGTGCGCGGGCTTCCACTGCCGCGTCTTCCCCGGCTCCCCGTCGTCCCCTTCCTAGGCCTCGCCGTCGTCCACCGCCCTGGTGCTCTCGGCGCGGCGTGGTCAACGTGGTCAAGGAATGACTTCCATCGGATGTGGACTATACATGGAGAGGCTGACAGCTGGGTCCACGGCGGCAGCAAGGAAGTGCCTCCTTATTACGCGGAAAATAATGATTCCTCCACTTGACAGCAGGGACCCACCGGACGGGCCACCGTATTTCGTGAAAAAAACGTTTCACCCCTGACTGCTGGGACCCACCAGCTACACCTTCGCACGCAAGGAAGTGCATGATAGTCGGGACCCACCTGGTCGAAGCGTACGTAGCATTGTCATTCTGGTCGCGAACGTGTATGTACTTATATACTGGTGGAGTAGAGGCGCGCACGTAGCATGTACACGTACGTACAGTGGCCAGGGTGCAAGAAAGAAAATACGGCCACGTATGTGTACATACGGGCGGGGTCTTGAACGCCTACTCGCGCATACGTACAGCGAGGGCTCGTGTACATGGCTGGGTCGAAACGGAGAAACATCATCGTCGTTGTTTTCATGGGTTAGAACGGAATGCGTGGTCATGTTCAGCGGGAGGGCTTGGACGGAAGAGGTGATGGAAACGAGGCCTGGCGTACCGCACAATGGAGGAAATAGACCTCCTACGGTCGAAACGGGGGTCCTGTTGATCGGGAGGGGTGTGGCGTACCGCAAAACGGAGGAAACAGACCTCCTACGGTCGAAACGGGGGTCCTGTTGATCGGGAGGGGTGTGGCGTACCGCAAAACGGAGGAAACAGACTTTGGTTGGAGCGCTACGGTCGAAACGGGGGTCCTGTTCATCGGGAGGGGTGTGGCGTACCGCAAAACGGGACTCCACGAGATACTATTCATCTCCACCGTCGACCCCCTCCAGCCTGCACGAGCTACTGTTCATCCACCGTCGACCTCCTCTAGCCTCCACGGGCTCCTGTTCATCCAGCTTCCACCGCGCGCTACTCCACCGGCTACTGTTCAACCACCCCTCCACCGTCTACTGTTCATCCAGCCCTCCACACCACGGGGTCCTGTTCAACCACCCCTCCACGGGCACCCCTCCACCATCTACTGTTCATCCTACCCTCCACACCATGGGGTCCTGTTCATCCACCCCTCCACGGGTACCCCTCCACCATCTACTGTTCATCCAGCCCTCCACCACACCACGGGGTCCTATTCATCCAGAGGCAACGCCACCGCTCACTGCTCATCCAACGCCCCCCCCCCGCAATGCTCACTGTTCATCCCATCGATCGGCTTCAGTTAGCAGCAGTAGCCAAGGAATCGCTCGATCGGGATCAGTTAACAGCCATCGATCGATCGCTCGGGTTCAGTAACGCGTAGCCTGCAGTGCAATCACTCGGGTTCAGTTAGAGCCCAACGCCTCGCTCGGGTTCAGTTAGAGCCAACGCCTCGCACACACGCACGTACTTGTACGAGAGAAACACGCATCACTCGGCCCCCGACCTCCCACCGTAACCGGGAACTCCCCAAAATTTTCCTCCCCCTCGCTTCTACAACGGTTTTTTCCGTCATGGACGGCCCAAAGAATGTCATGCAGCTGCGTCTCCGGCCCGCCCAGGACAAAAAGCCCATTTTCTGTAATGAATTTTTGTCATAGAAGTAGGAGCCCACCACATCTATGATGATACCGGGTTTTGTCACAATTATCGTCATAGAAGTGTCATATGTATGACAGAATTTTTTTTCGTTCGACCCAAAATGTCACGTATGTGTCTTTTTTCATAGTGATGGCAGTGGGCCAGAAGAAACCCTACCGGAACGCCTTGCCGGCAAGGGCCCTCGACCCTATGTGGGAGCCACATATGCCCCGTGTATCTTTGCCAACAACTCCAGTCCTTCTTCCCGAGGGATGCAATTCAATTTCACACCATTCGGTCTCTTTCTGTACAGGACGTCATCGACGAACTGGTACAAGGCAGACCGATGGGCTACCTTTTCCGCTTCTTCCTGCTCCTCAGGAAGCTCCCATGTCTGGAGGAAACAGATGGTGTGCTGTGCCCATGCCGGAGCCTGGGGCTCGACGGCAAGGACCAAAGGCATCTCTTCCGCCATGGGAGCGTCCGTCTCCCACTGCCATTGCAGGTTCATGACCAAGACAATTTTTATCTTTAGTTACAACCGCAGCAACAATTGATGTAATATAACTCTGCAGCACTTTTGGTACGACGCGTGTTATCTTCCTGTTCGATCTTCCCCTTTGTATGTTTACCCTACGTTGAACGGGCAGGCTTGCCGGCACGTAAACCTACGGCGGCACCTTGAGGACGGATCCTCAATGGCCGACCGGGTGTGCTTGCTGCCGAGCGAGCCACCTTACTGTTCTCAATGCCGCTGCTTGAACTGTCGAGCTTGACTCGAGTAAGAACCGAGAGCATTGCCAATTGTGGAAGGCTACCCTGTCACTCTCGACGCCACCACTTGAGCTATTGAGCGGACTCGAAACAGAACAAGGGCGTTTCCAATTGCGGAAGGGCCCCTTTGCATGCAGGCTTTCATACATAGGGCAGGACCTCTGAGGAAAATAACCTCATATATAAAAACGAAATTGCTTAAGGTTTCGTATGACGTAGCTTTCCTGTTGCCGCACCGGCATCCTTCGCACTTGAAGGCAGCGTCGTTCCCTTGGCTGTCTTCTTCTCCGGAAGCAATGGCCATGAGGAACTGCTAAGCCGTCCGCTAGACCAAATTCTCACAACTGCGCACCCCTACCTGCGCGCCAAAGATGTCGGTGGGAAACGACACCTATGGGATCACAAGAATCCCTACTACGATTGCCGGGGCGCGGGGTCGTGAGGAGAGCAGGATTAACAGTCAGCACAAAGATCATTTACCCAGGTTCGGGCCGCGAGGATGCGTAAAACCCTAATCCTGCTTTGCCGGATGTATTGAGTGTTCTTGGGCTCTCGAACTAGCTATGGTGGTTGTGTCATTCAAAAGAGCCGAATCCCCCTCTAGTACGCCATAGGCCTCCTTTTATAGTCGAAAGGGGCTGCCACAGTGGCACACATGAAGTGGAAAGGCCTACAGTATCGCAAGCTTATCGCCCGTATTATAGGACAAGACGCATTTAATGCATCGCTTAGGTGTCCCTTAGCTTTATCGGGGTGAAAGCACAAGTGCTCCCTAGGTGGTTTTGATAATTAATGTCAACATATCTCTTGTTGGACTAACATTTTTATCTAGTATGTCTCAAATAAGTTCAACAGTGAAGTGGCAATGGACTAGAGGATGTGAAACCCCTTCAAGATGCTAAGGACAAAGGATTGGCTCAAGGTCAAAGCTCAAGACCCTACATTTTCTATTTTAGTGATCCAAGATCACATTGAGTCTATAGGAAAAGCCAATACTATCAAGGAGGGATGATGTGTTGCTTAATGAGGTTCTTGCTCAAAGTGCTTAGTGATATGCTCCAAAGCCCTAAACTACTTTCTCACATCCACATATGACCTAAACTATCAGGACCCCGATTCCAAGTCACATCGATCTAGCCGGTAACACCTCATATCACTTTGCGGCCTCACGCACGGTATTCCCACGGGTGTCGCCTTACCATGGCCCGGGACTGTTTGCGCCTTTTGGCTCACGTATATGATAGTGTCGCTAGCATCCATATGATAGAGAACCCGGGCCGGCATGGCTAGTCGTGAACCCAAAGCGGCACCAACCTATGGGGACAGGCATACATGATTCACATCGAGCATGTCGGTCAGCAGCGTGTGAATCCGGGCTGTAGCACTGGGCTAACAGGGCTCCGGGAACCCAGGCTGTAGCAGGCTAGGCAGGACTCCAGATGTCACCGCGTGACATTTCCCCGAAGGGACAGACACAGGAACGAAGTGAAACACATGCCGGCCAGTCAAGTGTCCTGAGCAGTAGTGCTGGGCTAGCAGGACTCCGGTGAACCGGGCTGTAGCGGACTACTATGGCTCATGGCAGCACTAGACTACATCTCCCCATAAGAGAGGCTGCCAAGGATAAACAACTAGATTGTCGGATCCCACACATACCAAGCATTTCAATCATACACACAATATGCTCGATATGTGTAAATACAACATGGCATCACAACATAACTCTACGACTCAAGTATTAATTCATTAGGCTCCGAGGAGCGAGATATTACAAACATGGGTCTCATGACCCAACAATCATAGCATACAAATCAAGCACATGCGGAAGCTTAACATGTCTGAGTACACACATCTACAAATGAAAAAGGCTAAGAAGCCTGACTATCTACCAGATCCTGCCGAGGGAACAAGATCGTAGCTGAGGTATCAAGCTAAACATCGAAGCCCACATGGAACTACTAGCGAGACTGAAGTCTCTCTGCAAAACATAAATTAAGCAAATGTGAGTAGAAAGGTACTCAGCAAGATTTACATCAGAACTAGCTACATATGCATCGGTATCAACAAAGAGGGGTGGTGGAGTTTAACTGCAGCAAGCCAGCTTTGACTCGGTGGCTATCTTAAACTACAACTGTAAACAACTCTTTTGAGGTGGCGCACACGAGTCCACATATTCACCATATCAATACACCACTATGGATCTGCTCCCGTCTCCCTACGAGAACGCCATCCATAGCACTCACGCTTATCTTGCGCATTTTAGAGTATCCACTTTACTTGTCTATGAACTGTTATAGGCAACCCAGAAGTCCTTTACCGCGGACATGGCTATTCGAATAGATCATTTATAACCCTGCAGGGGTGTGCTTCGTCACACATGTTTCCACCACTTAGCGTCTGCACACGACATGTCACTAGTAGAAAAAGGGTCAAACGTGAAGCACATTAGTGCGGGTTTGAATTTGAGCCGGCACTAATGGTACCATTAGTGCCGGTTCGAACGGCTATGCATTAATGCCGGTTCGTGTTGAACCTTTAGTACCGGATCGTGCCACGAACCGGTACTAAAGGGGTGATGGCAGGCTGGTGTCAGGCTGGGGCCCCATGATCACCTTTAGTACCGGTTCATGTCACAAACCGGTACTAAAGGGCTAACCTTTAGTACCGGTTTGTGCCACGAACCGGTACTAAAGGGGTCTGACCTATAGTACCGGTTTGTGACACAAACCGGCACTATAGGGCAATTTTCAAACTCTACCCCCCCCCTCGTGTGTCGCCATTTCAGTTCTGAAAAAATCAAAATAAAATGATAAAAACTTCAAAAAATAAAATCCTTCGAGAGGTAGTTATATTACTACATCTACTAGTTAGGAAAATTTGAAAACTTAAATTTGGACATGTTTTGCAAAAAGTGTAGGGAAAATGTAAAACGGCTATAACTTTTGCATACGATGTCGGGAAAAAACGTATAATATATCAAAAAATTCAGCATCCGATGGAGACTGCCTACGGCTTGTTTGCAATTTTTTAGAATCCTCAAATTCCAAAAGGAAAAAAGATATGGTCAAATTTAAGTTTTTTAAATTTTTTTTGTTAAATCTGGTCAAACTACTTATTCAAGAAGTATTAATGTTACTGCATAATTATTCAAGAATATTAGTGTTACTAAATAATTATTTCAATTTTTTGAATTTTGGTCAAATCTGGTCAAACTATGGTCAAAGTATGGTCAAACTATGGTCAAACTTATTCAAGAAATATTAGTGTTACTAAATAATTACTGTTTTTTAGAATAATAGTTTCAAACTCAAACAGTGAAATGTGTGACTTCATGCTCAAGCTAAACTCCTGAGGGTTAATAGGATTGGCATCTTACTATTGTCAGGAAAACAACAAGTGCAGACTTGGAAACGAAGGAGAATAGAACCCGAAAGTTAAGCGTGCTCGGGCTGATATAGTGAGAGGGATGGGTGGCCGGTCGGGAAGTTAGATGATTTGGAATGAGCGATCCACACTTGAGGAGTTAAGAGAGGTGATTAGAGACTAAATCACCAAATAATTCAGAAAAATTAAAAATCGAAAAAAAATAAAAAAAATTCCAAAATTTTCAAAAAAAAAATTCAAAAAAAACCTTTAGTAACACCAACCGGTACTAAAGGTCCCCCATACCAGGGCGCGAGCTCACGCCACGTGGTGGCACTTTAGCGTCGGTTCGTGCCGAACCGGTACTAAAGGGGGGGGCTTTAGTGCCCACCAATTAGTGCCGGTTATGGAACCGGCACTAAAGGCCCTTACGAACCGGTTTTAAAGCTCCGTTTTCTACTAGTGTGTGCTCGGCAGACTTCAAGCGAAAGCCGACGTGGGTGTAGACCACGACCTGACTAACCGCACAAGTCTCTAGTCCAGGTTTATCGCCTATTCGGGTTCCATCCGCAAGGAAATCCGGCCGGGGTGTCCTCAACGGCCCCAAACGATGTGTACAGGGTCCCGAGATGCCAAACGGGCGCCCGGCATTCCCGGCCACAGTGTATCGACCGCATCATAGCCCACCCCTAGGGTCAGTGCTACGCACGGATGCCAACACATAACCTACAAACACCAGAAACTAGTTGCAACTCCTGGACAAAGGATGAGAGGGGTCAATAAGTCGAGCGGGGTCATATTTCAGGGCCCAATGTGTGGTAGTAGCTGTTTCATGGATCACAAACACAGAACTCAGTTCCTGAGGACGGTTTCAGTGAGACAACCCACCATGTACTCCTACATGGCCTCTCACCACTACCTTTACCAAATCGTGTTCACACACAGTAGGACATGTTCACACACCTTCGATTCATCCCCGATAAACCAGGCCTGACACGACTCTATGCAATAGCAGGCATGACAAACAAGCATGAATGAGTAGGCACATCAGGGCTCAAACAACTCCTACTCATGCTAGTGGGTTTCATCTATTTACTATGGCAATGACAGGTCATCTAGAGGATAAGGGGTTCAACTACCGCAGCAAGTAACAGATGAATCGTTGTTGCCCTAATGCATTAAAAGAGAGCAGGAGCGAGAGAGTGGGATTGTATCGGAATGAGCAAGGGGTTTTTGCTTGCCTGGCACTCCTGAAGATAATATAGTTCTTCGTCGGTGTCATCGATCTCATCGTCGAAACCACGTCTATCGAGAGGGGACAAATACCGGCAACAGAGAAAGAAGCACAATCAATGCAATGCACAATATTATGCATGATCATGACATGTCAATATGCTATGGTTTGAGCTAATGCAACTAGCAACATGTTAAATGGAGTTGGTTTGAACCCTAGGTTCAAATTCAAACTCCATATGTGAGAGTTTAAATTCCATTTATATGAATTGGCCTAAACAGCAGCCATAAGTTGTTCTAACATGCATGAAAATGCCATAAACAGATTACTTGAATTTTTCTGATAACTTTTCATATATAAATTATTTCATTTGGAGTTACGGTTTAATTTCTATGATTTTTAGAAGTTTTTGGGCATTTTCTGGAATTTCCTGAATAAGAATAAATCCAGAAAAAGAGTTACTGCGTCAGCACTACGTCACCGTGACGTCAGCAGGTCAACGGTGGCTGACCAGGTCAACCCTGACCAGTGGCGTCCACACGTCAGTGACCCAGTGCCGGTTTGTCTCACAGACAGGTGGGGCCAGTCAACGGCCACGTCAGCGTGGTCAACACCGACGCGTGGAGCCACTGTGTTTAGATTAAGTCTAATCTAAACTTAACCCGAGGTTATTTAGTCGGTGGGTCCCTATTGTTAGTGGCTGCGGTGATTAAACTAAACGTGATTAGGCCATAATTTCGACGCCACGTCAGCAGTTGCCGGGGTTAATCACCGGCGCTAGCAGAGGGCACCGGAGTTGCCCTCCCGGCCGTTTCCGGCGACGGGAGCAAGCGGGGATGGCCTCTACGGCTGCGGCGTGACGAGGCGCTTCGATTGGTGGCCATAGGCGGTGCCGGGGCAGCGTGTAGCAGCGGTGGCGACGGCCCGGGTGGTGGCCGGAGTTTGGGCAGGTGCGGGGACGCGGCTGCGGTGCCCAAGCGAGCGAGCTAGCATGCTGAAGATGCAGCACGCGATGCCCTGAGCGTAACGTACGCACGCCCGGGACCAATTGGTCACCGGAGCCACGCCGGCGTTGAGCTCTGGCGGCGGTGAGTGTCGGCCTTGACGGAACCGCGGCTAGAGGTCGGGGAAGACGCGGGAAAGAGAGGGGGAATGCGTCGGAGCTCACTGGGAGGTCGCTGAGGAGCTCAGCATGCTTGGGGGCGGCTCGGAGGCGACGAAATCATGGCGGCGATCTCGGTTGCCCGAGGAGGAAGATGAGGGCGGAGGCAGCTCCACAGGGCGTTCGGGCTTGAGTACGTCGACGATGAGGAAGACGGAGTTGCGGCGGTTCTTCCAGACACAATGGATTGGCGAGGGTGGGCCGGTGGCCGTGGTGGTGCTCGTCGGCGGCGGCGGGTGTGTTCGGTGGTGCCACATGGAGAGCATAGGAGCGGAAGGGGTCCAGGGGAGAGAGGGGAGAGGTGCAGCGTGGTGCTGGGAGTCTCCGTGGCGCTCGAATGGGTCCGGGGAAGGAGGAAGGAGGCAGGGAGCTAGCCACGGCGATCGCGCGCGCGTCGACACGCCTCTGCCTACTGGCAGAGGTTGAAGACAGCCGCTTTGCCTGATGGGCTGGGCCGCCAGCTGGAGTTGGGCCAGGTAGGTCCAGGTAAGTGGCCCAGTGGCCTTCCCTCTTTTATTTGTTTCTGTTTTCTATTTTTCTGCTGCTGTTTTGGCTTTAGTAAAAATACTAAAGCATTTTGTAAAATGCTGCAATAATTTGTGGACACTCTATGGATTATTCGAGTGGTCCACATTTAAATTCAGCATTATTTGAGCATTTAAATTATTTATAGTGTTTAAAGGCCCAAATTCAAATATGATATGATTTAATTCAAAAAATCCATGAATGACCTTGGAACATGTGCATCATTTTTGTCAGAGGTTTTAACCTTTTCTAAAAATAATGAACATTTTTAAAGGCATTTTGGGTTTATTGAAAAGGCTTATGGCTGACCCTATTTGATTTAATTTTTGGTTCTAGGGTTTGTCATCCCCATTTCAACTTTCTGAGAAATTTAAACATGATGACATGAATGCCTTAATGCAACTAATGACAAGCAAATTCTAGGGCTGTGACAACTCACCCCCACTAAACAAGAATCTCGTCCCGAGATTCAAGACGTGAGGTAAGAAGACAGAGGGCACAAACTAACATGATCTTCATGATCTATTGCTTCAGATCGATCTTGGCGTCCTTCCTTTCGAGATCTGCATCCAACACGATGACGACAGCCAGGAACTCTACATGAATCGATCTTCTCGAAGATCGGGCAACTCAAGATCAACTCTTGGGGTGAGATATAAAACATCTCTTGAGCTGAGACAGGAAACATACATATCAAGAGGGATGTAGAGGAACATATTATGAAGGTCCAAATTGATAGGCAATAATCCCACACTTAGGTGAGATGGTGAGTGAGTGTAAAAGCAGCGAGGAGATAAGTTGCCATGATTACCTAACGGGGCACCTCAGGGAAGGTGACTCGTGGAATTATTCTCTCAAGTGGCAAAAATAATTACTTTTGATACAAAGATCATTGGAACTCTTTATGCCAGCCTAAGACAATCACAAATGATCGTTTGAAGGAGTTCGGAGGAATGGCATACTCAAATTAGGATGGATGATGTGGACTACCTTGTTGAAGACAATGCAATGGATGATTTTTTCTTATCACCGGAAATGGATGGGACCCATGGTAGGATGGCACAACGGCGACGCAAGATGGGAATATATGGCAAATGCTGGGAATGATTCTAGTAACTGGGAAGAGACCCAACAGTAGAGAGTGAGCCCACTGTTTGGAAAGGTTATAACATACCCGAGGAAACCGAGAGCATAAGGATCCCTAAGGAGCAACTTCTGGAATGAGTCGCACGAAATCCCCATGGGGGAAAATAGTCAAATAGCTCAATCAAGATACTACAATGATAGATCTTCCGGCTAGCTGTGTCGGTCAGAACATGAACCTTGTCGGGACCTACATCATAGGTCTTGGAAAAATTTCAACCATCATATCTGCCGGAGATTCAGATCCGGTTGATAACGGGATAAGACTCATCAAGTCTAGGAAGAGAAATGAAGGTCTGCAACACAAATCGACGAAATGACATTGCGAGATTCTCGGGGAGTGAACTATGATATCAAGCTCCAAAATATGAGATGGTATTGCTACACACTTGTGAACACACTGTCCAAGACAAGCATGACCACATGGTAGTCTTATAATAAACACTACCGAGTTCAGATGGGGAACCGTCATCGAGGATATCGAAGTCCTTGTATAAGTCTTGCTCTTAAGAAGGAACTTCTTCTCCTTGAACAAACCAATCAGTGGCTTGGTGTGCTAGGAACACATATGGAGTGGAGGTAATTAATTTACCAACCCATAGAATACTTCGCACGTATGCATGACTGATTTGGGATGATTCCAAGGGAAACAAAACAAACCTTTCTCAAATTCATGGCAGCAACTTACACCAAATGCACGTGAACCGGAGAAGGTCACTTCTTTCATCCAACATATGCTTCATGAACGGGACACGAAGGCATTGCTTACAAGTTTTCAACACAAGGTTGATGTTCAACATGAATCATGGGGGAGACAAAATGCTGCTGATGGTCTCAACAGCAACTCATCGGAATTTCCATATCACTGGACTTCCACCATCATGTGAACACAGTGATAGCATTGGTTAGACCAAAGAATGTAATGGTGTATGCTCGAGGGATCAACCACGAGTAAGACAACATTACGAAAATCGTTGGTTCTGATTTGACTTGACGATAGCCCATACTCAAGTCAAAGTTTTGACAAGGCAATAGATCCAACAACTGATCACGAGGGCCAATCAATGGAGATATCATATTTCTTCAACACACACACAAAAGATATCCCTTAACATGAACTAAGTCAGACAAGCTTTTATCTTCCAACTCTCCAAGTTGTTGTTTAGCTTAACCAACTAGCTCAGGGTATCCGACACAGATTCTTGGAGAAAGGGTGGCTTACAAGAAAACCAATTTGATCACGAGCTCAACATAGCGGTCAGGTGACAGCCAGGTAATACTTCCGAGAAGATCTTCAGAAAATCACGAACCACCGATATGTTACTAAGCTCGAGAACAATCTTGCTTTTCAGGCAAGACGATATGATCAAAGAGCAAGGGTTTGGCAAAATCCTAACCCGTTGATCGAAGAGTGCACCAGGAAATAAGGACTAGGTAGCACGATCAACCTTAGGGTGATGATTCAATAATCAGCACACTAAGAATGATATTAATGTCCATTAACTACCAAGCAAAGGGTTGCTAGGAGTATTGATTTCACACATCACGGTTCACTTGTCAGTATTCCGGTTGCGACAGCATGACACCGAGGAATGAATAATGATGGCGAGAAGTACCACTGTATCAAAAGTTCATAGGATGGTGTGTAATTGCCATGACAATCTTGATATAAAGATGGTAATACTCCAAGGTAGAACAGAATCAAAAGCTGGATTGGCATTTGATTTGCGGATTACAACTGCTTTGACCCAATCCTGGATATGGATGAGGTACTGGAGTTTGTTTCTCCTAGTCATTCTGAAATAGAATGGCTTGACGGACCACAGGAATAATAAGCATCGATAACACGGATGCACAATTACTCCTGACTATCAATTGATAGATGATGGTTGGAATACAAATGAAGAGGGACAACTCAAGGGAACATATATCTTTCTGAGTTGTGGATACATAGGTTAGTATGTCGAACGAGTTCAACATATTGCTTCCGGATAACCCATGCAGGAAGGTAGGGTTGGCAGAGTCACAACATAGAATGGAGAACTCATCAGGAGCACTTTGTCATGACCTTTTGGTTCAAAAGAACTCCTGCCAAGAATGGTCCATGATAATTGGAAGAAGGATGTACCACGAACCTCGAGGACTATCGCAAAGGTTACTAATATCCTAAAGGAACTAGCAACACTATCAACATGAGATAAGTAGGGTGAATCTCGGGTTCAAGAACCCATGAATAGAATACCTACCACTACATGGCATCACGGGATGCTTTCAAGAATGGTGGCCAGAATCATCACACCGGAACACAAAACATGGCTAGATTACTAGGTGACTCCCTAAAACACCTAGGGTCATAGTAATAGCTCCAACATATATGTCGAGGCAACAGAGTACCTCAACTCACCGATTAGTGTGATTAATCTGGCCCAAATGGACATCAGGAACAGGAGGAAGGGGTTTGCAAATGCATCAGACTACTTAGAAACCTGGGATGACTCGGACAACATAACGGCTGTAATTGCTCAAAAGATTTGAGACAACCTGCAAAAATGGTGGCAGAGCCACTCAACATCACAATATCACGGTTCCGAGACCAGTTATAAACACACGGAAGTACTGGAAACTAAACTGAGACTTGAATACAACAATCCTACAAGTCTACGAATTAGTAACATGTGATCCTGATAGAACGATGAGAAACCTGGTTCTTAATCCCCGTAGAAGAGAAGAGGGTGACTCAAATCAGAAGGGCATAAGGTAAAGGAGTAAAAAGAGCCTTACGTTCCCTTCCACAATCAATTCCCTTATATAACTAAAGCAGTTCTAGACTCAACTTCGACCAGTTTGACTTGGTAATCCTACAGACAGTCAGGCTCTGATAACAAAGCTGTCAGGACCCCGATTCCAAGTCACATCGATCTAGCCGGTAACACCTCATATCACTTTGCGGCCTCACGCACGGTATTCCCATGGGTGTCGCCTTACCATGGCCTGGGACCGTTTGCGCCTTTTGGCTCACGTATATGATAGTGTCGCTAGCATCCATATGACAGAGAACCCGAGACGGCATGGCTAGTCGTGAACCCAAAGCGGCACGAACCTATGGGGACAGGCATACATGATTCACATCGAGCATGTCGGTCAGCAGCGTGTGAATCCGGGCTGTAGCACTGGGCTAACAGGGCTTCGGGAACCTGGGCTGTAGCAGGCTAGGCAGGACTCCGGATGTCACCGCGTGACATTTCCCGGAAGGGACAGACACATGAACAAAGTGAAACACATGCCGGCCAGTCAAGTGTCCTGAGCAGTAGTGTTGGGCTAGCAGGACTCCGGTGAACCAGGCTGTAGCGGACTACTATGGCTCATGGCAGCACTAGACTACATCTCCCCATAAGAGAGGCTGCCAAGGATAAACAACTAGATTGTCGGATCCCACACATACCAAGCATTTCAATCATACACACAATATGCTCGATATGTGTAAATACAACATGGCATCACAACATAACTCTACGACTCAAGTATTAATTCATTAGGCTCCGAGGAGCGAGATATTACAAACATGGGTCTCATGACCCAACAATCATAGCGTACAAATCAAGCACATGCGGAAGCTTAACATGTCTGAGTACAGACATCTACAAATGAAAAAGGCTAAGAAGCCTGACTATCTACCAGATCCTGCCGAGGGCACAAGATCGTAGCTGAGGTATCAAGCTAAACATCGAAGTCCACATGGAACTACTAGCGAGACTGAAGTCTCTCTGCAAAACATAAATTAAGAAAATGTGAGTACAAAGGTACTCAGCAAGACTTACACCAGAACTAGCTACATATGCATCGGTATCAACAAAGAGGGGTGGTGGAGTTTAACTGCAGCAAGCCAGCTTTGACTCGGTGGCTATCTTAAACTACGACTGTAAGCAACTCTTTTGAGGTGGCGCACACGAGTCCACATATTCACCATATCAATACAGCACTATGGATCCGCTCCCGTCTCCCTACGAGAACACCATCCATAGCACTCACGCTTATCTTGCGCATTTTAGAGTATCCACTTTCACTTGTCTATGAACTGTTATACGCAACCCAGAAGTCCTTTACCGCGGACACGGCTATTCGAATAGATCATTTATAACCCTGCAGGGGTGTACTTCGTCACACATGTTTCCACCACTTAGCGTCTGCACACGACATGTGCTCGGCAGACTTCAAGCGAAAGCCAACGTGGGTGTAGACCATGACCTGACTAACCGCACAAGTCTCTAGTCCAGGTTTATCGCCTATTCGGGTTCCATCCGCAAGGAAATCCGGTCGGGGTGTCCTCAACGGCCCCAAATGATGTGTACAGGGTCCCGAGACGCCAAACGGGCGCCCGGCATACCCGGCCACAGTGTATCTACCGCACCATAGCCCACCCCTAGGGTCAGCGCTACGCACGGCCGCCAACACATAACCTACAAACACCAGAAACTAGTTGCAACTCCTGGACAGAGGACGAGAGGGGTCAATAAGTCGAGCGGGGTCATATTTGAGGGCCCTATGTGTGGTAGTAGCTGTTTCATGGATCACAAACACAGAACTCAGTTCCTGAGGACGGTTTCAGTGAGACAACCCACCATGTACTCCTACATGGCCTCTCACCACTACCTTTACCAAATCGTGTTCACACACTTAGCTCACACACAGTAGGACATGTTCACACACCTTCGATTCATCCCCGATGAACCAGACCTGACACGACTCTATGCAATAGCAGGCATGACAAACAAGCATGAATGAGTAGGAACATCAGGGCTCAAACAACTCCTACTCATGCGAGTGGGTTTCATCTATTTAGTGTGGCAATGACAGGTCATGCAGAGGATAAGGGGTTCAACTACCGCAGCAAGTAACAGATGAATCGTTGTTGCCCTAATGCAGTAAAAGAGAGCAGGAGCGAGAGAGTGGGATTGTATCGGAATGAGCAAGGGGTTTTTGCTCGCCTGTTACTCCTGAAGATAATATTGTTCTTCGTCGGTGTCATCGATCTCATCGTCGAAACCACGTCTATCGAGAGGGGACAAATACCGGCAACAGAGAAAGAAACACAATCAATGCAATGCACAATATGATGCATGATCATGACATGTCAATATGCTGTGGTTTGAGCTAATGCAACTAGCAACATGTTAAATGGAGTTGGTTTGAACCCTAGGTTCAAATTCAAACTCCATATGTGAGAGTTTAAATTCCATTTATATGAATTGGCCTAAACAGCAGCCATAAGTTGTTCTAACATGCATGAAAATGCCATAAACAGATTACTTGAATTTTTCTGATAACTTTTCATATATAAATTATTTCATTTGGAGTTACGGTTTAATTTCTATGATTTTTAGAAGTTTTTGGGCATTTTCTGGAATTTCCTGAATAAGAATAAATCCAGAAAAAGAGTTACTGCGTCAGCACTACGTCACCGTGACGTCAGCAGGTCAACGGTGGCTGACCAGGTCAACCCTGACCAGTGGGGTCCACACGTCAGTGACCCAGTGCCGGTTTGTCTCACAGACAGGTGGGGCCAGTCAACGGCCATGTCAGCGTGGTCAACGCCGACGCGTGGGGCCACTGTGTTTAGATTAAGTCTAATTTAAACTTAACCCGAGGTTATTTAGTCGGTGGGTCCCTATTGTCAGTGGCTGAGGTGATTAAACTAAATGTGATTAGGCCATAATTTCGACGCCACGTCAGCAGTCGCCGGGGTTAATCGCCGGCGCTAGCAGAGGGCACCGGAGTTGCCCTCCTGGCCGTTTCCGGCGACGGGAGCAAGCGGGGCTGGCCTCTACGGCTGCGGCGTGACGAGGCGCTTTGATTTGTGGCCATAGGCGGTGCCGAGGCAGCGTGTAGCAGCAGTGGCGACGGCCCGGGCGGCGGACGAAGTTCGGGCAGGTGCGTGGACGCGGCAATGGTGCCCAGGCGAGCGAGCTAGCATGCTGAAGATGCAGAACGCGATGCCCTAAGCGTAACGTACGCACGCCTGGGACCAATTGGTCACCGGAGCCACGCCGACGTTGAGCTCAGGTGGCGGTGAGTGTCGGCCTTGATGGAACCGCGGCTAGAGGTCAGGGAAGACACGGGAAAGAGAGGGGGAATGCGTCAGAGCTCACTGGGAGGTCGCTGAGGAGCTCAGCGTGCTTTGGGGCGGCTCGGAGGCGACGAAATCATGGCAGCGATCTCGGTTGCTCGAGGAGGAAGATGAGGGCAGAGGCGGCTCCACGGGGCATCCGGGCTTGAGTACGTCGACGATGAGGAAGACGGAGTTGCGGCGGTTCTTCCAGACACAATGGATGGGCGAGGGAGGGCCGGTGGCTGTGGTGGTGCTCATCGGCGGCGGCAGGTGTGTTCGGTGGTTCCACACGGAGAGCATAGGAGGGGAAGGGGTCCAGGGGAGAGAGGGGAGAGGTGCAGCGTGGTGCTGGGAGTCTCCGTGGCGCTCGAATGGGTCCGGGGAAGGAGGAAGCAGGCAGGGAGCTGGCCACGGCGATCGCGCGCGCGTCGACACGCCTCTGCCTACTGGCAGAGGTTGAAGACAGCCGCTTTGCCTGATGGGCTGGGCCGCTAGCTGGAGTTGGGCCAGGTAGGTCCAGGTTAGTGGCCCAGTGGCCTTCCCTCTTTAATTTGTTTCTGTTTTCTATTTTTCTGCTGCTGTTTTGGCTTTAGTAAAAATACAAAAGCATTTTGTAAAATGCTGCAATAATTTGTGGACACTCTATGGATTATTCCAGTGGTCCACATTTAAATTCAGCATTATTTCAGCATTTAAATTATTTATAGTGTTTAAATGCCCAAATTCAAATATGATATGATTTAATTCAAAAATCCATGACTGACCTTGAAACATGTGCATCATTTTTGTCAGAGGTTTTAACCTTTTCTAAAAATGATGAACATTTTTAAAGGCATTTTGGGATTCTTGAAAAGGCTTATGGCTGACCCTATTTGATTTAATTGTTGGTGCTAGGGTTTGTCATCCCCATTTCAACTTTCTGAGAAATTTAAACATGATGACATGAATGCCTTAATGCAACTAATGACAAGCAAATTCTAGGGCTGTGACATAAACCAAAAGTCAAACTCGGCCCCACCGATTCTTCCTATCCGGCGCCACCGAGTTTCAAATGTCATAACCACTGCCACTAACCCTAGGCAAATCGGTCTCATCGATAGGGATCTCGGTCTCACTGAGATGGGGTTGTAATCTCTCTGTTTCCCTTCGTAACATTTCGATCTCACCGAGATGAGCAATCGGTCCCACTGAGATTGCAATGTAAACTCTCTGTTTTCCCTTCGTAATGTTTCGGTCTCACCGAAATGAGTGATCGGTCCCACCGAGTTTACCTGACCAACTCTCTGGTTAGCTTATTACCAAAATCGGTCTCACCGAGTTTGTGTAATCGGTCTCACCGAGATTACGTTATGCCCTAACCCTAATCATATCGGTCCTACCGAGTTGCATGTCGGTCCCACCGAAAACCCTAACGGTCAATAGCTTTGCTAAATCGGTCAGACCGAGCTTAACCATTCGGTCCCACCGAGTTTGGGAAGTTATGTGTAACGGTTAGATTTTGTGTGGAGGCTATATATACCCCTCCACCACCTCTTCATTCGTGGAGAGAGCCATAAGAAAAAACCTACACTTCCAACCTATTTTTTCTGAGAGAGAACCACCTACACTTGTGTTGAGACCAAGATATTCCATTCCTACCATATGAATCTTGATCTCTAGCCTTCCCAAGTTGCTTTCCACTCAAATATTCTTTCCCCCAAATCCAAATCATGTGAGAGAGAGTTGAGTGTTGGCGGACTATCATTTGAAGCACAAGAGGAAGGAGTTCATCATCAACACACCATTTGTTACTTCTTGGAGAGTGGTGTCTCCTAGATTGGCTAGGTGTCACTTGGGATCCTCCGACAAGATTGTGGAGTTGAACCAAGAAGTTTGTAAGGGCAAGGAGATCGCCTACTTCGTGAAGATCTACCGCTAGTGAGGCAAGTCCTTCATGGTCGATGGCCATGGTGGGATAGACAATGTTGCTTCTTTGTGGACCCTTCATGGGTGGAGCCCTCCATGGACTCGCGCAACCGTTACCCTTCGTGGGTTGAAGTCTCCATCAACGTGGATGTACGATAGCACCACCTATCGGAACCATGTCTCAAAAACATCCGTGTCTCCAATTGCGTTTGAATCTTCCAAACCCTTCCCTTTACATTCTTGCAAGTTGCATACTTTACCTTCCGCTGCTCATATACTCTTTGCATGCTTGCTTGATATGTATTGTGTTTGTTATACTTGTGCCGAAAATCCACTTCAACCTAAAGAATTTAAAAACTGCAACTTTTAGCACCTAGTGTCTAATCACCCCCCCCCCTCTAGACACCTCTTCTCGATCCTTTAAATTGGTATCAGAGCTATGGTCTCCATTGCTTTGGTTTAAACACCATTGGAGGAAGATGGATGAGTCTACTTTGTGGAGTCTTAGACATAGAGTGCCTATCCTTGATGGAGAATATTTTCACGAGTGGAGAAATGAAATTCTTGAGATTTCCAATGAATATCATTTTAACAAGTACATTACAAGCCCTTGTGCACCTCATGTTGATCCTTTGCATCCTACCCTTGATGAGTCTATTGACATGATCCGCAACCTTAGAACTGTTAATCTTATCATTAGAGGCTTGTCTAGAAACTTGATTGAATGTTTGCCTACTCTTGATTGTGCCTACACTATATGGAGATTTCTTGAGGAATTCTTTCCAAATTATTCCTTGAAAGATCTAGATGAAATCCTCCATAAGTCTATTGCCTTGATTAAGATGAGTTCCAATGATCCCAAATTTGGTGACTTCTTATTTGAGCTTACTAATCTTACGAGTGCCAAAGGATATGTTGGAATCATTAGCAATATCATTTCTAGAGCTATTAGAATTCATAAAGATAACTATAGAAATGGTCATTTATCTAATGAATTACCCTCTCTAGGAATTGATCAATCACAAGATGAGGCTGAACATGGATACTATGATGAGGATGATGATGACAGTGACTATGATCTTAATGATGCAATGAGACACTTTGGTCTTATGGCAAATCTTCGCGGCTACATGGCTGGAGGAAAGGAATGGGTTCTTGATAGTGGATGTACTGATCATATGACCGGAGATAAAGACATGTTCCGTGAGCTTGCTGAAAACGACGGCCCTCGAAAGTACGTCACCTTTGGTGATAACTCAAAGGGTAAGGTGGTTGGCCTAGGTAAGGTGACCATCTCACATGATAGCTCCATACAAAATGTCATGCTCGTTGAATCTCTTGGGTACAATTTACTTTCAGTATCTAGACTTGCTGATTTCGGTTTCAATGTTTTATTCACTGAAGTAGATTGCCATGTGTTTCATAGAGACAATTGTAAAATGGTATTTACCGGAATACGTAGAGGTGATCTTTACATTGTTGATTTCACTAAAAAGGCTCAACCTAGAACTTGCTTAATAGCTAAATCCTCTAAAGGTTGGTTATGGCATAGACGATTAGGTCATGTTGGTATGCGAAACCTTGACAAGCTTATTAAAGGTGATCATATCCTTGGAGTAAAAGATGTTATATTTGACAAGGATAGACTTTGTAGTGCTTGTCAGGCAGGAAAACAAGTTGGAGGAAGTCATCGCACGAAGAACATCATGACCACGAGAAGACCACTCGAGCTACTTCACATGGATCTCTTTGGTCCAAATGCCTATAAGAGTCTCGGTGGTAACTCATTTGGACTAGTCATAGTTGATGATTTTTCAAGATTTACGTGGGTGTTCTTTCTTGATGACAAATCACAGGTCCAAAAGATCTTCAAAAACTTCGCTAGGAAGGCCCAAAATCAATTTGCCGTGAAGATCAAGAAGGTTCGAATTGACAACGGAATAGAGTTCAAGAACGCAAATGTGGATTCCTTTTTTGACGAAGAACAAATTTCACATGAGTTCTCGGCTACGTACACACCTTAACAAAATGGAGTCGTTGAGAACCGGACTTTTATTGAGATGGCAAGAACGATGCTTGATGAGTACAAGACGCCAAAACACTTTTGGGCAGAAACAGGGCCGGCCCTGAGGGGGGGCAGCAGGGGCGGCCGCCCCGGGCCCCCAGGATCGAGGGGCCCCCTCCCAGGTAATTACGCGAATGTAAAGTAGCCCATAAGCGATAGCTTCACGTAGGAAAAGAAGTAGCCAGATCAAAATAGAAAGGGACGGCAGGCAGCAGCATACGCATGTAAATCGCTTCAATCAACATACGATCAGGACAGAAAAAGGAGCAAGTACGCACGTAAATCACGTCGTGTCGTTATTATTATTACGAGAAACTCTCCTTCAGCAAAAGAAAATGATCGTGCGACATTAGTTCATCCCTAATTTCCTATTCTCTGTTCCATGGTTTCAAAACTCCAGATCCCAGGTCGCGCAGGGCAGACAGGTCTCCCGGCGCTGAACGCAGCGACGACGCAGCACACACATCGCCGAGTGCTTGCCACCAGAAAATGCAATCGCATCGTCGCCGAGCGTCCAGCCACTGATGCCGATCTAATCAATCCAAGGTATATCATACTATAATTTTCCTACAATTTTCAGTAAAACTTCGTGCTAGAGGAAGAAATAGTTTGATACTACAATTTTCAGTAGCCAAGAAGGAATTCTAGAAGTTGGAAGGATTTTCATGTTAAATATTTGTTTGTTTTAATTGATCACTTCTTTGAAGAAAGGATTTAAAAAATTGATGGTGTTTAAAGATTTATTCAGATTTACGTACTGAATCGGTGATTGTTGCATCAGCTAAAAGGATGCTTTCCAACTTGAAATTATTGATGAACAAATTATGTATCAAGAAGAAATCGATGGATGGGATTGACATCGACACAATCGTAAGTGGCTTTGCATCGAAGAATTTTACAAGAAAATTTGTAGGTACATTGTATAAGTTATTTTATATAAATATTGGCTTTTGGATGCATTTAAGTAATTATTGATAACATTTTGTAGATGCATATATTATTTATTATTTTTTTTAGAATTGTTATTTATCATTGCTATGATGTTTATATTAAGGGGCCTCAAATTTTACTTTCGCTCCGGGCCCCCAAAATCTCAGGACCGGCCCTGGGCAGAAGCGGTTGAGATAGCTTGTCATGCTACAAATCGCTTGTATCTTCACAAGCTACTCGGCAAGACGGCATACGAGCTCCTCACCGGTAACAAACCACAAGTCGGATACTTTCGAGTATTTGGCTCAAAGTGCTACATTCTTGATAAGCATCGTCGCTCTAAATTTGCTCCTAAATCTCATGAAGGTTTCCTCCTTGGTTATGGCTCAAACTCTCACACTTACCGTGTCTACATCAATTTCACCCGAAAGGTTGGAGAGATGGTAGATGTGAACTTTGATGAATCTAACGGCTCGCAAGTAGAGAAATTACCAATTGATGTAGGAGACAAAGACCCTTCGGAAGCAATCCAAGACTTGTCTATTGACAATATTCGTCCAACGGAGGTAAAGGAGAATACTTCATCAGTCCAAGTGGAAGCTTCTACCTCAGGACAAGGTGACCCACGAGTTGATACGGAAGCATCCACAAGTGGGACACATCAAGATGAAGAAAACGAGGAAGTGCATCAAGATGAATGTCAACAACCTCCTTCTCCACCACGACAAGAGAATGACAACGTCAACAACGAAGAAGGCCAAGAAGAAGAACAAGATGAAGAAGATGTTCAACCAAGATCCAAGCAAAGCTTTCATGAGTTCGAGCAAGAATCGCCAAAGATCATGCCGTCGAGCAAATCTACAATGATATCCAAACCGGGAGAATCACTCGCTGTAAAACTCGTTTAGCTAACTTTTGTGAACACTATTCATTCATCTCTCGCATTGAACCTATGAAGGTTGAAGAAGCATTGGAAGATCCGGATTGGATAACGCTATGCATGAAGAGCTACACAACTTTGAGAGAAACAAGTGTGGACATTGGTTGAAAATCCCAACAACAACCACAACATCATTGGTACCAAATGGGTGTTTCGCAACAAGCAAGATGAAGATGGTCAAGTCGTCCGCAACAAAGCACGCCTAGTCGCCCAAGGCTACACTCAAGTCGAAGGTATGGACTATGGTGAGACATATGCCCCCGTTGCTAGAATTGAGTCCATTCGCATCTTACTTGCCTATGGTAATCATCATGATATCACCTTGCACCAAATGGATATTAAAAGTGCTTTTCTAAATGGTGAAATTGAGGAGGAAGTTTATGTTAAGCAACCTCCCGGATTTGTCAATCCTAAGAAACCTAATCATGTTTACAAACTTCACAAAGCTCTTTATGGTCTTAAACAAGCTCCTAGAGCATGGTATAAATGCTTGACCAAGTTCCTTATTGACAAAAAGGCTTTGAAATTGGAAAAATAGATTCTACTCTTTTTACTAAAAGGGTTAATGGAGAACTATTTGTATGCCAAATTTATGTCGATGATATTATATTTGGATCAACTAACCCTCATTTTAGTGAAAAATTTGGAAAGCTAATGTCGGAGAAGTTTGAGATGTCGATGATGAGTGAACTCAAATTCTTTCTCGGTTTGCAAATCAAGCAAACTAAGGAAGGCACCTTTGTATCTCAAATGAAGTACACCAAGGACTTATTCAAGAAGTTCAATATGCAAGAATGCAAAGGTATGACTACACCCATGCCTACTAGTAGACATCTTGATTTAACCAAAGAGGGTGAACCTGTTGATCAAAAGGTTTATCGCTCTATGATTGGTTCATTGTTATATCTATGTGCTTCACGTCCCGATATTATGCTAAGTGTGTGCATGTGTGCACGGTATCAAGCCGCTCCTAAAGAATGTCATCTTAAGGCCATGAAAAGGATAGTGAGATACTTAATCCATACACCAAATTTTGGCATTTGGTATCCAAAAAGGGCTTCCTTTGATCTTGTTGGCTACTCCGATTCGGACTATGCCGGTGACAAGGTTGATAGAAAGTCCACTTCGGGTACTTGTCAATTTCTTGCTAGATCTCTTGTATCTTGGTCCTCCAAGAAACAAAACTCGGTATCCTTATCCACCGCCGAAGGGGAATACATTGCCGCTGGATCATGTTGTGCTGAATTACTTTGGATGACCCAAACTCTTAAAGATTATGGGATATATGGGAAACATGTTCCATTACTTTGTGACAATGAAAGTGCTATTAAAATTGCTCACAATCCCGTGCAACATTCTCGAACTAAGCATATTGAAGTTCGTCATCATTTCATTCGAGATCATGTTGCCAAAGGGGACATTAATCTTAAGCATGTTCGCACCGATAAGCAATTGGCGGATATATTTACCAAACCACTTGATGAGAAAGTGTTTTGCAGGTTAAGAGGTGAATTGAACATCATTGATGCTTCAAACTTGGAGTAGGAACTCCATTTGATACATGCAAGGCATGAGCCTATGACACAATGGTGGATGAAGAAAAGGAAGCACACAACCATTCAAACACATCCTTTAACAAATTCTATCATGATTGTCATTTTGGATACACAAGTGCTCTTCCTTGCAAGAACTAACCCATGTAGGTAGATGAAATCAAACTCCAAGTTGTGCTCCCAACTCTTGATGAGCTACATCAACCTTGAGAAACCCACACAAGTTCAACTACATGATCATGATCAACACCACCACCCAAGGTATGTTATTCCATCTTAGAGAAGCTTTACTCCAAGTCATGGGATAAAGCAACTCAACAAGATGTGAATACATCAGGATGCTTTAACGAAAAATGGTAACCCCATTTTGAGCTTAAACGATGAGTATGACCAAAGATCAAGTGATCTCACTTGACTCCTAAGTCAATATACTCTAACATAGGTGACTTTGGCACCGCCCAATTCTAGATGAAGTTCTCTTGTGTTCTTTTCTGCGCTCTTGCATTTGTCTCATGCATATTTGTTTCCCTCTTAAACAAAAAAAACTTCATATAGATTCCTTTTAGTTTCTTCTCTTTTATTTTCTTTTCTGCATTTTCTGCATTAAATTCCTTGCAAACCCTTGTGAGATCTTACTTGTCTAGTGAGCTGAGGTCACAAGTGTTTTCTCTGCGATCAACTCGGTCACACCGGGCTATTTACTTCGGTCCAACCGAACCCTTTCGGTGCCACCGAAGCACCAAACTCGGTGCTACCGATTTCACTGCAGGAAAAACATATTGCCACTTGTTTCTGAATTCTTTTTGATCCAGCTTCACTCAATGAATCTTGTCCTTGACCAGCATCCTACTCAAATTGCTGCTTTGTTCTGTGACTCAAGGACCAAACCCATCATGACAAAAAATCCAGAAGAACCCTTCTTGGAAATTGATGTCAAAGGGGGAGAGAGAGATCATCACATCAAAGCTTAATCATATCTATAGGGGGAGAGAATACTCTAGACAAGAAAGAGACCCCAGATTCTTGGTGTTCAAGAGGAGAGAAGTCACATGTCTTCAAGAGGGGAAAGACATGTTCATATTTGCTCAATCGCATTAGCTCTGTTCATTTCCTTTGAGCTCTGTTTTTTTTCTGATTTTCTGTTCCCTATCTTCTCCCAATATCCCATGTTAGATTCAGGGGGAGCAAGACATCTAAGGGAAGGAAATCCTTGAATTTATTGCATATCTTTACCTTTGGGGACATGTCTTTATCCAATATGGTACTTAGGACTTACTCTACATGTCATCCCAATCTTGGTATTCTTGTGGTTTCTCTTGTTTACTCTGGCCAGTAGGTGTATCTGTGTTATCTAACCTTGTTTACGCAGGTTCATCCCATCCTCAGCCAACTCAAGACCACAAGGTAAGTATATGCATCACAGTCATGTGGATGAGAATTTCTTGCTGATGTATATACTGTTTGCAAGAACTAATGAGCATGAAGGTACATTTCTCATATTTTCATCATTTTCTCTGATGCATATAGCCAAGATACATGTAGCACATTGCTTACTATGTCATGTTTATGCATTCAGATGCTCCTATATTCCATATTCACATGATTGCATACTTGTAGGGGGAGCCTATGCAAGTTACATGTCTTTCCAAAGCTTTACTTACTACTCTTAATATCTTGATCTAAAGCTTTGATGTATGTTGTCATCAATTACCAAAAAGGGGGAGATTGAAAGCACAAGTGCTCCCTAGGTGGTTTTGGTAATTAATGCCAACATATCTCTTGTTGTACTAACATTTTTATCTAGTATGTCTCAGATAAGTTCAACAGTGAAGTGGAAATGGACTAGAGGATGTGAAACCCCTTCGTGATGCTAAGGACAAAGGATTGGCTCAAGATCAAAGCTCAAGACTCTACATTTTCTATTTTAGTGATCAAAGATCACATTGACTCTATAGGAAAAGCCAACACTATTAAGGAGGGATGATGTGTTGCTTAATGAGGTTCTTGCTCAAAGTGCTTAGTGATATGCTCCAAAGCCCTGAACTACTTTCTCACATCCACATAAGACCTAAACCAAAAGTCAAACTCGGCCCCACCGATTCTTCCTATCCGGCACCACCGAGTTTCAAATGTCATAGCCACTGCCACAAACCCTAGTTAAATTGGTCTCATCGATAGGGATCTCCGTCTCACCGAGATGGGGTTGTAATCTCTTTGTTTCCCTTCGTAACATTTCAGTCTCACCGAGATGAGCGATCGGTCCCACCGAGATTTCAATGTAAACTCTCTGTTTTCCCTTCGTAATGTTTTGGTCTCACCGAAATGAGCGATCGGTCCCACCGAGTTTACCTGACCAACTCTCTGGTTAGCTTATTACCAAAATCGTTCTCACCGAGTTTGTGTAGTCGGTCTCACCGAGATTACGTTATGCCCTAACCCTAATCATATCGGTCCTACTGAGTTGCATGTCGGTTCCACCGAAAACCCTAACAGTCACTAGCTTTGCTAAATCAGTCAGACCGAGTTTAACCATTCAGTCCCACCGAGTTTGGGAAGTTATGTGTAACGGTTAGATTTTGTGTGGAGGCTATATATACCCCTCCACCACCTCTTCATTCATGGAGAGAGCCATCAGAACAAACCTACACTTCCAACCTATTTTTTCTGAGAGAGAACCACCTACACTTGTGTTGAGACCAAGATATTCCATTCCTACCATATGAATATTGATCTCTAGCCTTCCCAAGTGCTTTCCACTCAAATCTTCTTTCCACCAAATCCAAATCCTGTGAGAGAGAGTTGAGTGTTGGGGAGACTATCATTTGAAGCACAAGAGCAAGGAGTTCATCATCAACACACCATTTGTTACTTCTTGGAGAGTGGTGTCTCCTAGATTGGCTATGTGTCACTTGGGTGCCTCTAACAAGATTGTGGAGTTGAACCAAGGAGTTTGTAAGGGAAAGGAGATCGCCTACTTCGTGAAGATCTACCGCTAGTGAGGCAAGTCCTTCATGGGCGATGGCCATGGTGGGATAGACAAGGTTGCTTCTTCATGGACCCTTCATGGGTGGAGCCCTCCGTGGACTCGTGCAACTGTTACCCTTCGTGGGTTGAAGTCTCCATCAACGTGGATGTACGATAGCACCACCTATCGGAACCACGTCTCAAAAACATCTGTGTCCCCAATTGCGTTTGAATCTTCCAAACCCTTCCCTTTACATTCTTGCAAGTTGCATGCTTTACTTTCCGCTGCTCATATACTCTTTGCATGCTTGCTTGATATGTATTGTGTTTCTTAAACTTGTGCCAAAAATCCACTTCAACCTAAAGAATTTAAAAACTGCAACTTTTAGCACCTAGTGTCTAATCACCCCCCTCTAGACAGCTCTTCTCGATCCTTTCATGGGGACGGGAATGAGGCCCGTCCCGTCCGTCGCTGCTCCTCCTTGCTTCGACACGCGCCCAGGCTAGCGATACATGCAGTGCCATGTAGACAGGCAGGCAGTTGAGGTGGCGCGGTGGTAGGGCCTTCATGAAGGTCCGCATGCCGCCACGCAGGTGTCTGCTGATTTGGCCTGGAAGTCGCATGTTTCCACGTAGGTGCCTGCCCAGCTGGTTGGGCTGGCAGCTGCATGCGAACGGCGGTGGTAGTCTTGGCTGGTACGGGTTTGGCAGTGGCCCTGCTGATGCCCTCGGCAAGGGTCTTGCCGGGGACCCGGCAAGGGTCTCTGTCGTGGCGTTGCCTTCATCCCCATCAAGGGTCTTGCTGGGGGCCTTGCTGTCATCCCCGGCAAGGGTCTTGCCGGGAGCCTTGTGGACTTCCTCGGCTAGGATCCCGCCGAGGGTCGCCGTCTTCTGGTCCTCATCTGATCTTGAGTATTCTCTGTCTTCACAAAGATCTGTATGCCACCATGGAGGTGCCTCCCGAGCCCTGGCCCAACGTGGTTGATGGTGTAGGAGATCGTGGGCTCAAGGGTGGCGCGCTCCGCTGGTGTTGGGCGAGCTACCCCGGCAAGGGTCTTGTCGGGGCCGCTGAGGCTGCCCCGGCATGGGTCTTGCCGAGGGAACCTGCTTCGCCCCTCTGCTCTTTGTGCTCTCGGCCTTAGCGTTGTCTTGTTTGCCTTGATGCTTCGGATTCTCTCCGACTTCCCCCCTCTGCCCTGCTAAGTGTGGCCGCGGCACGTGGCTCTGACCGCCCGCGCACAAGTAAAGGGGTCAAAAGGAGAGCCCCTACTTTTGTACACCGATAGGTTTAATCAGTATGAATGAGCCGTTCCTATTAGTCATTATGTAATAGACCAAAATTTATCTGCATATCTCTCATGAGTCGGCTAGAACTAACACACCCGGCTCATCCTGAATAAGAAAACAAGCAACATGCATTAGACCCCAAGTGCCATGTGTTATTGCGTGCAAATCACTTGGGACTTGTGAGAAAGAGTCAACTCCTTTGAATTTTTTTCGTTTGATAGACATTATCCCCCAAGTGCCGAGTGTTGTTTGCTTGCAAAGCATTTGGGACTTGTATTTTGTCATCCGCCATGAAACTGAACGAACTTGTGCTGTATGGAGGCTACGACCACAGAACTGGAATGCCAATTGTCTGAGGCCAAGACCCGGCTGGTGACTCAAGAGACTGACACAAAGAAAGCTGAATCCAAATTCCAGTTGAGTGTGTCTGAGGCAGAAAAACTGAAGACCAGCTTCACTGCCAAGAAAGAGGCTTTGGCCAATGAGAAGACCGCCTTGACGCAGCATGCTGAGAAGGCTGAGGCGGCTCTGGAAGAGGTTACCATTGAACTCACTAGTTTAAAGAACCATGTGTCTTAGATGGTTTCTGCATCTTTGGTAAGTCACCTTGTTGTTTACTCAAAGTAAATATTTGTCATCATAATATGAACCACCACTTATGCAATTGTGTAAACTTTGTAGGCCCAGGAGTAGCAACCTAAGCCGAGACATGTTGGTAAAGCTCAAGGCGGTTTACACGCTTATTGAGAAATTATACACTGGGGCTCAACAGACTCTTGCCACTATCTCTCCTGCAAATCAAGAACCAAACTTATTAAGTGATGTCTTGAAGAAGTTGTCTATCTTGCCCGCTAGGTTCCAAGAAATCAAGCGATCCTGTGCTAGAGCTGGAGCTGTGACAGCTTTAAGCCGTGCCAAAGCTTGGGTACCAGAATTAGACCCGGCGCATGTAGCCAGTGGATATCCCGGCCTCAAAGAAGATGGAACGCCTTTCGACGAAGAAGATTTTGCTGCTCGTGTCAAGGAAATTCGCCCTCATGCTACAATCGTTGCCGAAGAGACCAACCTCACCAAGTATCAACCGGGTTATGATGCAGACAACCAGAAGATGGCGACTCCTTCATATAAAGTTATGGATTTAATCCCGCCGATCCGTAAACACACCTTCGCCCCTGACATCAATCCGTCTGGCCTGATTGATAACGAGGCTGAATTTCTCGCCCTTCGTGGCTTTGACTGGTCCAAACCCAACTTCCAGACTGTCATGGAATTGTCACGGCAGATGTCCTAGTGTGAAGACTTAGTCATGGAGCCATCGCAATGAGGTTAGCTTAAAGGGGTTAATCAGGATAAAGGACACGAGGAGTTTATACTGGTTCAGCTCCTTGCGGTGAAGGTAAAAGCCTAATCCAGTTTGAGGTGGTATTGCTAGGGTTACGATGACCAGGGAGCGAATACGCTTGACCTGGCTCTCGATGTCTTGTTTCTTGTCCCTAAACCGCCGCTGGGTCGTCCCTTTATATACACAGGTTGACGCCCAGTCGGTTTACGGAATCCCGACTGGCTCATAAACGTGTCCGGTTCGGTATTTACTCTTTCCTAACGTACAATACAAGTTATATACTTTATGGCAGTTTACATCTATGGGTCCTAACCCGCCTCTGGACCTTGGGCCTTGCTACTAAGTTTACCTTGTAAAGCGCCATCCTTCATGTCTTCTTGGGCTTCAATACGGGTGAGTCACTATGATCATAACCCGACCCCTCCAGGGCGGTTTATACTCAATAGTTATATCCCCAACATTAGGCCCCAGGTTGATTTGAACTTGTTCATATCAATCTTCAATACTTAGAAAAAACTCTTCTTCATTACCTTCACGAAACTTATAATTTGCCATGACGTCATCTTCTAGAATCATGATAACCCCCCGTGACATCACCTGCCACTGCCTTTATACAGAGCTTAAATCTTTAAATATGCCTCCTTTTCTTTAAACCTCCGAAAATCAAGGCGTCTATACATCGACATATCCATTTTTTGACCGCCTCGATTCCCGCGCTTGCCACTTATCCATTTGCCTTATAAATAGGACCGGGGGTCCCTTTCACTCCCCCCCCATGCCTATTCATCTCATCATCTTCCTTGCGACTGATACGTCCATTTTGCATCATGCTTTTATATCGATATTTATTGCATTATGGGCTGTTATTACACATTATGTCACAATACTTATGCCCATCCTCTCTTATTTTACAAGGTTTTCATAAAGAGGGAGAATGCCCGCAGCTGGGATTCTGGGCTGGAAAAGGAGAAAATATTAGAGACCTATTCTGCACAGCTCCAAAAGTCCCGAAACTTCACAGAAGACGTTTTCAGAATATATAAAAAATACTCAGCAGAAGATATTCACCAGGGGGGCCACACCCTGCCCACGAGGGGGGGGCGCGCCCAGGGCGCGCCCCCTACCTCGTGGGCCCCCTGGTGGCCCTCCGGTAGCCATCTTCTGCTATATGAAGTCTTTCGATGGGAAAAAATAATAAGCAATCTTCTCGAATGAAACTCCGCCGCCACAAGGCGAAACCTTGGCGGATCCAATCTAGGGCTCCGGCAGAGATGTTCTGCCGGGGAAACTTCCCTCCCGGAGGGGGAAATCATTGCCATCGTCATCACCAACGCTCCTCTCATCGGGAAAGGGCAATCTCCATCAAACATCTTCATCAGCACCATCTCCTCTCAAAACCCTAGTTCATCTCTTGTATCCAATTCTTGTCTTCAAGTCCGGGATTTGTGCTAGTAGGTTGCTAGTAGTGTTAATTACTCCTTGTAGTTGATGCTAGTTGGTTTAATTGGTGGAAGATCATATGTTCATATCCTATATGCATATTAATACCCCTCTGATTATGAACATGTTTATGCTTTGTGATTAGTTACGTTTGTTCCTAAGGACATGGGAGAAGTCTTGTTATTAGTAGTCATGTGAATTTGGTATTTGTTCGATATTTTGATGAGATGTATGTTGTCTCTCCTCTAGTGGTGTTATGTGAACGTCGACTACATGACACTTCACCATTGTTTGGGCCTAGAGAAAGGCATTGGGAAGTAATAAGTAGATGATGGGTTGCTAGAGTGACAAAAGCTTAAACCCTAGTTTATGCGTTGCTTCGTAAGGGGCTGATTTGGATCCATATGTTTCATGCTATGGTTAGGTTTACCTTAATACTTTTGTTGTAGTTGTGGATGCTTGCAATAGAGGTTAATCATAAGTGGGATGTTTCTCCAAGTAAGGGCAGCATGCAAGCACTGGTCCACCCACATACCAAATTATCAAAGTACCGAACGCAAATCATATGAACGTGATGAAAACTAGCTTGACGATATTCCCATGTGTCCTCGGGAGCGCTTTACATCATATAAGAGTTTGTCCAGGCTTGTCCTTTGCTACAAAAAGGATTGGGCCACCTTACTGCACCTTATTTACTGTTGTTACTTGTTGCTTGTTACAAATTATCCTATCACAAAACCTAACCATGTTCTGGACCCGGCGAGTCAGCTAGGGAGCTATGGACCAGGTTCTTAGTCCAAAAGAACCAAATGGTCGACTGTCCGGACGCAGAAGCCCTTGCGGCCTTCAGACACAGCGTCTGGGACGAATGGCTAGCGCGTCACCTCGGCCAGGAAGCACCCAAATCCATGGCAGGCCTTACCGCTCTACTGACCCGCTTCTGCGCGGGAGAAAACAACTGGCTTGCTCGTAAAAGCAACGACGCCAGCAGCCTAGGCACCTCCGAAATCCGAGATGGCAATGGCAAGCCACAATGAAACAAACACAATAGTCGCAGTAATATACGCGACACAGTGGTGAACGCCGGATTTCACAATTGAAGCCCGGTCAACGGAAGAAGCCACTAAAGGCAAACCAGGATGGACCATCCACCCTTGACAGGATATTGGACCGACCTTGTCAGATTCATGGTCAACCTGATATGCCAGCTAATCATACCAACCGAAACTGTTGGGTCTTCAAGTAGGCAGGCAAGCTTAACGCTAATCACAAGGGGAGGAGGCCACCAGGCGATAAAGATGACGGATCGGCTCGTCAGCAGAACGCCAGGGGCCAGAAACAGTTTCCCTCCGACGTTCGACTACTTCGGGAACGCGAATAGCAGTCCGTCTTCTGTCACCCACGTACTGTACTGGCAAAATTTGCACCACGTGCACATCACTACGCACTCAAGATACCATGGGCATCGGCGGAAGCATAATATGGACAACCCTGCAAGCATTCCTGTAACATTTTCTATCTGATTACTTTATTTTTCTGTATCATCCCTAAATAATAGGTGACCAGCTGGACAACATCTACAACGGACTCTATCGGAGTTCGGATCCATATGCTCACCTAAGGGGCTACTTCCGTTAAGGATTCCCCTCCCCGAGGACGGGCAACACAGACGTGCAACAGGAGGTCCAAAATAACATTTGGTGGACCATACTCTTTATTCCAAGCCTGTAATATGCCCTTCTTCCTCTGATCCCGACCCCGAGCATGTCAAATAGCCGAGTTCACGGTTCCTTTTTTATTATATATAGGGACTGTCTATTTGACATTTCACTGTTTTTCAATTCAACGACATTCAAATTCCCCAACCAATGAATAGATGACACATGTTTGTCCCAAACCCCCCCACCCCCACCGGCCGCTATTTATTTTCTCATTTCGGGTTAAATGAATTGGGAAAAACCCTGACCCGGTTTCAACTAAAGCGGCATCACCACCAAACCTTGCTGCTCGGCAGCCTCACTGGACTACAGCAAACAGCTGGCCATCAACTTGCTACCCACAGAAACACATGCCCCTTGGGAACTCTTCAACCGCTCCTACATAGAAGCTGCAGAGATCTCACCTAACACACACCACAAAAGAAAGAAACAAATCAGGCTGATGGCCATGGAAGAAGGGGGAGAAGAACAAAGAGCACATCAAAATCAGATAAGGTAGGAATCCATGGGAGACAGGGGTGAACCTGGAGAGGAAGGTGAAGGTTTACCTAGAGAAAAGCAAGAAGGAACAACAACAGCTTCAATTCTTCACCCGCTTAGGCAATTGGGGAAATCCCAAGAAAATCAACAGGCCAGGAACAAAAAACTACTGCTACCCCCTAGCATATCAATTCTTCACCCCTTCACCTCTCTTACAAGGAAAATCTGTAAAAACAAAATGCGTCAGAGAAACTAGATACGGGTTAAGAAACGATCAGTAGACAAAAACTATATACTCTGGAAATAATTCATCACTAGCAGTAGGCAGAACTTGGATAGTTTTATAATTTACACTGCAAGAACACATAGTGCTTGATTGAGTCTGGAAAGAACAATAGCATGCCAAGAAGTACAGTGGAAAATCCCCCTAGTAGTTACACTAAAAACTGGCTGCACAGACCAAGAATTACAGTGCAAAATCCCCTAGTAATTACATAATAATTTCCAGTGCAGAATGCATAGAAATTACAATGGAAATTGCAAAAATTACAGTGGAAATTGCATGGAATTTTCAGTGGAAAATTCCATAGAAATTTCAGCGCATGAATGTTGATGCATCAAAACTTAGACTGGAACAAACCTACTGTATTTACACTATGAAAATACTACTGCAAATTGTACTGTTACTGACACTTCTTTTCCAAAAAATGCAGATTGGGAGCATGGCAAGAACAATAACAGAAGACGATCTACTGTCAATGTCATAGGAGATATCATCCTAAATGTGAGTACCAAAAAAAGTGGCAAAACACTTACATGAGAAATGATCAGTACGAGAAAAGCAAAAACTCACACACAAACACATTGCAGGAATCATTTTCATTTACTGTGCTCCTACAGTCAAGACATTATATACAAGGTAAGAAACTAACCCCTATAAATCTCAGCTGCCTGGAAGATGGTTTGATTACTTGGCTTCCCCATTTGCAATTCAGTAAAGCTATTTCAGTATTACTATTAATTTAGTACTACTGTTACATCAAGAACTCCAGTTTAATGAACATGTTGCATACAAGTACATTCAACAAATGGTACAACACAACTAAGAGGGGAGGAGTCCAGTAACAACCCATCAGTACATTCTACAGTAAGAGAAGTGAAATGTAGAAAAAAAATCATGAATTCACACAAAAAAGAGAGAAACTTATGACTTTAGTATTCTTGTGCAGACATTTGGAGAACTGGAAAATGAAGCTACACAAAATGAAGAAGGTGCAGCAGAACAGAACCCGTGGTGGCATGCAGACCTGTTTGGCACCATGAACTTGGAACATGTGGGTTCATGAAGACAAAATTCAGTAAGAAGACACATATCATAGAAGTTGAAAACTAGTAAGAAATTTATGACTAAAGCAAAATGCTAAAATATAGGTGACTGAAGACGATGACCCTCCATGCTAAAAAAGTTCACACACACCAGAAGAAATAAAACATAATCAATAGCAATAAATCAAATGAATAATACATAAAAAAATACCTGCAAATGAACCATAAGACAAAAAGCCTTCAGTGGCCTCCTCCCATAAGAGCGGCTATTATTCTATCAAGCTCTACAAACTGCTTGACTTCGTTACCTCTTCATGCTAGTACATGTGGCTTGACATCAGGAACAGAGTGGAGACGAAAATTGAGATGATCAAGGTAAGAAACCTATAACAACAAACACAAACAGAGTTAAAAACAAAGAAAAATACACTACACAAAATAGAATGAGCTACATATGGAAAAAACTTACAGCAAAGGCGTAATGGCAGCCACCAAATGTCACTGAGCTTTTCGAAGCAACTTTAGTAGAATCCTTGAATTTCTTAATACTAGACAGCTATCGGCATTCTGGGAACAGGGGTCCCCAGACTTGCCTGCCTGCGGCCTGCGGCGTGGCTCAGTTGGGGGCCCAGCGCGGCCCATCTTCATCAGCCCATGCTCAAGACCCTCATGAGGGGCCAAGCCTCGTGGGGCGGACGACAGGAAGCTTCCTCAAGAGTGGCCTCATCAGCTAGGCTCGTGAGGAGGCGGAGAGATCAATGCAAGGGTACCTCGCGAGGATCCCATGACGCAAGCCATGACGATCAAGGCTAGGCGGGCACCAGGCGAGCGCCGGCCTGCGCAGGGTCCTTGTTTCCCCTTTGGTGCAAAGGGGGCAAGCACAGGCCAAGGTATCAGGCAAAGGTTACCATTCTGGTGCAACGAGACCAAGACCAGCCGGACGGCCGGACGAAGGTCACCATGGAGCCCAAGACGGCGTCATCACCAGTGCTTTTGGCAGCCGAAGACCACCTTTGGTCAGGATAACTTGTATTAGATGTTCCCCTTCAAAATGGCCAATTGTTGGTGCCCTTCCCGCTCAATTATTCAGGGAGAGGCCTTGGGCCTCTCTAAATAGAGCTAGCCACCACAAAGTAGAGGGACAACGAGAGATCTGGTAGAACCCTAGCAGAGAGAGAGAAAACCCAGTAGAGACTAAGTAGAACACACCGCATCAGCTCAAGAACACCCCTCGCGAGGCTGTTCTTCCCTTGTACTATCCATCATTAGCCCCATAGGCAATCCACCACACCACACACTGGAGTAGGGTATTACACCACAACGGTGGCCCGAACCAGTATAAACCTCGTGTCTCCTGTGTTGTTCATCATTTTCATCTTAGTTCGCACGAGAGGATCGGACGTAGATCGGTAGGGGAGAGATCTCCGCACGCACCCTAGTGTTCAAACCTCAAGGGTCTGCCGGAACCCGAAATCCAACATTTGGCGCGCCAGGTAGGGGTGCGCCGGAATCTTTCTTCCGCTGTTCGCGTGTGATCTTCCGTCGTGTCCATGGCTGACGCTCGTCGGGCTCGCGCCGAGCGCCGGGCTGCTCGCGCCACTCGCGTCACCCAGACGGCGCCCGTCGGCGGCCCCCTCGTCGTTCCCCGTCGCCCGCCGCCAACGCCGCCACCGGCCCGGCGGGGAACGAGCAGAAGGCCTCGTCCCAGCATCCTTCGGTGCGGCGGGATGGCCGCACTGCCACCCCGTCGCTGACTCCAGCTGGATCGTCGTCCCACGCCCGTCGCGCACCCATGGATGCGCACACCTCACTGCTCTTGGTGCGGGAGCTCCTGCAATATCGCCCCATCGACGACCTCTACAAGGACTGGCTTGCCCACATCACCGAGCTCGTTAGTGCTGCAGGGGGCTCCCCCTTGCGGTCCCTCTCGCTGCCTCGCCCTCCGTCCCGTGCAGGGGGCGATGATCAGGAGGCGCCTCCGCCGCCTCCTCCCGAAGAAGGTGCCTTGGCTCCAAGGCGCGCAGCCCCCGGGCGGGACCATCCACGTCCGGCGCCTGCATAGCAAGAAGGGAGCTGCCAAGAGATCCCACGTCCCCGGGAAGGTGCTCGCGCACTCCCAGCGCCGGCACGCCAAGATCGCGCCCCAGCGCCTCCACGACAAGGCCCCGCGCTGCTCCAAGTGGCTGCGCATGGTGACCCACAAGAACAAGTCCAGCACCAGCAAAGGGTGCCAGTGGCCATGGCGGACTTCCTCGCCTTCACCCCTGAGCTGCGCAGCGTCACATGGCTAGGCAACTTCAAGCCTGACCTCCCTCCCCTCTACGATGGCACAGCGGACCCCGCGGAGTTCCTACAGCTCTAAGAGCTGGGCATCGTAGCCGCCAACGGAGACGAAAAGGTCATGGCGAATTGGTTCCCCATGGCGCTCAAGGACGGCGCCCGCACCTGGATCCTGAACCTGGCTCCCGGCACGATCACCTCCTGGAGCGAGATGCGCACCCGCTTCATCGCCAACTTCCAGGGCACTCGCGACCGGCCCCCGGCCGTGAGCGACCTGCGCCGCATCAAGCAACAGTAGGGAGAAACCCTGCAGAAGTACATCCAGCACTTCAACTACGCTCGCCTCAAGTTCCCCAACGTGATTGAAGAAGCTATCATCTCAGCCTTCTCCGATGGCGTGCGCGACGTCAAGATGAAGGAAGAGCTAGCAATCCATGAAGACCTATGCACATCCCTGAAGCTGTTCAACTTGGCGACCAAGTGCGCCAGGGCTGAGGAAGGGCGCCTCTCCCTCCTCGAGCTCTCGGCAGCCGACTCGGAAGAAAAGAAGCTCAAGGCCAAAGACGTGAAGCGCAAGGGGGCTGCCGTGCTAGCAGCGGAACCGGACACCAAGCGAGGCAGGGATCAGTCTGAGTCATCCAAGGGCGGATGGTACTGCGTGTACCATGACCTCCACACCCACAACACCAACGAATGTCAAGAGCTCAGAGCCATGCGAGATGGGCGAATCGGCCGACGCCCAGAGCGCAACGACAGGGGCTATGGCCGAGGAGGAGGAAGAGGTGGCGGACAATGGGAAGACCGGGGCCTTTGCCAGGGATGGCGTGACCGCCCTCGCGAGGACCTCTAGCAGGACTAGCCTCGCGAGGGAGGCTGGAGGGACCAGCCTCGTGAGGGCCACCCGCACGGTAACGCAGGCCTCCCTCCTCTGCCGCCTCCACCAAGGAGGAACGAAGACGCACACCAAGACGATGGGGCTGGGGGCTTCCAAGAGCCGCGTGCAATTGCTTGCATCTTGGGTGGCGCCCAGGCCCCAGCCTCACAGCGCATCTTCAAGCAGTTTGCTCGTGAGGTGAATGCAGTCCTTCCCAAGATTGAGGCCACGCGCCCTCTCAGGTGGTCTTCGTGCGCGATCACGTTCAGTTCCACAGACCAGCTCAAGTGTGCGGCAACGGCCGGAGTCCTCCCGATGCTTTGCTCCCCAGTCATCAGCAACGTGCAGGTCACCAGGACCCTCATCGATGGCGGGGCAGGACTCAGCGTCCTGTCCGTCGAGACGTTCGACAATCTCCAAGTGCCTTACGACCAGCTTCAGCCGACCAAGCCTTTCTCAGGGGTCACCGATGGTTCCACTATTCCAATTGGGCAGGTTCGCCTTCCGGTCACCTTCGGGCAACACAACAACTACCGCACCGAGCTCATCGACTTCGACATCGCTCACATCCGCCTGCCGTACAACGCCATCCTCGGGTACCCAGCCCTAGCCAAGTTTATGGCAGTGACTCACCATGGTTACAATGTCCTCAAGATGCCAGGAAGCGGTGGGGTCATCACCGTACCCTATGAAGAAAGGGACGCAGTGTGCTCGCTTGAGCGTGCGTTCCAAGCCACAGCAATCGAAGACCCAGATCACGGGAGCGGGAGGCCTCCCGAGGCGACCCTCAGGAAGAAGACCTCACCTGGCCCGAGCCACAAGGAGGCAGGAACCTCCGGAGGTATTGCATCAGGATTCGCGCCCGATCAGGGAGCGCCACCCTCTCACGCATAGGAAGGCACGCCTGGCGCCCTCCTCAGGGAGGGCTCGGGGGCTCTCTCTTGGAGAGCCGCCGACCTTGCCAAGGTCCCGGGGGAGGCGCTCGGGCACCACTTGGAGGGGTGCTTTCAAGTACGCTTCCCTTAGGAAGGTACAAGTCAAAGGAGGCCAAACCCTCAGGAGTTCATCGCAAGGAACACCCATGAGCTACAAGAGTCCAGAGTCATGCGCGGCAGCCGCCGCTTACCTGCTGTGGACCCACACCCAGGCGAGGATGGAGGACTGCACGTCTGCGTCGACGTAGTAGGGCTCAACCGAGCTGCGTCCCAGAGGCGCCTATGGCCTTCGGCCGTAGGGCGCTGCGAGGGACCACCTCATAGCTACGTTCGCATGCCCTTCGGCCTGCCGAGCGCAGTCGCCGCACATCAGCGCCTGTTTAGGAGCATTCTGGAGGCTCAGGAGGTAAGACACTGCGCAGTCCTGGCGGAGGTGGCGATGGCCCCTAGAGACCTGCACGTGCCACCGGAGCCTCCCGAGGCCCCTGGGCCTGGGGGCTCATGAGGGCCGGCGTCTTGACCGCGCATCGCTTACTTCCTCAGCATCACTTCATCTTCAACAGTACCAGGTGGCATCTTTCAGAGTTCTACTTTCAGCTGGGAGCGCCCACAGGGTTGCACCATTCCCAGGCCACGCGGGTCTGTCCCCGCGACATGTATCCATTTTGGTTATGCTCTTTAGTTACCTTTTTGGGGGCGCCCCTCGGGCTGCTTCATCCCCATGCCGCTCGGGCCCGACCCAGCGGTGGTTGCTTTTACCTGCGCTTGCTTGAAATTGGATTTCCTATGTGCTTAACATACCTGAACTAATCACCTGCTCGATCGACGCCTATCTGAAGAGCCGCTCGCTCTGGCACGGCACGTGCGCACGGGTCTGTCCCTGCAGCGTTGATAAACCTGAGTGGTCGAGCTCTGGCCACGGCAGCCCCGCACGGCGCCACCTCACCAGGCCCTCAGTGCCCTGACCGCTCCCTCAGAGTGACCATAGGTTGGCCGGCGACCGTAACGACAGGCCTTGTTTCTCCTCATGATTGGTGCGCGGGACCTACTCCAGGAGTAACGTTGGAGGTGTCGAGAGCTCTCTCTCCCACTCTTCGGCACAGACCGCTTGCACGTTAAAGGGGGGGTACCTGAGCATCGCGACTCATGGGCTCCTACTGGCTCTCCAGCCCTCACCCCCTGGCCTTGACCCACGGCATCGCGACCTGTCATACCAGCGGCGGCTGAGCTCGCTCGAGGGCGGGACCTGAGGACGTAGAGCGTTAAGGAAAGTGCGGGGGAGTGGGAAGAAGCTCGCGAGGGCCTTACCCAGCAGTACCTCGGCCACTGCCTCTCGGGCCGGGCGCCTCTCTGAGGAACTACGTCAGACGCACAAGATAAGTTGCACCCTCGCAAGAGCTAGACCAACGCAGCGCTAAATCCCCGCCCAATGCAGCTCTGTCACGGCGACGCTACCTTCCTTTCTCGCCCAGCAAGGATTGCTTGAGCACTAAAGGGGACCTCCCGAGCATCGCGACTCGGGGGCTCTTAACAGACCTCGGGCCGCTCACCTCCTGGCCTTGACCACGGCATCATGACCTGGCATACCAGCGACGGCTGAAGCTTTCCTGGGGACTGGGACCTGTCAGCGTAGAGCGCCAAGTCCTCGTGAGGATAGAAAGGGGGAGCTTAGCCGGAACAGAATGGACACCTCACGCCAATTCATATTAAGGATATAGTATTTACAAAACGCACGACATACGCCTTACATACCCCCGCGGGGTGTTGCTTTAATTCCTCACAGGGAACAAAAGGTGCTAACCCTAAGGGACGCTACTTGCTAGCACCTCCCCAAGCGACGCCATCATCAACAGTGGGCTGCCCAGTGATGGCGCCAATCCGATCCAGATCAGTGGCGTCGGCGGCTCGATGCAGCTGCCCCACTCCGAGCACGGCGCGAGCTCGGAGGCTCGTAGCTGTCGTCGCTCGTCTCCGGGGTCGCGAGGAGTTCGGGGGAGCCGTTGAAGCCCTCAGACCCTTCCCTGCTGCATGAGGAGCTTCAGGAGGACCAATGGGCGGGGCTGTTCCTCGCCAGTTTGTCACCCCTGCCGCTTCCCTTAGGGCAACATTCCAGCCGGCGTCCTTCTGCATCAAAGACCTTGAAGAACATCAAGAAGGCGCCATCGTATTCAAGATGGATCACCAAGGTGCCGTCCGCGCGACAGACCCGGGCAATCTCACCCCAGCCCCGGGTCATGAAGACCTTGCCCGGAGCGACGACCGCGACCTCCGCTCCGGTTGCAGGGGTGCCACAGTTGGCGTGCTGTAGCCAGAGCTCCAGGGCCCCGCTCGGCGGCATCTCGAAGGCGAAGGAGGGAGGAAGGCGGATCCATGAAGTTGGAGGCATGGCGGCGTGGAGCACAAGCTCGCGAGGGGAGCGCTCCGCGTGGACTCCAGGGGGGATGACGCGCACCACTATGACTCGCCGGCGTCGATGGCGACGCTGTCGGTGTTGCTCGGCGCCCTCCCCCCTGGGGCCTACGACGCGGGCGTACAAGGGCAGCGGAAACCCAGGCGGCGGCCACTCGTACCATGGCCTCGACACCTCCTGCCAGACGCCTTCGTCCCGGCGAAAGAGGATTGGCCGCTTCTTCGGCGGGAGGGGGTCAGGACCCTCTCTGGGGGCCTTTCCCTTCTCCCAAGCTGAAAACCGGCGGATCGGTGCCATTGGTGCAAGAGGAAGCAAGGATGAGGAAGAAGAAGAGGAGGAGTAACGGAAAGGGGTGAACTGGCGGAGCTCACGCAGCCCCGTACTTATAGCCGGGGAAGGACAACCGCCGAGCACCATGACCTCAGGTAATCATGACCCATATCTCTGCATGCAGGAACTTGTCAAGTCATGCGGTTGCCGAGGCATCGTGGGAAGGGCAGACGCCCACATCCAATCAACCGCCATGCGGCGCCCAAGGCTGCAGGCTGTTAGGGCCTGCGGCACTTCATGCTTGCCCCTTCGCTTTTCTGCTAAGCCAAGCCTGCGCGCGCCTTGGGCCCGGGGGCTACTGTCGGCGTTCTGGGAACGGGGGTCCCCAGACTTTCCTGCCTGCGGCCTGTGGCGTGGCTCAGGTGGGGGCCCAGGACGGCCCATCTTCATCAGCCCAAGCTCAAGACCCTCGCGAGGGACCAAGCCTCACGGGGCGGACGACAGGAAGCTTCCTCAAGAGCGGCCTCATCAGGCAGGCTCGCAAGGAGGCGGAGAGATCAATGCAAGGGTACCTCGCGAGGATCCCATGACGCAAGCCATGATGATCAAGGCCAGGCGGGCGCCGGCCTGCGTAAGGTCCTTGTTTCCCCTTTGGTGCAAAGGGGGTAAGCACATGCCAAGATATCAGGCAAAGGTTACCATTCTGGTGCAATGAGACCGAGACCAGCCGGACGGCCGGACGGAGGTCACCGTGGAGCCCAAGACGGTGTCATCACCAGTGCTTTTGGCAGCCGAAGACCACCTTTGGTCAGGATAACTTGTACTAGATGTTCCCCTTCAAAATGGCCAATTGTTGGCACCCTTCCCGCTCAATTATTCGGGGAGAGGCCCAGGGCCTCTATAAATAGAGCTAGCCACCACAGAGTAGAGGGACATCGAGAGATCTGGTAGAACCCTAGCAGAGAGAGAGAAAACCCAGTAGAGACTAAGTAGAACACACCGCATCAGCTCAAGAACACCCCTCGCGAGGCTGTTCTTCCCTTGTACTGTCCATCATCAGCCCTAGAGGCAATCCACCACACCACACACTGGAGTAGGGTATTACACCACAACGGTGGCCCGAACCAGTATAAACCTCGTGTCTCCTGTGTTGTTCATCATTTTCATCTTAGTTCGCATGAGAGGATCGGACGTAGATCGGTAGGGGAGAGATCTCCGCGCGCACCCCAGTGTTCCAACCTCAAGGGTCTGCCGGAACCCGAAATCCGACAGCAGCAACCACTCATAAACAAATTGCGACAGATCAAGCTTGAAAACAGAGCGACAATCCTTGAAGATATGTAAACCCATTTGCAACCACTCATAAACTAAACCTATAAATCACAGTGCTAAAAACATGAATATTACACTGCAAATTAGGGCAAAAATTACACTGTAAAATACATATAATAAGCAACACAGTAAAACTAGGGGTACACTGTAAAAATTCAGAAGAAAGAATAGGGGTACAGTGAAAATTAGCATGAGAGATTACATAACTGAATCAATGTAAATAAATTGCAAAAATCTGGGAATATACACTGTAGCTACAATGTAAACCATCATAATTCTAGGGGAAATTACACTGGAATCAGGGGGCATAGTCATGAATTACATAGCAGAATTACACAATAAAACTACGGCACTGAAACTGCATTAATGAATTACACTGAAACTGCATAATGAATTACACAGTAATTCTATAGTAAATTACACAGTAAAAATACGGCATGATTTACACAGTAATTCTACATGGAATTACCCTAGAACTACATGATGAATTACACAATAATTCTATAGTAAATTACACTGAAACTACATGATGAATTACACAGTAAAAATGGGGCAAAAATACACAGGACCTCGCTCAATACTACCATGCAATTTTCATAGTAAGTCTGAGGCAAAAAATACTACTAATTACAGAGTGAAAAACAGGACCTCGCTCAATACTACTGCAACAGAGACACTTGCTCATGAAAAGAATAAAATAAAAATGCAAGAAACTACATGAAGTATAGAGCTAAAAAGCATGGAAATCACACTGTAAAAATGAGAGGTAAATCATCTGACAAATGCTTTGTAAGACCTACAAATTTACAGTACTGAAGCATACAAATTACAGTGTAAATGTGCAGTATATTACAGTGTAAGCCCTACATCAAACAGAGGTAAAAATCCACTATACTCAGTCCAAAAAATACTGTGTAAAGCGTACAACATTTACAGTGCTGAAGCATACAAATTACAGTGTAAATCTACGGTATATTACAGTGTAAGCCCTACAACAATTCAGAGGTAAATCCACATCTGATTACAGTTCTGAAGCATATAAATTGCAGTGTAAATCTGGGGTAGATACAGTGATGAAGGATAGAAATTACACTGTAATTCTGGGGTATACTACAGTTGGTAAATTACAGTGCAATATTAGGCATATTACAGTGGAAAACTGTCCTATATTATAGTGTAAATCGTAGTTAAATTCCATAGTAATTCATGGAAAATAAGATACATGTCAATTAACATAAACAGAAACATTTCAATGGCATCAGACTACTACTGGGATGATCTACTGGAATAAATAGAAACTAGATTTGCAATTTGCACACTGAAACTATGTGGATTACACAGTAAGACTCATGCAAAAATACACAGTAATTCTAATGTATGACACTAAAACTGTGCGCATACACATCAACACCCGGCACAAGGAAAAGATACAAAACCTGCATCACACACACACAGTTACCATGGCATTAAGAAGAAGGAACCTAAGTACATCTAAACCAACACTAAGAGCGATTTATCCACTCACATGACAAAAGGGACCTACAACAGAGGGCATAATAGGATCTAGAAACCAACACGGACAAAGGAGGCAACACCCATCTACCAGCGAAAAAACAAACCACCTACCAACGCAAATCACAAACCCAAAACCACAAAAACTCCCATCTCAAAACCCTATAACTGATCCATACATTTATCTGAATCACAGAAACTGAACACGTTGAACCTACCACAAGCAGACAAGGAACAAAAATGCGGACATTACGAAGTGGATGACTAACGACAGGGGGAGAACGCGTACCGAAATGAACCACTAAAACTACAAGCACCTACCATGAATCTACAACAACACGGCCCCGGATCACAACACGCACCTACCACGAACCCTAACAAAATCACATCAGCAACTGACCCTAGATCTCGAAGCTACACACCGAGAAATGAACAAAATCACGCACTCGAGAGAGAAATTGGGAGACCAACCAACCGCAGGAGGCGAGAATCAAAGGGAAATGAGAGAGAAATCAAGCTCCACGGGTGGGGGGTCTGGGAATCGACATGAACAGAAAGGAATTGCCTCCATCACCCGAGCGCCTATTCCTCCCTTTGCCTCGCTATCTCCTCTCTCCCTTATCGCTACAGTACCTCTAAAAGGAAAGGGGAAAACCACACCCAAAATTCAAAAAGGACAAAAACCGAAAGAGGCGGAGAGGAGGGGCGCGGAGAGGTAACGGGTTGGGACAAAAAAAACCAGACCCGACAGAAAAAACAAGCCCGAAGACCAGACATCCCAGCGCGAATCTCCACGCAACAACGAACGGACACGATTTGAATGTTGACGAATTGAATAACAGTCGACTGTTAAATAGAAAATCCATATATATATAGACACACACACACACACATATAAATTTATCATTGGCACATCGCTCCGTTCTCAGTAAGTCTCATCCGAACCGATCTTTCATACTCTTTCAACAATAAGTACGGCCTTAGCGGCTGCTCTGCAGATACACCTCGGCATACCCTGCCAGGGGCTCGGCATGGGAACGAATGAGCTGCCAGTAAAAGTCCGAACAACTCTATAGCGTACTTCGGCGTCGCAAGTTTGGCCTTATATGCATCAGCTCTGAATCATTGTCTTGGGTCAATAGTTGGGTTGCCCGGCTCCTGCGTTTGCTACCCTATGTTCCGCCCTATCGGCTAGGGTAGTAAAGGGAGAACTACTGCGATTGTGCCCTGGCCTAGACCGGATGAGCACCTCAGTAGAAAAAGCCGAAAACTGACTGTCATGATGCGGCGAGAGCTGGTCAACTACTTGATGACTTATTGGAATCCTTAGCGATTCTCCATGTAACACGAAGGATCTTTTTCAGATCAGATATGCAAGGCACCACACGCTGCATACCCACCAGGGGCTATGTCATAGACCCACCATAAAACTCCTATGGTTAAGTGAAAGTGTTAACGCCTTATAGTCCGATTGCCTGGTTCGCCGCATTATCACCTCCTTCATGGACCAAGACGTTGGATAAAGAGTGATTAAATGCTTCTCCGAACACCCCCGTACTTCCTACGGGGGGGGGGGGGCTGAAGCCGACGACTGGAAAACTTTCAGATTATATTAAAACAACCGCACAGGAGGAATTCAAGCTTTCGAGCAATACATAAATATATTAACTATAAAGTTGTCTTTTACAATCATCATACACCTCACTCGAACATTATGTTTTTCGAACATTGACCCTCTATCAAGCGGGCGGCCTCCAGGACGTCTTCAAAATAACTCTCCAGTTCCGAACGGTCCCTGCCTCCAGGCGGACCCTTCGTGGTGACGTCAACGGCCTTCATCTTTCCCCAAAATGTCTTGACTCGGGCAAGGGCCATCCGTGCACCTTCAATGCACGCCGATTGCTTCGCATCATCGATTCGCGACACCACGTCGACAAGCTTCTGCACCAAACTGAAATAACTACTCGGCGCAGGCTCGGTTGGCCACAGCCGGATTATAACATCCTTCATGGCAGCGCCAGATACGCTATGAAGTTCGGCCCATTGGGACATTTGCTCATTGAGCAGCAGCGGGCGCTTCGACGCACCGAACTATGACCAAAAAAGTTTCTCTCTTGCATATCCAGCTCGCGCTTGGTAAAACCGTGCTGCATCGGAAGAACTCTTCGGCAAGTCCAAATACTCGTCCGGAGAACTCCACACTTGGTTCAGCTGAGCATAGTCCGGGTCGCCGAACTTAGTCTGCAGCAGAAAAGGCTTTGCAGCCACTATGTCTTTCGCCTACCGAACCTCCTCACGGAGTGCTCTGGACTTTGATCGCGCTTCTTTCGCCTCCTGTCAGGCCTTGTCCAGTTCATCCGTTAAGGCTTTATTCTCCTTCTCAAGAAATTTGCAGCGGCCAGCAGCGTTCTCCAAAGCGAGTGTCATCGTGGATACCTTCTCCTCGCCCTTGCGTCGCGTAGCTTGTTCGGCCTTCAGTTCAACTGATGCCTCTTTAGCAGCAGCATCACTAAGCCGGGCCCGCTCCTTGGCCCGGACTAGCTCCACCCGAAGAGCCTCCACGGCGGCAGCACCATCTGCATTTTATGCGCATTTAATATAAAGCACTTTCCCGCGTCAAGCACACTGATGTAAAGAATGCTCGAAATACATACCTTGCTAGTCGTCAAGACGCCTGTTGATCAATGCAATGTCATCCTCCGCAATATCCAGCATTTGCTGTAGTTCGGCCACTTCCGTATTCCGGGCAGCCACAGGAGGGGCAGCAGCCTATATTTCAAATTAAACCAAGGTTAATACCTGAGCATATCTCTTTGATCCTCCGATCGCTTCCTTCGGAAGCCAATCAGAGTCTTAGGGGCTACTGCATATACGACAGGTGCATTCTGATTCAATTAACAAAACTACATCACAAACCTCAAAACCTCTCACAAGGCCCGTGAAGGCCTTGTCCAATCCACTCTTTGCGGATAGAACCCTTTTGACCACCGTAGCCATGAAGGTACGATGCTCTTCTGAAATAGATGCCCGTTGTAGCAAGCCCGTCAGCATGTCCGGCGCTCCTTGTTCTTCGGAAACCGCCGCCGGAGTACGACATTCCTGTGAGGGAACCCGCTTACTTGCCTCCAGAATCGTCACCGGCTGTAAACCGTACGGTTCGAAGACGCCAGTCTTGATCCCGGAACCCTGAGTGACAGAGGCACCGCCTTCGGGTAACACCTCCTTCGCTTCCTGTACTACTTGGTGTTCGGGAGGAGCCCATCGGGACGATACCTCGGTATCATATCCCTTGTTGGGCGATGCTACCTCTTGAGCACTACGTTGGATTTCCCCGAAGAGGAGAGGATGATGCAGCAAAGTAGCGTAAGTATTTCCCTCAGTTTTTGAGAACCAAGGTATCAATCCAGTAGGAGGCTACGCGCGAGTCCCTCGTACCTACACAAAAACAATAGCTCAACGCAACCAACGCGCTTAGGGGTTGTCAATCCCTTCACGGTCACTTACGAAAGTGAGATCTGATAGAGATGATAAATAATATTTTTGGTATAGAGATGCAAAGTAAAAGGTAAAAGCAAAGCAATAATAAAGTGATGGAGATTGATATGATGAGAAAGAGACCCGGGGGCCATAGGTTTCACTAGTGGCTTCTCTCAAGAGCATAATTATTCTACGGTGGGTGAACAAATTACTATTGAGCAATTAACAGAATTGAGCATAGTTATGAGAATATCTAGGTATGATCATGTATATAGGCATCACGTCCAAGACAAGTAGACCGACTCCTGCCTGCATCTACTACTATTACTCCACTCATCGACCGCTATCCAGCATGCATCAAGAGTATTAAGTTAAAAAAAGAGTAACGCCTTAAGCAAGATGACATGATGTAGAGGGATAGATTCATGCAATATGATAAAAAACCCCATCTTGTTATCCTCGATGGCAACAATACAATACGTGCCTTGCTGCCCCTTCTGTCACTGGGAAAGGACACCGCAAGATCGAACCCAAAGGCAAGCACTTCTCCCATGGCAAGAAAAACCAATCAAGTAGGCCAAACCAAACTGATAATTTGAAGAGACTTGCAAATATAACCAATCATACATAAAAGAATTTAGAGAAGATTCAAATATTATTCATAGATAGACTTGATCATAAACCCTCAATTCATTGGTCTCAACAAACACACCGCAAAAAGAAGATTACATCAAATAGATCTCCACGAGAGAGGGGGAGAACATTGTATTGATATCCAAAAAGAGAGAAGAAGCCATCTAGCTACTAACTATGGACCCGTAGGTATGAAATAAACTACTCACACTTCATCGGAGGGGCTTAGATGATGATGTAGAAGCCCTCCGTGATCGATGCCCCCTCCGGCGGTGCTTCAGAACAGGCCCCAAGATGGGATCTCGTGGATACAGAAAGTTGCGGCGGTGGAATTATGTTTTTGGCTCTGTCCCCGATCGTTTGGGGGTACGTAGGTATATATAGGAGGAAGAAGTACGTCGGTGGAGCTTCGAAGGGCCCACGAGGCAGGGGGCGCGCCCTAGGGGGGGGACCCTCCACCCTCGTGAATGCCTCGTGGCTTTCTTGATGGAGGGTCCAAGTCTCCTGGATCTTATCTGATGAGAAAATCACGTTTCCGAAGGTTTCATTCTGTTTGGACTCTGTTTGATATTCTGTTTCTCCGAAACACTGAAATAGGCAAAAAAAACAACAATTCTGGGCTGGGCCTCTGGTTAATAGGTTAGTCCCAAAAATAATATAAAAGTGGAAAATAAAGCCCAATATAGTCCAAAACAGTAGATAATATAGCATGGAGCAATCAAAAATTATAGATACGTTGGAGACGTATCAGGCGATGTGGCCGGAGCAGGCGTGTCACTCTCCATCATCTCCAGAAGAAGATCTCCCGAGGAGGAGGACGATTGATAAGCACTAGGCGTTAACCTGCATGGATGAACATATATCGGATGATTACTTCACTAATATGAAAAGAATGAGGTGTGTTCAAAGTACCCCAGCCTCCGCACTCTTGCCCTTGGGCAAAAGGACTTTGGTTTCCCCGAACGCAGCCGCCTGGTACGGTGTCCGAATCATCATTCTCGTCAGCAGGTCGTTCGCAGGGCCTTCGGGAAGAGGCGCCGGACACCAGATTAGCACCGCTTTTTTATCCAGTCGTGTACAGGGACGGATTGTTCAGTATCTTGATTAAGAGATGCCTGAATGGAAGGCGCTCGGATATCGAGTACTTACCAAAGTGCCCGGATGATTGCAGTCAAGGCCAACGTCTTCGGTGGTGTCCGGCCATTGCTCTCGTTCCTCGAAATATAACTTCCACATTCCTTCATGCGTAGTGCCGAAGAAATGATGTAGAGTCCGCCGCCCTTCTGGGTTAAACTCCCACATACTAAGAGGCCGCTGCTGACATGGCAGGATCCGACGGACCAACATTATTTGAACAACATTCGCAAGATCGATGCCCTTCTCGGTAAGGCTTCGGATGCGACTTTGCAGAGTCTGCACTTCATCGATGAATCCCTAGTCCAATCCCTTATTGACCCACAAAGCGAGCTGAATTGGAGGGCCGGGTCAGAACACAGGTGTTGCCGCCCACTTGGGGCCCCGCGGCTCGTTGATATAAAACCACCCCTACTACCTTGGGTCGGAAGATTTGGCAAAAGATCCTTTAGGCCAAACAGCACCAGCCGGCTTGCCTATTATGACGCTGCCGCACTCTGCCCGCTACTCCTCTGCCACCTGCGGCCTCACATCAAAGGTCTTGAGCCACAAACCAAAGTGTGGAGGAGTCCGGAGTAAGGCCTCACACGTGACAATAAATGTCAAGATGAGGAGAATAGAGTCCGGGCCAGATCGTGAAAATCTAGCCCGTAGTAGAACATGAGCCCCCGGACGAAGGGGTTAAGCGCGAACCCTAGCCCGTGAAGAAAGTGGGATACAAATACTACCCTCTAGCCAGATCTGGGGGTCGGTATGTGATACATCCATTTTGCATCATGCTTTTATATCGATATTTATTGCATTATGGGTTGTTATTACACATTATGTCACAATACTTATGCCTATACTCTCTTATTTTACAAGGTTTTCATAAAGAGGGAGAATGCCGGCAGCTGGGATTCTGGGCTAGAAAAGGAGTAAATATTAGAGACCTATTCTGCACAGCTCCAAAAGTCCTGAAACTTCATGGAAGACGTTTTCAGAATATATAAAAAATACTCAGCGGAAGAAATTCACCAGGGGGGCCACACCCTACCCACGAGGGCGGGGGGCGCGCCCTACCTCCCTGGGCGTGCCCCCTACCTCGTGGGCCCCCTAGTGGCCTTCCGGTGGCCATCTTCTGCTATATGAAGTCTTTCGATGGGAAAAAAATAATAAATAATCTTCTCGGACGAAACTCCGCCACCACGAGGCGGAACCTTGGCGGATCCAATCTAGCGCTCCGGCAGAGCTGTTCTGCCGAGGAAACTTCCCTCCCGGAGGGGGAAATCATTGCCATCGTCATCACCAACGCTCCTCTCATTGGGAAAGGGCAATCTCCATCAAACATCTTCATCAGCACCATCTCCTCTCAAAACCCTAGTTCATCTCTTGTATCCAATTCTTGTCTTCAAGTCCGAGATTGGTGCTAGTAGGTTGCTAGTAGTGTTAATTACTCCTTGTAGTTGATGCTAGTTGGTTTAATTGGTGGAAGATCATATGTTCAGATCCTATATGCATATTAATACCCCTCTGATTATGAACATGTTTATGCTTTCTGAGTAGTTACGTTTGTTCCTGAGGACATGGGAGAAGTCTTGCTATTAGTAGTCATGTGAATTCGGTATTCGTTCGATATTTTGATGAGATGTATGTTGTCTATCCTCTAGTGGTGTTATGTGAACGTCGACTACATGACACTTCACCATTTTTTGGGCCTAGAGGAAGGCATTGGGAAGTAATAATTAGATGATGGGTTGCTAGAGTGACAGAAGCTTAAACCCTAGTTTATGCGTTGCTTCGTAAGGGGCTGATTTGGATCCATATATTTCATGCTATGGTTAGGTTTACCTTAATACTTTTGTTGTAGTTGAGGATGCTTGCAATAGAGGTTAATCATAAGTGGGATGTTTGTCCAAGTAAGGGCAGCACCCAAGCACCGGTCCACCCACATACCAAATTATCGAAGTATCGAACGCGAACCACATGAATGTGATGAAAACTAGCTTGACGATATTCCCATGTGTCCTCGGGAGCGCTTTACATCATATAAGAGTTTGTCCAGGCTTGTCCTTTGCTACAAAAAGGATTCGGCCACCTTGCTGCACCTTATTTACTTTTGTTACTTGTTGCTTGTTACAAATTATCCTATCACAAAACTATCTGTTACTACTTATTTCAGTACTTGCAGAGAATACCTTGCTGGAAACCGCTTATCATTTCCTTCTACTCCTTGTTGGGTTCGACACTCTTACTTATTGAAAGGACTGCGATAGATCCCCTTCACTTGTGGGTCATCAAGAATCTTTTCTAGCGCTGTTGCCGGGGAGTGAAGCGCCTTTGGTAGGTGGAATTTGGTAAGGAAAAATTTATATAGTGTGCTGAAATTTACTATCACTTGATACTATGGAAAGTAATCCTCTGAGGGGCTTGTTTGGGGTATCTTCACCCTGACCAGTAGAGCAAAGAGTTTCTCCTCAACCTAATGAAAATGAAAATGTTCCCTTTGAAATTCCTTCGGTTATGATAGAAAAACTGCTAGCTAATCCTTTTTTAGGAGATGGAACAAAACATCCTGATGAGCATCTGATATATGTGGATGAAGTTTGTGGATTATTTAAGCTTGCAGGTGTACCCGGAGATGTTGTTAAGAAGAAGGTCTTCCCTTTATCTTTGAGGGGAGATGCATCGACATGGTATAAGCTATGTGATGATTTGGGGTCTTGGAATTACAAATGATTGAAATTGGAATTTCATCAGAAGTTTTATCCTATGCATCTTGTTCATCGTGATCGCAATTATATATATATATATATAATTTTTGGCCTCGCGAAGGAGAAAGCATCGCTCAAGCTTGGGGGAGGCTTAAATCAATGTTATATTCATGCCCCAATCATGAACTCTCAAGAAAAATGATTATTCAAAATTTTTATGCTCGGCTTTCTGATAACAATCGCACCATGCTTGATACTTCTTGTGCTGGCTCTTTTATGATGAAGACTATTGAATTCAAATGGGATTTATTGGAAAGAATTAAACGCAACTCTGAAGATTTGGACCTCGACAAAGGTAAGGAGTCAGGTATGACACCTAAGTTTGATTGTGTTAAATCTTTTATGGATACCAATGTTTTCCGTAAATTTAGCACTAAATATGGACTTGACTCTGAGATAGTAGCTTCTTTCTGTGAATATTTTGCTACTCATGTTGATCTCCCCAAGGAGAAGTGTTTTAAATATCATCCTCCCATAGAAGTAAAAGTAGCTGCACCTATTAAAGTTGAAGAAAAGATTGTCACTTATAATGATCCTATTGTTCCTACTTCTTATGTTGAGAAACCACCTTTTCCTATTAGGATAAAGGATCATGCTAAAGCTTCAACTGCGGTTCGTAAAATCAATATTAAAACTTATACACCTCATGAGAAAATTAAAGTTGAACATGGTATTGCTATTGTTAAAAATCTCTTGTCTGATAATATTGATGGGCATGTTATTCATTTCCTTGATGAGACTGCTAGAATTGCTAAACCCTGTACTAAAGATAAAAACAGACCTGTGGTAGGCATGCCTATTATTTTTGTTAAAATAGGAGATCATTGTTACCATGGCTTATATGATATGGGTGCTAGTGCTAGTGCAATACCTTATTCCTTATACAAAGAAATTATGCATGATATTACACCTGCTGAGATAGAAGATATTGATGTCACAATTAAACTCGCCAGTAGAGATACTATTTCACCAATGGGAATTGTTAGAGATGTTGAAGTCTTGTGTGGGAAAACTAAATATCCTGCTGATTTTCTTGTTCTTGGTTCCCCACAAGATAGCTTTTGTCCCATTATTTTTGGTAGACCTTTCTTAAATTCTGTTAATGCTACCATAGATTGCAAAAGGGATGTTGTTACTATTGGTATAGATGATATGACTCATGAATTTAATTTCTCTAAATTTAGTAGACAACACCAGGAAGAAGAATCACCTAGTAAGGAAGAAATCATTGGTCTTGCTTCTATTGTCGTACCTCCTAGTGATCCTTTAGAACAATATTTGCTAGACCATGAAAATGATATGTCTATGAATGAAAGAAGAGAAATAGATGAAGTATTGTTTAAACAGGGACCTATTCTGAAACACAATTTGCCTGTTGAAATCCTAGGGGATCCTCCTCCACCCAAGGGTGATCCCGTGTTTGAGCTTAAACCGTTGCCTGATACTCTTAAATATGCTTATCTTGATGAGAAAAAGATATATCCTGTTATTATTAGTGCTAACTTTTCAGAACATGAAGAGGAGAGATTATTGAAAACTCTAAAGAAGCACCGTGCTGCTATTGGGTATACTCTTGATGATCTTAAGGGCATTAGTCCCACTCTATGTCAACATAAAATTAATTTGGAAGAAGATGCTAAACCAGTTCGTGATCATCAACGATGGCTGAATCCTAAAATGAAAGAAGTGGTAAGAAAGGAGATAATAAAGCTCCTTGAGGCAGGTATAATTTATCATGTTGCTGATAGTCAGTGGGTAAGTCCTGTCCATTGTGTCCCTAAGATGGGAGGTATTACTGTCGTTCCTAATGATAAAGATGAATTGATCCCTCAAAGAATTATTACCGGTTATAGGATGGTAATTGATTTACGCAAATTAAATAAGGCTACTAAAAAGGATCATTACCCCTTACCTTTTATCGATCAAAAGCTAGAAAGATTATCTAAACATACACATTTTGCTTTCTAGATGGTTATTTTGGTTTCTCTCAAATACATGTGTCAGCTAAGGATCAATCAAAGACTACTTTTACTTGCCCTTTTGGTACTTTTGCTTATAGATGTATGCCTTTTGGTTTATGTAATGCACCTGCTACCTTTCAAAGATGCATGATGGCTATATTCTCTGACTTTTGTGAAAAGATTTGTGAGGTTTTCATGGACGATTTCTCCGTCTATGGATCTTATTTTGATGATTGCTTAAGCAACCTTGATCGAGTTTTGTAGAGATGTGAAGAAACTAATCTTGTCTTGAATTGGGAAAAGTGCCACTTTATGGTTAATGAAGGTATTGTCTTGGGGCATAAAGTTTCTGAAAGAGGTATTGAAGTTGATAAAGCCAAGGTTGATGCTATTGAAAATATGCCATGTCCCAAGGACATCAAAGGTATAAGAAGTTTCCTTGGTCATGCCGGTTTTTATAGGAGGTTCATTAAGGACTTCTCAAAAATCTCTCGGCCTCTGACTAATTTATTACAAAAGATATACCATTTGTCTTTGATGATGATTGTGTAGAAGCATTTGAAATACTTAAGAAAGCATTGATCTTTGCACCTATTGTTCAGCCACCTGATTGGAATTTACCCTTTGAATTTATGTGTGATGCTAGTGATTATGATGTAGGTGCTGTCCTAGGGCAAAGAGTTGATAAGAAACTAAATGTTATTCAATATGCTAGTAAAACTCTAGACAATGCTCAGAGAAATTATGCTACTACTGAAAAGGAATTCTTAGCAGTTGTATTTGCTTGTGATAAGTTCAGACCTTATATTGTTGATTCTAAAGTAACTATTCACACTGATCATGCTGCTATTAAATATCTTATGGAAAAGAAAGATGCTAAACCTAGACTTATTAGATGGGTTCTCTTGCTACAAGAATTTGACTTACATATTGTTGATAGAAAGGGAGCTGAGAACCCCGTTGCAGACAACTTGTCTAGGTTAGAAAATGTGCTTGATGACCCACTACCTATTGATGATAGCTTTCTTGCTGAGAAATTAAATGTTATAAATGCTTCTCATACTGCTCCATGGTATGCTGATTATGCTAATTACATTGATGCTAAATTTATACCACCTAGTTTCACATACTAGCAAAAGAAAAAGTTCTTCCATGATTTGAGGCATTACTTTTGGGATGACCCACATCTTTATAAAGAAGGAGTAGATGGTATTATTAGACGTTGTGTACCTGAGCATGAACAGGAACATATCCTACGCAAGTGTCACTCCAAAGCTTATGGAGGACACCATGCTGGAGATAGGACTACACATAAGGTATTGCAATCTGGTTTTTATTGGCCTACTCTCTTCAAGGATGCCCGTAAGTTTGTCTTATCTTGTGATGAATGTCAAAGAATTGGTAATATTAGTAGACGTCAAGAAATTCCTATGAACAATTCACTTGTTATTGAACCATTTGATGTTTGGGGCTTTGACTATATGGGACCCTTTCCTTCCTCTAATGGATATACTCATATTTTAGTTGCCGTTGATTACGTTACTAAGTGGGTAGAAGCTATTCCAACTAGTAGTGCTGATCATAACACTTCTATTAAAATGCTTAAAGAATTTATTTTTCCAAGGTTTGGAGTCGCTAGATATTTAATAACCGATGGTGGTTCACATTTTATTCATGGTGCTTTCCGTAAAATGCTTGCTAAATATGATGTTAATCATAGAATTGCATCCCCTTATCACCCACAGTCCAGTGGTCAAGTAGAATTGAGTAATAGAGAACTCAAAATAATTTTGCAAAAGACTGTTAATAGGTCTAGAAAGAATTGGTCCAAGAAACTTGATGATGCATTATGGGCCTATAGAACTGCATATAAAAATTCTATGGGTATGTCTCCGTATAAAATGGTCTATGGAAAAGCATGTCACTTACCTCTCGAACTAGAACACAAGGCATATTGGGAAATTAAAGAACTCAACTATGATTTTAAACTTGCCGGTGAGAAGAGGTTATTTGATATTAGCTCACTTGATGAATGGAGAACCCAAGCCTATGAGAATGCCAAATTATTTAAAGAAAAGGTTAAAAGATGGCATGACAAAAGGATACAAAAGCGTGAGTTTAATGTAGGTGACTATGTATTTCTATACAACTCTTGTTTAAGATTTTTTGCAGGAAAACTTCTCTCTAAATGGGAAGGTCCTTACGTTATCGAGGAGGTCTATCGTTTCGGTGCCATAAAAATCGACAACTTCGAAGGCACAAATCCGAAGGTGGTGAACATCAAAGGATCAAACATTATATCTCAGTAATCACATAAATGTTGAAACCAATGTTATTGAAACCGTAACCCCGGAGGAATACATAAGGGACACTTTCCGGAATGTTTCAGACTCCGAAAAGGAACAGGTATGTGGTACGGTAAGTAAACCGACTCCAAAACAGTTTTTAAGGCAATATTTAGAAAAATAGAAAAATAAGAAGCTGTCCGGGAAGGACACGAGGCCTCCACGAGGGTGGAGGGCGCGCCCTACCCTACTGGGCGCGCCCCCTACCTCGTGTGCACCTCGTGTGCTCTCCAGACTCCGTTTTCATACACGACACGTATTTTGGTCGGTAAAAAATCATTATATAATCTTCCGGGGGTTTTGACTCCTGTATCACACAAAAATCTCATGTCTTTGTTTCAAGCTGTTTTTCTGACAGATCCAGGTCGCCATGTCATCTTCAAGTGCCCCCAAGGACTAGTTCTTCGAGAAGGTCATCAACTCCTACCTCGCAAAAGTGCTGCAACACCCTCAAACCATTGAGATGCGTGAGGGGTTGTTGCACATCCGCGATGCTGAGGGACCAAGGAAGACCAGAAGCACGGAGGCCAGGCTCGAGGCATTGGAGCAAGAAGTTTTCAAGTGTCAGTAGATGGTGGAGCGTGGACTTGATTCCAGTCACATTATGATCACGGAGTTCACCAACAAGCACAAGCTGGACGTCAAGGACATTGGGGAGGCCATCTTCAAGCTTCATGAGAAAATCGAGTACCTCCAAGCCCAGATTTATGACCTGGAAAACCAAAACTGTGAGTATGAATATAGATTCAAGAGGATGAGTTTAGCTGTAGATTTGAGGTTTCAGGAGACTCGATCATCCTTCTATGATGGTGAACCTATGCCCTAGAAGAAGGACGACATGCCTACGCCATCAACAAAACCACCTTGTTCATCAACAAAGGAGACATAATCACATGGGTATGGGCACTCCCCTTGGCAACTGCCAAGCTTGGGGGAATGCCCCGGTATCGTATCACCATCACTTTTATCTTTACCATTTCCTTAGCTCTATCCTTTTGGTAATATCTTGATCTAGTAGAATATACGTTTTTTGTATGATTTAGTTGTGAGTTTTGCTTTATTATCCTCCTATGCAATCGAGTCAGTGAGCTATATAATAAAGATCAGTGTTGATTCAAGGGCTTGATTATTTTGCCATGATCCTAGGTGAATAAAAGAAAAGAGAAAGAATAAAAATAAACGAAGAGATCATATGAATCTTATGGAGAGTAATGAGCTCACATAGAAAAAGTATGATGAGTAAAAGTTGTTGAGGGTTGACAAACATAGTCTTGGTCATCGTTGCAATTAATAGGAAGTAATAAAGAAAGAGAGGTCTTCACATATAAATATACTATCTTGGACATCTTTTGTGATTGTGAGCACTCATTAAAGTATGACATGCTAAAGAGTTGACGTTGGACAAGGAAGACAACGTAATGGGTTATGTTTTCTTACATCTGAGATTAATTATATTGTCTTGGATCCTCCAACATATCGAGGTTGCCTTTCCCCCTCATGCTAGCAAAATTCACTGCACCAAGTAGAGATACTACTTGTGCTTCCAAATACCCTTAAACCAGTTTTGCCATAAGAGTCCACCATATCGACCTATGGATTGAGTAAGATCCTCCAAGTAAGTTGCCATCAGGGCAAGCAATAAAAATTTCCCTCTAAATATGTATGACTTATTAGTGCGGGAGAAAATAAGCTTTATACGATCGTGTGATATGGAAGAAATAAAAGCGACAGACTGCATAATAAAGGTCCATATCACAAGTGGAAATATAAAGTGACGTTATTTCGCATTAAGATTTTGTGCGTCCAACCATAAAAGCACATGACAACCTCTGTGTCCCTCTGCGAAGGGCCTATCTTTTACTTTTATCTCCTACCTTGCATAAGAGTCATGGTGATCTTCACCCCTCCTTTTTATATTTTATCCTTTGGCAAGCACAGTATGTTGGAACGATCCTGGTATATATGGCTAATTGGATGTGAGTTTTCATGAACTATTATTGTTGACATTACCCTTGAGGTAAAACGTTGGGAGGAAGAACAATAAGCCCTTATCTTTCTCTGTGTCCGATTAAAACTCCATACCCATAAGTATTGCGTGAGTGTCAGCAATTGTGAAAGACTATATGATAGTTGAGTATGTGGACTTGCTGAAAAGCTATTATACATTGACTCTTTCCTATGTTATGATAAATTGCAATTGCTTCAATTACTGAGATTATAGTTTGTTAGTTTTCAATGAAGTTTACGATTCATACTTGATATTGTGATTGAATTATTACTCTAGCATAAGAGATTATATGACAGCTTTTTTCTAAACATGTGGACATATTTTTCGACTACGGCTTTCGCTTGAGGACAAGAGAGGTCTAAGCTTGGGGGAGTTGATACGTCCATTTTGCATCATGCTTTTATATCGATATTTATTGCATTATGGGCTGTTATTACACATTATGTCACAATACTTATGCATATACTCTCTTATTTTACAAGGTTTTCATAAAGAGGGAGAATGCCGACAGCTGGGATTCTGGGCTGGAAAAGAAGCAAATATTAGAGACCTATTCTGCACATCTCCAAAAGTCCTGAAACTTCATGGAAGACATTTTCAGAATATATAAAAAATACTCAGCAGAAGAAATTCACCAGGGGGGGCACACTGAGGGAGTCCTGGATTAGGGGGTATCCAGACAACTAGATTATATCCTTTGGTCGGACTGTTGGACTATGAAGATACAAGATTGAAGACTTCGTCCCGTGTCCGGATGGGACTCTCCTTGGCGTGGAAGGCAAGCTTGGCAATATGGATATGTAGATCTCCTTCCTTGTAACTGACTCTATGTAATCCTAGCCCCCTCTGGTTTCTATATAAACCGGAGGGTTTAGTTCATAGGAAAACACACAATCATACCATAGGCTAGCTTCTAGGGTTTAGCCTCTCTGATCTCGTGGTAGATCAACTCTTGTAGTACTCATATTATCAAGAATAAACAAGCAGGATGTAGGGTTTTACCTCCATCAAGAGGGCCCGAACCTGGGTAAAATATCGTGTCCCCCACCTCCTGTTACCATCCTCCTTAGACGCATAGTTCGGGACCCCCTACCCAAGATCCGCCGGTTTTGACACCGACATTGGTGCTTTCATTGAGAGTTCCTCTGTGTCGTCATCATTAGGCTTGATGGCTCCTTCGATCATCGATAGCGATGCAGTCCAGGGTGAGACTTTTCTCCCCGGACAGATCTTTGTATTCGGCGGCTTCGCACTGCGGGCCAACTCGCTTGGCCATCTGGAGCAGATCGAGAGTTACGCCCCTGGCCACCGGGTCAGGTTTGGAAGCTTAAACTACACGGCCGATATCCGCGGAGACTTGATCTTCGACGGATTCGACCCCCTGCCGAGTGCGCCGCATGGTCACGATGAGCATGATTTAGCTCTACCATCGGACAGTGTTCAGGAGACCGCACCGGCAACCACTCCGACCCTCAATTCGGAGCCAATTGCGCCATCCATGGACGGGTGGATAGACCCCGCCATGGAGGCTGTATTCTCAGCGGCGATCGAGCCGAGTATCGACCTTACCCTTCATGGGAGCCGTGATGCCGAACTGCCGGATTCTTCCGCGGCCACGGACTCCGAACCGCCTTCGTCCGTGCCTATCGAATCCGACTGGGCGCCGATCATGGAGTTCACCTCCGCGGATATCTTTCATCACTCCCCCTTCGGCGACATACTGAACTCATTAAGGTCTCTCTCCGTGTCAGGAGAGTCCTGGCCGAAGAAATTTGCCGCCCACCCACCACCCACTTAGGAGCCACTGTCGACAATTTGACCGACATGCTCGACTTCGACTCCGAAGACATCGACAGTATGGACGACGATGCGGGAGACGAAGAGGAACCACTGCTCACAGGGCACTGGAAAGCCACCTCACCATATGATATATACATGGTGGACACACCCAAAGAAGGCAATGGCGACGAGACAGTGGAGGATGACCCCTCCAAGAAGCAACCCAAGCGCCGACATCAGCGGCCCCGCTCTAAGTCTCGCCAAAGCAAAAGAGGTGACACCGGCACAGGAGATAATAGCACTCTGGATAGAGCCGAAGACGACAACAATCCCCTCCAGCAAGATTTAGAGTAGGAGGATGGAGAAGCCAGCCCTCCCGAGAGAGCGGTAGATGGAGAGGCGGAGGATGATAATTACATGCCTCCCTCCGAAGACGAGGCAAGCCTCGACGACGACGAATTTGTCGTGTCGGAGGATCCCGTCGAGCAAGAGCGCTTCAAGCGCCGGCTTTTGGCCACGGCAAATAGCCTTAAGAAAAAGCAGCAGCAACTTCAAGCTGATCAAGATTTGCTAGCTGACAGATGGACTGAAGTCCTTGCGGCCGAGGAATATGAACTCGAACGCCCCTCCAAGAGTTACCCAAAGCGCAGGTTGCTACCCCGACTGGAGCAGGAAGCATTAAAACCTACATCTCCAGCATATGACACGGCTGATCGGCCACCTCGTGGCCGCGACAGAGAGGCATTTCACCCAAAGACTCAGCCCGCACCCCGACACCACTCAAATAAAAATGACAAGGCATGGGGAAACACGCTGGACCTGTGAGACGTATTGGAGGACAAAGCAAAACACGCAAGATCGATCTACGGATCATGAGGGCGCGCCACTATGCGAGACGATAACCGTCACGCCGGATACACTAAAAGTAAATCCGGCCGGGCCGAACACAGCGGACAAGACTCATTCGAGCTGTGTCGCGACATAGCCCACTACAGAGGCGCCGCACACCCCATATGCTTCACAGACGAAGTAATGGATCACCAAATCCCAGAGGGTTTCAAACCTGTAAATATCGAATCATACGACGATACAACTGACCCTGCGGTATGGATCGAGGACTTCCTCCTACACATCCACATGGCCCGCGGTGACGATCTACACGCCATCAAATACCTCCCACTCAAGCTCAATGGACCAGCTCGGCATTGGCTCAACAGCCTGCCAGCAGAATCCATTGGCTATTGGGAAGATATGGAAGCCGCATTCCTCGACAACTTCCAGGGCACTTATGTGTGACCACCAGATGCCGATGACTTGAGACACATAATTTAGCAGCCAGAGGAATCGGCCAGGCAATTCTGGACACGGTTCCTGACAAAGAAAAATCAAATTGTCGACTGTCCGGATGCAGAGGCCCTAGAAGCTTTTAAGCACAACATCCGTGACGAGTGGCTTGCCTGGCACCTTGGCCAGGAAAAGCCGAAATCTATGGCAGCCCTCACGACACTCATGACCTGCTTTTGCGCGGGAGAAGACAACTGGCTGGCTCGCAGCAATAATATATAAAAGAACCATGGTACTTCGGATACAAAGGATGGCAATGGTAGGTCACGTCGCAACAAACACAAGCGCCGCATCAACAACGACAATACCGAGGATACGGCAGTCAATGCCGGATTCAGAGGCTCTAAACCCGGTCAGCGGAAAAAGCCATTCAAAAGAAGCACTCCGGGCCCGTCCAGTTTGGACTGTATACTCGATCGCTCGTGCCAAATACATGGCACCCGCGACAAGCCAGCCAACCACACCAACAGGTAATGTTGGGTGTTCAAGCAGGCCGGCAAGTTAAATACCGAAAACAAAGATAAGGCTACATAGCGATGACGAGGAGGAGCCCCGGCAGCCGAACACCGGAGGGCAGAAGCGGTTCCCCCCACAAGTGCGGACGGTGAACATGATATACGCAACCCACATCCCCAAGAAGGAGCGGAAGCGTGCGTTAAGGGATGTATATGTGTTGGAGCCAGTCACCCCAAAGTTCAACCCATGGTCCTCCTGTCCGATCACCTTCGATCGCAGGGACCATCCCACTAGTATCCGTCATGGAAGATTCGCTGCACTGGTCCTATACCCAATCATCGACGGATTTCACCTTACTCGAGTCCTTATGGACGGCGGCAGCAGCCTGAACCTGCTTTATCAAGACACAATGCGCAAAATGGGTATAGACCCCTCAAGGATCAAACCCACGAAAACAACCTTCAAAGGCGTCATACCAGGTGTAGAGGCCCATTGCACAGGCTCAGTCACACTGGAAGTGGTCTTCGGATCCCCGGATAACTTCCGAAGCGAGGAGTTAATCTTCGATATAGTCCCGTTCCGCAGCGGCTATCGTGCACTACTCGGGCAAACCGCATTTGCGAGATTCAACGCGGTACCGCACTATGCATATCTCAAGTTCAAGATGCCAGGACCTCGGGGGGTCATCACAGTCAATGGAAACACAGAGTGCTCTCTCCGCACGGAGGAGCACACTGCGGCCCTCGCAGCAGAAGCGCAAAGCAGCCTCTTAAGGCAATCCACCTGTTCGGCGATTAAAGACCCGGACACCTTCAAGCGCGCCCGGAGTAATCGACAACAAGACCGCCTGGCACGTTCCGAGCTCGCATAGCAATGCAGCCCCCACCCACTCCCAGCCAAACGGCAAAATCCGTGCCACGCATACATAATTACGCATTGAAAATACCATGGGCACAGGTGGGGAGGGGGCACAACTACGGCACGCCCCAAGACGCGGCTCAACCACACTAGGGGCTTCCCGCTTTGTTATTTTTCTCTCTTTCAGGACTTTAATCTCTGGAAACCCCGTCCGGCAGTACGATCGCCGGACACACGATGCAACAACCAAGGAGGCAGAAAGCCACGTCGCACCATGGAACTCCCAGGTGGTCTCCGATAATGAGTGAAATACTTGCTTTAAATACCATTCCTCAGCTTGCCCTTGGAGGGGACATGTCAAATAGTCCTACCTTTTGCTTATCACACTACTTGTATAATTTTGCTTCGACGCACCTTTTTGAATAAACAATGCATAGCACTAGACTATTACCGCATTCTCTATATATGTTCATTCATGACATTCATCACCCGTACGCTCTGGTACGGCCCATACGCCAGGGGCTTAAGCGTACCCCATAATACGGCGTGAGAAGTCCGAACACTTTCGACAGTGCGGCACCCCGAACTTATAGCTTTATATGCATCAGCTCCGAATCATGTCTTGGGTCAATAGTTGGGTTTGCCCGGCTCCCATGTTTTGGTACCTTACGTTCCGCTATATCGGCTAAGGTAGCACTGGGAGAACTACTGCGATTGTGGCCCGGTTCATCTGGGCTAAGCACCTCAGTAGAGAAAGCTAAAACTGACTGTCATGATAAGGCAAGAGCTGGTCGCTGTTCGAGAGGTCTCGAGTCCCTAAAGACTTATGCCGCTTAGAGCGAGGAGTCGGCTTTGTCCAGCTTAAGGCGTGTATAGCGCCCTGAATTCGGCCTTCCGAATACGAGGGGCTTTGCCAAAATTTAAAATTGTAGACTTCTATGGCTAAGTGAGAGCGATAAAGCATTATAGTCTGATTGCCTTGTTCATTGTGTTGAGCACCTCCCTCGAAGGACCCAACACTGGGAAAAAGAGTGCTCAGATTTATCCCAAACACCCCAGCACTCGTGGCATGGGGGCAGAAGCCGTCGACTAGCCATCTCTCAGATTTAACAAACAGCCGCATAGAAGGTAATATTTTAAATTCAAACAAGCGTTGCATAGCGCATATGAACAAGTTTTCATAATACAGGATCACACGAGCAAGTTCATTGAAAAATTACATCCTTCGCACACTTGTCCGCCACAAGACGGGCACCCTTCAGGACACCCTCATAATACATCTGAGGGTGGCGATGCTCCTTGCCCTGCGGCGGCCCCTCCTTCACTAGCTTCTCGACGTCCATCTTGGCCCAGTGCACCTTCGCATGGGCAAAGGCCCGGCATGCACCTTCGATGCAGACGGATCGCTTTATGACCTCCAGCCATGGGTAGGCATCTACAAGCCGCCTCACCAGGCCGAAATAGCTATTGGGAAGGGAGTCGCTAGGCCACATCCAGACTATAAAGCCCCTCATGGCCTGTTCGGCCGCCTTGTGCAGCTCGACCAGTTGCTTCAGCTGGTCGCTCATAGGCATCGGGTGTTCGGTCCCAGTATACTGAGACCAGAACAACTTCTCCGTCGAGCTTCCCTCCTCGGCCTGGTAATATTTCGCGGCATCCGACACGCTGCGGGGAAAATCTGCTAATGCTCCTGGAGAGCTCCGGACTCGGGTAAGTAACAAGTAATTTACTTTCACATGCTTGCTTTGCATATTGAATGCCTTACCCGCCGCTATCTTCCTCATCGCCTCAATTTCCTGGAGGCCCTTTTGGGCTTTAGCCTTGGCATGCTTTGTGCTCTCGAGGGCCGCAACAAGCTCGGACTCTCGCGTCTTCGAGTCAAGCTCCAAAGCCTCGTGCTTCTTCATGAGAGCCTGGAGCTCTTGTTGCACCTCACCCACCCGTGCCTCTTGTTTATCCCGCTCGGTGCGCTCCTTGGCCGCTTTGTTTTCAGCCTCGGACAGCGCTTGCTTCAGGGTCGCCACTTCGGTCGTGGCCCCTGGCACATCCATGATGATCCTGTCATTTCGCAACCGCATCTTATATATATATAGTGTTACTATTCATCACCCAGGGTGTGGGATAAGTTTTCTTCACCCGAGATAATCTTACGATCATTTTATAATTAAATTACGTTTGGAAATCAAATAGTTACATTCCTATTGATTCACTACGTAAAATTTGACATAAGAAATAAAAATATAGGTCATAAAATAAGAAAATTTGCAGTTTATGTGTATTTTAGACTATGTTTTTACGTTTGTAATTTGACATAACATAAAATATTTTTTACGATGATTTATATTTTCTTACGGTCCCTTTTTGCGTCGGAAATAAGACAAAACTTACGAAACGTAAAATTACGGTGCATTAATGGTAAAATAGAGGGGGTGAAGAATAACAATTCCTCACCCAGGGTGTCGAATAGCGCGACCCTATATTTTTGCGACCCTGGGTGAGGAATAGTTATTCTTCACCCTCCTCTATTTTAATAGCAATGCACCGTAATTTTACATTCCGTAAATTTTGTCTTATTTTATACGTAAAAATAGATCGTAAGAAAATATATAGTCGCCGTAAAAAATATTTTATGTTACGTAAAATTACAAACATAAAACATAGTGTAAAATATACATAAAATGCATTTTTTTCTGATGTTATCACCTATATTTTTGTATTCTTATGCGAAATTTTATGTAGTAAATCAATATGAATGTAACTATTTGTATTTCAAACATAATTTATTTATGATACGATCGTAAAATTACCTTGGGTGAAGAATAACTTATTCTGCACCCTGGGTGATGAATAGTAACACTATATAGGCATTACTTACCTTTGTTCTCCTCGAGCTGCCTCTTGGCAAGGCCGAACTCTTTCTCGGACCGCTCGAGGTTCCGCTTCAGTGCGGCAACCTCCGCAGTCTGTGCGACAGAGGTCAGCAGCGAAGCCTGCATATGCATATAGACATACTTATATTAGACTCCTGCAGATGTTATTTGATCCTCTATTCGGCTTTTCTTTGTGAACACCAAACAGAGCATCAGGGGCTACTGTCTATGCGGTAATATTTTTCCTATATTTTAAATACTTACCTCAAAGCCTGTTAGAAGGCTGGCACAGGCTTCAGTCACTCCGCTCTTGGCGGACAAAACCTTCTTGGTCACCGCACTCATAATAGTGTGGTGCTCTTCGTCGATGGAAGCGCCGCGAAGCGCTCCCAGCAGGTCGTTGATACGGTGCCTCTGGATGGACAGAGGTCACCGGCACGGATGGCTTGCCCCTTTTGGAAGGGGGCCGCCTACCCGAGTCCAGAACCACTGGAGGTTCCGGCACGGTGTTCGGCTGAGGGCCGAACTTGGAGCCCCTGGGAGCCTTGCTCCCTTTGCTCCTGGAGTCCGGAAGGTCACCTTGAGGCGCCTCCGGGACTATCTCCCCCCAGCTCGGTGCCCCTTGAGACAATACCTCGGCATTGTCCGTAGGGCAAGGGGAGGAGGCGCTTGGAAGTGTATCACTATTCATGTCCGACGAGTCCAAGGAACCGTCCGACGAGGATACGTCGATATGGGCTCGGGGCGGACTGCATAATCATATTCGACGTTAGGAGAAGCAGTGTAACAAAGGTATGCTATGAGTTACTCTGGTATCCAAATACTTACGACTTCGCCAAGGGCTTGGCCCTGAGTAGCCACTCGTCTTTGCCGTCGGCGGCGGTGGTGGAGCAGTACAGAAGGAGAGTCCTTCCCTTCTTGGACCCTTCGGCCTCCCCGGTTGGGGTGTCCTTCCTTTTTTATCTACCCCGGCTGGAGGGGGAGAATCTTTATCTTCCTTCTCCTCGTTTTCATGGGAGGGGTGCGTCTCGGAGTTATCGGACGATGTGTACGATACCACCTGGCGCCGGGAACTCTTTCGGGTTCCCGTGGCCTTCTTCTTGGTCTTCTCCGGCACCTCATAAGGAGCCAGAGTCCGCATCTCCATCAGGAGAGCGTCTGCAGGGTCTTCGGGCAGAGGGGCCGGAAAGTTAATCTACTCCGATGTCTCCACCCAGTACTGTCAAAGGCATGGGAGCTTAGATCCCTCACATGGTTAAGCTATGGGAATAAATACCCTACCAGATGTACAGAACTTACCGGATTCGCAGGGCGCTTCACACTTAGCCCGCGGTCCTCGGTAAGAGAAGGGGGGACCTCGGCGCCCTTGAATAGCACCTTCCAGACGTCCTTATGCATCGTGTCGAAGAGCTCGTGTAGAGTCTGGTGCTGGGCCGGGTTGAACTCCCATAAGTTGAAAGCCCGTTGCTGACACGGGAGGATCTGGCGGAAGAGCATGACCTGGACTATGTTGACAAGCTTAAGTTTCTTGCTTATCATGTTCCAGATACACTTCTGGAGTCCGTCCAGCTCCACCGATGAGCCCCAGGATAGGCCCTTCTCCTTCCAGGAAGTGAGCCGTGTGGGGATTCCGGATTGAAACTCGGGGGCCGCCACCCAGTTGGTGTCGCGCGGCTCGGTGATGTAGAACCACCCCGATTGCCACCCCTTTATGGTCACCATGAAGGAGCCCTCGAGCCATGTAACCTTGGGCATTTTGCCCACCATGGCTCTGCCGCATTCCGCATGTTGACCACTACTACCTTCGGCTTAATATTGAACGTCTTCAGCCATAGGCCAGAGTGGGGCCGGATGCGGAGGAAAGCCTCGCACACGACCATGAACGCCAAGATGTTGAGGATGAAATTCGGGGCCGGATCATGAAAGTCCAGCCCATAATAGAACATAAGGCCGCGGACGAATGGATGGAGGGGAAACCCCAGTCCGCGGACGAAGTGGGGGAGGAAAACCACCCTTTCGTGAGGTTCCGGGGTAGGGACGATCTGCCCCGCGGCTGGCAGCCGGTGCGCGATATCCGCGGCTAAGTATCCGGCCCCACGTAGTTTTTTGATATGTCCCTCTGTGACGGAGGAGACCATCCACTTGCCTCCCGCTCCGGACATGTTTGGAGAGAGTTGAGGAGAAGGATGTGGACTTGGGCGCTGGAGCTCGAGTGCGCAAGAAAGGATGAGCAAGGAGGAAGAAGGCGTGGGTAGAAAAAGGTGAGACCTTATCCCTTTATAAGGGCGGACAAAACTATGCGCCCCCACCAGCCTGGTAAAACTCGCTTATCCCCCAAGCGCCGTAATTGATGGCGCGGTTTGGTTTCCCACGTCCATATTGATGGGAATCCCGTAATAAGGGGACACGATCTCTGCTTCGACAAGACGTGCCAAGGAAACCGCCTCGCGAAAAACGCTAAGATAGGTTATGAAAAACGATTCGAATAAAGACCTGGCTGTGGTGTGATGCCACGCTACGGGGTACGTCAGCAGATCAGATTTGTGGAAATATTATTCTCTCTACGGTGATATGTGGAACTTGTTTTGTAGAGCCAGACACGATCCTCATGTTCAAAATCATCTACGAAGTATTCGGAGGAGGAACGCGCCTTGCAATGCCAAAGACAATCTGCACGCCAGACTCATCATCGTTGAAGCCTGGTTCAGGGGCTACTGAGGGAGTCCTGGATTAGGGGGTATCCGGACAGCTGGATTATATCCTTTGGCCGGACTGTTGGACTATCAAGATACAAAATTGAAGACTTCGTCCCGTGTCCGGATGGGACTCTCCTTGGCGTGGACGGCAAGCTTGGCAATACGGATATGCAGATCTCCTTCCTTGTAACCGACTCTGTGTAACCCTAGCCCCCTCCGGTGTCTATATAAACCGGAGGGTTTAGTCCGTAGGACAACACACAATCATACCATAGGCTAGCTTCTAGGGTTTAGCCTCTCTGATCTTGTGGTAGATCAACTCTTGTACTACTCATATTATCATGAATAAACAAGGAGGACGTAGGGTTTTACCTCCATCAAGAGGGCCCGAACCTGTGTAAAACATCATGTCCCCTGCCTCCTGTTACCATCCGCCTTAGACGCAAAGTTCGGGACCCCCTACCCGAGATCCATTGGTTTTGACATCGTCACACACCCTGCCCACGAGGGTGGGGGCGCGCCCTACCTCCCTGGGCGCCCCCCTACCTCATGGGCACCCTGGTGGCCCTCCGGTGGCCATCTTCTGCGATATGAAGTCTTTCGATGGGAAAAAATAATAAGCAATCTTCTCGGACGAAACTCCGCCACCACGAGGAGGAACCTTGGCGGATCCAATCTAGGGCTCCGGCGGAGCTGTTCTGCCGGGGAAACTTCCCTCCCGGAGAGGGAAATCATCGCCATCGTCATCACCAACGCTCCTCTCATCGGGAGAGGGCAATGTCCATCAACATCTTCGTCAACAGCATCTCTTCTCAAAACCCTAGTTCATCTCTTGTATCCAATTCTTGTCTTCAAGTCCGGGATTGGTGCTAGTAGGTTGCTAGTAGTGTTAATTACTCCTTGTAGTTGATGCTAGTTTTTTTAATTGGTGGAAGATCATATGTTCAGATCCTATATGCATATTAATACCCCTCTGATTATGAACATGTTTATGCTTTGTGAGTAGTTACGTTTGTTCCTGAGGACATGGGAGAAGTCTTGCTATTAGTAGTCATGTGAATTTGGTATTCGTTCGATATTTTGATGAGATGTATGTTGTCTCTCCTCTAGTGGTGTTATGTGAACGTCGACTACATGACACTTCACCATTGTTTGGGCCTAGAGGAAGGCATTGGGAAGTAATAAGTAGATGATGGGTTGCTAGAGTGACAGAAACTTAAACCCTAGTTTATGCGTTGCTTCGTAAGGGGCTGATTTGGATCCATATGTTTCATGCTATGGTTAGGTTTACCTTAATACTTTTGTTGTAGTTGCGGATGCTTGCAATAGAGGTTAATCATAAGTGGGATGTTTGTCCAAGTAAGGGCAGCACCCAAGCACCGGTCCACCCACATACCAAATTATCAAAGTACCGAACGCGAATCATATGAACGTGATGAAAACTAGCTTGACGATATTCCCATGTGTCCTCGGGAGCGCTTTACATCATATAAGAGTTTGTCCAGGCTTGTCCTTTGCTACAAAAAAGATTGGTCCTCCTTGCTGCACCTTATTTACTTTTGTTACTTATTGCTTGTTACAAATTATCCTATCACAAAACTATCTGTTACTACTTATTTCAGTACTTGCAGAGAATACCTTGCTGGAAACCGCTTATCATTTCCTTCTGCTCCTCGTTCGGTTCGACACTCTTACTTATCGAAAGGACTACAATAGATCCCCTACACTTGTGGGTCATCAGTGACGCCCTAGCGCTCGAGCTCCGCCGCTGCCGTTGAACTTCGCTTCTGCCTCAACTTTGGCCGCTGCATCAACCTGTTTGGACCAGACTCTTCTCGCGCACCTCCGCCATTCAACAGCTTCAGTAAGTTCTTCTTCCTCCCCTCTGTTGATCTGTTTAGGGTTCGCACAAGCTCATAGAAGTTCAGCGCCGTTCTTCCCCTGTTCTTCACCGTAGCATACATGGCAGATTCAAAACTTGATAGATCCCTGTGTGGTAGTAGCAATAGTCCATCCTTTGTCATCATATCATCTCTTTTATGTAGAAAAAACTGGAACTTCATAGACTGCTCAAGTACCCCCTTTTTAGGTCTGAATATCTTTTCTTTTTCTGACATGCGGTAGATCTGAAATTGCAATATAAAACTGTCACACCTGTTTTTCCTCACTTAGCCATTTTTGACCTTAGATCTATACTATCAATGTCCGTGTAGGCGGTTTATCTTCAAAAATTAATAACCTGCCATGTACCATTAGTCCCCTCTTAAACCGCCAATTTCTGTAACTTGATAACGTCAATCTCCGGTTTAGCATACTTGTATGCTTGAACAATTTCTACCCTTTAACCTTTAACAGATTAATCATGAATCTTAAACCGGCACAAACCTTCATTCAGGTCGCCGAATAAATGGCCAAGTCATTTTATGCTTGCAACTGGGTTCCGTCCCGGATTACAGAAGAAGAACTGAACGGATGTGTTGCAACTGGCGCTTTATCAAAAAAGAATGTCATCCATTGGAGAACCCCCGGTCCAGAAAATCCTCCTGAGCCCAAGGATGGTGAAGTGGTTGTGTTTATTGATCATCTAAGCCGCGGATTTAAACCTCCCGGATCAAAAAAATTCCGTGACGTACTTCATTATTTCCAACTCCACCCTCAAGATATTGTACCTAACTTTGTGTCCAATATATGCAACTTTCAAGTTTTTTGCGAAGATTACTTACAAGAAGAGCCCACAGTCGAACTGTTTAGAGATTTTTTTTCTACTTGAACTGCCATACCGAGTTTATTGACGGGCCCAATACTGAACTTGGTGGGGTGTCAATTCAGAAAAGGAAAGATGTCAGCTTCCCTCATGCCAAGCATCACAACCACCCCAAGGATTGGAATCAGACTTGGTTCTACTGCCGAGACACCTCTCTTACTGGTGAGAACCCTCTACTGGGTTACCGCGCTCATCGGCTCACCAGTACACATCCACTCCCCTAAAGACTCGGCGCAAAGGAACGGGCCAAATATGCCCCACAGCTTTCGAAGCTCGGAGCCTTTATGGCAAACGGTTTGACAGGCATTGATTTTGTTCATTGCTGGGTCTCTTGGAGCATTTTACCCTTAAGTCGTCGTCCCGGTTTAATGTGAGTATATAGTGGACGTTAAAGACCCTCAACGACACACTGATATTCAGCTTACTGATGATGAAATCACTGAATCTGTCAAGAAAATGCTGGATGAACCGGTGGCTGACTGCAGTAAAACGGGGCTTAGTCCTTTCTGCACCACAAATAAACCACCAGCTATAAGAACTATTTAACTCCTATTTCAACCAATGTTTTTAATACTCCCTGATGACCTTTTCCAATCTTTAACAGGGTGATGATCCATTCTGGAAGAGGAAAGCGCAAGATAAACCGGCTAAAACACCCCGTGCCAAGACCAAGGTCACAAAGAAACCTGCCAAGAAGAAAACGTCCGACTCTTCTGAGTTAATCATTAACAATGATGATCCGGAATCAGAGGTAGAACTTGATTCACTTGGCTCTTTATTCATGCACCTCGTTGACAATGACTGTTATCAGGATGACGCGGAAGCCAGCTACGCGAATGACGTAGAGGTAATTACTCTCTCATCCGGTTCAGACTCTCCGCCCACGCAGAGAACCCGACAAGCAATCCGGAAAGTAAAATTTTCTCACCCCCTAGCTCACTTGGATCCGGACTTTCTTTTGAAGAAAGAACAACATGGAGCTCGCCGCACAACCCAGCATAGCGGTCATGTGGTCACTTCGTCCGGTTTACCGAACACACCGGTTCGTAAACGCCGCCCAGAGGTCTCTCATATTTCTAACACATCTCATCCCAAGGCAGGTTATTTCCGACAGCCTCTTAATCCGTTTGATTCAAACTATCAGGGAACTTCTCATTCATCTTCTGGCGAGTCCACGGGGACACAACTTCCGCCTCTCAAAACTGTTCCTGGGTGAGTATATTAAACTAACCCTTTACACCTTATGTTTGCTTTAATATCTTTACATTCATCCCTTTCAGAACCAAGGCCATACCCAGCAAAAAGGCCAAGTTAAATAAACCGGCTGATGACAATACAACAGCTGATCTAGAAAAGACCCCGGAACCGTCTGAACCAAATGTTGATGCTATCCTTGATGATCCGCCACCACAAGATCATGAAACCTTTGTTGAACAAATGGAAATTGATCTGATGGCTCATGATGATAAACCGCCAAGACCAAGCAAAGCTTCTGATGACAAAACGGACGATTTTGTCATTACTGGTGTCATCTATACGTCCCGAGGCAACCCCACTGTTCTGTCAAAACATAGTGACAAGGAAGAATTTTCTGCTATGGATAAGGGCAAGTGGAAGGTGGATTTGAAAAGTTATGCCCATCTCAGTGCCCAAGACATTCATTCTGGGTTTTTAAACCGACTGTACACCAGTCGTGATTATGAAGCCGGTTTACTGAACATGATGAAGGAATGATATGAGGTAAACGCTGCTGATCTCTGCATAATTACTCTTCCCTTATGACCGGTTTAGGCTACCAACTCCAGTAGCCCCCAAGGGCCAGTTTATAATACTGATATGATCCGAGACTTTAGAAAATACTTCAACTTTGCCTGTGTAGCCCCCAAGGGCCGGTTTATCTTTTCAAGATGAACCGGGTCTTTATATTGTAAGACTCAAACTTCATTGAACACCTTTGTAAACCGATGAACCACCAAGCTTGTTGATGAAAGAAAAATCCATAGTTTTTAACTTGAGCAAATATGCATTAGTCCCCAAGTGCCAAGTATATGACTTGTCATGTGCTTGGGACTTTGTAATTTTTTTTGGACAAGAAGCAATAGATATTAGTCCCCAAGTGCCAAGTGTATGACTTGTCATGTGCTTGGGACTTCAAATATGTACTGCCAACTCACAAATTGCATATCTCTTGTAGGCTGAGCTTAGCAAAAAAGAAACCCAAGTCGCCGACCTTCAAGAAAATATCAAAACACAACAAGCTGAGACTTCCAAGGCCAAAGAAGAGCTGATCAATGCTTTAGCAGCCATGGAAAAACTGAAGGAGAGCTTTAAGAGCGAGCGGGTAGGGTGGGATACAGAGAAAACAACTATGCTGAAGAAGGCTGAGGACGCTGAAGCGGCCCTTAATCCGGTGGCAGAGGAGTTAACTGGCTTTAAACGGCAAATAAATGCCATGACGACTGCTGTTTTTGGTAAATAATCACCTTCGTAATCCATAAACATGTATTATCTAATAAACTGTCGGTTTACCAATGTTTTTTGACAATGCAGGGAGTCGCACTGGTCATCTTGGCTCAGATATGCGTCAAAGACTAAAAGCTGCCTATACATTTATAGAGCAGTTATATACCGGCATACAACGGGTCATCTGCATAGCCTCCCATAATAAACTGCCCCCAACCTTGATCAAGGATACGTTGTGCTCGGATTGAGGAACTGAAAAAATCAGCTGCCAGGGCGGGTGCTCTTACTGCGTTGACTCGGGCTAAAGCATGGATATTTGATCTTGACCCGACCGATATTAGAAACGGCTATCCGAGCATAAAAGAGGACGGGTCAGATTTTGATAATGATGACCTCAGAGCTTTGACGAGGGAAATGCGTCCATTGGCTAGCAAACTGGTTGAAGAAACTAATCTTTCACATTATCAGTCGATTTTTGATGCCAACAACAAGAAAGTTAATGCGCCAAGTTGCAACACTCCAAATCTTATTCTGCTAATCCGTAAGCATACTTATGCTCCTGACATTGATCCCTCCTCACTTATAAGTGATGAAGCTGTATTCAAAGCCTTAACTGGGATCGATTGGTCAACCACTGACTTCCAGCAACTGGGTAGAGAAGAGGGGGATGAACCGGCGCAAGATGATCCGCAACCTTTAAGCCAGCCCGAGCATGATTCATAAACCGGTAGTCAGTTTAGCTTCTTCCTTCTGCAAGACTTGTTGAAAAACAATTATTCTTATGGACATTCAACTGCTTTGTAATAGGCTAGTTTAAACTCTTTATCTGATATGCCATCATGCATGTATTTGTCGTAGGACACCGTTAATCTGCCATGTTAAGATATGCTTATGTTTGCTCATGGTATTTAACAATATGAAATCTGCTCCTGCATATAAAAGAAAGAAAAAGGTGTCCTGGCGGTTTACCGCTAGACAGGTTATCATGTCCAATAACATAGTTTATAGCCAAGGCTGGACTTAAGAATAACCATATAGTTGAGCATATAGCATACCTGTGATATTTGATCACACTGTTGTTTTATCAAGCCCGTATAAGGGTGATAGCCCAAAACTTGAACACTGGTAATTATATTGCCGGTTTAATAAACACTGGATATTATGTTACCTTATATTGGCTATTTATAATCAGAAACTAGGCTGGGTTAATAAGCACTTGTGCATTATAATCATAAAGCATGATGAGTGATACGTCTCCAACGTATCTATAATTTTTGATTGTTCCATGCTATTATATTATCAACCTTGGATGTTTTATATGCATTTATATGCTATTTTATATGATTTTTGGGACTAACCTATTAACCTAGAGACCAGCGCCAGTTTTCTGTTTTTTCCTTGTTTTAGAGTATCACAGAAAAGGAAAATCAAATGGAGTCCAATTGACCTGAAACTTCACGGGACTTATTTTTGGACCAAAAGAAGCCCACGGAGTATCGTAGTTGGACTAGGAGAGTCCCGGGCTGCCCACGAGGGTGGGGGCGCGCCCATGATACGTCTCCAACGTATCTATAATTTTTTATTGCTCCATGCTATATTATCTTCTATTTTGGACAATATTGGGCTTTATTATTCACTTTTATATTACTTTTGGGACTAACCTATTAATCGGAGGCCCAACCCAGAATTGCTGTTTTTTTGCCTATTTCAGAGTTTCGCAGAAAAAGAATATCAAACGGAGTCCAAACGGAATAAAACCTTCGGGAACGTGATTTTCGGAATGGACATGATCCAGAGGACTTGGACCCTACGTTAAGAAAGCTACCAAGAAGCCACAAGGTAGCGTGCCCTCGACCCTCGTGGGCCCCATGTTGCTCCACCAACGTACTCCTTCCTCCTATATATACCTACGTACCACCAAACGATCAGAAAAGGAGCCAAAAACCTAATTCCACCGCCGCAACTTTCTGTATCCACGAGATCCCATCTTAGGGCCTGTTTCGGAGCTCCGCCGGAGGGGGCATCGATCACGGAGGGCTTCTACATCAACACCATAGCCTCTCCGATGAAGTGTGAGTAGTTTACCTCAGACCTTCGGGTCCATAGTTATTAGCCAGATGGCTTTCTCTCTCTTTTTGGATCTCAATACAAAGTTCTCCACCTCTCTCGTGGAGATCTATTCGATGTAATCTTCTTTTGCGATGTGTTTGTTGAGACCGATGAATTGTGTGTTTATGATCAAGTTTATCTATGAACAATATTTGAATCTTCTCTGAATTCTTTTATGTATGATTGGTTATCTTTGGAAGTCTCTTCAAATTATCAGTTTGGTTTGGCCTACTAGATTGATCTTTCTTGCAATGGGAGAAGTGCTTAGCTTTGGGTTCAATCTTGTGGTGTCCTTTCCTAGTGACAGTAGGGGCAGCAAGGCACATATTGTATTGTTGCCATCGAGGATAACAAGATGGGGTTTTCATCATATTGCATGAGTTTATCCCTCTACATCATGTCATCTTGCTTAAAGCGTTACTCCGTTCTTATGAACTTAATACTCTAGATGCATGCTGGATAGCGGTCGATGTGTGGAGTAATAGTAGTAGATGCAGGCAGGAGTCGGTCTACTTGTCTCGGACGTGATGCCTATATACATGATCATACCTAGATATTCTCATAACTATGCTCAATTCTGTCAATTTCTCAACAGTAATTTGTTCACCCACCGTAAAATACGTATGCTCTTGAGAGAAGCTACTAGTGAAACCTATGGCCCCCGGGTCTATTCTCCATTATATCAATCTTCCAGTACTTAGTTATTTTTATTGCTTTCTATTTTACTTTGCATCTTTATCATAAAAATACCAAAAATATTATCTTATCATATCTATCAGATCTCACTCTCGTAAGTGACCGTTTAGGGATTAACAACCCCTTATTGCGTTGGTTGCAAGGATTTATTTGTTTGTGCAGGTGCGAGGGACTCGCGTGTAGCCTCCAACTAGATTGATACCCTGGTTCTCAAAAACTGAGGGAAATACTTACGCTACTTTGCTGCATCACCCTTTCCTCTTCAAGGAAAACCAACGCAGTGCTCAACAGGTAGCAGCCCACCCCCCTGGGCGCACCCCCTGCCTCGTGGACAGCCCGGAGGTCCACCGACATACTTCTTCCGCCTATATATACCAATATACCCTAAAACCATCAGGGAGCAGAATAAATCGGGAGTTCCGCCGCCAGAAGCCTCCGTAGCCACCAAAAACCAATCGGAATCCTGTTCTGGCACCCTGCCGGAGGGGGGATGCCTCACCGGTGACCATCTTCATCATCCCGGCGCTCTTCATGACGAGGAGGGAGTAGTCCACCCTTGGGGCTGAGGGTATGTACCAGTAGCTATGTGTTTGATCTCTCTCTCTCTCGTGTTCTTGAGGTGGCATGATCTTGATGTATCGCGAGCTTTGCTACTATAGTTGGATCTTATGTTGTTTTCCCCCCTCTACTCTCTTGTAATGGATTGAGTTTTCCCTTTGAAGTTATCTTATCGGATTGAGTCTTTAATGATTTGAGAACACTTGATGTATGTCTTGCCGTGCGTATCTGTGGTGACAATGGGATATCACGTGATTCACTTGATGTATGTTTTGGTGATAAACTTGCGGGTTCCGCCCATGAACCTATGCATAGGAGTTGGCACATGTTTTCGTCTTGACTCTCTGGTAGAAACTTTGGGGCAGTCTTTGAGGTTCTATGTGTTGGTTGAATAGATGAATCTGAGATTGTGTGATGCATATCGTATAATCATACCCACGAATACTTGAGGTGACATTGGAGTATCTAGGTGACATTAGGGTTTTGGTTGACTTGTATCTTAAGGTGTTATTTTACTACGAACTCTAGGGCTGTTTGTGACACGTATAGGAATAGCCCAATAGATTGATCAGAAAGAATAACTTTGAGGTGGTTTCGTACCCTACAATAATCTCTTCGTTTGTTCTCCGATATTAGTGGCTTTGGAGTGACTCTTTGTTGCATGTTGAGGGATAGTTATATGATGCAATTATGTTATTATTGTTGAGAGGACTTGCACTAGTGAAAGTATGAACCCTAGGCCTTGTTTCCTAGCAATGACTTCTATCATTAATTACCTTGCTGTTTTTATATTTTCATATTACAAAAACTATTATCTACTATCCATATTGCACTTGTATCACCATCTCTTGGCCGAACTAGTGCACCTATACAATCTACCGTTGTATTGGGTGTGTTGGGGACACAAGATACTCTTTGTTATTTGGTTGCAGGGTTGCTTCAGAGAGACCATCTTCATCCTACGCCTCCCACGGATTGATAAACCTTAGGCCATCCACTTGAGGGAAATTTGCTACTGTCCTACAAACCTCTACACTTGAAGGCCCAACAACGTCTACAAGAAGAATGTTGTGTAGTAGACATCAACGAGCCGCATTAAATAAACCTAAAATCAAGAGGATGTAAGTAGTCATAACTGTGGTATTGCACCGATCAAGAGGGTATAAGCTATGGTTCGGATATGACCAAAAGCCCCCAAGTGATCATCCTGGTGGCCTTATGCCGATCAAGAGGGTATAATCTTTGGTTTGAATACGACCAAAGCCCCCAAGTGATTATCCTGGTGGCCTTACGCCAATCAAGAGGGTATAAGATGTGGTTCGAATACGACCAAGCCCCCAAGTGATTATCCTGGTGGCTTTACGCCAATCAAGAGGGTATAAGCTATGGTTCGAATATGACCAAGCCCCCAAGTGATTATCCTGGTGGCCTTACGCCAATCAAGAGGGTATAAGATGTGGTCCGTATACGACCAAGCCCCCAAATGATATTGTGGGTTGTGCCGAAAGGGCACCTATGTTTGAGATGTGCTTTTACAACAGACTCTCTTTGGTCCCTTTAACCTGGGTAGCAAGCCCCCAAGTTTTTTTTCTTTCAATTGGCTTATAAGCCGGTTCAAGGGTAATCATAACTTCATGCCTAAGCCAGAAACCCCATGTAACCAAAAACTCATGTAAGAGAAAATGACAGAGGCCTGCTTTAGCAGGGATGCCGGTTTATTATATCAATCATAATATATACATTGTCTAAAATATGTACATAAGGAGAGCATGTGGCTCAGGTGTAGTAAGGTCGAAGATGAGCAATATTCCACGGCCGGTGGGTCTCCTCCTGCGATTTACGTGAGTCTGTGTGCTCTTGAACATCGATAAGGTAGTACGACCCGTTGTTCAGATTCTTGCTGACCACAAAGGGTCCCTCCCAAGGTGGGGATAACTTGTGCATATCAGTCTGGTCCTGGATGAGCCAGATCTCTAGGTCGCCTTCTTGAAAAGTTCTGGTTTTAACCCGTCGGCTGTGGCAACGGCGCAGATCTTGCTGGTAAATCGCCGAACGAGCCGCTACGATGTCACACTCTTCATCTAACAGGTCGAGTGCTTCCTGACGTGCTTTTTCATTGTCAGCTTTAACATAAGCCGCCACGCGGGGCGAATCATGATGGATGTCACTAGGGAGAACCGCCTCTGCTCCATAAACCATGAAGAAAGGCGTGTAACCCGTAGACCTGTTGGGGTGGTATTAATGCTCCATAACACGAAAGGTAATTCCTCCACCCAACAACCTGGTGTCCTCTACAGGGGAACCATAAGCCAGGGCTTGATACCTCTCAAGATTTCTTGATTGGCTCTCTCAGCTTGACCATTAGATTGGGGGTGAGCCACTGATGATACATCAAGCCGAATATGCTCACGTTGACAAAAGTCCTTCACAGCACCCTTGGAGAGGTTAGTGTCATTGTCTATTATAATGTTGTGTGGAAAGCCAAAGCGGAAGATCACCTTCTTCATGAATTGAACCGCCGTTGCCGCATCACACTTACTTACTGGCTCTGCCTCTACCCATTTAGTGAACTTATCAACCGCCACCAAGAGGTGAGACTTCTTATCCTTGGATCTCTTAAAAGGCCCAACCATATCATGCCCCCAGACTGCAAATGGCCAAGTAATTGGAATCATCCTGAACTCCTGAGCCGGAACATGAGCTCGACGTGAAAACTTCTGACAATCGTCACACCTTCTGACCAAGTCCTCAGCACCAGCATGAGCCGTCAGTCAATAAAAACCGTGACGAAAAGCTTTGGCTACCAGAGATTATGAACCGGCATGATGACCGCAATCTCCTTCGTGGATCTCATGCAGAATCTCACTGCCTTCTTCAGGAGACACGCAACGCTGAAACGCCCCTGTGACACTGCAGTGATGCAACTCCCCATTGACAATGGTCATTGACTTGGCCCGTCGGATTATCTGCCTGGCCAAAGTTTCATCCTCAGGTAACTCGCCCCGGGTCATATATGCCAAATAGGGAACTATCCAATCAGGGATAACATGAAGAGCCGCCACTAACTGGGCCTCTGGGTCAGGAATAGCCAAATCCTCCTCTGTGGGTAACTTGACCGACAGGTTATGAAGAACGTCAAGAAAAACATAGAGCAGTGAAAGGATATCCAAACATCTTCGGAATAGTGCACAAGGGAGTGGTGTGTGGATACCTAGTTCGGGCTGGCGTTTGGGCATTCTCTCCTAGCTAGAGTGCGGGTCACTTCAAAGCCGTTGAGGGTGATGCACTGGCGTTGGCTGGCCACGCACGGATGCAAATCTTGAGTGGCAGCGGAGCGCTACGATGCGGTGGACGAGACCGTTGGTGAAGCCCCAACGGCCTCGGGGGGTGGAGGTGCGACGATGTGCTCGGTGAAGTAGCCCCGGTGAGGTGGGAGACGGTGTCAGTGAAGTGCACCTAATGCGGTGGAAGTCGGTGTCTGTGAGTCACGTCGGTTGCGGCAGCCGACGTTGTTGGTGGACCACCCGGTGCGGTGGACGAGGGCGTAGATGAGGTAGTTCCAGTGCGGTGGTGAAGCACGACCGTCGTCTTCGTCTTCGTCGTCCGGCACAAAGGTGGGGAAAGAGACGAGATGAGGGGCGATTCGAACTTTGCTTGGGTTGGAGGCGAATTAGGGATTTGAGCAATCTGGGCCCGGAAGGGGATGGTGGAGAAGGGAGATTTTGCAGGGCTAGAATTGGGGCCGCCAGATATTTCAATCCGAAACGTGGAAGCACAAACTTATTTTGTCGTCATTCTTTTTTTGGGGGGGGGGGGGGGGGGGGGGGGGGGGGGGGGGTGTCCAGGTGCTAAGCGTCCGTATGACACACGCGACCACCACGACACGACCCTGGTCTGCCTGGTGCGCCTACATTTGAGAATGCAAATGAATCTTCTTTCATTTTCAAACGAATCTGTATGTATTACCATGCCTGTGTTTTCCTTGCAAATAATTAGTCATTCAAAACGAGATATTATAAATTAATTAATGAGGAGTTATTTGAAAAAAAATCGAAACGGTATCCACGCTAACGTGGATTAGAGTGTGTGTCACATAATTTGTTATTTGAATTAGAGTGTGTGTCATATAGCAATCTCCAATTCTAACATGGATTTCGCATTTCACGGTATCCACGCTACCTTTTTAATACAAATTCATATGTATATGATGAACACCTTGGTAGTAAGAAAACTTTGGATGGATTCAAACATATGACCTACAAAATAGCACAACAATCGAGTCAATGTCAACTTTTCCAAACCTAATATGGCACGAATTCGAAATAATTACCCATATGCATGGTCCTCAGTTCAAATCTTGCAATGTACACAGAATTGAATCCTCGATATTAAGTCTCGTACTATCTACATTCAAATGTTGTTTTTAGCCCCCCACCCCCCCCCCGGCACACACGCTACATACTTCATGTATCGGTCAATTTTCTTCTCCTAACCACCTTAGGAGGCTATCGGTTTCCGACACACGTTCACTCTTTCTGTCCATGTTTCGATCTCTAACTCTCTCAACTACACAACCCCCTTTTTCTACTCTGTTACCAAATGTATTTACCTCACACACCCGCCATTGCACTCCATGCTGAGCTCTCCCTCTCTCTCTCTCCCTCCCACCCTCTCTCGCTAGATACATGCATTGCCTATCTAGCCCCCCAACCTCTCGTGCGCACTCTTGATAACCCACAAGTATAAGGGATCAATTGTAGCCTCTTTCGATAAGTTGGAGTGTCGAACCCAACGAGGGGCTAAAGGTAGAACAAATATTCCCTCCAGTTCTATCGACCACCGATACAACTCTACGCACGCTTAACGTTCTCTCTACCTAGAGCAAGTATGAAACTAGAAGGACTTTGTAGGTGTAATGGGATAGGTTTTCAAGAATATAAAGAGCACGTAAATAAAAACTAGGGGCTGTTTTAGGTAAAGAAGCAATAAAGTTAGTATAGAGAGTGTGGAAATGTGGTGGTAGGAGTTGTGAAATTGTCCCTAAGCAATTGACTACTTTACTAGACTGATAGCAAGTTTTATGTGGGAGAGGTCACTGCTAGCATGTCATCCCTGACTTGGAATTCTATGCACTTATGATTGGAACTATTAGCAAGCATCCACAATTACTAACGTTCATTAAGGTAAAACCCAACCATGGCATTAAGATATATTGGTCCCCCTTCAATCCCGTATGGATCAATTTCTATGCTAGGTTGAAGCTTCTGTCACTCTTGCCCTCCAATACATAGTCCTATCAACATACAACTAACCCTATGGTGTGATCCACGCACGTACTCATATGATGGGCACCAAAGGACAGCAACATAACCACAAGCAAATTAAACCAATCATAGCAATTCACCAATTACTGATAGGACAACGAAAATCTACTCAGACATCGTAGGATGGCAACACATCATTGGATAATAATATGAAGCATAAAGCACCATGTTCAAGTAGAGGGTATAGCGGGTTGCGGGAGAGTGGACCGCTATAGATAGATGGGGGAAGGTGATGAAGATGTTGGTGAAGATGACGGAGATGTTGGTGTAGATTGTGGTGACGATGATGGCCCAGGCGGCGTTCCGGCACCACTGGGAGAGAGGGGGAGAGAGCCCCCTTTCTTCTTCTTCTTCTTCCTTGACCTTCTCCCTAGATGGGAGAAGGGTTTCCCCTCTGGTCCATGGACTCCATGGCGGCAGATGGGAGAGATCCCCTCCGAGATTGGATATGTCTCTCTGTCTCCTCTGTTTCTGCATTTTAGATTCTGGCCTTTCACCGTTTATTATATTCCCGGAGATCCGTAACTCCGATTGGGCTGAAATTTTAACACGATTTCTATCCAGATATTGGATTTGTTGCAGCGAGAGAAGGGCACCAACCGCCTTACGAGGTGTCCATGAGGGTCAGGGGCGCGCCCACCCCCCTAGGGCGCGCCCCCTGCCTCGTGGCCCCTCGGGCATCGTCTCATGTTGATTCTTCTTCCCAAAAATCACATATATTCCAAAAAAATCTCTGTAAGTTTTTATCCCGTTTGGACTCTGTTTGATATGGATTTTCTGCGAAACAAAAAACATGCAACAAACAGGAACTGGTACTGGGCACTAGATCAATATTTTAGTCCCAAAAATAGTATAAAAAGTTGCCAAAAGTATATGAAAGTTGTATAATATTGGCATGGAACAATCAAAAATTATAGATATGACGGAGACGTATCAGCATGCCCAAGTTTAATTCTTGCTTGTCCTCGAGTTGGTAAATGATAAAAAAGATAATTTTCGATGTGGAATGCTACCTAGCATAATCTTGATCATATAATCTAATCATGGCATGAATATTAAGACACGAGTGATTCAAAGCAATAGTCTATCATTTGACATTAAGACAATAATACTTCAAGCATACTAATAAGCAATCATGTCTTTTCAAAATAACATGGGAAAAGAAATTTATCCCTACAAAATCATATGGTCTGGCTATGCTCCATCTTCACCACACAAAGCATTCATCATGCACAACACCGATGACAAGTTGAGGGAGTCCTGGACTAAGGGGTCCTCGGGCGTCCGGCCTGTTATCAGTGGGCCGGACTAATAGGCTGTGAAGATCGAAGACAATACCCGTGTCCAGATTGGACTCTACTTGGCGTGGAAGGCAAGCTTGGCAACCGAAGATTCCTTCTTATGTAACCGAATCCATGTAAACCCTAGATCCCCTCGGTGTCTATATAAACCGAATGGATAGTTCGGAAAGGACACCACATATACTCATTACCATACCCATATAGGCTAGACTTCTAGGGTTTAGCCATTACGATCTCGTGGTAGATCAACTCTTGTAATACTCATATTCATCAAGAACAATCAAGCAGGAAGTAGGGTATTACCTCCATAGAGAGGGCTCGAACCCGGGTAAACATCGTGTCCCCTGTCTCCTGTTACCATCGATCCTAGACGCACAGTTCGGGAGCCCCTACCCGAGATCCACTGGTTTTGACACCGACATTGGTGCTTTCATTGAGAGTTCCACTGTGTCGTCGACAAAAGGTTCGATGGCCCCTTCGATCGTCAGTAATGACGTTGTCCAGGGAGAAAACCTTCTCCCCGGACAGATCTTTGTATTCGGCGGCTTCGTACCGCGGGCCAACTTGTTTGGCCATCTGGAGCAGATCGACAGCTACGCCCTTGGCCATCAGGTCAGATTCAGAAGCCTGAATTACGTCGTGGACGTCCGTGGAGATTTGATCTTCGACGGATTCGAGACCGCGGCAACCGCTCCCCACCACCTCGATGAACATGGCTTAAACCTGTCATCGGGATGCATCCAGGAGATAGCTGCTGTAACAGCTCTGGCCTTAAATCCGGATCAGATCGAGTCTCCCGAATACAGGAAGCTCGACCCCATCATGAGGCTACCGATTCCGCGGTGCTAGAGCCGCACACAGATTCCACTTCATACAGTATCCGCATCAACGGAACCTCGGACTCGCCCCCAATGTCGAACTTCGAACCCTTCGAGCCAGCGTATACCGAACTCGATCGGTTATCGATCCTCAGGTTTAGTGCCGCAGATGTCTTCCAACACTTGCCCATGGGTAACATGCTAAACTTGCTAAAAAACCTATCCATGGTAGATGACCCGTCGCCGAACTATGTTCGGTTTGAACTTTCGGCGGACGATGGAGAATTTTGTTTCCCACCCGCCACCCACTCCGTAGCCACCGTTCAAGACCTAACCAACACACCCGACCCCCGCTCAGAAGACATCGACGGTGTGGACGATGATGAGGGGCAGGGTCAGAGCTTCCTACTTGCTCGGCACGGGATGACCACTTCCTGGTATGACGTGTGTATGTTAGACACACCCTACGGCGCTCTCGTTGATGATAAGGAGGATCTGGTCGAGAATAAACCGCCTGGTACACAGCCCGGACACTGGCACCCTAGGTCACATCGCCCATGAGAAAACACTGCCAGCACCAGAGAAGACGACACTCCAGACAACAAAGACCCTATTGAGGTAGAATCCGAGCAGGATGAATAGGAAGGCGGGAAGGACAACTCTGATGAATAGACCACATATGGGGACTCGGAGGACAGCAATTATCTCCCACTCTCCGAGGAAGAGGAGATCCTCGGCAACAAAGACTTTATCATGCCCAAGGAACCTCTCGAGCAGGAGCGCTTTAAACGCCAGCTTATAGCCACTGCAAGGAGCCTAAGAAAGAAGCAGCTGCAGCTTCAAGCAAGCCAAGATTTGCTCAATGACAGATGGACCGAGGTCTTGGCCGCCGAAGAATACGGCCTTAGCAGCCTAGTCAAAAGCCACCCCAAAAGAATAGGTGGCTCCCTCAATACGATGGCAGGGCGATGGAGCCCACACCACCATCGAATAATGTGGCGGGCCAACCAGAGTTCAATCCAGTCAAAGCAGCAGCCCAAGCAGAGCACCATACCAACCCATCCAACCGTCAAAACAAAACAACTCGGAGGAATACCCGCGATATCAACCAATACACTTAGGGTAGAGCAGGACGTACACGATCGACGTACAGATCACGAAGATATACCCCGACCGACGATGATGGTCGCCTATTCGGATGCTATAAAGCCGACCATGCCCGAGCCGAACACCGTAAACGGAACCCGCTGGAGATGCTTCATAGTGTGGCCCAACATAGAGGAGCCGCACACCCTCTCTGCTTCACTAACGAAGTAATGGAGCATGAATTTCCAGATGGGTTTAAACCCATCAACATTGAATCATACGATGGAACAGCAGATCCTGCGGTATGGATCGAGGATTACCTCCTTCATATTCACATGGCCCGTGGAGATGACCTCCACGCCATTAAATACCTACCTCTCAAGCTTAAAGGGCTAGCTCGGTACTGGCTAAACAGTTTGCCAGAAAATTCCATTGGCAACTAGGAAGATTTGGAAGACGCCTTTCGAGGCAATTTCAAGGGAACATATGTCCGGCCATTATACGCCGATGACATAAGTCACATTATCCAGGAGCCCGGCTAGTCAGCCAGGGAGCTCTGGACCAGATTCTTAGGAAAAAGAACCAAATTTTCGACTGTCTGGACGCAGAAGCCCTTGCGGCCTTCAGAAACAGCGTCCGGGATGAATGGCTAGTGCGTCACCTTGGCCAGGACGGACCCAAATCCATGGCAGCCCTTACTACTCTAATGACCTGCTTCTGCGCGGGAGAAGACAACTGGCTTGCTCGTAAAAGCAACAACGCCAGCAGCCCGGGCACCTCCGAAATCCGAGATGGCAACGATGAGCCACAACGAACCGAACACAACAGTCGCGGTAATATATGCAACACAGTGGTGAACGCCGGATTTCACAATCCGAAGCCCGGTCATCGGAAGAAGCCACTAAAGGCAAACCAGGATGGACCATCTACCCTTGACAGGATATTGGACCGACCTTGTCAGATTCACGATCAACCTGATATGCCAGCTAATCATACCAACCGAAACTGTTGGGTCTTCAAGCAGGCAGGCAAGCTTAACACTGGTCACAAGGGGAGGACGCCACTAGGCGATAAAGACGACGGATCGGCTCGTCAGCAGAACGCCGGGGGCCAGAAACAGTTTCCCTCCGACGTTCGACTACTTCAGGAATGTGAATAGCAGGCCGTCTTCCGCCACCCACGTACTGTACTGGCAAAATTTGCACCACGCGCACATCACTACGCACTCAAGATACCATGGGCATCGGCGGAAGCATAATACGGACAACCCTGCAAGCATTCCCCTAATGTTTTCTATCTGCTTACTTTATTTTTCTGTATCATCCCTAAATAACAGGTGACCAACTGGACAGCATCTACAACGGACTCTATCGGAGTTCGGATCCGTATGCTCACCTAAGGGGCTACTTCCGTTAAGGATTCCCCTCCCCGAGGACGGGCGACGCAGACGTGCAACAAGAGGTTCAAAATAACATTTGGTGGACCATACTCTTTATTCCAAGCCTGTCATATGCCCTTCTTCCTCTGATCCCGACCCCGAGCATGTCAAATAGTCAGGTTCACGGTTCCTTTTTTATTATATATATATATACATAAATTTATCATTGGCACATCGCTCCGTTCTCAGTAAGTCTCATCCGAACCGATCTTTCATACTCTTTCAACAATAAGTACGGCCTTAACGGCTGCTCTGTAGATACACCTCGGCATACCCTGCCAGGGGCTCGGCATGGGAACGAATGAGCTGCCAGTAAAAGTCCGAACAGCTCTATAGCGTACTTCGGCGTCGCAAGTTTGGCCTTATATGCATCAGCTCCGAATCATTATCTTGGGTCAATAGTTGGGTTTCCCAGCTCCTGTGTTTGCTACCCTACGTTCCACCCCATCGGCTAGGGTAGTAAAGGGAGAACTACTGCGATTGTGCCCTGGCCTAGACCAGATGAGCACCTCAGTAGAGAAAGCCGAAAACTGACTGTCATGATGCGGCGAGAGCTGGTCAACCACTTGATGACTTATTGGAATACTTAGCGATTCTCCGTGTAACATGAAGGATCTTTTTCAGATCAGATATGCAAGGCACCACACGTCGCATACACACCAGGGGCTATGTCATAGCCCCACCATAGAACTCCTATGGTTAAGTGAAAGTGTTAACGCCTTATAGTCTGATTGCCTGGTTCGCCGCATTATCACCTCCTTCATGGACCAAGACGTTGGATAAAGAGTGATTAAATGCTTTTCCGAACACCCCCGTACTTCCTACGGGGGGGCTGAAGCCGACGACTGGAAAACTTTCAGATTATATTAAAACAACTGCATAGGAGGAATTCAAGATTTTGAGCAATACATAAATATATTGACTATAAAGTTGTCTTTTACAATCATCATACACCTCACTCGAACATTAAGTTTTTCGAACATTGACCCTCTATCAAGGGGCCGGCCTCCAGGACGTCTTCAAAATAACTCTCCGGTTCTGAACGGTCCCTGCCTCCAGGCGGACCCTTCGTGGTGACGTCGACGGCCTTCATCTTTCCCCAAAATGTCTTGACTCGGGCAATGCCATCCGTGCACCTTCAATGCACGCCGATTGCTTCGCAGCATCGATTCGTGGCACCACGTCGACAAGCTTCTGCACCAAACCGAAATAACTACTCGGCGCAGGCTCGGTTGGCCACAGCCGGATTATAACATCCTTCATGGCAGTGCCAGATACCCTATGAAGTTCGGCCCATTGGGACATCTGCTCATTGAGCAGCAGCGGGCGCTTCGACGCACCGAACTGTGACCAAAAAAGTTTCTCTGTTGCATATCCAGCTCGCGCTTGGTAAGACCGCACTGCATCGGAAGAACTCTTCGGCAAGTCCAAATACTCGTCCGGAGAACTCCACACTTGGTTCAGCTGAGCATAGTCCAGGTCGCCGAACTTAGTCTACAGCAGAAAAGGCTTTCCAGCCACTATCTCTTTCGCCTACCGAACCTCCTCACGGAGTGCTCTGGACTCTGATCGTGCTTCTTTCGCCTCCTGTCGGACCTTGTCCAGTTCAGCCGTTAAGGCTTTATTCTCCTTCTCAAGAAATTTCCAGGGGCCAGCAGCGTTCTCCAAAGCGAGTGTCATCGTGGATACCTTCTCCTCGCCCTGGCGTCACGCAGCTTGTTCGGCCTTCAGTTCAACCAATGCCTCTTTAGCAGTAGCATCACTAAGCCAGGCCGGCTCCTTGGCCCGAACTAGCTCCGCCCGAAGAGCCTCCATGGCGGCAGCACCATCTGCATTTTATGCGCATTTAATATAAAGCACTCTCCCGGGTCAAGCACACTGATGTAAAGAATGCTCGAAACACATACCTTGTGAGTCGTCAAGACGCCTGTTGATCAATGCAATGTCATCCTCTGCAATATCCAGCTTTTGCTGTAGTCAGGCCACTTCCGTATTCCGGGCAGCCATAGGAGGGGCAGCAGCCTATATTTCAAATTAAACTAAGGTTAATACCTGAGCATATCTCTTTGATCCTCTGATCGCTTCCTTCGGAAGCCAATCCGAGTCTTAGGGGCTACTGCATATACAACACGTGCATTCTGATTCAATTGACAAAACTACATCACAAACCTCAAAACCTCTCAGAAGGCCCATGAAGGCCTCGTCCAATCCACTCTTTGCAGATAGAACCCTTTTGACCACCGTAGCCATCAAGGTACGGTGCTCTTCTGAAATGGATGCCCGTCGTAGCAATCCCGTCAGCATGTCCGGCGCTCCTGGGTCTTCGGAAACCACCGTCGGAGTACGATGTTCCTATGAGGGAACCCTCTTACTTGCCTCCAGAATTGTCTCCGGCTGTAAACCGTACAGTTCGGAGACGCCAGTCTTGATCCCAAAACCCCGAGTGACAGAGGCACCGCCTTCGGGTAACACCTCCTTCGGTTCCTGTACTACTTGGTGTTTAGGAGGAGCCTGTCGGGACGATACCTCGTATCATCTCCCTTGTTGGGCGATGCGGCCGGAGCAGGTGTGTCACTCTCCATCATCTCCGGAAGAAGATCTCCCGAGGAGGAGGACGATTGAGAAGCACCAGGCGTTAACCTGCGTGGATGAACATATATTGGATGATTACTTCACTAATAGGAAAAGAATGAGGTGCGTTCAAAGTACCCCAGCCTCCGCACGCTTGCCCTTGGGCAAAAGGACTTTGGTTTCCCTGAACGCAGCCGCCTGGTACGGTGTCGGAATCAGCAGTCTCGTCAGCAGGTCGGTCGCAGGGCCTTCGGGAAGAGGCGCCGGACACCAGATTAGCACCGCTTTATTTATCCAGTCTTGTACAGGGACAGGTTGTTTAGTATCTTGATTAAGAGATGTCTGAATGGAAGGCGCTCAGATATCGAGTACTTACCAAAGTGCCCGGATGATTGCAGTCAAGGCCAACATCTTCGGTGGTGTCCGGCCATTGCTCTCGTTCCCCGAAATATAATTTCCACATTCCTTCATGCGTAGTGCCGAAGAAATGGTGTAGAGTCCGCCGCCCTTCTGAGTTAAACTCCCACATACGAAGAGGCCGCAGCTGACATGGCAGGATCCGATGGACCAACATTATTTGAACAACGGTCACAAGATCGATGCCCTTCTCGGTAAGGCTTCGGATGCGACTTTGCAGAGTCCGCACTTCATCAATGGATCCCCAGTCCAATCCCTTATTGACCCACAAAGCGAGCTGAATTGGAGGGCCGGGTCGGAACGCAGGTGTTGCCGCCTACTTGGGGCCCCGCGGCTCGTTGATATAAAACCACCCCTTCTACCATGGGTTGGAAGATTTGGCGAAAGATCCTTCGGGCCAAACAGCGCCGGCCAGCTTGCCTACTATGACGCTGCCGCACTCTTCCTGCTACTCCTTTGCCACCTGCGGCCTCACATCAAAGGTCTTGAGCCACAAACCAAAGTGTGGACGAGTCCGGAGTAAGGCCTCACACGTGACGATAAATGTCAAGATGAGGAGAATAGAGTCCGGGGCCAGATCGTGAAAATCTAGCCCGTAGTAGAACATGAGCCCCCGGACGAAGGGGTTAAGCGCGAACCCTAGCCCATGAAGAAAGTGGGATACAAATACTACCCTCTCACCAGATCTGGGGGTCGGTGTGTGATACGTCCATTTTGCATCATGCTTTTATAGATATTTATTGCATTATGGGCTGTTATTACACATTATGTCACAATACTTATGCCTATCCTCTCTTATTTTACAAGGTTTTCATAAAGAGGGAGAATGCCGGCAGCTGGGATTTTGGGCTGGAAAAGGAGCAAATATTAGAGACCTATTCTGCACAGCTCCAAATGTCCTGAAACTTCATGGAAGACGTTTTCAGAATATATAAAAAATACTCAGCGGAAGAAATTCACCAGGGGGGGCACACCCTACCCATGAGGGCGGGGGCGTGCCCTACCTCCCTGGGCGCGCCCCCTACCTCGCGGGCCCCCTGGTGGCCCTCCGGTGGCCATCTTCTGCTATATGAAGTCTTTCGATGGGAAAAAATAATAAGCAATCTTCTCGGACGAAACTCCGCCGCCACGAGGCAGAACCTTGGCGGATCCAATCTAGGGCTCCGGCAGAGATGTTCTGCCGGGGAAACTTCCCTCCCGGAGGGGGAAATCATTGCCATCGTCATCACCAACGCTCCTCTCATCGGGAGAGGGCAATCTCCATCAAACATCTTCATCAGCACCGTCTCCTCTCAAAACCCTAGTTCATCTCTTGTATCCAATTCTTGTCTTCAAGTCCGGGATTGGTGCTAGTAGGTTGCTAGTAGTGTTAATTACTCCTTGTAGTTGATGCTAGTTGGTTTAATTGGTGGAAGATCATATGTTCAGATCCTATATGCATATTAATACCCCTCTGATTATGAACATGTTTATGCTTTCTGAGTAGTTACGTTTGTTCCTGAGGACATGGGAGAAGTCTTGCTATTAGTAGTCATGTGAATTTGGTATTCGTTCGATATTTTGATGAGATGTATGTTGTCTATCCTCTAGTGGTGTTATGTGAACGTCGACTACATGACACTTCACCATTGTTTGGGCCTAGAGGAAGGCATTGGGAAGTAATAAGTAGATGATGGGTTGCTAGAGTGACAGAAGCTTAAACCCTAGTTTATGCGTTGCTTCGTAAGGGGCTGATTTGGATCCATATGTTTCATGCTATGGTTATGTTTACCTTAATACTTTTGTTGTAGTTGAGGATGCTTGCAATAGAGGTTAATCATAAGTGGGATGTTTGTCCAAGTAAGGGCAGCACCCAAGCACCGGTCCACCCACATACCAAATTATCGAAGTACCGAACGCGAATCATATGAACGTGATGAAAACTAGCTTGACGATATTCCCATGTGTCCTCGGGAGCGCTTTACATCATATAAGAGTTTTTCCAGGCTTGTCCTTTGCTACAAAAAGGATTGGGCCACCTTGCTGCACCTTATTTACTTTTGTTTCTTCTTGCTTGTTACAAATTATCCTATCACAAAACTATCTGTTACTACTTATTTCAGTACTTGCAGAGAATACCTTGCTGGAAACCGCTTATCATTTCCTTCTACTCCTCGTTGGGTTCGACACTCTTAATTATCGAAAGGACTGTGATAGATCCCCTACACTTGTGGGTCATCAAGAATCTTTTCTGGCGCTGTTGTCGGGGAGTGAAGTGCCTTTGGTAGGTGGAATTTGGTAAGGAAAATTTTATATAGTGTGCTTAAATTTACTATCACTTGATACTATGGAAAGTAATCCTCTGAGGGGCTTGATTGGGGTATCTTCACCCCGACCAGTAGAGCAAAGAGTTGCTCCTAAACCTAATGAAAATGAAAATGAAAATGAAAATGTTCCCTTTGAAATTCCTTCGGGTATGATAGAAAAACTGCTAGCTAATCCTTTTTTAGGAGATGGAACAAAACATCCTGATGAGCATCTGATATATATGTGGATGAAGTTTGTGGATTATTTAATCTTGCAGGTGTACCCGAAGATGTTGTTAAGAAGAAGGTATTCCCTTAATCTTTGAGGGGAGATGCATCAACATGGTATAAGCTATGTGATGATTTGGGGTCTTGGAATTACAAATGATTGAAATTGGAATTTCATCAGAAGTTTTATCCTATGCATCTTGTTCATCGTGATCGCAATTATATATATAATTTTTGGCCTCGCGAAGGAGAAAGCATCGCTCAAGCTTGGGGGAGGCTTAAATCAATGTTATATTCATGCCCCAATCATGAGCTCTCAAGAAAAATGATTATTCAAAAATTTTATGGTCAGCTTTCTGATAACAATCACACCATGCTTGATACTTCTTGTGCTGGCTCTTTTATGATGAAGACTATTGAATTCAAATGGGATTTATTGGAAAGAATTAAACGCAACTCTGAAGATTGGGACCTCGACAAAGGTAAGGAGTCAGGTATGACACCTATGTTTGATTGTGTTAAATCTTTTATGGATACCGATGTTTTCCGTAAATTTAGCACTAAATATGGACTTGACTCTGAGATAGTAGCTTCTTTCTGTGAATATTTTGCTACTCATGTTGATCTCCCCAAGGAGAAGTGGTTTAAATATCATCCTCCCATAGAAGTAAAAGTAGCTACACCTATTAAAGTTGAAGAAAAGATTATCACTTATAATGATCCTATTGTTCCTACTTCTTATGTTGAGAAACCACCTTTTCCTGTTAGGATAAAGGATCATGCGAAAGCTTCAACTGCGGTTCGTAAAAGCAATATTAAAACTTATACACCTCATGAGAAAATTAAAGTTGAAACTGATATTGCTATTGTTAAAAATCTCTTGTCTGATAATATTGATGGGCATGTTATTCATTTCCTTGATGAGACTGCTAGAATTGCTAAACCATGTACTAAAGATAAAAACAGACCTGTGGTAGGCATGCCTGTTATTTCTGTTAAAATAGGAGATCATTGTTATCATGGCTTATATGATATGGGTGCTAGTGCTAGCGCAATACCTTATTCCTTATACAAAGAAATTATGCATGATATTGCACCTGCTGAGATAGAAGATATTGATGTCACAATTAAACTTGCCAATAGAGATACTATTTCACCAATGGGAATTGTTAGAGATGTTGAAGTCTTGTGTGGGAAAACTAAATATTCTACTGATTTTCTTGTTCTTGGTTCCCCACAAGATAGCTTTTGTCGCATTATTTTTGGTAGACCTTTCTTAAATACTGTTAATGCTACCATACATTGCAAAAGGGATGTTGTTACTATTGGTATAGATGATATGACTCATGAATTTAATTTCTCTAAATTTAGTAGACAACACCATGAAGAAGAATCACCTAGTAAGGATGAAATCATTGGTCTTGCTTCTATTGTCGTACCTCCTAGTGATCCTTTAGAACAATATTTGCTAGACCATGAAAATGATATGTCTATGAATGAAAGAAGATAAATAGATCAAGTATTGTTTAAACAGGAACCTATTCTGAAACACAATTTGCCCGTTGAAATCCTAGGGGATCCTCCTCCACCCAAGGGTGATCCCGTGTTTGAGCTTAAACCGTTGCCTGATACTCTTAAATATGCTTATCTTGATGAGAAAAAGATATATCATGTTATTATTAGTGCTAACCTTTCAGAACATGAAGAAGAGAGATTATTGAAAACTCTGAAGAAGCACCATGCTGCTATTGCGTATACTCTTGATGATCTGAAGGGCATTAGTCCCACTCTATGTCAACATAAAATTAATTTGGAAGAAGATGCTAAACCAGTTCATGATCATCAACGATGGCTGAATCCTAAAATGAAAGAAGTGGTAAGAAAGGAGATACTAAAGCTCCTTGAGGCAGGTATAATTTATCATGTTGCTGATAGTCAGTGGGTAAGTCCTGTCCATTGTGTCCCTAAGAAGGGAGGTATTACTGTCGTTCCTAATGATAAAGATGAATTGATCCCTCAAAGAATTATTACCGGTTATAGGATGGTAATTGATTTACGCAAATTAAATAAGGCTACTAAAAAGGATCATTACCCCTTACCTTTTATCGATCAAAAGCTAGAAAGATTATCTAAACATACACATTTTGCTTTCTAGATGGTTATTCTGGTTTCTCTCAAATACCTGTGTCGGCTAAGGATCAATCAAAGACTACTTTTACTTGCCCTTTTGGTACTTTTGCTTATAGACGTATGCCTTTTGGTTTATGTAATGCACCTGCTACCTTTCAAAGATGCATGATGGCTATATTCTCTGACTTTTGTGAAAAGATTTGTGAGGTTTTCATGGACGATTTCTCCGGCTATGGATCTTCTTTTGATGATTGATTAAGCAACCTTTATTCAGTTTTGCAGAGATGTGAAGAAACTAATCTTGTCTTGAATTGGGAAAGTGCCACTTTATGGTTAATGAAGGTATTGTCTTGGGGCATAAAGTTTCTAAAAGAGGTATTGAAGTTGATAAAGCCAAGGTTGATGTTATTGAAAATATGCCATGTCCCAAGGACATCAAAGGTATAAGAAGTTTCCTTGGTAATGCCGGTTTTTATAGGAGGTTCATTAAGGACTTCTCAAAAATCTCTCTGCCTCTGACTAATTTATTACAAAAACATATACCATTTGTCTTTGATGATGATTGTGTATAAGCATTGAAATACTTAAGAAAGCATTGATCTTTGCACCTATTGTTCAGCCACTTGATTGGAATTTACCCTTTGAAATTATGTGTGATGCTAGTGATTATGCTGGAGGTGCTGTCCTAGGGCAAAGAGTTGATAAGAAACTAAATGTTATTCAATATGCTAGTAAAACTCTAGACAATGCTCAGAGAAATTATGCTACTACTGAAAAGGAATTCTTAGCAGTTGTATTTGCTTGTGATAAGTTCAGACCTTATATTGTTGATTCTAAAGTAACTATTCACACTGATCATGCTGCTATTAAATATCTTATTGAAAAGAAAGATGCTAAACCTAGACTTATTAGATGGGTTCTCTTGCTACAAGAATTTGACTTACATATTGTTGATAGAAAGGGAGCTGAGAACCCCGTTGCAGACAACTTGTCTAGGTTAGAAAATGTGCTTGATGACCCACTACCTATTGATGATAGCTTTCTTGCTGAGAAATTAAATGTTATAAATGCTTCTCATACTGCTCCATGGTATGTTGATTATGCTAATTACATTGTTGCTAAATTTATACCACCTAGTTTCACATACCAGCAAAATAAAAAGTTCTTCCATGATTCGAGGCATTACTTTTGGGATGACCCACATCTTTATAAAGAAGGAGTAGATGGTATTATTAGATGTTGTGTACCTGAGCATGAACAGGAACATATCGTACGCAAGTGTCACTCCGAAGCTTATGGAGGACACCATGCTGGAGATAGGACTGCACATAAGGTATTGCAATCTGGTTTTTATTGGCCTACTCTCTTCAAGGATGCCCGCAAGTTTGTCTTATCTTGTGATGAATGTCAAAGAATTGGTAATATTAGTAGACATCAAGAAATGCCTATGAACTATTCACTTGTTATTGAACCATTTGATGTTTGGGGCTTTGACTATATGGGACCCTTTCCTTCCTCTAATGGATATACTCATATTTTAGTTGCCGTTGATTATGTTACTAAGTGGGTAGAAACTATTCCATCTAGTAGTGCGGATCATAACACTTCTATTAAAATGCTTAAAGAAGTTATTTTTCCAAGGTTTGGAGTCCCTAGATATTTAATGACTGATGGTGGTTCACATTTTATTCATGGTGCTTTCCGTAAAATGCTTGCTAAATATGATGTTAATCATAGAATTGCATCCCCTTATCACCCACAGTCCAGTGGTCAAGTAGAATTGAGTAATAGAGAACTCAAATTAATTTTGCAAAAGACTGTTAATAGATCTAGAAAGAATTGGTCCAAGAAACTTGATGATGCATTATGGGCCTATAGAACTGCATATAAAAATTCTATGGGTATGTCTCCATATAAAATGGTCTATGGAAAAGCATGTCACTTACCTCTCGAACTAGAACACAAGGCATATTGGGCAATTAAAGAACTCAACTATGATTTTAAACTTGCCGGTGAGAAGAGGTTATTTGATATTAGCTCACTTGATGAATGGAGAACCCAAGCCTATGAGAATGCCAAATTATTTAAAGAAAAGGTTAAAAGATGGCATGACAAAAGGATACAAAAGCATGAGTTTAATGTAGGTGACTATGTATTGCTATACAACTCTCATTTAAGATTTTTTGCAGGAAAACTTCTCTCTAAATGGGAAGGTCCTTACGTTATCGAGGAGGTCTATCGTTCCGGTGCCATAAAAATCAACAACTTCGAAGGCACAAATCCGAATGTGGTGAATGTCAAAGGATCAAACATTATATCTCAGGTAATCCCATTAATGTTGAAACCAATGTTATTGAAACCGTAACCCCGGAGGAATACATAAGGGAAACTTTCCGGAATGTTTCAGACTCCGAAAAGGAACATGTATGTGGTACGGTAAGTAAACCGACTCCAAAACAGTATTTAAGGCAATATTTCTCCGTTTTGGAATATTTAGAAAAATAGAAAAATAAGAAGTTGTCCGGGAAGGACACGAGGCCTCCACGAGGGTGGAGGGCGCGCCCTACCCTACTCTGCGCGCCCCCTACCTTGTGGGCACCTCGTGTGCTCTCCGGACTCCGTTTTCATACACGACACGTATTTTGGTCGGTAAAAATTCATTATATAATCTTCCGGGGGTTTTGACTCCCGTATCACGCAAAAATCTCTTGTCTTTGTTTCGAGCTGTTTTTCTGACAGATCCAGGTCACCATGTCATCTTCAAGTGCCCCAAAGGACTAGTTCTTCGAGAAGGTCATCAACCCCTACCTCGCAGAAGTGCTGCAACACCCTCAAACCATTGAGATGCGTGAGGGGTTGTTACACATCCGCGATGCTGAGGGACCAAGGAAGACCAAAAGCACGGAGGCCAGGCTCGAGGCATTGGAGCAAGAAGTTTTCAAGTGTCAGGAGATGGTGGAGCGTGGACTTGATTCCAGTCACATTATGATCACGGAGTTCACCAACAACCACAAGCTGGACGTCAAGGACATTGGGGAGGCCATCTTCAAGCTTCATGAGAAAATCGAGTACCTCCAAGCCCAGATTTATGACCTGCAAAACCAAAACTGTGAGTATGAATATAGATTCAAGAGGATGAGTTTGGCTGCAGATTTGAGGTTTCAGGAGACTCGATCATCCTTCTATGATGGTGAACCTATGCCCTAGAAGAAGGACGACAAGCCTACGCCATCAACAAAACCACCTTCTTCATCAACAAAGGAGACATAATCACATGGGTATGGGCACTCCCTGTAACATCCCAAATTTGCAATTTGGAATGTTATACACTAGATCATCATGCATATCATATTTTCATGCATTTTGGTTGATCCTAGAAATTTCACGCAACTCAAGGACCCACGGAGAGAGTTGGAGATTTCGTTATTTTTTTCATATTTGAGTTCTCTCAAATTTTGGAAAAGAGGATCATTTGATTTATTTATTTCATCTTCAATTATTTTTCCAATATCAAAAAAATGAGAGAGGGAATAATATGACTTTCCCAAAGTTAGGAAAAATGAAGATTTAATGAATAAGTCAAGTTTTGGTTTGCCGGAGTTCTTTTGCGTTTTTTTTTGGATAGGGAAAAGTGCGCAAACCTCTGCAGAGTGTACAAACTAATCATGATTAGCCGTGTCCCCGGTTATGGACAACTTGAGTATCTAGTACTTGAATATCATGTGAATCTCAACATGTTACTCTAATTAATATTAATGGGTTTTAATTACTTAATTGGGATCGGAATGCTGTCAACCATTCTCGATGTTTAACAACTACCATGATAGTTAAATAAATTTATTCCTTTGCAGTAGGGAAAAACTGGCTTTACGCAAAACTGTAACCATAGAGCTTTCCACCAGCCATATATGCATGTAGTATAGCTGTTTCATTCCATTACTCTCTATGTGTTACATTGCCAGCATATTCCATGTGCTGACCCGTTTTCGGGCTGCAACTTCTCATGTTGCAGACTTTTCAGACGAGTAAGGTGCTTTTAGGTCGTGGTTCTATACTCAGTGATGCCGTTGGAGTTGATGGACCCATTTATCTTCCGAGTCTTCCGCTGTTATCGTTATTAGATGGCCTTAAGCCATATTTATTTATTGTAATAAGTTCTCTTTGAGACAACGATGTAATAAGTGTGTGATCGCCACTCTGCTATAAATCCTTCGATGTACTATGTGGTGTCAGCATTACTGATCCAGGGATGACACCGGAGCACAGTAGACTTGATCCATTCGGGTCGGGTCGCTACAGAGATGGTATCAGAGCACACGCTGACTGTAGGACACGACCACTAAGTTAAAGCCATAGATCACCATTCTCTTCTCATTTTCTAACTCCTCATCTTTTCTACTCTTTTAGGATGACGAACGCGAAGATTAAGTACGCTCAACCGGATGAAGGCACACCATTTGGATTTCACCTGAAGGAAGTCACCAAGTACCTGAACATTGGATTACCAAGCTTCACGAGAACCTTCAACGCCACTCTGCCTGAAGAGGAGCGCTGGAAGATTCAAGCTCACGTTCCGGGAAGGACATTCGCGCCAATCACGAAGCCTATAGATAGTGTTTTCAATGCACCAACCTGGAGTCTGGGAAGGAGCATGGCAGCTCATATCACCATGGGACGCATTGGAGAAGTTTATTAAGAAGACCTCAAGGACACTATCTACCAGATTTGCGGACGCCGAGATGAACAATGGGAGTTAGTCAGCACCAAGAAGGATAGATCCATTGCATCTTTCATCCAGGAGTTAAACCAGCACATTCGATGCCACGAGAACCAGATGTGAAATGATATGATAGAGTTGAAGAATGCGAAGGCAAGGATCATCGAGCTAGAAGGAGAACTGAAGTCTACACGCAAGGACTACATGGACGAGATCGTAGCTCTAGCGAGACACAATGGCGATCTTAAGCAGGAGATTGAAGAACTCAAGAGGAAGTTATCATCTAAGGAGGAAGACGAGTACATCGCCTCTCCGGACAACTACATCATCATCAACGACACCGACTCGGATCCAAGTGAACCCGACTTTGAAGACGAAGCTGGAGCAGATATCATGGAGTCTTCCACCGGTTCAAATTTCTAGATGACCACCAGATAGTAGTAGCATTTCCCCCCTGTAAACATTATAGTCGAGCACTTTTGCGATAGTTTTAGACCGATTGTAAGCCCTTGTTTGATTGAATGAAGTGATTTTGTGTCCATTTTCTCATGTGCATTGGGGTAGTGTTTTCCCTTTAGACCTCACTCTATTCTTAATTCTCGTCTTTTCTAAACCCTCAGATGCCTTCGAGACGTGACAATGGATTCCCACCAGAGCTCACTCAGTTGATCCAGTAGCAGAATCAATTGATGCAGATGTTAGTCCAGAACCAGCAGAACAACAACAACAACCCACCACCACCACCACCACCTGTTGACCACTTAGCCCGTTTCCTTAGGCTGAATCCGCCGGTGTTTTCCAGTAGCACTGAGCCAATAGCAGCAGACGATTGGCTCCGCAAGATAGGAAGGGAGTTGACCATTGCAGGATGCACGGATGGTGAGAAAGTGAAGTTTGCCGCTCACCAGCTTGACGGACCCGCGGCAGCATGGTGGGAGAATTTCACAGCCACTTACCCAGTTGACACTGTCACATGGGATCAGTTTCAGCAAGCTTTCCACACTGCCCATGTTTCAGCAGGAGCTATGGCCATGAAGAAGCGTGAGTTTCGCAACTTACGCCAAGGAGGAAGGACAGTTGGCCAGTACGTTGACGATTTCAGCAAGTTAGCACGTTATGCCCCAGATGACGTTGCTATGGATGCAGCTAAGCAGGAGAAGTTTCTGGAAGGACTGAATGATGAACTAAGCATGCAGTTGATGGTAGCGAGTTTCAACAACTACCAGGAGTTGGTAGATCCTGCCATCATGATTGAAGGGAAGCAACAGCAGATTGAGAACCGCAAGAGGAAATATGGACAGGGGAAGTATAACTCTGGAGCCCAGCAGAAGCCCCGTTTTGCCCCTAAACCGGGATTTCAGTTTCACACACCCATGGAGGAGGTAGCTCGCACAACCATAATGGCCACAAGAATGGTAATGGGAATGGAGGAAGCAACGGCCAGAACCGGACCACCCCATCGACCCCAACCAAGAGAGACCTGAGTCAAGTCACCTGTTTCAAGTGTTCCAAGACCGAACATTATGCCAATGAATGTCCTGAAGGCCAGAATGGAAATGGCAATGGAAGCTCTGGGAAAAAGCTGAACCCTTTCAATAGGGGACAGGTGAACCACGTTAATGTGGAGGAGGTTGAAGATCAGCCCGATGCAGTAATCGGTAGGTTTTTGGTTAAGTCATTTACCGCACTCGTTCTTTTCGATACTGGTGCATCGCATTCATACATATCAAGGGGATTTGTGGAAAAGTATAGCCTGCCCACTAGGGTTCTTAAAACACCTATGCTAGTAAGCTCGCCAGGAGCAGAGTACATGGCCAAACAAGGATGTTTCCAAGTACCATTAAGTATAGGAAGGCATGTTTTCCCAACAGATTTAATTATTCTGGAATCCCAAGGTCTGGATGTGATTCTTGGTATGGATTGGCTGTCGATGTATGGAGGAAACATCGATTGCGCCAGTAAGACAATTTTGCTTACCACACCAGAAGGAAGAAGGATCAAGTATGTATCCCGGCATGTGCCAAACAGGACACAAGTAAACTGCCTAACAGGAGTTGTGCAAGAAGAAGTACCAGTGGTAAAGGATTTTCCTGATGTATTTCCTAAGGCATTACCAGGCATGCCACCGGATAGAGACATTGAGTTTTTGATTGAGTTATTGCCAGGTACAGGCCCAATATCGAAGCAACCGTACCGGATGCCAGCAAAGGATTTGGTGGAAATTAAGAATCAGATTAAGGAGTTATTGGATAAAGGTTACATTCGCCCAAGTTTTTCGCCTTGGGGATCACCCGTACTTCTAGTGGAAAAGAAGGATGGATCATTAAGGATGGTTGTAGATTATCGGGGATTGAATGAAGTAACCATCAAGAACAAGTACCCACTGCCAATGATCAACGATCTATTTGATCGGTTGCAAGGAGCTAAAGTGTTTTCCAAGATCGATTTTCGATCAGGGTACCATCAATTGAAGATTCGGGAGCAGGACATACCTAAGACAGCATTCACCATGAGATATGGACTGTATGAGTATACCGTTATGTCATTTGGATTGACTAACGCACCTGCCTATTTTATGAACCTGATGAACAAAGTGTTTATGGAGTTTTTGGATAAGTTCGTCGTAGTGTTCATTGATGACATCCTGGTTTATTCAAAGAATGAAGAGGAGCATAAGGAACATTTGCGTTTGGTTTTGGAGAAACTAAGGGAACATCAGTTATACGCCAAATTCAGCAAATGTGAGTTTTGGTTGAAGGAAGTTGGATTCCTTGGACACGTTATATCCGGAGAAGGTATAGCAGTTGACCCCACTAAGGTTGAGACCGTAACCGAATGGGAATCACCAACGACAGTTCGAGAGATCCAGAGTTTTCTTGGACTCGCAGGATACTACCGGAGGTTCATTGAGAACTTTTCAAAGATTGCAAAGCCTATGACTGAATTGTTGAAGAAGGATACTAAGTTCAATTGGACTGAGGAATGTGAGGCTAGTTTCCAGGAATTGAAGAAACGCTTGGTTACCTCACCAGTATTGATTTTGCCAGATCAGACCAAGGATTATGAGGTGTATTGCGACGCTTCACGTCGAGGACTTGGAGCAGTGCTTATGCAGGAAGGGAGAGTTGTTTCGTATGCTTCACGGCAACTGAAGCCTCATGAGTTGAATTATTCCACGCATGATTAGGAGTTAGCAGCCGTAGTGCATGCATTGAAAACGTGGAGACATTTCCTCATTGGAAATCATTGTGAGGTGTACACGGATCACAAGAGTTTGAAGTACATTTTCACGCAGAAGGAGTTGAACCTCAGACAAAGGAGATGGTTGGAGCTCATCAAGGATTATGACATGAGATTGCATTACCATCCCAGAAAAGCTAATGTGGTAGCTGACGCATTGAGCCGTAAGAGCCATGTCAACACCCTAATGACGGGAGAAGTACCAAAGGAGTTAGAAGAAAACCTTCGTGAGCTATGTTTGGAAATAGTTCCGAGAGGCTATGTAGCAACATTGGAGATTCAGTCAACATTGATGGATAAGATCAGAGAAGCTCAGAAATCTGACAAGGAGATTGCTGCTATAAAAGAGAAATTGAGCGAAGGAAAAGCAAAGGGATTTCGTGAGGATGAGCATGATACCTTATGGTTTGAGGACCGTGTTTATGTGCCCAATGTCCCGGAGATCAGGAAGTTGATTTTGCACGAGGCACATGATTCACCGTATTCGATTCACCCAGGGAATACCAAGATGTAATTGGATTTGAAGGAAACATTCTGGTGGACCGGAATGAAGAAGGATATTGCAGCATATGTAGCAGTTTGAGACGTATGTCAGAGAGTAAAGGCAGAGCATCAGAAGCCAGCAGGATTGTTACAACCATTGCCAATACCCGAATGGAAGTGGGATAAGATAGGCATGGATTTTATCACAGGACTACCCAGGACGAAAGGAGGCTATGACTCGATATGGGTAGTAGTTGATCGTTTGACAAAGGTAGCACATTTCATTCCAGTTAAGACCACTTACACCAGTGCTAAGTTGGCAAAGATATACATGACTAGGATCATTTGTTTGCATGGAGTTCCGAGGAGTATCGTATCAGATAGAGGAACTCAATTTACCTCAAAATTTTCGAATCAGTTGCATGAAACTTTAGGAACCAGACTAGAGTTCAGCACAGCTTTTCACCCGCAGACAGATGGACAGACCGAGAGAGTCAATCAGATTTTGGAAGATATGCTGAGAGCTTGTGCACTAGATTATGGATCTAGCTGGGACGATAACTTTCCGTATGCGGAGTTTTCTTATAACAACAGTTACCAAACCAGTTTGAAGATGGCACCTTTCGAAGCTTTATACGGAAGGAGGTGCAGGACACCGTTGTCATGGGACGAAGTTGGAGACCGTCAATTATTTGGACCAGATTTGATTAAGGAGTCTGAACGGAAAGTTAAGTTGATTCGCGATAGGCTCAAGGTAGCCCAGTCCAGGCAGAAGAGCTACGCAGATTCAAAACGCAAGGAGACAGTTTACGAAACTGGAGACAGAGTTTACCTTCGAGTATCCCCACTTCGAGGAGTTAAGCGCTTTGGAGTTAAGGGAAAATTAGCACCGCGCTTCGTTGGACCGTACAAGATCTTGCAACGTATGGGAGAAGTCGCTTATAAGTTGGAATTACCAGAGGAGCTGTCAGGAGTTCATGATGTATTCCATGTTTCTCAGCTGAAGAAATGTCATGCCGAGATGGCGGAGGTACCGCTAAGAGATACCGTGCCACTCGAAGTGATTCAGTTGAAGGACGACTTAACGTATGAGGAGAAGCCAGTCAAGATTCTCGATTATGCCAGCAGAGTTACCCGCAGCAAGGTTATCAAGTTTTGCAAAGTTCAGTGGAACCACCACTCAGAGGATGAAGCCACCTGGGAAAGAGAAGAATATTTGCTCAAGGACCACCCTCACCTATTTTCTAGCCAACCCGAATCTCGAGGGCGAGATTCATCTTAAGGGGGGTAGGTTTGTAACATCCCAAATTTGCAATTTGGAACATTATACACTAGATCATCATGCATATCATATTTTCATGCATTTTGGTTGATCCTAGAAATTTCACGCAACTCAAGGACCCATGGAGAGAGTTGGAGATTTCGTTATTTTCATATTCGAGTTCTCTCAAATTTTGGAAAAGAGGATCATTTGATTTATTTATTTCATCTTCAATTATTTTTCCAATATCAAAAAAATGAGAGAGGGAATAATATGACTTTCCCAAAGTTAGGAAAAATGAAGATTTAATGAATAAGTCAAGTTTTGGTTTTGCCGGAGTTCTTTTGCGTTTTTTTTTGGATAGGGAAAAGTGCGCAAACCTCTGCAGAGTGTACAAACTAATCATGATTAGCCGTGTCCCCGGTTATGGACAACTTGAGTATCTAGTACTTGAATATCATGTGAATCTCAACATGTTACTCTAATTAATATTAATGGGTTTTAATTACTTAATTGGGATCGGAATGCTGTCAACCATTCTCGATGTTTAACAACTACCATGATAGTTAAATAAATTTATTCCTTTGCAGTAGGGAAAAACTGGCTTTACGCAAAACTGTAACCATAGAGCTTTCCACCAGCCATATATGCATGTAGTATAGCTGTTTCATTCCATTACTCTCTATGTGTTACATTGCCAGCATATTCCATGTGCTGACCCATTTTCGGGCTGCAACTTCTCATGTTGCAGACTTTTCAGACGACGAGTAAGGTGCTTTTAGGTCGTGGTTCTATACTCAGTGATGCCGTTGGAGTTGATGGACCCATTTTTCTTCCGAGTCTTCCGCTGTTATCGTTATTAGATGGCCTTAAGCCATATTTATTGTAATAAGTTCTCTTTGAGACAACGATGTAATAAGTGTGTGATTGCCACTCTGCTATAAATCCTTCGATGTACTGTGTGGTGTCAGCATTACTGATCCAGGGATGACACCGGAGCACAGTAGACTTGATCCATTCGGGTCGGGTCGCTACACTCCCCTTGGCAACTACCAAGCTTGGGGGAATGCCCTGGTATCGTATCACCATCACTTTTATCTTTACCGTTTCCTTAGCTCTATCCTTTTGGTAATATCTTGATCTAGTAGAATATAAGTTTTTAGTATGATCTAGTTGTGAGTTTTGCTTTATTATCCTCCTATGCAATCGAGTCAGTGAGCTAGATAATAAAGATTAGTGTTGAGTCAAGGGCTTGATTATTTTGCCATGATCCTAAGTGAATAAAAGAAAAGAGAAAGAATAAAAATAAACAAAGAGATCATATGAATCTTATGGAGAGTAATGAGCTCACATAGAAAAAGTATGATGAATAACAGTTGTTGAGGGTTGACAAACATAGTCTTGGTCATCGTTGCAATTAATAGGAAGTAATAAACAAAGAGAGGTCTTCACATATAAATATACTATCTTGGACATCTTTTATGATTGTGAGCACTCATTAAAGTATGACATGCTAAGGAGTTGACGTTCGACAAGGAAGACAACGTAATGGGTTATGTTTTCTTACATCCGAGATTAATTATATTGTCTTGGATCCTCCAACATGTTGAGCTTGCCTTTCCCCCTCATGCTAGCAAAATTCACTGCACCAAGTAGAGATACTACTTGTGCTTCCAAATACCCTTAAACCAGTTTTGCCATAAGAGTCCACCATACCTACCTATGGATTGAGTAAGATCCTCCAAGTAAGTTGTCATCAGTGCAAGAAATAAAAATTGCCCTCTAAATATGTATGACTTATTATTGTGGGAGAAAATAAGCTTTATACGATCGTCTGATATGGAAGAAATAAAAGCGACAGACTGCATAATAAAAGTCCATATCACAAGTGGCAATATAAAGTGACGTTCTTTCGCATTAAGATTTTGTGCATCCAATCATAAAAGCGCATGAAAACCTCTGCGTCCCTCTACGAAGGGCCTATCTTTTACTTTTATCTCCTACCTTGCATAAGAGTCATGGTGATCTTCACCCCTCCTTTTTATATTTTATCCTTTGGCAAGCACAGTATGTTGGAACGATCCTGGTATATATGGCTAATTGGATGTGAGTTTTCATGAACTATTATTGTTGACATTACCCTTGAGGTAAAACATTGGGAGGCAGAACAATAAGCCCCTATCTTTCTCTGTGTCCGATTAAAACTCCATACCCATAAGTATTGCGTGAGTGTCAGCAATTGTGAAAGACTATATGATAGTTGAGTATGTGGACTTGCTGAAAAGCTATTATACATTTACTCTTTCCTATGTTATGATAAATTGCAATTGCTTCAATGACTGAGATTATAGTTTGTTAGTTTTCAATGAAGTTTACGATTCATACTTGATATTGTGATTGAATTATTACTCTAGCATAAGAGATTATATGACAGGAATTATATAAGTTGATGTTCTAAGAATGATCATGATGCCCTCATGTCCGTATTTTATTTTTATCGACACCTCTATCTCTAAACATGTGGACATATTTTTCGATTTTGGCTTTCGCTTGAGGACAATCGAGGTCTAAGCTTGGGGGAGTTGATACGTCCATTTTGCATCATGCTTTTATATCGATATTTATTGCATTATGGGCTGTTATTACACATTATGTCACAATACTTATGCCTATCCTCTCTTATTTTACAAGGTTTTAATAAAGAGGGAGAATGCCGGCAGCTGGGATTCTAGGCTGGAAAAGGAGAAAATATTTGAGACCTATTCTGCACAGCTTCAAAAGTCCTGAAACTTCACGGAAGATGTTTTCAGAATATATGAAAAATACTCAGTGGAAGAAATTCACCAGGGGGCCACACCCTGCCCACGAGGGTGGGGGCGCGCCCTACCTCCGTGGGCGCGCCCCCCTACCTCGTGGGCCCCCTGGTGGCCCTTCGGTGGCTAATCTTTTGCTATATGGAGTCTTTCAATGGGAAAAAATAATAAGCAATCTTCTTGGACGAAACTCCGCCGCCACGAGGCGGAACCTTGGCGGATCCAATCTAGGGCTCCGGCAGAGCTGTTTTGTCGGGGAAACTTCCCTCCCGGAGGGGGAAATCATCGCCATCGTCATCACCAATGCTCCTCTCATCGGGAGAGGGAAATCTTCATCAACATCTTCTTCAGCACCATCTCCTCTCAAAACCCTAGTTCATCTCTTTTATCCAATTCTTGTCTTCAAGTCCGGGATTGGTGCTAGTAGTGTTAATTACTCCTTGTAGTTGATGCTAGTTGGTTTAATTGGTGGAAGATCATATGTTCAGATCCTATATGCATATTAATACCCATCTGATTATCAACATGTTTATGCTTTGCGAGTAGTTACGTTTGTTCCTGGGGACATGGGAGAAGTCTTGCTATTAGTAGTCATGTGAATTTGGTATTCGTTCGATATTTTGATGAGATGTATGTTGTCTCTCCTCTAGTGGTGTTATGTGAACATCGACTACATGACACTTCACCATTGTTTGGGCCTAGAGGAAGCATTGGGAAGTAATAAGTAGATGATGGGTTGCTAGAGTGACAGAAGCTTAAACCCTAGTTTATGTGTTGCTTCGTAAGTGGCTGATTTGGATCCATATGTTTCATGCTATGGTTAGGTTTACCTTAATACTTTTGTTGTAGTTGCGGATGCTTGCAATAGAGGTTAATCATAAGTGGGATGTTTGTCCAAGTAAGGGCAGCACCCAAGCACCGGTCCAGCCACATACCAAATTATCAAAGTACCAAACGCGAATCATATGAACGTGATGAAAACTAGCTTGACGATATTCCCATGTGTCCTCGGGAGCGCTTTACATCATATAAGAGTTTGTCCAGGCTTGTCCTTTGCTACAAAAAGGATTGGGCCACCTTGCTGCACATTATTTACTTTTGTTACTTGTTGCTTGCTACAAATTATCATATCACAAAACTATCTGTTACTACTTATTTTAGTACTTGCAAAGAATACCTTGCTGGAGACCGCTTATCATTTCCTTCTGCTCCTCGTTGGGTTCGACACTCTTACTTATCAAAAGGACTACGATAGATCCCGTACACTTGTGGGTCATCAGTATGACCTGCCCTTGTGCTGGAAGTCGATGAAAGATTTCCGAGGTCAGATACCTCGCCGCGCGGAGCTTCGCAATATCCTCCTCCGTGACAGAAGAAGCCACCCACCGGCCCTGATGGTTGGATCCGAACATGACTAGGGTTGGTGGTGATTGGAACCCGAGGGTTGGAACTTGGGGTGGCCGAGTGTCGGTGTCAAAACAGGAGGCGGGGGACACGATGTTTACCCAGGTTCGGGCCCTCTTGATGGAGGTAATACCCTACATCCTGCTTGATTGATCTTGATGATATGAGTATTACAGGAGTTGATCTACCACGAGATCGTAGAGGCTAAACCCTAGAAGCTAGCCTATGGTATGATTGTTGTTGTCCAACGGACTAAACCCTCCGGTTTATATAGACACCGGAGGGGGCTAGGGTTACACAGATTCGGTTACTAGGGAGGAGATCTACATATCCATATTGCCAAGCTTGCCTTCGACGCCAAGGAGAGTCCTATCCAGACACGGGACGAAGTCTTCAATCTTGTATCTTCATAGTCCAACAGTCCGGCCAAAGGATATAGTCCGGCTGTCCGGAGACCCCCTAATCCAGGACTCCCTTAGTAGCCCCCGAACCGGGCTTCAATGACGATGAGTCCGGCGCACAGATATGTCTTCAACATTGGAATGCGGGTTCTTCTCCAAATTCTAAATATCTGCTGAGTAGTGTCCGGCTCCCCATAAATGTGTACTTCTTGGCTTCTGCGCCCAATAAGGGCTATCTTCCACATGTCGAGCGAATGCGAGGAGCCAGGGCATTTTTACATTCACCAACCTAGCCATGTAAGTAAACTGTCTATTTAAAGAGACGGGGATTCTTAGATCCATACCACACCATCCTCCCACGGCGAGTATCCATCGGAGCGCGCTCGGAAAAATCCATTCCAACATGGCCGACCATCGCAGCTCCTCCTCCCGCTCCCACAGCCCTAAGCCCGGTGACTGGGAGAAGTGTTCCGTCCCGCACGGCCAATTAGTAGAGTTACAGACCAAGGGATTTCTCCTTCCAGCGTATATGGTCCCCGTTCGAGCCGGGCTTGCCACCTATAATGTCGGGGAGCAAGCGGGGAGCTTCCCCAATCCCTCTAAGGGGGAGCGGGTATGCCTTGTCCCTTATTTACTAAGGGGACTTGGATTTCCAATCCATCCGTTCCTCCACGGGCTCCTGGAGTTTTATGGCCTCCAGTTGCATAATTTCACCCCCGCTTCCATATTACACATCGCTGGTTATGTTTCCCTTTGTGAGCCGTTTCTGGGCTGCGAAGCTCATTTCGAGCTGTGGAAGAGGCTATTCTGCCTCGTGCCCCATTCATAGAAGGGGTCCATACATCAAGTGGGCAGAGCCAAAATATGGCGCATCGTCGAGACCGGATACCTGTCCGGTACCCCGAAGAAGATGTCCGAAGACTGGCCTTCGGAGTGGTTTTACATGGAGGATGCCCCCCTTCTAGATCCTATTCGGATGGGTCTTCCCGAGTTCGACAATGCCCCTTTGAATAAACGCCGAAGCTGGCGCCCACGGAGCCCTCGGGAGGAAGATAACGGAGAAGTCATTTACCTGATGGGCCGGATAGAAGCGCTGGCTCAATCAGGACTGACAATAATCGAGGTTATGTCAGTATGTATAATGCGAGGGGTGCAGCCACTTCAATATCGAGAACACCCCCTGTGGCACCTTAACGAGGAAGATGATGCCACCCGTTGTGGGCGTAAGGGACCGGACTCAGTTGCTGCTCTAGCAAAAAAATTGTCCGATTTGTTCAAGGGAGAGGAAGAGGAGTTCATCCGTATTAAGCCACGGGATGGATTCTCCATCTACAACCCCCCAAGCTGGGTGAGCTGTCACTTTTTACTCCCAACCTTCCCGCATTCTTTGTCATAAATACTCACCTTGCCGTTTCATGGCAGGAACTGCAAAAAGATGTAAGGGAGGTCAATATCCCACCTCCACAACCGGAGGACCCTGACCGGGCCCTCGATCCCGGACTTGAAGAGGATCCAGACATATTTGTGGAGCTAATTAACAGTACATTCTATCAATTGAGCTGCGATGATGCCATGGTGGCTGAGGGAGTCCTGGATTAGGGGGTGTTCGGATAGCCGGACTATACCTTCAGCCGGACTCCTGGACTATGAAGATACAAGATTGAAGACTTCGTCCCGTGTCCAGAAGGGACTTTCCTTGGCGTGGAAGGCAAGCTTGGTGATACGGATATGTAGATCTCCTACCATTGTAACCGACTTTGTGTAACCCTAACCCTCTCCGGTGTCTATATAAACCGGAGGGTTTTAGTCCGTAGGACAACATACAGAACAACAATGATACCATAGGCTAGCTTCTAGGGTTTAGCCTCTCCGATCTCGTGGTAGATCTACTCTTGTACTACCCATATCATCAATATTAATCAAGCAGGACGTAGGGTTTTACCTCCATCGAGAGGGCCCAAACCTGGGTAAAACTTCGTGCCCCTTTCCTCATGTTACCATCCGGCCTAGACGCACAGTTCGGGACCCCCTACCCGAGATCCGCCGGTTTTGACACCGACATTGGTGCTTTCATTGAGAGTTCCTCTGTGTCGTCACCGTTAGGCTTGATGGCTCCTACGATCATCAATAGCGATGCAGTCCAGGGTGAGACCTTCCTCCCCGGACAGATCTTCGTCTTCGGCGGCTTCGCACTTCAGGCCAATTCACTTGGCCATCTGGAGCAGATCGAAAGCTATGCCCCTGGCCGTCAGGTCAGATTTGGAAGTTTAAACTACACGGCTGACATCCGCGGGGACTTGATCTTCAACGGATTCGAGCCACTTCTGAGCGCGCCGCACTGTCATGACGAGCATGATATAGCTCTGCCGCCGAACAGTGCCCTGGAGGCCGCACCCGCATCGGCTTCGACCCTTAATTCGGAGCCAACTGCGCCGATCGAGGATGGTGGTTGGACGCCGCCTCGGGGGCTGCGATCCCAACGGCGATCGAGCTGAACCCCAGCTCTGCACTCTGTCAGACTCGTGACTCCAAGGAGCCGGACTCCTCTCCGGGCTCTGAACCCTACGCGCCCCTGCCGATCGAATCCGATTGGGCGCCGATCATGGAGTTCACTGCTGCGGACATCTTTTAGCACTCGCCCTTCGGCGATATTCTGAAGACACTAAAGTCTCTCTCTTTATCAGGAGAGCCCTGGCCGGACTACGGTCAGCAAGGTTGGGATACGGACAATGAAGAAATTCAAAACCCACCCACCACCCATGTAACACCCTCGATGCGACTATATCTCCCACGTGTCGAGGCACGACTTAGAGGCATAATCGCATTGAAGGCATATGTCGCAAGTTAGGCAATCTTCACAACATCCCATGTAATAGATAATAAAAGGGGAGATAACATAGTTGTCTTACACTCGCCACGTCAATCAAGTACATAAATAACACTACATCAACCAAACACTCATGGCCCGACTACGGCGCCAAAATAAAAGATAACCCAACATGCGACACGGTCCCGATCACCCCCAACTGGGCACCACTACTGATCATCAGGAAAAGAAACATAGTAACGTTGAGAGTCTTCCTCGAACTCCCACTTGAGCTCAAGCACGTCTCCTGGAGCGGAATAATCAGGCCCTGCATCTGGTTTAATAGTAATCTGTGAGCCATAGGGACTCAGCAATCTCGCATCCTCGCGATCAAGACTATTTAAGCTTATAGGTAAGGCAAGGTAAAAATATGTGGAGCTGTAGCAGGCGACTAGCAAAAATATGGTGGCTATCCTGTTCGCAAAAGAGAGCGAGAAGAGGAGGCAAAGCGCGAGCGAGAAACTAGAGAGCAACCTGCGCAAACATTACTCCAACACCGTGTTCGCTTCCCGGACTCCGTCGAGAAGAGGCCATCACGGTAACACACTCAGTTTATTCATTTTAATTAAGTTAAGGTTCAAGTTATCTACAACCGGACATTAACAAATTCCCATCTGCCCATAACCGTGGGCACGGCTTTCGAAAGTTCAAATCCCTGCAGGGGAGTCCCAACTTAGCCCATGACAAGCTCTCACGGTCAACGAAGGAATAGACCTCCTCCCAAGACGTTCCGATCAGACTTGGTATCTCGGTTCTTCAAGACACTTCGACAAGTTAAAACAAGACCAGCAACACCGCCCGAATGTGCCGACAAATCCCGATAGGAGCTCCACATATCTCTTTCTCAGTGCACACTCAGATAGGTTAAGCTACGAGTAAAACCAACCCTCGGGTTTCCCCAAGGTGGCCCCGAAGGCTGCCTGGTTCGAACCAACACTCAGAGGAGCACTGGCCCGGGGGGGGGGGTTAAAATAAGATGACCCTCGGGCTCCGGAAACCCAAGGGAAAAGAGGCTAGGTGGCAAATGGTAAAACATAGGTTGGGCATTGCTAGAAAAGCTTTAAACAAGGCGAACTATCAAGGGGTTCCCATTATAACCCAACCGCGTAAGGAACGCAAAATCCGGGAACATAACACCGATATGACGGAAACTAGGGCGGCAAGAGTGGAACAAAACACTAGGCGAGAGGCCGAGCCTTCCACCCTTTACCAACTATATAGATGCATTAAGATAACAAGATAATATAATGATATCCCAACAAGTAAATAAATGTTCCAACAAGGAACGGCCTTCAATCTTCACCTGCAACTAGCAACGTTATAAGAGGGGCTGAGCAAAGCGGTAACATAGCCAATCAATGGTTTGCTAGGACAATGGTGTGTTAGAGGTTTGACATGGCAATTTGGGAGGCTTGAAAGCAAGTGGTAGGCATCGTAGCAATGGCATAGCAAAAGAGCGAGCAAACTAGCATAGCAAAGATAGTAGTGATTTCGAGCGTATGATCATCTTGCCTGCATAGTTGTCAGAGTTGACTGGATCCCCGAAAGCAAACTCAACGGGCTCCTCGTTAGCGAACTCGTCTCCCGGCTCTACCCAAACAAGAAAAACAAGCAACAAGGACATAATCAACCACGTGCAAAGCTCAAACAATATGATGCAATGATGATATGCTATGCGGGATGCGATGCGGGATGCATATGCAAAATATGATAGGAAATGCAAGAACCTGGCCTCAACATGGAAATCCAAGTGTGCCACTGGAAAGATGAGATGAAATCACTTGAAAATGATATAAAGAACGCCGGAATCGGAGTTACGGTTTGGGAATGGCAAGCAATTCAAAAATGACACCGGTCTGCGATTTACAGCAAGTAGTTATCTAAATGCAATGAGATGAACATGCTACAGCACCCAAACATGACAACAAAATACATGGAAGGGATGCATTCAAGATTCTTAACAAAAGTCTAGCATTGAGCTACGGCCAATTCATCCATTAACAGGTTCAAACAAGCATGACAAAAATGCATATGGCAAACAGATCTCAGACTTAGTGAAATTAACACTTGTCTGGAATTTCAGATCAGGTAGCACACTTCGGAGCAACAAAACTATATGCTACAAGTCCTGAACATGGCAAAGTAAAGCATGGCAGCGAGCTACTCAAAGATCTTAACAAAAGTCCCTTAGTGACCTTGAGCCAAAAGGGATCAGAAAATACAATTGCAAGCATGTGAACATAGCAAAAACATAATCAGATCACAGACTTAGTGAAAACTGGAGCATGCTGAAACATAACTCAAGTAGGCATGTTTACGAGCTCGATGCACTCACTACAGAGCAAGTCATGATAAGCTAAGCATACATCCATCAAGAATACACAAAATGCAAGCTATACATGGCAAGCAGAATAGCATAGCATGCACGGATCAACTACAACATCATCGACAAAATTGCAAACAAGTTGACAATCTACCCAGATTCACAAAGTAGCAAAAGTAGAGCTCGATTGACTCAAGCTAGGGTGCTCCATAATTGCAAACAAAGATATGGATGGATAGAGAAATACAAGATTAACAAAACATCCTTACTGATCATCCTCCAAAGAGGCACGGATCACTAGGAAACAACATGAACATATGGCATCATGAGATAAACAGATCAAGGACTTAGTGGAAATGCTAAGTCCCTGAAAACAGAATTAACAAGTGCACCACTTTGCAAGCTTGTGCTAGTCACCACACACATCACAAAAATACATGGGTTGCACCTCTGGAAAGATGACAAAACCCTTAACAAAACATATGTAGAACTCATGGGCATATCATGCACACAATAATCATGGTAAAAATGACAAAAACCTAAATGGAGCAGCAGATCTGACAATTAACTCAAGTAGCCCTCTTCTAACAGCATTTCGGGCATCAAGATGAGCTCAAATGAAAATGATGCAATGGAATGAAAAGATGTACTCTGTGAGATGAACATTTTGATATGCTATATGCATGAATCGGAGCTACGGATGAGGAGTTACGGCATGATGAACATGGGCACTTGGGCTAGGAAAATCACGTTGACTTAGTGAAAAAAAATCAACCTAGGGTTTACTGTTCATCGGATCCGGATCTAGATCGGCGCACGGGAACCGAGGCATGCCGGAGCACTGTTCACCAGGGAGTCGCCGGAGTTGGTGGGGCTTGCCGGCGCGAGGGGAGGAAGAGGCCGGGGTGGCCGCGGCGCTCGCCGGCGTTGGCGGCGGCCGGAACGGGGTGGCGGGGCAGCGGTGGTGGCCGGCATCGAGTGGTGGCGGTGTCGGCTCCGGCGACGAGGCGGCGGGGCGGTGCCGGCGCGGTGGAGGCGGAGGAAGGCGGCCGGCTACGAGGGAGATGGAGGCGCGGGCGGCGGCGCAACCGGGCGGCGGGGCGAGGCGTCGTGGGCCTCGGGGGCCGGCCTTGGGCTCCCGGGCCGCGCGGTGGGAGGCGGCGGCGGCGTGGACACATGGCAGGCCCTCAGTGGCTGCGGGCGGCGGCGGCGGCGGTGTTTGTCCGGGCCGGGACGGACATGTCCGGGCGCGCGAGGGGTGGATCTAGGGTTTCGGAGGTAGAAGAGCGGGAATCTCGGAGGGGGTCTTTAAATAGGCATAGGAGGAGTTAGGAGAGTCCAAATGAGGTGCGGTTTTTGGCCACGCGGTCATGATTGAACGATCTAGATGATGGAGAAGGTTTAGGTGGGTTTTGGGCCAAATTGGAGGGGTGTTGGGCTGCAACACACACGAGGCCTTTTCGGTCCCTCGGTTAAGCGTTGGAGTACCAAACGAAGTCCAAATGATACGAAACTTGACAGGCGGTCTACCAGTGGTAAACCAAGGCCGCTTGGCAAGTCTCGGTCCAATCCAGAAATGTTAAATCCCCACACACGAAAGAAAGCTAGAAATGACCACCGGAGGAGAACGAAGCGTCGGAATGCAAAACGGACAACGGGGAAAATGCTCAAATGCCTGAGACGAACACGTATGCAAATGCAATGCACATGATGACATGATATGAGATGCATGACAATGACAACAACACACGGAGACAAAAAACCCGAACCCGAGAAAATAAAATAACTTAACGCCGGAAACGTCAAGAGTTGGAGTACAAATTGGGAAAGTTACATCCGGGGTGTTACAACACTCCACCACTACGAAAGGATCTTGTCCCGAGATCTAGGACTGAAAGAATGCCGGGTACTCAGAACGGAGTTGATCCTCGCATTCCCAGGTAGCATCACGGTCGGAATGGTGTGACCACTTGACTTTGAGAAATTTGATTGACTTGTTGCGAGTCTTGCGTTCAGTCTCTTCAAGAATAGCAACGGGGTGCTCACGGTAAGGGAGATCTTCTTGGAGCTCAATGTCCTCGAAGTTGACGGTGCGGTCAGGAGTCTTGAAGCACTTTCGGAGCTGAGAGACATGGAACACTTCATGAACATTTGCAAAATTTAAAGGAAGCTCGAGTTGATAGGCGAGGTCGCCTCTCTTGCTGACAATCTTGAAAGGTCCCACGTATCTGGGGGCCAGCTTCCCTTTGATACGGAAGCGACGAGTACCTTTCATAGGAGAGACGCGGAGGTAAACATGATCTCCGATCTCGGAAACCAAATCACGGTGCTTACTATCATAGTAGCTCTTCTGACGGGATTGGGCTGCTTTGAGGTTATCACGAATGACTTTGCACATTTCCTCTGCCTCTGTGATTAGGTCATTACCCAAAAGCTGACGTTCACCGGTTTCAGACCAGTTCAGAGGGGTATGGCACTTCCTGCCATACAGAATTTCAAATGGGGCCTTGCCCAAACTTGCTTGAAAACTGTTGTTGTAGGAGAATTCAGCATAAGGAAGACAATCCTCCCACTTCATGCCGAAGGAGATCACACAAGCCCTGAGCATATCTTCAAGAATCTGGTTGACACGCTCGACTTGACCGCTAGTTTGAGGATGGAAAGCTGTGCTGAAGCGGATGTTAGTGCCCATGGCCTTCTGAAAAGAATCCCAAAACTTTGAGGTAAAGATGCTGCCACGGTCTGAAGAGATCACTTGTGGAATACCGTGCAGAGAGACAATACGAGAGGTATAGAGTTCCGCCAATTGAGCTGCAGTGATTGACTCTTTGATAGGCAGAAAGTGAGCCACTTTGGTGAGTTTGTTGATGACAACGAATATAGCATCATTGCCACGCTTGGACTTTGGAAACCCAGTCACGAAGTCCATTTCAATGTGGTCAAACATCCATTCTAGAATGGCAAGAGGTTGGAGGAGACCTGCTGGCCTTTGGTGTTCTGCCTTCACTCTTCTGCAGACATCACACTCATTCACGAATTGAGCAATCTCGCGCTTCATTTGAGTCCACCAATAAGCCTGCTTGAGGTCCTAATACATCTTCGTGCTCCCAGGGTGGATGGAGAGGAGAGAATTGTGAGCCTCGTTCATGATCACTTTACGAAGGTCACCTTTGGGTATAATAATACGATCCTCGAAGAAGAGAGTATCCTTGTCATCAAGGCGGTAGCACTTGTACTTGGGTTGACTCTTGGCAATCCCAATCTTCACCTTTTTCACCATAGCATCAAGAAGCTGGGCTTGGCGAATCTGGTCTTCTAAGGTAGGAGAGACTTGAAGGTTGGCGAGGAAACTTTGAGGAACAACTTGCAGATTAAGTTTGCGGAAAGCTTAACAAAGCTCGGGTTGATAAGGCTTGAGAATCAGACTGTTACAGTAAGCTTTCCTGCTCAATGCGTCAGCAATCACATTGGCCTTGCCTGGAGTATACTCGATACTCGGATTATACTCCTGAATCATTTCGACCCATCGAGTCTACCTGAGGTTGAGATTAGGCTGAGTGAAGATGTACTTGAGACTCTTGTGATCAGTGAAAATGTCCACTTTTCTTCCCAATAGAAGATGTCTCCAAGTCAAAAGAGCATGCACAACTGCCGCCAACTCGAGATCATGAGTGGGGTAGTTCTTCTCATTAGGCTTCAACTGGCGAGAGGTATAAGCAACAACTTTCTTCTCTTGCATCAAAACTGCGCCAAGACCTTGGAGAGAGGCATCACAAAAGACCTCGTACGGCTTGGATTCATCAGGCGGAGTTAGAATTGGAGCAGTGATCAATTTCTCTTTCAAAGTGTTGAAAGCAATGTCACACTTCGGAGACCAAACGTACTTGACGTGCTTCTGAAGAAGATTAGAGAGAGGCTTCGCGATCTTAGAAAAGTTTTCAACGAATCTTCGGCAATAACTTGCGAGACCGAGGAAGCTACGGAGTTGCTTCACATTCTGAGGAGGTTCCCAATTCACAATTGCAGACACCTTCTCAGGATTCACGGCAATGCCCTTGGCAGAGATGATATGACCAAGATAAAGCACCTCATCGAGCCAAAATTCGCACTTGGAGAACTTGGCGTAGAACTGGTGTTCCCTGAGCTTATCGAGTACCAAACGCAAGTGCTTGGCATGATCCTCCTTGTTCTTGGAGAAAACCAGAATGTCGTCGAGATAGACCAAAACGAAGTCATTGGTGTAGGCGTTGAAGATGGAGTTCATCATGCGAGAGAACGTCGGAGGAGCGTTGACGAGGCCAAAAGACATGACAGTGTATTCATATGAACCATAGCTTGTCTTGAAAGCCGTCTTGGGAATATCTTGTTCATGGATTCGAATCTGATGATAACCCATATGGAGATCAAGCTTGGAGAATACTTGGGCACCTTTGAGTTGTTCGAACAGCTCGTTGATGTTAGGAAGTGGATATTTGTTCTTGATGGTCTTCTTGTTCAATGGACGGTAATCAACACAAAGTCAGTCCGTTCCATCCTTCTTCTTCACAAAAAGAACACCACAACCCCACGGAGAAGAACTAGGCCGGATGAGACCCATTTTCTCTTGAATATCGAGTTGCTTCTTCAACTCCTTCAACTCTTCAGGTCCGAGCTTGTAAGGACGTTTGCACACAGGTTCCGTGCCAGGCTCAAGATCAATAACGAATTCAACTGGCCGGTGCGGAGGCATTCCTGGAATCTCTTCTGGAAAGACGTCTTGATATTCGCAAACGACTGGAATCTGCGAGATGGCATCCAGTTCACCCTTCTCATTGAGAGAAAATAGACGGATGGTATTATCCCGAGCGGCAAAGACAATTACATCCTCAGACGAATGAGTCAATTGAATCTGCCTGGCTGCACAATCAAGCTGAGCCTTGTGCTTAGAAAGCCAATTCATCCCGAGAATAAGATCAATATCCGAGTTGCCAAGAACCATTGGGGAAGAAAGGAACTTGTAGTCGCCCAATGTGATAGTAATATCTGGCACCTCCAGACTTGCACTCAAACGTTTGCCAGGAGAAACGATATCCATTTGTTTACCCAAATGAGAAGAAACGAACTCATGCTTGGTAAAAAAAAATGGCTTTGACATGAAACAATGCGATGCGCCAGTGTCAAAAAGAACTTTAGCTGGAATATCATTATCAGGAAGGTTACCCATGATGACATCTGACGAATCCTCTGCCTGAGCTGCATTCATCAAATTGACCTTGGCATGCTTGGGGTTATGCTTGACCACAGCTGTACTTGCCGATCTGACAGGAGGAGGAGGAGGAAGACGCCTCTGGCTGAAACACTTGTTGGCGTAGTGACCCTTCTGTTGGCACTTGTTGCACGTGACCTTTGAAAGCGGACGGTGATATGGAGCACTCGATCTTGGAGGTTGAGACGAAGTCTTGTTCTGAAAGCCAGGGTTGGGTGGGTGGGAAGAACCACTGCCACCTTTACTCTTCTGCTGATACGGCTGACGGAACGGAGGAGGAGGAAGCCAGTATTTCTGCTGCTTAGCCACTTGAGTAGAGGAAGAAGGAGTAACATCTCTGACTCGCTTCTTGGAAGCATCAAACCTTAACTGAGCAGCCTCTTGCTTCAGTGCCATGTTGTAGAACTCATCGTATCTCAAGGGCTCGAAGAGAACAAGAGCTAGCTAAATTTCTTCTCTGAGACCACCCCTGAACTGGTATATCATGCTCTTCTCATCAAGGACATCCTGCTTGGCAAAGCGGGCGAGCTTCTGGAACAACTTGTTGTAGTCATAGACAGACAAAGAGCCTTGCTTCAGGTTGCGGAATTCCTCACGCTTGCTTTCAACCATGCTCTGAGGAATATGATGAGCTCGGAAATCTTGACGGAATTCATCCCAAGTGATAACACGTCCACCTCTGGAATCCTTGTACTGCTGGAACCATTCTGCAGCTTGATCTTTGAGTTGGAAGGAAGCGAACTTGACAAAGTCCTCAGGCCTGATGTTACTGCACTCGAAATGCTTGCACAGATCCACAAGCCAATCGTCATCATCGGTTGCCTCAACACAATTGCTGAAAGTCTTTGGCCCGTTAGCAAGGAACTAGTTGAGTGTAGCAAAGTGATTCTGAATGTTGCCTTGATTCCCTTGGTTGCCTTGATTGCACTCTTGGAGAATTTGCATGATCAACTGTGTGTTTGCATTAGTTGCGGCCATCACAGCTTGCCATGCCTCCGGAGGAGGTGGAGGTGGTGGCGGATTAGGATTCGGAGTCGTGCGCGTTGGAGGAGCCATCCTGAAGAGGTTGACCACCATTAGCACATTGACAGATAAATATTGAAGCTGAATCCAACAGAGTGAAAATTGCAACATATAGTCTTCACATCCGAACAAAATGAATGAATGCATTCCTCTTGAAATGGTCACATATCCATAAATTGAGAAGCCACTTAGAATTAAGGTAGAGAAATAAATCAACAAGGTACGGATCAAGAACGAATAATCGGTAAGAAATCCCAATCTCAAACCAATATCCGTGGAAGAAGAACTAGAGCTACTGGAATTCCCACCTATGAAACTCCCGAACCTTTCCGGTTATGCAATTAGGTGTTGGGGATACAGGGGAAGCATAATATCTCACCCAAACTAGCAAATCCTACATCCAGCTGTATCCATCCTTCAACACATAACCAAGAAACCTTCGGAAACCATCTACCTCAACCTTCGAAAAGCATCCGTTATACAAGTTATGGCGATACTCCTGAACTCCTGCCCCAGTAATGGGTGGCGTCGAGGTTATCTCACCAACGAACTGCATAAAAGAGATTTTTGATGTCGGCGTACTAAATTCAGGTATTCCAAAACTGCAACGATAAAATTATGACGACAACACCTCAGAGCTCAAATCCCCGGGACACTTCCACAAAACCCCTGACAGGAGGCACCAAGACAATGTTCTTATCATAAAACCATCGGAACAATTTCAAGATACCCGCGTGATCCTAATTTTTTTTTGTGAAATTTGAGAAGAGAAGAATCTCTACATCAGGATGCCTTACCAGAGCGATGAGGAGACTGGGAAGTAAAAAGAATTCCTAAACTCTCCGATATATAATTCCTAAAGGACTCAAAACATTTTTCTAGACACAACTCGGCTGCTAAAAACGATCAAGCAGTGGGGCTCCTAAGGTCGGGGAAGGCTCTGATTACCAACTTGTAACACCCTCGATGCAACTATATCTCCCACGTGTCGAGGCACGACTTAGAGGCATAATCGCATTGAAGGCATATGTCGCAAGTTAGGCAATCTTCACAACATCCCATATAATAGATAATAAAAGGGGAGATAACATAGTTGGCTTACACTTGCCACGGCAATCAAGTACATAAATAACATTACATCAACCAAACACTCATGGCCCGACTACGGCGCCAAAATAAAAGATAACCCAACATGTGACACGGTCCCGATCACCCCCAACTGGGCACCACTACTGATCATCAGGAAAAGAAACATAGTAACGTTGAGAGTCTTCGTCGAACTCCCACTTGAGCTCAAACGCGTCTCCTGGAGCGGAATCATCAGGCCCTGCATCTGGTTTAATAGTAATATGTGAGACACAGGGACTCAGCAATCTCGCACCCTCACGATCAAGACTATTTAAGCTTATAGGTAAGGCAAGGTAAAAATATGTGGAGCTGCAGCAGGCGACTAGCAAAAATATGGTGGCTATCCTGTTCGCAAAAGAGAGCGAGAAGAGGAGGCAAAGCGCGAGCGAGAAACTAGAGAGCAACCTGCGCAAACATTACTCCAACACCGTGTCTGCTTCCCGGACTCCGCCGAGAAGAGGCCATCATGGTAACACACTCAATTGATTCATTTTAATTAAGTTAAGGTTCAAGTTATCTACTACCGGACATTAACAAATTCCCATCTGCCCATAACCGCGGGCACGGCTTTCGAAAGTTCAAATCCCTGCAGGGGAGTCCCAACTTAGCCCATGACAAGATCTCACGGTCAACGAAGGAATAGACCTCCTCCCAAGACATTCCGATCAGACTGGGTATCTCGGTTCTTCAAGACACTTCGACAGGTTAAAACAAGACCAGCACCACCGCCCGAATGTGCTGACAAATCCCGATAGGAGCTCCACATATCTCTTTCTCAGTGCACACTCAGATAGGTTAAGCTACGAGTAAAACCAACCCTCGGGTTTCCCCAAGGTGGCCCCGAAGGCTGCCTGGTTCGAACCAACACTCAGAGGAGCACTGGCCCGGGGGGGTTAAAATAAGATGACCCTCGGGCTCCGGAAACCCAAGGGAAAAGAGGCTAGGTGGAAAATGGTAAAACATAGGTTGGGCATTTCTAGAAAAGCTTTAAACAAGGCGAACTATCAAGGGGTTCCCATTATAACCCAACCGCGTAAGGAACGCAAAATCCGGGAACATAACACCGATATATCGGAAACTAGGGCGGCAAGAGTGGAACAAAACACTAGGCGAGAGGCCGATCCTTCCACCCTTTACCAAGTATATAGATGCATTAAGATAACAAGATAATATAATGATATCCCAACAAGTAAATAAATGTTCCAACAAGGAACGGCCTTCAATCTTCACCTGCAACTAGCAACGCTATAAGAGGGGCTGAGCAAAGCGGTAACATAGCCAATCAACGGTTTGCTAGGACAATGGTGGGTTAGAGGTTTGACATGGCAATTTGGGAGGCTTGAAATCAAGTGGTAGGCATCGTAGCAATGGCATAGCAAAAGAGCGAGCAAACTAGCATAGCAAAGATAGTAGTGATTTCGAGGGTATGATCATCTTGCCTGCACAGTTGTCAGAGTTGACTGGATCCTCGAAAGCAAACTCAACGGGATCCTCATTAGCGAACTCGTCTCTTGGCTCTACCCAAACAAGAAAAACAAGCAACAAGGACACAATCAACCACGTGCAAAGCTCAAACAATATGATGCAATGATGATATGCTATGCGGGATGCGATGCGGGATGCATATGCAAAATATGACAGGAAATGCAAGAACCTGGCCTCAACTTGGAAATCCAAGTGTGCCACTGGAAAGATGAGATGAAATCGCTTGAAAACGATATAAAGAACGCCGGAATCGGAGTTACGGTTTGGGAATGGCAAGCAATTCAAAAATGACACCGGTCAGCGATTTACAGCAAGTAGTCATCTAAATGCAATGAGATGAACATGCTAAAGCACCCTAACATGACAACAAAATACATGGAAGGGATGCATTCAAGATGCTTAACAAAAGTCTAGCACTGAGCTACGGCCAATTCATCCATTAACAGGTTCAAACAAGTATGACAAAAATGCATATGGCAAACAGATCTCAGACTTAGTGAAATTAACACTTGTCTGGAATTTCAGATCAGGTAGCACATTTCGGAGAAACAAAACTATATGCTACAGGTCCTGAACATGGCAAAGTAAAGCATGGCATGGAGCTACTCAAAGAGCTTAACAAAAGTCCCTTAGTGACCTTGAGCCAAAAGGGATCAGAAAATACACTTGCAAGCATGTGAACATAGCAAAAACATAATCAGATCACAGACTTGGTGAAAACTGGAGCATGCTGAAACATAACTCAAGTAGGCATGTTTACGAGCTCGATGCACTCACTACAAAGCAAGTCATGATAAGCTAAGCATACATCCATCAATAATACACAAAATTCAAGCTAGACATGGCAAGAACAATAGCATAGCATGCACGGATCAACTACAACCTCATCGGCAAAATTGCAAACAAGTTGACAATCTGCCCAGATTCATAAAGTAGCAAAAGTAGAGCTCGATTGACTCAACCTAGGGTGCTCCATAATTTCAAACAAAGATATGGATGGATAGAGCACTACAAGATTAACAAAACATCCTTACTGATCATCCTCAAAAGAGGCACGGATCACTAGGAAACAACATGAACATATGGCATCATGAGATAAACAGATCAAGGACTTAGTGGAAATGCTAAGTCCCTGAAAACAGAATTAACAAGTGCACCACTTTGCAAGCTTGTACTAGTCACCACACACATCACAAAAATACATGGGTTGCACCTCTGGAAAGATGACAAAACCCTTAACAAAACATATGTAGAACTCATGGACATATCATGCACACAATAATCATGGCAAAAATGACAAAAACCTAAATGGAGCAGCAGATCTGACAATTAACTCAAGTTGCCCTCTTCTAACAGCATTTCGGGCATCAAGATGAGCTCAAATGAAAATGATGCAATGGAATGAAAAGATTTACTCCCTGAGATGAACATTTTGATATGCTATATGCATGAATCGGAGCTACGGATGAGGAGTTACGGCACGATGAACAAGGGCACTTGGGCTAGGAAAATCCCGGGGACTTAGTGAAAAAAAATCAACCTAGGGTTTACTGTTCATCGGATTTGGATCCAGATCGGCGCACGGGAACCGAGGCACGCCGGAGCACTGTTCACCGGGGAGTCGCCGGAGTTGGTGGGGCTTGCCGGCGCGAGGGGAGGAAGAGGCCGGAGTGGCCGCGGCGCTCGCCTGCGTTGGCGGCGGCCGGAACGGGGCGGCGGTGGTGGCCGGCGTCGAGTGGCGGCGGTGTCGGCTCCGGCGGCGAGGCAGCGGGGCGGCGCCGGCGCGGTGGTGGCGGAGGAAGGCGGCCGGCTACGAGGGAGATGGAGGCGCGGGCGGCGGCGCAACCGGGCGGCGGGGCGAGGCGTCGTGGGCCTCGGGGGCCGGCCTTGGGCTCCCGGGCCGCGCGGTGGGAGGCGGCGGCGGCGTGGACACATGGCAGCCCCTCAGTGGCTGCGGGCGGCGGCGGCGTTTGTCCGGGCCGGGACAGACATGTCCGGGCGCGCGAGGGGTGGATCTAGGGTTTCGGAGGTAGAAGAACGGGAATCTCGGAGGGGGTCTTTAAATAGGCATAGGAGGAGTTAGGAGAGTCCAAATGAGGTGCGGTTTTCGGCCACGCGATCGTGATCGAACGATCTAGATGATGGAGAAGGTTTAGGTGGGTTTTGGGTCAAATTGGAGGGGTGTTGGGCTGCAACACACACGAGGCCTTTTCGGTCCCTCGGTTTACCGTTGGAGTATCAAACGAAGTCCAAATGATACGAAACTTGACAGGCGGTCTACCGGTGGTAAACCAAGGCCGCTTGGCAAGTCTCGGTCCAATCCGGAAAGGTTTAATCCCCACACACGAAAGAAAGCTAGAAATGACCACCGGAGGAGAACGAAGCGCCGGAATGCAAAACGGACAACGGGGAAAATGCTCGAATGCCTGAGACGAACACGTATGCAAATGCAATGCACATGATGACATGATATGAGATGAATGACAACGACAACAACACACGGAGACAAAAAACCCAAACCCGAGAAAATAAAATAACTTAACGCCGGAAACGGCAAGAGTTGGAGTACAAATTGGGAAAGTTACATCCGGGGTGTTACAACCCACTTCGTAGCCACTGTCAACGATTTAACCGACATGCTCGACTTCGACTCCGAAGACATCGACGGTATGGACGCTGATGCAGGAGACGATGAAGAACCAGCGCCTATTGGGCCCTGGAGAGCCACCTCGTCATATGACATATACATGGTGGACACCCCAAAAGAAGGAGATGGCGATAGAACAGCGGAGGATGACCCCTCCAAGAAACAGCCTAAGCGCCGGCGTCAGCGGCGCCGCTCAAAATCCCGCCAGAACAAATACGGTGATTCCAGCACGGGAGATAATAATACTCCGGAGAGTGCCGAAGAAAACCCCTCCAGCAAGATTCAGCACAGGAGGATGGAGAAGCCAGCCCTCATGAGAGAGAGGCAGACAGAGAGGTCGAGGACGATAATTGTATACCTCCCTCCGAAGACGAGGCAAGCCTCGACGACGACGAATTCGTTGTGCCAGAGGATCCCATCGAACAAGAGCGTTTTCAACGCAGGCTTATGGCCACGGCAACAAGCCTCAAGAAAAAACAGCAATAGCTTAGAGCTGATCAAGATTTGCTAGTCGACAGATGGACTGAAGTCCTTGCGGCCGAAGAGCATAAACTCGAACGCCCCTCCAAGAGCTACCCAAAGCGCAGATTGCTACCCCGATTAGAGGAGGAAGCACTTGATACGGCCGACCGGCCACCTCGTGGCTGCGACAGAGAGGCCTCTCGGCCCTCCACTCAAGCCGCACCCCGTACCAAGGCACGGGAAAATGCGCCTGACTTGCGAGATATGTTGGAGGACAAGGCAAGGCAAACAAGATCGATCTACGGATCGCATGGGCGCCCCACGACTCGAGACGGTAACCGTCACACCGGACACAAATCCGTTAGGGCCAAACACAGTAGACAAAGCTCATTGGATCTACGTCGTGATATAGCCCAGTACAGAGGTGCCGCACACCCACTATGCTTCACAGACAAAGTAATGGATCATCAAATCCCCGAGGGTTTCAAACCCCTAAACATCGAATCATATGATGGCACAACAGATCCTGCAGTATGGATCGAGGATTATCTCCTTCATATCCACATGGCCCGCGGCGATGATTTACACGCCATCAAATACCTCCCACTCAAGCTTAAAGGACCAGCTCGGCATTGGCTTAACAGCTTGCCAACAGGATCAATCAGTTGTTGGGAGGACCTGGAAGCCGCATTCCTCGACAATTTCTAGGGCACTTATGTGCGACCACCAGACGCCGATGACCTAAGCCACGTAATTCAGCAGCCAGAAGAACAGGCCAGGCAATTCTGGACATGGTTCCTAACAAAGAAAAACCAAATAGTCGACTGTCCGGACGGAGAGGCCCTAGCAGCCTTCAAGCACAATATCCGTGACGAGTGGCTTGCCCGGCACCTTGGACAGGAAAAGCCGAAGTCTATGGCAGCACTCACGACACTTATGACCCGCTTTTGCGTGGGAGAAGAGAGCTGGCTTGCTCGTAGCAACAATATGACCAAGAACCCTGGTAATTCGGATACCAGGGATAGTAGTGGCAGGCCGCATCTGTCGGTGTTCTGGGAACGGGGGTCCCCAGACTTGCCTGCCTGCGGCCTGCAGCGTGGCTCAAAGGGGGGCCCAGCACGGCCCATCTTCATCAACACAGACTCAAGGCCCTCGCGAGGGGCCAAGCCTCGCGGGGCGGATGATACGGAGCTTCCTCAGGCACGGCCTCACCAGGCTGGTTCGCGAGGAGGCAGAGAAATCAAGGCGGGGTACCTCACGAGGTGCCCATGACGCAAGCCATGAGGACCAAGGGCACCAGGCGGGCGCCAGCCCGCGCAGTGTCCTCCTTTCCCCTTTGGTGCAAAGGGGGCAAGCGCAGCCGCGGAGTACCGGGGCATCAGGCAAAGGTTGCCATTTCGGTGCAACAAGACCAAGACCAGGAGGACTGCAATAAGGAGGTCATCATGGAGCCCAAGACGACGTCACCACCAGAGCTTTGTGCAGGCGAGGACCAACTTTAGTCAGGATAAGTGTACCAGATGTTCCCCTTCAAAATGGCCAATTGTTGGCACCCTTCCCACTCAATATTTGGGAAGAGGCCCAGGGCCTTTGCATATAAATAGGACCAGCCACCCACAGGATAAAAGGGGTTCAAGATCAGAGAGGTTAGAGATAAGGGAGGTTCGAGATCGAGGGGGATCAGATCAAAATCAGAGAGAGAGAAGGGTGACTAAACTCCTCCTAGCAGTTCGTCCCCCCAGCCAAGAACAGACCCTCACGAGGCTGTTCTTCCTTGTATTGTTCATCATCATCAGCCCAAGAGGCAATCCACCACACCACACACTGGAGTAGGGTATTACACCACAACGGTGGCCCGAACCAGTATAAACCCTGTTTCTCTTGTGTTGTTCTTTCCATAGCTTAGATCTTAGCAAGGCGGAGGGGTGCAGGGTAGGTAGAAGGCGAAATCTCCGCGCGCACCCCAGTGTTCGAACCTCAAGGGTCTGCCGGAACCCAAAATCCGACAGCGTCGCAACAAGCAGAAGCGCCACATTAACGGCGACAATGCTGAGGATACGGCAGTTAATGCCGGATTCAGAGGCTCTAAATCCGGTCAGCGGAAAAAGCCACTCAAAAGGAATCCTAGGGGCCCGTCCAGTTTGGACCGAATACTCGACCGCTTGTGCCAGATACATGGCACCCCCGAAAAACCGGCCAATCACACCAACAGGGATTGTTGATTGTTCAAGCAGGCAGGAGTTAAATGCCGAAAATGAAGACAAGGGGCTGCATAGCGATGACGACAAAGAGCCCCGGCCGCCGAACAACAGTGGATAGAAGGGTTTTCCCCCACAAGTGCGGACAATGAACATGATATATGCAACCCACGTCCCCAAGAGGGAGTGGAAGCGCGCGTTAAGGGACGTATACGTGGTAGAGCCAGTCGCCCCAAAGTTCAACCCATGGTCCTCCTGCCCGATCACCTTTGATCGAAGGGACCACCCCACCAGCATCCGTCATGGCGGATTCACCGCATTGGTTCTAGACCCAATTATTGACGGATTTCATCTCACTAGAGTCCTTATGGACGGCGGCAGCAGCCTGAACCTGCTTTACCAGGATACAGTGCGGAAAATGGGCATAGATCCCTCGAGGATTAAGCCCACCAAAATGACCTTTAAAGGCATAATACCAGGTGTAGAGGCCAACTGTACAGGCTTAGTCACACTTGAAGTGGTCTTCGGATCTCTGGATAATTTCCGAAGCGAGGAGTTAATCTTCGACATAGTCCCATTCCGTAGTGGCTATCATGCACTGCTCGGGCGAACCGCATTTGCCAAGTTCAATACGGTACCGCACTACGCATACCTTAAGCTCAAGATGCCAGGCCCTCGAGGAGTAATTACGGTCAATGGAAACACTGAACGCTCCCTCCGAACGGAGGAGCACACGGCGGCCCTTGCAGCGGAAGTACAAAGCAGCCTTTCCAGGCAGTTCTCCAGTCCGGCCATTAAACGTCCGGACACCGTCAAGCGCACCCGGAGTAACCTACAACAAGACCGCCTGGCACGTTCCGAGCAGGCGTAGCAATGCGGCCCCAGCCCCAGCCCTCCCAAAAATGCGACACCACTGCTTCGCGTACATAACTACGCTCTATAAATACCATGGGCATAGGGGGAGGGGCACCACCACGGCACGCCCGAAACACGGCTTAAACCGCACCAGGGGCTGCCGATTTTTTAATTTTGTCTTACTTTCAGGACTCCATTCTTCGGAAGGCCTGTTCGGCAGTTCAATTGTCGCAGAAACGATGCAAGAACCAGGGAAGCAGACAAGCCATGCCGCATTACGGAACTCCCAGGTGGTCTCTATCACGAGCAGTATACCTGTTTCGCATACCATTCCGCAGCCTGCCCCTGGAACTGACATGTTAAATAGTCCAACCTTTTTGCTTATCGCATTATTTGTATCGTTCTGCTTTGATCGCACCCCTTTTTAATAAACAATGCATAGCTTTTTTCTATCTTCACATTACTCTTTTTTTAATATATGTTCCTTAACGACATGTTGCACCCGTACACTTTGGTACGGTCAAAATACGCCAGGGGCTTTAGTACCCCCAATATGGTGTGAGAAGTCCGAACACTTTAACAAGTGCGGCACCCCGAACTTATAGCATTATATGCATCGGCTCCGAATCATGTCTTGGGTCAATAGTTGGGTTTGCCCGTCTCCTATGTTTTGGTGCCTTACGTTCCACTATATCGGCTAAGGTAGCACTAGGAGAACCAATGCGATTGTGCCCCAGTTGAGCTGGGTCGAGCACCTCAGTGGAGAAAGCTAAAAATGACTGTCATGATGAAGCGAGAGCTGGTCGCTGTTCGAGAGGTTTTTTCGAGTCCCTAAAGACTTATGCCGCTTAGAGCGAGGAGTCGGCTCTGTCCGGCCAAGGCGTGGATAGCGCCCCGAACTCGGTCTTTCGAATACTAGGGGCTTCACCGAAATTTAAAATTATAGAATTCTATGGCTAAGTGAGAGTGTTCACGCATTATAGTCTGATTGCCTTGTTCATTGGGCTGACGCCTCCCTCGAAGGACCCAAACATGGGAAAAAGAGCGCTCAGGTTTATCCCCGAACACCCCAGCACTAGCGGCACGGGGGCAGAAGCCGACGACTCGCCATCTCTCGGAATTGATAAACAGCCGCACAGAAGGTAATATTCTAAATTCCAACAGCATTGCTTAACGCATATGAACAAGTTTTCAGCGCACAGGACAAAACGAGCGAGTTTTACTCAAAAAATACATCCTTGGAACATTCATCCGCCCTAAGGCAGGCACCCTTCAGAACATCCTTATAGTAATTCTCGGGCTTGCGATGCTCTTTCCCCGGCGGTGGCCCGTCCTTCACAAGCTTCTCAGCATCCAACTTGCCCAAGTGCACCTTAGCACGGGCAAGGGCCCTACGGGCACCTTCAATGCAGACGGAGCGCTTGATGACTTCGAGCCTCGGACAGGCCCCCACCAGCCGCCGCACCAGCCGGAAATAGCTCCCAGGCAGAGCCTCTCCAGGCCACAGCCGAACTATGAGGCCCTTCATGGCCTGTTCGGCCGCCTTGTGGAGCTCAACTAGTTGCTTCAGCTAGTCGCTCAGGGGCACGGGGTGTCCGTCCTCAACGTACTGAGACCAGAACACCTTCTCTGTCGAGCTTCCCTCCTCGGGCCGATAGAATGCGGTGGCATCGGACACACTCCAGGGAAGATCTGCGAACGCTCCTGGAGAGCTCCGGCTTCGGGTAAGTAACAAGTAACTCACATTTATGTGCTTGCTTTGCATAAAGAATGCCTTACCCGCCGCTATCTTTTTCACCTCATCCAACTCCTGGAGGGCCTTCTGGGATTCGGCCTTGGCAGACTTGGCATTTTCAATAGCCGCCGCGAGCTCGGACGCTCGCGTCTTTGAGTCAAGCTCCAAACTCTCATGTTTTTTCATGAGAGCCTGGAGCTCTTGCCGCACCTTGCCAACCTGGGCCTCATACTTCTCCCACTCGGTGTGCTCCATGGCCGCCCTCTTCTCGGCCTCGACCAGCGCTTGCTTAAGGGTCGCCACCTCAGATGTGGCCCCTGCAATAGCCACGATAATCCTGTCATTTTTTGCAATTGCACCTTTTTATATATATTTAAACAAGGTATTTCTTACCTTCATTGTCCTTGAGCTGCTTCTTGGCACGCCCGAGCTCTTGCTCGGACTGCTCAAGGTTCTGCTTTAGCGTGTCCACTTCCGCAGTCAGTGCGGCGAACGCCAGCAGGGAAGCCTACATACGCATATTGACTCCTTTTTGTTAGACTCCTACGAATTTTATTTGATCCTCTATTCGGATTTTCTTCCCGAACGCCAAACAGAGCATCAGGGGCTACTGTCTATGCGGTAATATTATTTACACATTCTTTACTTACCTCAAAGCCTGTTAAAAGGCCAGTACAAGCTTTAGTCAGTCCGCTCTTGGCGGACTGAACCTTCTAGACCACCACACTCATAATAGTGCAGTGCTCCTCATCGATGGAGGCGCCTTCGAGCACCTCCAACAGATTGTCCGGCGCCCCCGGTTGGATGGGGGTCACCGGCATAGTGGGCTTGCTCCTCTTGGAAGGAGGTCGCCCGCTGGACTCTGGAACCTTTGAAGGTTCCGGAGCGGTGTCCGGCCTTGAGCCAGACTTGGAGCCCTGGGGGGGTTTTATCCCCTTTACTCCTGGAGTCCGGGAGGTCGCCTTGCGGCGCCTCCAGGACCACCTCCTCCCGGCTTGGAACCTGTTGAGACAATACTTCGGCGTCGTCCGTAGGGCGGGGGGAGGAAGCCGTCGGAAGCAAATTCACATCCGACGAGTCCAGTGAACCGCTCAACGATGTGTCGAGCCGGTCTTTGGGTGGGCTGCATAATCATATTCGACATAAGGGAAAGCTGTGCAATAAAGGATACTATGAATTACTCTGGTATCCGGATACTTACGATTTCGCCAGGGGCTTGGCCCTGAGCGGACACTCCTCTCCGCCGTCGTCGGCGTCGGTGGAGTAGTCCGGAGGAAGGGTTTTCCCGTTCTTGGACCCTCCGGCCTCCCCAGAGAGGGCGGCCTTCCTTTTCTTCTCTCCCCCTGCTGGAGGGGGAGAGGTCTCTTCTTCCTCCTCCTCGTTTTCGCAGGAGGAATGTGCCTTGGAGCCATCGGATGATGAACCCGACACCTCCTGGCGCCGGGCACTTTTTCGAGTCCCCGTGGCCTTCTTCGTGGCCTTCTTCTCCGACACCACATGGGGTGCCGGAACCAGCAGCTTCGCCAAGCGGGCATCGGCTAGGTCTTCACAGTTGATCTGTCCGAACTGCGCCTGCCAAGCCTGTCAAAGGTAAGGGAGCTTAGATCCCGCATAGAGTCAAACTATGAAAAACTAATACCCTGTAAGAGGAACAAACAACTTACCGCGCTAGCATGATGCTGCGCGCTGAATCCGCGATCCTCGGTAGCGGATGCGGGAGCCTCGGCACCCTTGAAGAGCACCTTCCAGGCATCTTCGTACATCGTGTCGAAGAGCCTGCTCAGAGTTCGGTGCTGCGCCGGGTTGAACTCCCACAGATTGAAGGCCTGTTGTTGACACGGGAGGATCCGGCGGGTGAGCATAACCTGGACTACGTTGACAAGCTTGAGCTGCTTGTCCACCAGAGTTTGGAGGCATGTTTGCAGTCCAGTCACCTCTCCCTTGCTGCCCCACGACAGGCCTGTCTCTTTCCAGGATGTGAGCCGCGTTGGGGGTCCGGACCGGAACTCGGGGGCTGCGACCCACTCAGGGTCACGCGGCTCGGTGATGTAAAACCACCCCGATTGCCACCCGTTCAGGGTCTCCACAAAGGAGCCCTCGAGCCATAAGATGTTGGGCATCTTGCCCACCATGGCGCCTCCGCACTCCGCCTGGTTGCCGTGCACCACCTTCGGCTTAACATTGAAAGTATTGAGCCATAGGCCGAAATGGGGGCGGATGCAGAGGAAAGCCCCGCACACGACAATAAACGCCGAGATGTTGAGGATGAAGTTCGGGGCCAGATCATGGAAATCCAGGCCATAGTAGAACATGAGCCCCCGGACGAATGGGTGGATCAGAAAGCCCAGTCCACGGAGGAAGTGGGGAAGGAACACTACCCTCTCATGGGGCCTTGGGGTGGGGAGGAGCTGCCCCTTTTCGGGAAGCCGGTACGCGATGTCGTTAGACAAGTATCCGACCTTCCTCGGTTTTTTGATGTGTCCCTCCGTGACTGAGGAGACCATCCACTTGCCTCCCGCTCCAGACATGGCTGGAGAAGGTTGAGGTGGGGAGTGCGGACTTAGGCGCTGGAGCTCGAGTGCGCAAGAATGGATAAGCAAGGGAGGAAGAAGGCGTAGGTGAAAAGGTGGATCCTTATCCCCTTATATGGGTGGACGCAACTACGTGTCCCCACCAGCCTGGTAAAACTCGCTTATCTCCAAGCGCCGTAATCAATGGCGCGGTTGGGTTACCCACGCCCGTATTGATGAGAATCCCGGAATAAGGGGACATGATCTCTGCTTTAAGAAGACGTGCCAAGGAAACCGCCTCGCATGACGCGCTGAGGTGGGATAATGAAACGACTCAGATAAAGGCTTGGCCGTGGTGTGTCACACTGCGGAATGCGTCAGTAGATTAGATTTGTGTAAATATTATTCTCTCTATGGCAATATGTGGAAACTTATTTTGCAAAGCCGAACACTATCTTTGTGTTCAAAATCTTCTATGAAGTACTTGGAGGAGGAACCCGCCTTGCAATGCCGAAGACAATCTGTGCGACGGGCTCGTCGTCATTGAAGCCTGGTTCAGGGGCTACTGAGGGAGTCCTGGATTAGGGGGTGTTCGGATAGCCGGACTATACCTTCAGTCGGACTCCTGGACTATGAAGATACAAGATTGAAGACTTCGTCCCGTGTCCGGAAGGGACTTTCCTTGGCGTGGAAGGCAGGCTTGGCGATACAGATATGTAGATCTCCTACCATTGTAACTGACTTTGTGTAACCCTTACCCTCTCCGGTGTCTATATAAACCGGAGGGTTTTAGTCCGTAGGACAACATACAGAACAACAATCATACCATAGGCTAGCTTCTAGGGTTTAGCCTCTCTGATCTCGTGGTAGATCTACTCTTGTACTACCCATATCATCAATATTAATCAAGCAGGACGTAGGGTTTTACCTCCATCGAGAGGGCCCGAACCTAGGTAAAACTTCGTGTCCCTTGCCTCCTGTTACCATCCGGCCTAGACGCACAGTTCGGGACCCCATACCCGAGATCCGCCGGTTTTGACACCGACAGTGGCCATCATAGACGACTATCCTGGGCTACTCCCTACATCGCATGTAAGAAAAACCGGAGTCCCAACTTCCGAGAAGGATCCCCTTTTATGCACTTCACCTACCGTACACATATGGTGTTTTACAGGGAAGGCCCTCGGGACGCCATGCCGAACCCACAGCGACTCGCCAACAAGGGACACCGAAGCCGGGTAGGCTAAAAAGGAAGGCGGTCAGGACTAAGACGTCGGTGCAGAGGTATGATATAGAACCTCGCTCCGTGGTTGTCGTCTTTTAAAATATAATAACGTCGACATTTCCTAGTAGGAAAAATGCTCGCCGGGCTACATCCGGGGAGGTTGCTGATCACGCCTCCACCAGTCGGGCTCCACGGCCGGACATAGAGGCGGAGGCTAACACGAGGCGAACGCCGGATGCTCCTCCTACAGAGGATGCGGATAGACTATCCGCTACAAATTCCGAAGTGGAAAGTGCCATGAATCACAGGCGTTGCCGGGCTGTACTCCATGACGCTTGTTTCTCCCAAGAGGCGTTCGCTGCCTTCAACTCAGGAGACGCGTACATCCGTGTTGCTCAAAAAGGTCTTGCCAGAGCCACGGACCAGTATGTAAAGGATATACGGGTAAGAAAATCTGATGATTATATATATCAGTAGCCCCTGAGACTTGAAACAGTTGACACAACTGATTTAAGGATCATTACTTGTGCAGGTTCTTACAGAGAAGAATACCCAATTGTCTCAAGAGTTGGGAGAGTGCAAAGCCCAGCTACGGGCCACGGTTGCCGCGTTGAAGGAGTTCGAGAAGGACCCCTCTGGTAACACTTGTTTCCATTGCAAAGAATGACAGGTACCAGATAGTATGCGGCATGCGTGCAAATCTAACGATAGATGTTGCAGATGACTCCGGAGTGAATCCGGAGGCCGTGCCGGAGAATGCGCAACTTGCCAATCGACAGTTAAATGCTGGCGAGCGCGTGCTTACGAGGGTTAAGCAGGAGAAAAATAATCTCCAGGATGCCAATATCCAGCTGGGCGTGGAACTGAAAGATGTCCGAGCCCAGCTTGCCGACTCCGTGAAGGAGAATAAGCGGCTTTGACGCGGCATTTTTAGTAAGTGCTTGAACGAACTTTTGAAACAGTTTGGCGAAGAAGTCGGCTAACATAGTTATATCTACAGGTATGCTGACGGGTCGTCCCACGGAGGAGATGCCCAGGTCTGTGGGGGATCTAGTACTAGAGCTCTCACAACTGCACGAACAAGTTTGGCAGGTGATGCAGGGTATTGCCCAAGCCTTGTGGCCATCCGCCTCACCGCCAAGAGGCATGGGGGAGCTTATAGAGAAGCTCAAGGGAGCGCGGTGGCACTTCCGGTTATGGAAGATATCAGCCTGCCGACAAGGTGCAAGGGAAGCCTGGGCCATGGTGAAGACGCGATATACCAAAGCTGACCCAAACCACATGGCCGAGGTCAGACCTGTGGGGCCTGATGGGAAAGAGATCCCCGTCAGTTTGGTGTATGACCAAGTAGAATTAGCCGCAAAGTATTCCCAATAGGATTGTAGGCTAGACAGCCTGTTGGATGGTATAGAAGAAGAATTTAGTCAGTCTTAGTGACTGTGTACTTTAAGTGACATGTATAATGTCCCTAGCCGGATTGTAAATCATTTGTCATGGCGGACCTTTTCGCCTCGACCTCTGGACTCGATAGTCCGAAGTGTATCCGAATACCCGCTCGGTTATGTAAAAATTGGGGTATGTGTGGAAACCAGGCGTAGGGGTCATAAGTGCTTGAACAGACAAGTACCCAACTAGCTACGTTATATTACATGGATAGTAAGAAACATCTTCCAGGGAGAATAGTTCCGTTAAGGGTTCCTTTCCCTGGGTACGCATGCCCTAATGTGCATGTCTGAATTGCGGAAAGAGACGCAGGCTATAAACATCTGGGGGATTTTATAAAAATAAATAAATGTCATCTTTTGTTCACCGACCGAATATTCCCTGAAGAACGCTAGCTTTCGGCTTCACCCAGTCTGAGGTACACGTCCGGCTGACCCGACAGTAACAATCGCAGAGGTGCTCCCCTTATGCCCTAGCCGAATTAACAGGAACGTAGGGCATAAATACAAGAGCCAGGCAACCCAGCTTGGCCAAAACTTAAGTCATATCGATGCATATAATGGCGAAAAAAGGTACATGCGGAACAATAACACATGTGTGGGGCATAAAGCCCAGAAAAATAGTTATATTAAGCTTCTGTATAAGAAGCCCCCAGGTATAATGAGCGTGGTTAGCGCATTGAGATTGTGCAGTCAAGACACAAGTTAGCCTTTTAAGGACTTAAGGAGAAGAAAAAAAAGGACGAGAGAAAGAGAGAAAAGACAGATAACGGATAAAAAATTGACGGGGGTAAGGAGACGAACATAGAGTCCGGCACTAGGCGTAGAATCTTCGGAGTCTGGCTGTGTTCCATGGGTTTAGCTCGAGTCGATTGTCCGATGCATCCCGCATACGGTACGCTCCACCGGTCAGAACCTAGTCAATAATGAAGGGACCTTCCCATTTGGTCTTGAGCTTGTTCTATTTCTTCCCCGGCAGGCGTAGAACTAGTTCGCCAACGTTATAGGTTTTGGCCCATACTTCTCTGCTTTGATACCTTTGAGCATGTTGCTGATAGAATGTGGAACAGGCTTTTACCACGTCGCGCTCCTCCTCCAGGGCGTCCAAACTGTCATGTCGATCGAGCTCAGCCTCTTTTTCTTCGTACATGCGCACTCGAGGTGAGTCATGAATTATGTCGCAAGGCAGAACCGCCTCTGCGCCGTACACCATAAAAACGGTGTGTATCCGGTAGTGCGATTTGGCATGGTCGGCAACCCCCATAGTACGGAGTCGAGGTCCTCTACCCAGTGCATGTTTGATTCCTTTAAGGACCGCACTAATATGGGTTTGATGCCGCTCATGATAAGACCATTTGCTTTATCGACTTGACCGTTAGTTTGCGGGTGATAGACAGAAGCATAATCGAGCTTGATGCCCATGTTGCTGCACCAAAGTTTTACCTCGTCGGCTGTAAAGTTCGTGCCGTTGTCAGTGATGATGCTGTTGGGGATGCCATAACGGTGTACAACCCCAGATATGAAGTCTATCATCGGTCCAGATTCAGCCATTGTAACGGGTTTGGCTTCTATCCATTTGGTGAATTTATCCACCATGACCAGTAAGTATTTTTTTTCTTAAGGGTTCCCCCTTTAAGGGGTCCGACCATATCAAGCCCCCAGACCACGAAGGGACAAGTAATGGGGATTGTTTGGAGAGTGGTAGGCGGCATATGGCATTGGTTTGCAAAAACCTAGCAATTGACGCAACGTTGGACCAGATATTGTGCATCTGCTCATGCCATCGGCCAATAGAAACTTGTACGTAAGGCCTTGCTTACAAGGGCCCGGGCTGCGGCATGGTGGCCACCGAGTCCAGCATGGATTTCTGCCAAAACCTTCGGCCCTTCCTCTTCAGAGATGCACCTTTGAAGGACTCCGGTAGTGCTTTTGTTATAAACCTCTCCCTCGTGGACCTTGTAGGCTTTAGATCGCCACACTATGCAGCCTGCCTCATTTTGGTCCTCGGGTAGTTCCTGCCTGGTTAGGTAGGCTAGGAATGGTTCTGTCCATGGGGCGATGACGGCCATTATCACGTGGGCTGAAGGTGTTATTTCGATGGCAGAGCCTCCGATTGTGTCAGAGTGTTCGGTATCTGGTGTTGTGGCCGGGTCCGGAATATTGTTACCGGTGTCCCCTTCACATACCACGGTGACTTAAACAGCCTTTCCAAGAAGATGTTAGGTGGGATAGGATCGCGCTTAGTGCCGATACGAGCGAGGATATCCGTCGCCTGATTGTTTTCCCGAGCCACATGGTGGAATTCAAGCCCCTCGAACCGAGCTGACATTTTGAGGACGGCGTTGCGATATGCCACCATTTTTGGATCCTTGGCATCGAAGTCTCCATTTATTTGAGATATTGCGAGGTTCGAGTCCCCACGCACCTCCAGGCGTTGAATGCCCATGGAAACTGCCATCCGAAGACCGTGTAATAGGGCCTCGTATTCGGCTGTGTTGTTGGAGTCTTTGTATAGTATTTGGAGTACGTATTGGACTGTATCTCCAGTGGGGGACGTCAGGACGACGCCAGCCCCCAGACCAGCCAACATTTTAGAGCCGTCAAAGTGCATGATCCAATTGGAGTATGCGCAGTACTCTTTAGGGAGTTCGGCTTCTGTCCACTCGGCGACGAAATCGGTTAGTACTTGCGACTTAATGGCTCGTCGTGGTCTATATGTTATGTCGAATGGGAGGATCTCAATAGCCCAGTTGGCAATCCGGCCCGTGGCATTGCGGTTGTTTATTATGTCGTTGAGTGGTACTTCTAAGGCCACCGTAATTGAACACTCTTGAAAGTAGTGTCGTAATTTCCGGGATGCCATGAATACCGCGCATGCTATCTTTTGATAATGTGGGTACCGTGATTTGCATGGAGTGAGGATAGTGGATATATAATATACCGGCTTTTGAAGTGGGAATTTATGTCCGTCTGTCTCTCGTTCGACAACGAGCACTGCGCTTACAACCTGGTGGGTTGCCGCTATATATAACAGCATTGGTTCACCGACATTTGGCGCGGCCAAGATTGGGTTGGTGGCCAGGGTGGCTTTTATTTCTTCCAATCTGGTCATGGTTGTGTCCATCCACTCGAAGTGTTCGGTGCGTTGAAGAAGGCGATAAAGGGGGAATGCCTTTTCTCCTAATCGGGAGATAAAGCGGCTTAAGGCTGCCACACATCTAGTTAACTTCTGGATTTGCTTGAGGTCGGTTGGGATAGCCAACTGCGAAAGGGCTCGAATTTTAGTCGGATTTCCTTCAATTCCTCTACTGGAGATGATGAAGCCCAGGAGCTTTCCGGTGGGTACGCCAAAAACGCATTTTTCCGGATTGAGCTTAATGTCGTATGTTCGAAGATTGTCGAACATGAGCCTCAAGTCGTCTATTAAGGAGTCGACGTGTCTGGTTTGAACGACCACATCGTCTACGTATGCCTCCACTGTTTTGATGATCTGCTTTTCCAGACATGTTTGATTCATGCGCTGATACGTTGCGCCGGCATTTTTTAGCTCGAAGGGCATTGTGTTAAAACGGAAGGGGCCATATGGAGTGATAAATGTTGTTGCGGCTTGATCGGACTCCACCATCTTAACTTGGTGGTAACCGGAGTATGCGTTGAGGAAGCACAATGAGTCGTGTTCTACGGTAGCATCGATGATTTGATCGATGCGAGGGAGGGGGAAGGGATCCTTTGGGCAAGCCTTATTAAGGTCCTTGAAGTCGACGCATAGGCGCCAGGATTTGTCCTTCTTTGGTACCATCACCAGGTTTGCTAGCCAGTCTGGATGTTTTATTTCTCTAATGAATCCGGCCTCCAATAACTTGGCTAGCTCCTCTCCCATGGCTTGTCGCTTAGGTTCAGAGAAACGCCGAAGAGCCTGTTTGACCGGCTTGAATCCTTTTAGAATGTTAAGGCTATGCTCGGCCAACCTACATGGGATTCCTGGCATGTCTGAAGTATGCCAGGCGAATATGACCCAATTCTCGCGCAGGAGCTCCCATAGTGCAGCGTCTATAGCAGGGTTTAACTGTGCCCTGATGGATGATGTTTTTGTGGGGTCCGTTGGATGGACTTGGAATTTGACTATTTCATCCGTTGGTTTAAAAGAGGTGGACTTGGATCTTTTGTCGATTATCACGTCGTCCCTATCCACCGTGGAGCGCAATGCAGTTAATTCCTCTACCGCAAGGGTTTTGGATAATGCCTCGAGGGCCAGTGCAGCTGTTTTGTTTTCGACGCGGAGTGCTATGTCCGGATCACTAGCTGGAGTGATGATTCCTTTGGGCCCGGGCATTTTGAGCTTCATGTACCCGTAATGGGGTAAGGCTTGGAAGATCGTGAATGTCTCCCACCCTAGAAGGGTGTGGTATCCGCTACTGAACGGGGCCACTTGGAATGTAATTTCTTCGGACCTGTAGTTCTCCAGAGTGCCGAATACCACATCTAGTGTGATTTTCCCAGCGCAATGTGCCTCCCGACTGGGGATGATTCCTCGGAAGGTTGTGCTGCTTTGCTCAATACGGTTCCTGGCTATTTCCATTTTTTGAAGAGTCTCCTCATAAATGAGGTTTAATCTATTGCCGCCGTCCATGAGCACTTTAGTAAGCCGAAAGCCGTCCACAATTGGACTGAGGACCAAGGCGGCTGGTGCTCGGGCTGTTCGGAGTTTAGGTTCGTCACTGGCATTGAAGGTGATAGTCGTGTCGCTCCATGGATTTATTGCTGCCACATGGCAGACTTCGGCAAGGCTGCGGAGTGCTCGCTTGCGCCTATTATTTGAGGCAAAGGTCTCGAAGACTGTCAATACTGTATTGTTATCCACAGGATGGTGCCCTATGGTGTTTTGAATGAGGAGATCCTCATTGTTGGTGTCAAAACAGGCAAATCTCGGGTAGGGGGTCCCGAACTGTGCGTCTAAGGCGGATGGTAACAGGAGGCAGGGACAAGATGTTTACCCAGGTTCGGGCCCTCTTGATGGAGGTAATACCCTACTTCCTGCTTGATTGTTCTTGATGATATGAGTATTACAAGAGTTGATCTACCACGAGATCGTAGACGCTAACCCTAGAAGCTAGCCTATGGTATGATTGTATGTATCCTCTCCTACGGACTAAACCCTCTGGTTTATAGAGACACCGGAGGGGGCTAGGGTTACACAAGGTCGGTTACAAGGGAGGAGATTTACATATCCGTATTGCCTAGCTTGCCTTCCACGCCAAGGAGAGTCCCATCCAGACACGAGACGAAGTCTTCAATCTTGTATCTTCATAGTCCAACAGTCCGGCCGAAGGATATAGTCTGGCTGTCCGGAGACCCCCTAATCCAGGACTCCCTCAGTAGCCCCTGAACCAGGCTTCAATGACAATGACTCCAGCGCAGTATTGTCTCCGGCATTGCAAGGCGGGTTCCTCCTCTGAATACTCCATAGAAGATTTTGAACACGAGGATAGTGTCCGGCTCTACAAAACAAGTTCCATATCCCACCGTAGAGAGAATAATATTTCCATAAATCTAATCTGCTAACACGTTATGACAGCACGACATCACGTCATGGCCCGGTCGTTATCTGAACCATTTTTCTCAACCAGCGCTGCGCATATTGCGAGGCGGTTTTTCTGACACGTCTCGTCAAAGCAGAGATTGTGTCCCCCTTATTACGGGATTCTCATCAATACGGACGTGGGTAATCCAATTGTTCCTGTTGGTATGACTCCTAGATCTTAGGCAAGTCCCAAACGGCCACAAGGAGCACGCTTGATATTCACCTCCTTTATAAAGAGGGCAAGGCATGTCCTTTTTTTCCCCTCATGCTCAATCGAATCCTACCCCCGCCTCGAGTTCCAACACCCAAGGCTCAGGTCAGGCGCTTCAGACCTTCAACTATGTCCGGATCCAACCTTCAAGGTCAGTGGATGCCTTCCTCTGTCACAGAGGAGGACATCAAAAAGCTGAGAGAGACCAGATATCTGACCGCCGAAATTTCGCATAGGCTACCTGCCCAAGGCCAGGTCGTCCTTACTCCTGAACCCACCGAGAGTGTCGTGTTCATCTCTCACTTCCTCCGAGGACTAGGCCTCGCTCTGGATCCCTTTGTTAGGGGGCTCATGTTCTATTATGGGCTGGATTTCCACGATCTAGCCCCGGATTCCCTTCTTCACATCTCGTCATTTATTGTCGTATGTGAGGCCTTCCTTCACATTACCCCTCACTTCGGCATGTGGCTCAAGACCTTCAATGTGAAGCCGAAGATGATCGAGGGGCGGCACGCAGAGTGCAGAGGGGCTTTAATAAGCAAAACGCTGATGCCCCCTGAGCAGAGGGTACCTTCCTAGAGGTGTCCTGTTTTTGGCAGCGGGAGTGGTTTTACATCACAGCTCCCTGAAGTGCCAAGTGGGTAGCAGCCCCTACCTTTCGCTCGCCCCCCCCCACCACAACTAATGTCATGGATCAGCAGGGGGCTGAGCTGGGGTCCGGCAAAGGATGTGCCAATATTGCAGAGCCATATCTGAGATCTCTCTGAGAGAGACTTCAGTCTGGTTATGGTAATGCAAGTTATGCTAGTTTGTCGAGTCCAGCCTTGCAAACGTCGGCTCCTCCGCATGTGGGAATTCAACCCGGAAGGACCGCGAGCTATTCAGCACTTCCTCGGCATGACGCTCGAAGAGATGCACAGATCGTTCTTCGGACCCCAAATAGAGTGTCCGAACACCACTGAGGATGTGGGTTTGAGCTGCAACCGCCCTGATACCCAAGTAAGTAATCCCATGGGCGAACACAATGTCCTTTTATTTATCATGACATCATTCTAAAAAGTCGCTCTTTGACCAGGACTGGATAACAAAGGCGAAGATGATGAAGTGTCCGGCCCCCCTTCCTGAAGGCTTGGACAATCCGGTACTGGACAAAATGCTCGATCCGGCATCTTATCAAGTGCCCTCAAAGGAAGATAAAGGGGGGAATAAAGAGGCCGAAAGCGGGCCTCACTCGCTACTCATCCCAACCGAGGGGATGAGCGCCTCCGCGAGGGAGGATAACCAGGGGAGAGAATTGGCATTCCCTCTCCCCAGGGAAGGAAGAGGACTACCTCTAAGGATCCGGAAACTAAGGTTTCCAAACAGGAGAAGAAATCTTCGCCAGAGGGTCCTGCCTCGGAGGGTATTCTTGCCGCACAATGTTCGCGCGGGGATCCGCCCTCTACCGAGTTGTAAGTAATCAAAAAGTACTTAATAATGAAAATATCCTACCTTACTTCTGAAGACAATAACCGATGCTTATAAATTGTAGTCCAGATCGTAGCCCTTCTCGACAGAGTTCGTCTTCGGGGGATCTTCTCCCGGATATGATGGAGAGCGAAACGCCTCCCCCTGACACCCCTCCTCCTGAGGAGGGCGACCCTGAAGTGTCATCACGGAGGGTATCTCCTGATCCGCCAAGGCCAGAGGATAACCCTTTGGCTACCCAGAATCCTCAGTATCCGGCTCCTAAGGAGAGCGATGGCAAGAGTCGGGAACCATACAGTGTGTGGTCGGACGCACTGAGGGATCTTCTGGGGCAAGTGGCCATCTCAGAAGCGCATCGTACACTGGTGGGTACGGTAATTGAAAGGATTTCATCCGCTGAAAGTGGATTGCATGAAGCCTTTATGAGTCTGCTGAAAGGCTTTGAGGTACGTGAAATAGTGTATGTTTTTGATAGTATCACACATGTTAGGTGTGCCCTATGCAGATAGTAGCCCCTGAGACTCTGGTTGTCGTCAAGAACGGCGACAAGGAGAGGATCATAGTCCCAGGTAATAACCAGTCTGCCTTTATGTGCAGGTGGCTGAAGTTCCGGTGGCCAGCCGGACTGATGGGTTTGCCGAGCTAAAGCAGCAATTTGATGCGGCAAATGCTGACATCGTGCTTGTCAACAAGCGGCTTGACGACGCACATGGTAAGTGATTTTTCCGGTGCTCAACACATAGTAAGAGGAGCATGATTCCAGTATCTTTAATATGTTGTTACTGCAGATGGAGCTGCCACCATGGAGACCCTTCGGGCAGAGCTTGCCCGAGCCAAGGAACAAGCAAGGAGTAGCAATGCGGCCGCTCTAAAGGCGGCCGAAGAGTTGAGGGCCGAACAGGCCGCGCATTGCGAGAGCAAGGAAAGAATAGCCAAAATGGCTGTTGAGTTGAAAGATGTCGCTGACCATTACCAGCTTCTTGAAAAAGAAAGCCGAGCGAGGGCGAAGGACCTGGAGAAGGTCATGGTAGCAGCCAAGGAAGCCCGCTCCAAAATCAGAGCGACGAAGGAGGAGCTGCGTCAAGCTACGGATATCGTGGCTGGGAAGCCCTTCCTGTTGCGGACTAAGTTCAGAGATCCTAAGTATGCACCTCTTGATCAACTATGGAGTTCTGCGGACGCTTACGTGGATTTGGCGGCAAGTGCTACTGACACGGCCGAGTACTTCAAGGATCAGAAAGATCACGAAGTGGAGGAGCTGTTCTGGTCACAGTTCCATGCTCCAGTGCGTCCACTGCTATTGAATGAGCGAATGGCTGAGCGGGCCAAGCTCCATAGGTTGTTCGGACTTGCCATGAGGTCTGTTGTGGATCATCTGTGGCCGGGAGGGCCAAGGCCGAATAGCTATTTTAGTTTAGTGCAAAAATTCCTTGGTGTTGTGCCGCGCATCGATGCTATAAAGAGATCAGCGTGCATAGAGGGTGCGCGGATGGCCTTTGCCCGTGTCAAGACATACTGGGCAGAGATGGAGGCCACCACTGAGGCCACCCAGGGTTCGGCTGTAGGCCGAGTGGCTGCCGAGCACTACTTTGAAGAAGTTCTTGAAGGCGCTCGTTCGATAGAGGCTCAGTGCTCGAACAATATTATGTTCTAGTGACATGTACTCCCATTGTAAAAACAATGTTTTATTGAGTTATCAAGGCTGTTTTTGTACTTTTGCCTGAAAGTATTATGATGCCTCCTGTGCGGTCGTTTATGTATATATGTATATAACTTGAAAGTTTGCAGTCGTCGGCTTCCGCCCCCACGCACATAATGTGGGGGTGTTCGCAAGAAAAAACACGTGTTCACACTTGATCCAACGTCTTGGTCCATTAAGGAGGTGGTAGCACAGCGAACGAGGCAATCAGACTATATTGCTTTAGCACTTTCACTTAGCCATAGGAGTTTGACGGTGGGGCTACTATATAGCCCCTAGTACTTCTGCGCGCGTCCGAATATGGGGCGCGTACGTACATGACCGGGAAACGGCCCTTCGTTAATGCGGAGGAATCCCGAAGATTCCGCTGAGTCATCGAGTGGTTGACCAGTCTCTCACTATATCATGACAGTTAGTTTTTGGCTTTCTCTACTGAGGTGCTCATCCGGATGAACCAGGGCACAATCGCAGTACTTCTCCCAGTGCTACCTTAACCTATATAGCGGAACGTAAGGTACCAAAACGTGGGAGCCGGGCAAACCCAACATTTGACCAAAGACATGATTCGAAGCTGATGCATATAGGGCCAAACTCGCGACGCCGAACACTCCCTAAGGTGTTCGGTCTTTATAACATGTACCGGGCTGAGTAATGCCCTTAATAATAAACCCCGTGTGTCCAGGTACGTGCAATATCCTGACGTAGCCACATGCCAATAACGTCGTCATCCTTCTCGATTGTGTAGAGTATCCGGAGGATGTGAGCAACAAGAGACAGTAAAAAAGGTTTACGTAGGGTCTTAATCTGAAGAGAAACCTTTGGGCGGGTCCCTGCTGCATGTCTGCGCCTGTATCTCCGTTGTGCCGTGTCCTGGACGGGTGTAGCACGATTGTCATCTATAAAAGGGAAGAACTTAGGTGAAGGTTGATGTGCCAAAAAAGGAATTGGTTATTATCAATGAACTATCAAAATTCAAGAGAAGTCAAGTTGAGCCGGGCTGGCCCTGATTACACACGGGAAGCCCCTGATATCATCTATGTGGGTTTGATCATCAAACCAATCTCATGTATATGTAGTGGAGCGTCGGACTCGTCTAACGGTGTCCGTGGTCTTGACGACCTGTCATTTTTTCTAGTTGGTGAGGCCGTCTAGTTCCCGGCTGTTAAAGCCGCCGCACCCTCTTCCGCACTTAGAAAGCGTTCAGTATTTTCGCTAACTGTGATGATGCCACGTGGATCGGGCATCTTAAGCTTGAGAAAAGCATAATGCGGTATTGCATTAAAATGAGCAAAAGCCGTTCTTCCAAGTAGTGCTTGATAGCCACTTCGGAATGGAGCAATGTGGAAAGTTATCCTTTCGCTTCGAAAGTTATCGGGAGAACCGAATACAACCTCTAGCAGTAGGGAGCCCGTACAGCGGGCCTATTGGCCTGGTATTACTCCCTTGAAGGTAGTATTACAGTGGCTTATTTGTGTCGGGTCTATCCCCATTTTGCGGACTGTGTCCTGATATATCATATTTAGATCACTGCCGCCGTCCATGAGGACTCGTGTGAAATGGTACCCGTTTATTATTGGGTCTAACACCGAGGCCGCCGATCCTTTGTGCCGGATGCTTGTCACATGGTCCCCACGATCAAAAGTGATCGGGCAGGCCTACCAGGGGTTGAACCTAGGGGTGACGGGCTCTATGGCGCATGTGTCTCGGAGTGCATGTTTGCTTCTCCTCTTCGTCACATGGAACATGTTTACCGTTTTAACCTCTGGTGGGAATTTTTTCTGTCCTCATGTGCTTTGCTGGCGAGGTTCGTCCTCATCTTCGCTTGGTGTCTCTTCCCCTTTGTATTCGGCGTTTAGCTTACCGGCCTGCTTGAAGACCCAACATTTGTCTGTGGGTGTGATTTGTAGGTTTGTCGGGGGTGCCATGAATCTGACAGAGCTTGTCAAGAATCTTGTTTAGGCCAGATGGTCCTTCTCTGCTGCCTTTGAAAGGCTTTTTTCGCTGACCTGGTCGAGAGCCCCTGAATCCGGCGTTTACTGCCGTATTATCTGGGCTACCTTCTTTATTTCGACGCTTGTTTTTGTTGCGTCGTGGTTTTCCATTGTCATCCCTGACTTCGGATGTGCTTGGGTCGCTGGTGCTGCTACGGGCTAACCAGTTGTCTTCTCCCGCGCAAAAGCGGGTCATGAGGCTTGTTAGGGCTGCCATTGTTCTCGGTTTTTCTTAGCCGAGGTGTCTGGCGAGCCATTCGTCTCAGACGCTGTGTTTGAAAGCTGCTAAGGCTTTGGCGTCCGGACAGTCGACTATTTGGTTCTTCTTGGTGAGAAACCTATTCCAAAGCTTTCAGGCGGACTCTCCGGACTGTTGGATTATATGACTTAAATCGTCTGCATCCAGAGGTCGGATGTAAGTCCCTTGAAAATTATCCCGAAAAGCATCCTCGAGCTCCTCCCAGCTTCCAATTGAGTCTTCGGGGAGGCTTTTCAACCAGTGCCGAGCTGGCCTTTAAGCTTGAGGGGCAAGTATTTAATGGTATGGAGATCATCTCCGCGGGCCATATGAATATGGAGGATAAAGTCCTCGATCCAGACTCCAGGGTCTGTGGTCCCGTCATACGCCTCTATGTTCACTGGTTTGAATCCTTCTGGGAATTCGTGATCCAGCACCTCATCGGTGAAACATAGGGGGTGTGCGGCACCCCTGTATTGGGATATGCCATGGTGTTCGGACGGTTGTCGTATTCGGTTTTGATTTGGTGCCGGAGCGCGCTTCCTAGATCCATAGATGGATCTGGTCGTACTGGATTTTTGGCGCAAGTTCTCACGTAGATCGTGTGTTGACTTATGTGCGCCTTTGTTAGCCGCTCTATCGCGGTCACAAGGTGGTGGATCCGGCCGGTTGGCCGTATCATTTTTCGGCTGCGTGGGCTCTAAGGCCTCATCGTTGAATTCAGGTAATAGCTTGCACTTTGGATAGCTGTTTGTGTGGTGACTTCGACCATACATTGTTTCATTGACGAGCACTTTGTTCCACATGATGTTGAGCGTATCTTGTGCGGCTTTAAGCCTTTGTTTCCGCTTCTTCAGACTCCTCGCTGTGGCAATAAGCCTTCTGCGGAGGTTCTCTTGCTCCAAGTGCGTTTCCGGGACGATGTGTGCATCTTCGTCCGGACTATTTTCCTCCCAGACGGGGTTTGATGAGGTATATCCTTAGCATTGCCATGTTCGGACGTCGGATCCGCACTATGTTCGTTGTTTGCATCTTCGTCGTGCTCTGCCACCGGGGCGATGCAGTCATCGTTTCTTCTAGAGTCGACTGGACTATTATTTCCTCTTGCGCTGTTATCGCTGTTTTTGCTATGGCGGGACTTAGAGCGGCGCCTCTGACGTCGGCGCTTGGGATGCTTGGAGGGGGCATCCTCCGCTATCTCTTCGCCATTGCCCTCTTTGGGTGTATCCACCATGTATATGCCATGTGATGAGGTGGTTGTCAGGCGCCCTGTGGGCGCTGGTTCCAGTTTGTTTCCTGCATCGTCGTTCATGCCTTCGATGTCTTCGGAGTCGAAGTTGAGCATGTCGGTTAAGTCGTCGATAGTGGCTACCAAGTGGGTGGTGGGTGGGCAGTGAATTTCTTCATCGTCCGCATCCCATTCTAGCCGGACATAGTTCGGCCAAGGTTCTCCTGACAGGGAGAGAGACCTTAATGAATTTAGCACATCACCAAAAGGCGAGTGCTGAAAGATATCCACGGAGGTGAACTCCATGATCGGCGCCCAGTCGGGTTCGACGGGCACGGATGTAAGCGGCTCGGAGTCCGTGGCCGGAGATGAATCCAGTGGTTCGGCGACACGGCTCTCGTAAGGGGTGAAGTCAGCATCCGGTTCTATCGCCACTGAGAGCGTGGCCTCCATGGCGGGGTCTATCCCTCCGCTCTCAGATGGCGCGATCTGCTCCAGATAGACGGCCAGAGTAGTTGCGGATGCGATCTCCCGAATACTGTCCGATGGTAGAGTTATGTCGTGCTTGTCGTGACTGTGCGGCGCACCTGACACAGGCTCGAATCCGTCGAAGATCAAGTCTCCACAGATGTCGGCAGTGTAGTTCAAGTTTCCGAATCTGAACTGATGGCCAGGGGCATAGCTCTCGATCTGCTCCAGATGGCCAAGCGAATTGGCCCATAGTGCGAAGCAGTCGAATACAAAGATCTGTCCGGGGAGGAAAACCTCACCCTGGACCACATCGCTACCTATGATCGAAGGAGCCATCAAGCCTTATGGTGACGACAAAGTGGAACTCTCAATGAAAGCACCAATGTCGGTGTCAAAACCGGTGATCTCGGGTAGGGGGTCCCGAACTGTGCATCTAACGTGGATGGTAACAGGAGGCAGGGGATAAGATGTTTACCCAGGTTCGGGCCCTCTTGATGGAGGTAATACCCTACTTCCTGCCTGATTGCTCTTGATGATATGAGTATTACAAGAGTTGATCTACCACGAGATCATAGAGGCTAACCCTAGAAGCTAGCCTATGGTATGATTGTATGTATCCTCTCCTACGGACTAAACCCTCCGGTTTATATAGACACCGGAGGGGGCTAGGGTTACACAAGGTCGGTTACAAGGGAGGAGATTTACATATCCATATTGCCTAGCTTTCCTTCCACGCCAAGGAGAGTCCCATATGGACACAAGACGAAGTCTTCAATCTTGTATCTGCATAGTCCAACAGTCAGCCGAAGGATATAGTCCGGCTGTCCAGAGACCCCCTAATCTAGGACTCCCTCACTCACCGCTCTTGGCCACCTGCCGGAGTACCCAACATGCTCTAAGGTTGTGTGTTGGTATGGTATCCACTGTACTATGAATTTTGCAGGGCCCGTTAAGCCATCCTTCCAATACTGTTCCACGCCCTGTAGGGGGCTTTTGCTTCTTTGTAATTGAGTCGGGAGACTTATGAGAGTGTACCCTTTTAGTTCGGACTGGGGGTTTTGTCAGAGCCGGATTATCCAAAAATTTTGTTTGGTTTTTCCAGGCGCTTTCCATCCTACAGTACTTTCGTACTATGGCCGCCAAGTCAGCGAAGTGTGCTATGTCACGGCAACTTATGGCGTTGAGGATTCCCTTGTCCGTGCAATTGTTGCAAAAGAACGAAATTGCGTCTTCCTCGCGACAGTCCTTGACCTTGTTCATTACAAGGAGAAATTTGGCCCAATAGTGATGTACTGTCTCTTGGGGCTCTTGTCTAATGTGGGAAAGATCGTTTATATCTGGGTGGGTGGGTGGATTTAAGTCCAGGCCTTGACCCAATCTGAGACCCAGGGGCAGGGGAGTTTCCGATCTTGGAAGTTCGGGCTCCGGGATGTTGCCCCGCAGGTTCGGCATGCTGCCTGATTCTAGGTTCAGGGTTAGGGCGATGTCCTCCCGTGAACGGGTATCCGGCTTGGAGAGCTCGTAAATATGGACATAGTTCGTCCTCAGGATAGAGGAAGAATCACCGCATTGCTCCTCCACCACCGCTATCTGATGGGTGACCGGCGGAGAATTAATCTCCCTTTGGTCGGGTTTAAGCCTAATCCGATCATAGTCCGTAGCGACTCCTAGAGCGGTGATGCGATCCAAGAGCTCATTCAAAGAGGAGAGCTCCATTGGATCCATCTGCTCGGTAAATTTCGAGTCGATGTGGAGGCTATTGTCGATGACCCAAGAAGTCATCGTCGACACTGCGGCCGGGCGGGCGGTCATGACGAAGCCGCCTAGTCGAAGAGTTTGGCCTATAGCCAGGGCCCCCCAGAGGTGATGTTGTTCTTGAAAACGAGACGATCCATCCCTCCTTATGATGACGACACAGTGGAACTCTCAACAAAAGCACCAATGTCGGTGTCAAAATAGGCAGATCTCGGGTAGGGGGTCCCGAACTGTGCGTCTAAGGCGGATGGTAACAGGAGGCGGGGGACACAATGTTTACCCAGATTTGGGCCCTCTTGATGGAGGTAATACCCTACGTCCTGCTTGATTGATCTTGATGATACGAGTATTACAAGAGTTGATCTACCACGAGATCGTAGAGGCTAAACCCTAGAAGCTAGCCTATGGTATGATTGTTGTTGTCCTACGGACAAACCCTCCGGTTTATATAGACACCAGAGGGGGCTAGGGTTACACAGAGTCGGTTACAAGGGAGGAGATCTACATATCCGTATTGCCAAGCTTGCCTTCCACGCCAAGGACAATCCTATCCGGACACGGGACGAAGTCTTCAATCCTGTATCTTCATAGTCCAACAGTCCGGCCAAAGGATATAGTCCGGCTGTCCGGAGACCCCCTAATCCAGGACTCGCTCACCGGGGTTGAGGAAGAAGCAAGCGCAAGGGAAGAAAACGATATTGGGTCTCTATAAAAAGGCCCCAGATATTGGGCGTCTCTCCCAGGGTCTCTAAACTTACCTATCACCAAGGAGTTGTACCCAGGGGATGGTTGGGTTACCCACGCCTGCATTAATGAAAATCCCAAAAATAAAGGGACACGATCTCTGCCCTGACGGGACGTGCCAGTAAAACCGCACCTCGATTCAAGGGGTGACTCGCTAGCTGACGATGGGAAACAGCAACCAGGCAGGCATGATACGATGTCATGAACTGTTATCAACAAGTTGGGCTCGTGGGTGTTATATTTTCTGCAATTATATACACAGGTCCGGATATACTTACTTCGTCTGAAGACTATTCTGGAGTTCGGAAGGATGGAACCCGCCTTGGAATGCCGAAGACAAATCTGCGTGTCGGACTCCTCGTCATTGAAGCCAGGTTCAGGGGCTACTGAGGGAGTCCTGGACTAAGGGGTCCTCGGGCGTCTGGCCTGTTATCCGTGGGCCGGACTAATGGTCTGTGAAGATCAAAGACCATACTCGTGTCCAGATTGGACTCTACTTGGTGTGGAAGGCAAGCTTGGCGACCGAAGATTCCTTCTTATGTAACCGACTCCATGTAAACCCTAGATCCCCTCGGTGTCTATATAAACTGAAGGGATAATCTGGAAAGGACACCACATATACTCATTACCATACCCATATAGGTTAGACTTCTAGGGTTTAGCCATTACGATCTCGTGGTAGATCAACTCTTGCAATACTCATATTCATCAAGATCAATCAAGCATGAAGTAGGGTATTACCTCCATAGAGAGGGCCTGAACCTGGGTAAACATCGTGTCCCCTGTCTCTTGTTACCATCGATCCTAGACGCACAGTTCGGGACCCCCTACCCGAGATCCGCCGGTTTTGACACCGACACAAACCAAGCAATTGTTTCATACTTTTGATGTTCTCAAACCTTTTGTTGCATGATTCTCATCTTCAACCTGACGGCCTGCTCTGGATATGAGGCCAGAGCATTAACCAGGGTCACGAACCCTTCGAGGATCAAATCTCCTCGGATATCGGCAACATAGTTTAGGTTCCCGAAACTGATCTGATGACCAGGGGCGTAGCTGTTGGAAACATGCCCTAGAGGCAATAATAAATTAGTTATTATTATATTTCCTTGTTCATGATAATCGTTTATTATCCATGCTAGAATTGTATTGATAGGAAACTCAGATACATGTGTGGATACATAGACAACACCATGTCCCTAGTAAGCCTCTAGTTGACTAGCTCGTTGATCAATAGATGGTTACGGTTTCCTGACCATGGACATTGGATGTCGTTGATGACGGGATCACATCATTAGGAGAATGATGTGATGGACAAGACACAATCCTAAGCCTAGCACAAGATCATGTAGTTCATATGCTAAAGCTTTTCTAATGTCAAGTATCATTTCCTTAGACCATGAGATTGTACAACTCCCAGATACTATAGGAATGCTTTGGGTGTACCAAACGTCACAACGTAACTGGGTGGCTATAAAGGTGCACTGCGGGTATCTCCGAAAGTGTCTATTGGGTTGGCACGAAGCGAGACTGGGATTTGTCACTCCGTGTAACGGAGAGGTATCTCTGGGCCCACTCGGTAGGACATCATCATAATGTGCACAATGTGACCAAGGAGTTGATCATGGGATGATGTGTTACGGAACGATTAAAGAGACTTGCCGGCAACGAGATTGAACAAGATATCGGGATACCGACGATCGAATCTCGGGCAAATACTATATCGGTAGGCAAAGGGAATTGTATACAGGATTGATTGAATCCTTGACATCGTGGTTCATACGATGAGATCATCGTTGAGCATGTGGGAGCCAACATGGGTATCCAGATCCCGCTGTTGGTTATTGACCGGAGAGTTGTCTCGGTCATGTCTGCATGATTCCCGAACCCGTAGGGTCTACACACTTAAGGTTCGATGACGCTAGGGTTATTAGGAAGACTTGTATGTGATTACCGAATGTTGTTCGGAGTCCCGGATGAGATCCCGGACGTCACGAGGAGTTCTGGAATGGTCCGGAGGTAAAGATTTATATATGGAAAGTTGTTGTTCGGGTTCCAGGAAAAGTTCGGTTTTTTCCGGTATTATACCGGGAAGCTTCCGGAGGATTCCGGAGGGGTCCGGAGGTCCGGAAAATGTTCCACCACGTCCAACACAGCAGCATGGGCTGTAGGGGGGCTCCCTAGCCTTAATGGGCCAGGGGCACAAGGCCCATGCACATGGGAGAGGGGAACCCTAAGGGGGAGGGCCTCCACTTGACTTGGGAGGCACTCCTCCCCCCTTGGCCGCCGCCCCCAACCCTAGATGGGATCTAGGGGGGTCGGCCCCCTCTCTCCCCACCTATAAATAGTGGAGGGGTGGGAGGGCGGCCACACCCTTGCACCTGGCGCAGCCCCTCCCCTCCAATACCTTTCCTCCTCCGCATGAGCTTGGCGAAGCCTTGCCGGAGAACTGCCACTCCATCACCACCACGCCATCATGCTGCTGTTGGACTCTCTTCCTCAACCTCTCCCTCCTCCTTGCTGGATCAAGGCGCGGGAGACGTCTCTGTTCCGTACGTGTGTTGAACGCGGAGGTGCCGTCCGTTCGGCGCTAGGATCATCGGTGATTTGGATCACGACGAGTACGACTCCATCAACCCCGTTCCCTTGAACGCTTCCGCTTAGCGATCTACAAGGGTATGTAGATGTACTCCCCTTCCCCTCGTTGCTAGTATCTCCTAGATTGATCTTGGTGACACGTAGGAAAATTTTGAATTTCTGCTATGTTCCCCAATAGTGGCATCATGAGCTAGGTCTATGCATAGATTCTATGGATGAGTAGAACACAAAGTAGTTGTGGGCAATGATTTGTTCAATTTGCTAGTCGTTACTAGTCTTATCTTGATTCGGTGGCATTGTGGGATGAAGCGGCCCGGACCGACCTTACACGTACACTTACATGAGACTGGTTCCACCGACTGACATGCACTTGATGCATAAGGTGGCTGGCGGGTGTCTGTCTCTCCCACTTCAGTCAGATCGGATTCGATGAAAAGGGTCCTTATGAAGGGTAAATACAATTGGCATATCACCGTTGTGGTTTTGCGTAGGTAAGAAACGTTCTTGCTAGAAACCCATAGCAGCCACGTAAAACATGCAACAACAATTAGAGGACGTCTAACTTGTTTTTGAAGGGTTTGCTTTGTGATGTGATATGACCAAAAGGATGTGATGAATGATATATGTGATGTATGAGATTGATCAGGTTCTTGTAATAGGAATCACGACTTGCATGTCGATGAGTATGACAACCGGCGTCATAGGAGTTGTCTTAATTTCTTTATGACCTGCATGTCAACATAAATGTCATGTAATTACTTTACTTTATTGCTAACCGTTAGCCATAGTAGTAGAAGTAATAGTTGACGAGGAAACTTCATGAAGACACAATGATGGAGATCATGGTGTCATGCCGGTGACGAAGGTGATCATGTCGTGCCTCGAAGATGGAGATCAAAGGCGCAAGATGGTATTGGCCATATCATGTTACTTTATGATTTGCATGTGATGTTTGTCGTGTTTTTACATCTTATTTGCTTAGAATGATGGTAGCATAAATAAGATGATCCCTCATTAAAATATCAAGGATTGTGTTCCCCCTAACTGTGCACCATTGCTAAGGTCCGTTGTTCCGAAGCACCACGTGATGATCGGGTGTGATAGGTTCTAACGTTCGCAAACAACGGGTGTAAGCCAGATTTACACACGCAATACACTTAGGTTAACTTGACGAGCCTAGCATGTATAGACATGGCCTCGGAACACGGAAGACCGAAAGGTCAAACATGAGTCATATAGTGGATACGATCAACATGAAGATGTTCACCGATGATGACTAGTCCGTCTCACGTGATGATCGGACACGACCTAGTTGACTCGGATCATGTATCACTTAGATGACTAGAGGGATGTCTATATAAGTGGGAGTTCATTGAATAATTTGATTATATGAACTTAATTATCATGAACATAGTCAAAAGGTCTTTGCAAATTATGTCGTAGCTCACGCTTTGGTTCTACTGTTTTAGATATGTTCCTAGAGAAAATTTAGTTGAGAGTTGACAGTAGCAATTATGCGGACTGGGTCCGTGAACTGAGGATTGTCCTCATTGCTGCACAGAAGGGCTATGTCCTTAATGCACCGCTCGGTGCATTGAACCTCGAGCACGTCTGTAGATGTTGGGAAACATCTGACATACACATTTTGATGACTACGTGATAGTTCAGTGCGTAATACTAACGGTTTAGAATTGTGGCACCAAAGACGTTTTTGAAACGTCGCAGAACATATGAGATGTTACAAAGACTGAAATTGGGATTTCAAACTAATGCCCATGTCAAGAGGTATGAGACCTCTGACAAGTTTCTTAAGCCTGCAAACTAAGGGGGTAAAGCTCAATCGTTGAGCATGTGCTCAGATTGTCTGAGTTACAATCGCTTGAATTGAGTGGGAGTTAATCTTCCAGATGAGATAGTGATGGTTCTCCATAGTCACTACCACCAAGCTATTAGAGCTTAGTGATGAACTATAACATATCAGGGATAGACATGATGATCCTTGAGCAATTCGTGATGTTTGACACCGTGAAAGTAGAAATCAAGTAGGAGCATCAATTGTTAATGGTTAGTAAAACCACTAGTTTCAAGAAGGGCAAGGGAAATAAGGGATACTTCATGAGATTGCAAATCAGTTGCTGCTCTAGTGAAGAAACCCAAGGTTGAACCAAACCCGAGACTAAGTGCTTCTATAATGAGGGGAACTGTCACTGAAGCTGAACTACCCTAGATACTTGGTAGCTGAGAAGGCTGGAAAGGTCGATAGAAGTATTTTGGATATACGTCATATTATTGTGTACTTTACTAGTACTCTTAGTAGCACCAGGGTAATAAATACCGGTTCGGTTGCTAAGTGTTAGTAACTCGAAATAAAAGGCTACGGAGACTAGCTAAAGGTGAGATGACGATATGTTGGAAGTGTTTCCAAGGTTGATGTGATCAAACATCGCATGCTCCCTCTACCATCGAGATTGGTGTTAAACCTAAATAATTGTTATTTGGTGTTTGCATTGAGCATAGACATGATTGGATTGTGTTTATCACCATACGGTTATTCATTTAAGGAGAATAATGGTTACTCTATTTACTTGAATAATACCTTCAATGGTCTTGCACCTAAAATAAATGGTTTATTGAATCTCGATCATAGTGATACACATTTTCATGCCAAAAGATATAAGATAGTAATGATAGTACCACATACTTGTGGCACTGCCATTTGAGTCATGATGGTATAAACGCATGAAGAAGCTCCACGTTGATGGATCTTTGGACTCACTCATTTTTGAAAAGATTGAGGCATGCGAACCATGTCTATTGGTAGATATGCATGAAGAAACTCCATGCAGATGGATCATTTGGACTCAATTGATTTTGAATCACTTGAGACATGCAAATCATACCACATGGGCAAGATGACTGAAAGGCCTCATTTTCAGTAAGATGGAACAAGAAAGCAACTTGTTGGAAGTAATACATTTTGATGTGTGCAGTCCAATGAGTGCTGAGGCACGCAGTGGATATCGTTATGTTCTTACTTCATAGATGATTTGAGTAGATGCTAAGTATGTTTACTTGATGAAACACAAGTCTGAATTATTGAAAGGTTCAAGTAATTTCAGAGTGAAGTTAAAGATCGTCTTGACAAGATGATGAAATGTCTATGATATGATCATAGAGATGAATATCTGAGTTATGAGTTTGGCACATAATTAAGACATTGTGGAAATTGTTTCACAACTAATACCGCCTGGAACACCATGGTGTGATGGTGTGTCCGAACATTGTAACTACACCCTATTGGATATGGTGCATACCATGATGTCTCTTATCGAATTACCACTATCGTTTATGGGTTAGGCATTACAGACAACCACACTCACTTTAAATAGGGCACCACACAATTCCGTTGAGAGGACACCATATGAACTATGGTTTAGAGAAACCTAAGCTGTCATTTCTTAAAAGTTTGGGGCTGTGACGCTTATGTGAAAAGGTTTCGGGTTGATAAGCTCGAACCCAAAGCGGATAAATGCATCTTCATAGAATACCCAAAATAGTTGGGTGTACCTCCTATTTCAGATCCGGAAGCAAGAGTGATTGTTTCTAGAAACGGGTCCTTTCTCGAGGAAAAGTTTCTCTCGAAAGAATTGAGTGGGAGGATGGTGGAGACTTGATGAGGTTATTGAACCGTCACTTCAACTAGTGTGTAGTAGGGCACAGGAAGTTGTTCCTATGGCACCTACACCAATTGAAGTGGAAGCTTATGATAGTAATCATGAAACTTAGGATCAAGTCACTACCAAACCTCATAGGTCGACATGGATGTGTACTACTTCAGAGTGGTACGTAATCCTGTCTTAGAAGTCATGTTGCTAGACAACAATGAACCTATGAGCTATGGAGAAGCGATGGTGGGCCCGGATTCTGACGAATGGATCGAGGCCATAAAATTCGAGAGAGGATCCATGTATAAAACAAAGTATAGACTTTGAAAGAACTACTTGATGGTCGTAAGGCTGTTGGGTGCAGATGGATTTTAACAGGAAGACGGACAATGATGGTAAGTGTCACCATTAAGAAAGCTCGACTTGTTGTTAAGATGTTTTCCGACAAGTTCAAGGAGTTGACTACGATGAGACTTTCTCACTCATAGTGATGCTAAGATCCTGTTGAAATAATGTTAGCAGTTACTACATTATTTATGAAATCTTGCAGATAGGATGTCAAAACATTGTTTCCTCGATGTTTTTCTTGAGGAAAGGTTGTATGTGATACATCCAGAAGGTTTTGTCAATCCTAAAAGATGCTAACAAGTATGCAAAGCTCCAGCAACCCTTCTAAGGATTGGAGTAAGCATATTGGAGTTGGAATGTATGCTTTGATGAGATGAACAAAGATTTTGGGTTTATACAAAGTTTATGAGAAACTTGTATTTCCAAAGAAGTGAGTGGGAGCACTATAGAATTTATGATGAGTATATTTTGTTGATCAGAAATGATGTAGAGTTTCTGGAAAGCACATAGGGTTATTTGAAAAGTGTTTTTCAATGGAAAACCTGGATTAAGCTACTTGAACATTGAGCATCAAGATCTATAAGGATAGATCAAAATCGCTTAATAGTACTTTCAAACGAACACATACCATGACAAAATTTTGAAGGAGTTCAAAAATAGATCGGCAAAGGAGTTCTTGGCTGTGTTATAAGGTATGAGCATTGAGTAAAACTCAAGACCTGACCACGGCAGAATAGAGAGAAAGGACGAAGGTCGTCCCCTATGCTTTGGACGTAGACTCTAAAGTATGCTATGTTGTGTACCGCACCTGAAGTGTGCCAAACCATGAGTCAGTAAAGGGGTACAAGTGTGATCTAGGAATGGATCACAGGACAATGGTCAAGGTTATCCTTAGTAACTAGTGGACTAAGGAATTTTCTCGATTATGGAGGTGGTAAAAGAGTTCGTCGTAAAGGGTTACGCCGATGCAAACTTTGACACTAATCCGGATGACTCTGAGTAGTAAACCGGATTCGTATAGTAGAACAGTTATTTGGAATAGCTCCAAGTAGCGCGCGGTAGCTCCATCTACAAGATGACATAGAGATTTGTAAAGCACACATGGATCTGAAAGGTTTAGACTCATTGACTAATAAACCTCTCTCACAAGCAAGATATGAACAAACCCCATGGGTGTTGGATTCATTGCAATCACATAGTGATGTGAACTAGATTATTGACTCTAGTGCAAGTGGGAGACTGTTGGAAACATGCCTTAGAGGCAATAATAAATTAGTTATTATTATATTTCCTTGTTCATGATAATCGTTTATTATCCATGCTAGAATTGTATTGATAGGAAACTCAGATACATGTGTGGATACATAGACAACACCATGTCCCTAGTAAGCCTCTAGTTGACTAGCTCGTTGATCAATAGATGGTTACGGTTTCCTGACCATGGACATTGGATGTCGTTGATGACGGGATCACATCATTAGGAGAATGATGTGATGGACAAGACCCAATCCTAAGCCTAGCACAAGATCGTGTAGTTCGTATGCTAAAGCTTTTCTAATGTCAAGTATCATTTCCTTAGACCATGAGATTGTGCAACTCCCGGATACCGTAGGAATGCTTTGGGTGTACCAAACGTCACAACGTAACTGGGTGGCTATAAAGGTGCACTGCGGGTATCTCTGAAAGTGTCTGTTGGGTTGGCATGAATCGAGACTGGGATTTGTCACTCCCTGTAATGGAGAGGTATCTCTAGGCCCACTCGGTAGGACATCATCATAATGTGCACAATGTGACCAAGGAGTTGATCACGGGATGATGTGTTATGGAACGAGTAAAGAGACTTGCCGGTAATGAGATTGAACAAGGTATCGGGATACCGATGATCGAATCTCGGGCAAGTACTATAACGGTAGACAAAGGGAATTGTATACGGGATTGATTGAATCCTTGACATCATGGTTCATCCGATGAGATCATCGTGGAGCATGTGGGAGCCAACATGGGTATCCAGATCCCGCTGTTGGTTATTGACCGGAGAGTTGTCTCGGTCATGTCTGCATGATTCCCGAACCCGTAGGGTCTACACACTTAAGGTTCGATGACACTAGGGTTATTAGGAAGACTTGTATGTGATTACCGAATGTTGTTTGGAGTCCCGGATGAGATCCCGGACATCACGAGGAGTTCCGGAATGGTCCGGAGGTAAAGATTTATATAAGGAAAGTTGTTGTTCGGGTTCCAGGAAAAGTTTGGTTTTTTCCGGTATTGTACCGGGAAGCTTCCGGAAGGTTCCGTAGGATTCTGGAGGTCCGGAAAATGTTCCACCACATCCAACACAGCAGCATGGGCTGTAGGGGGGCTCCCTAGCCTTAATGGGCCAGGGGCACCAGCCCCCCCAAGGCCCATGCGCATGGGAGAGGGGAAACCCTAAGGGGGAGGGCCTCCACTTGACTTGGGAGGCACTCCTCCCCCCTTGGCCTCCACCCCCAACCCTAGATGGGATCTAGGGGGGCCGTCCCCCTCTCTCCCCACCTATAAATAGTGGAGGGGTGGGAGGGCGGCCACACCCTTACACCTGGCATAGCCCCTCCCCTCCAATACCTCTCCTCCTCCGCGTGAGCTTCGCGAAGCCCTGCCGGGGAACTGCCACTCCATGACCACCACGCCGTCGTGCTGTTGTCGGACTCTCTTCCTCAACCTCTCCCTCCTCCTTGATGGATCAAGGCACGGGAGACATCTTTGTTCCGTGCGTGTGTTCAACGCGGAGGTGCCGTCCGTTCTGCGCTAGGATCATCGGTGATTTGGATCACAACGAGTACGACTCCATCAACCCCGTTCTCTTGAACGCTTCCGCTTAGCAATCTACAAGGGTATGTAGATGCACTCCCCTTCCCCTCGTTGCTAGTATCTCCTAGATTGATCTTGGTGACACGTAGGAAAATTTTGAATTTCTGCTACGTTCCCCAACAGTAGCTGTTGATGTGACCAATCGAGTTGGCTCGTAGCGCGAAGCCGCCAAACACGAAAATTTGGCCCAGGGGGAAATCTCCCCCCACTACAAAAAAAGACATATCCATGATATTTTGGGCCGAACGAATTTTTTTTCTGTCATACATATGACACTTCTATGATGATAATTGTCACAAAACCCGGTATCATCATAGATGTGGTGGGATCCTACTTCTATGACAAAAAATCATGACAGAAAATGGGCTTTTCGTCTTGGGCGGGCCGGAGACGCAGCTGCATGACATTCTTTGGGTCGTCCATGACGGAAAAAACCGTGGTAGAAGCGAGAGGGAGGAAAATTTCAGGGAGTTCCCGGTTACGGTGGGAGGTCGGGGGCCGAGCGATGCGCGCTTCTCTCGTACATGTATGCGCGTGTGTGCAAGGCGTTGGCTCTAGATGAACCTGAGTGAGGCGTTGGGCTCTAACTGAACCCGAGCGATTGCACTGCAGGCTAAGCGTTACTGAACCCGATCGAGCGATCGATCGATGGTTGTTAACTGAACCCGATCGAGCGATTCCTTCTCTACTACTGCTAACTGAAGCCGATCGATGCTGCCTCTGGATGAACAGTGAGTGTTGCGGGGGGCGGGTTGGATGAACAATTCCCAGTGGGGGTGGATGAACAAGACCCCGTGGTGTTGCCTCTGGATGAACAGGACCCCGATCGATCGAGCCGGTTGGGGCTGGATGAACAGGACCCCGTGGAGGGCTGGATGAACAGGACCACCCCGTGGAGGGCAGGATGAACAGTAGATGGTGGAGGGTAGGATGAACAGTAGCCCGTGGAGGGGTGGTTGAACAGGAGCCCATGGAGAGGGCTGGTTGAACAGTAGCCGGTGGAGTAGCGCGCGGTGGAGGCTGGATGAACAGGAGCCCGTGGATGAACAGTCGCAGGTGGAGGCTGGAGGAGGTCGACGGTGGATGAACAGTAGCTCGTGGAGGCTGGAGGGGGTCGACGGTGGAGATGAATAGTATCCCGTGGAGTCCCGTTTTGCGGTACGCCACACCCCTCCCGATGAACAGGACCCCCGTTTCGACCGTAGCGCTCCAACACAAGTATGTTTCCTCCGTTTTGAGGTACGCCACACCCCTCCCGATGAACAGGACCCCCATTTCGACAGTAGGAGGTCCGTTTCCTCTGTTTTGCGGTACGCCAGACCCCTCCCGATGAACAGGATCCCGTTTCGAATGTGGCCGGTCGAACACAAGGCCGTTTCCTCCGTTCTGCGGTACGCCAGGCCTCGTTTCCATCGCGTGTTCTGTCCAAGCCCTCCCGATGAACACGACGCATTCCATTGCCTCCCCATGAACACGAGCATTCCGTTGCCTCCCCATGAGCACGACGACGACGATGTTTCTCCGTTTCGACCCAGCCATGTACACGAGCCCTGGCAGTACGTATGCGTGAGTAGGCGTTCGAGACCCTGCCCGTATGTACACATGCGTGGCCGTATTTCCTTTCTTGCACCCTGGCCGCTGTACGTACATGTACATGCTACGTGCGCGCCTCTACTACGACACGTGCGCGCCTCTACATCCACCAATATATATGTACGTACACGTTCGCAACCAAAATGACAATGCTACGTACGCTTCGACCAGGTGGGTCCTGACTGTCAGGCACTTCCTTGCGTGCGAAGATGTAGCTCGTGGGTCCCAGCAGTCATGGCAAACATTTTTTCGCGAAATATGGTTGCCCGTCCGGTGGGTCCCCGCTGTCAGGTGGAGGAATAATTATTTTGCACGTAATAAGGAGGCACTTCCTTGCTACGGCCGTGGACCCGGCTGTTAGCCTCTTCACGTACAGTCCACGTCCGATGGAAGCCGTTCCTTGACCACGTTGACCACACCGCGCCGAGAGCACCAGGGCGGTGGATGACGGAGAGGCCTAGGAAGGGGACGACGCGGAGCCGGGGAAGACGCGGCAGTGGATGCCCATGCGTAGAGGAGTCCGAGGGTTCACTGGTTCGCTGCGGTGTGAGGATGCCATCGCCGCAGAATAACAGGGGTGTGGGTGAGTAGAGGGATGGCCTGGCCAGTGGTGGGAGTAGTAGGGGGCGGTGAGGCCTCCGCCGCATCGCAGCCGGCCACGGGAGGCAGGAGCACGAGGCACGACCGGCACTGGTTCGGGCGGCTGGAGCAAGAAGACCAGAGGTTGAAGAAGCACTACGGCCATTGGATGGACATCATACAGTCACTGGAGCTAGAATCGTGCATATTGACTAAGTTGACAAAGCCCTTTGTCCCCGTCAACTTAGTAGGCCCACAAGTCAGCCTCCCACCAAGGTGGGTCCCAGCTAGCAGGGGGTATTCATTTTTTTGTGCGTAATAAGGAGGCACTTCCGGTGGGTCCGAGCTGACAGCAGGGGGAACGTTTTTTTCGCCAAATACGGTGGCCCGTTGGGTGGGTCCCAGAAGTCAGGGGCAAACGTTTTTTTCGCGATATACTGGTGGGCGTCCGGTGGGTCCCTGCAGTCAGGTGGAGGAATAATTATTTTCCGCGTAATAAGGAGGCACTTCCTTGCGTCTGCCATGGACCCAGCTGTCAGCCTCTCCATGTACAGTATTCTTCCGATGGAATTCGGTCATTGACCACATTGACCACACCACGCCGACAGCACCACGGTGGTGGACGATGGCGAGGCCTAGGAAGTGGACGACGCGGAGCCGGGGAAGACGCGGTAGTGGATGCCCACGCGGAGAGGAGTACGAGGGTTCACTGGTTCGGTTGCGCTACCGTCGCCGCAGAATAACAGGGGGTGTGGGTGAGTGGAGTGGAGCGATGGCCTGGCCAGTGTTGGGAGTAGTATGGGGGCGGTGAGGCCTCCACGGCAGCACAGCCGGCCACGGGAGGCAGGAGCAGGCGGCACGACTGGCGCTACTTTGGGCAGCTGGAGCAAGAAGACCAAAGGTTGAAGAAGCACTGCGGCCGTTGGATGGACATCGTACGGTCAGTCGAGCTAGAATCGTGCATATTGACTAAGTTGACAAAGCCCTCCATCCCCGTAAACTTAGTAGGCCCACTATACTGGGTCCCAGCTAGCAGGGGAGTATTCATTTTTTATGCGTAATAAGGAGGCACTTCCTTGTGTGCGAAGATATAGCTGGTGGGTCCGAGCTGTCAGCGGCGGTAACGTTTTTTTCATGAAATACAGAGGCCGTTTTGGTGGGTCCCAGATGTCAGGTGGAGGAAATCATTATTTTGCGCGTAATAAGGAGGCATTTCCTTGCATGCGGCCGTGGTCCCAGCTATCAGCCTCTCCACGTACAGTCCACTTGAGATGCATGTCGGTCGTTGACCACGCTGACCACGCCACGCCGAGAGCACCAGGGCGGTGGACGATGGCGAGGCCTAGGAAGGGAACGACACGGAGGCAGGGAAGACTCGGCCGTTGTTTTTGTTTCCCACGCGGAGGGGAGTACGACTGTACGAGGGTTTACTGGTTCGTCTGCCGTCGCCAGAGAATAACAGCAGGTGTGGGTGAGTAGAGGGATGGCTAGGCCAGCGATGGGAGTACGGTGGGGCGGTGAGGCCTGCGCGGCAGCACAACCGGCCGCAGGGAGGAGGGAGCATGCAGTCCCGCCGGCGCTTGTTTGAGCGGCTGGAGCAGGAAGAGCAGATATTGAAGAATCACGACGGCCGTTGGATGGACATCCAACAGTATACAGGCCATCTGTGGAAAGCCTCAAATCTGTGGAAAACAGCATACAGCCCATCTACCATTATTTCAAATAACTTACAACCCATTTGCAAATTCTTATGTGTTTTTTTGGAGCCCATATTCTTTATGTTAGCATTACAGCCCATATTGTGGCCACGGTTAAAAATTTATACAAAATTTTGCATATGTCTGTGCGGTCTGAACTGTTTTTAATCCCGAAATTTCGAGTCACATTCAGACTGATTTTAAAAATAAATGTATATCAATATAAAATCCAATAAATTGTCCACGCATAAAAATCAATGCAATTTAAAATCTCAAAATGAAAAAAAGATATTTGAAAATAATTGCCGGTTTGATGTGTTTTAAAAATGTACAGCCCATTTCTCATTACTGATAGGCCATTTTCTCGGCCAGCCGAATGAAGCTCTCCTCGTCTTGAAAGATTTGCAGCCCAACAGGCCTGATAAAGCGACTTACTTGACAAATCACAAAAGAACTGGGCTAGCCATTTTCAGAAAGAAAGAAAAACTACTGGGCTGGTCTATGGTAAACATAAAAGAAAAGGTTGTCTAGACACGCCAGAGTGTCCCGCACAGCCCAGTTGACACCCTGCTTCCGTCTCAAAAACAAATTAGATAAATGCCACTCCAATTATGGCGATTCATTAAAATGCCACTTCAATTTCCAAACTTTGAAAAATGCCACTGCAATTTTTGCAAACTTTGAAAAATGCCACTGCAGTTTGCAAACTTTGAAAAACGCCACTCCAGACTTCAAAAAATGCCACTAGAAATAGCATGAAATGGCATTTTTCAAAGTTTGGAAATTGAAGTGGCATTTCTCGGATACACCAAATTTGGAGTGGCATTTATCAAATTAACCCAAAACAAAAATAACTGGGCGAGCTGTTGGGTCCCTGGTGTCAGCCGCTCATTGTGCAATTCTCTCGTTTATTGACTACGTTGACAATGGCATGGGACCCAGATGTCAGAAATCCACTAGGAGGAGCCATTTTTTATTGGCTTGAAATAAGGAGGCACTTGCTTGCGTACTGCCATGACCTTGGCGGGTCCCTGCTGTCATCGTCTCCACGTACAATCATCTCCTGATTGTGTACGCGTCAACTTGCTAGGCCCACAAGTCAGCCTCTAAACCGTGGAGGACAAATACAACCCATTTAAAAAAATAACAGCCCATTCCATATGTTCAAACGGAAAGTTCAACATTCAGAGCAAAGTAACAAGTCTGATCCACATATAGAGTACTGAACTTCCACGTTGACAACCATCATAGCCAAGTTAACTATCTACTCCCACTAACACTCTAGTAGCGTACAAGTACTAACTTACTCTTAGCTAACTAGACGATGCCGGCCGCCATCTGCTGTCCATGCTAAATGCTGTGTAGGATCGAAAGTATGTCTAGAGGGGGGGTGATTAGACTACTTGACCAAATAAAAACTTAACCTTTTCCCAATTTTAGTTCTTGGTAGATTTTAGCTATTGTAGGACAAGTCAAGCAATCATCACACAATTCAAGCAAGCATGCAAAGAATGTAAAGGGAAGGGTTTGGAGAATTCAAACGCAATTGGAGACACGGATGTTTTTCCCGTGGTTCGGATAGGTGGTGCTATTCTACATCCACGTTGACGGAGACTTCAACCCACAAAGGGTAACGGTTGCGCAAGTCCACGGAGGGCTCCACCCACAAAGGGTAACGGTTGCGCGAGTCCACGAAGGGCTCCACCCACGAAGGGTCCACGAAGAAGCAACCACCCACAAAGGGTCCACGAAGTAGCAACCTTGTCTATCCCACCATGGCCATCGCCCACGAAGGACTTGCCTCACTAGCGGTAGATCTTCACGAAGTAGGTGATCTCCTTGCCCTTACAAACTCCTTGGTTCAACTCCACAATCTTGTCGGAGGCTCCCAAGTGACAACTAGCCAATCTAGGAGACACCACTCTCCAAGAAGTAACAAATGGTGTGTAGGTAATGAACTCCTTGCTCTTGTGCTTCAAATGATAGTCTCCCCAACACTCAACTCTCTCTCATAGGATTTGGATTTGGTGGAAAGAAGATTTGAGTGGAAAGCAACTTGGGGAAGGCTAGAGATCAAGATTCACATGGTAGGAATGGAATATCTTGGTCTCAACACATGAGTAGGTGGTTCTCTCTCAGAACATAAGGGTTGGAATTGTGTATGTGTTCTGATGGCTCTCTCTTTGAATGAAGAGGTGGTGGAGGGGTATATATAGCCTCCACACAAAATCCAACCATTACACGCAGTTTTCCAATCTCGGTGGGACCGAATCAACAAACTCGGTCGGACCGAAAAGGTAAACCTAGTGACCGTTAGAGATTTTCGGTGGGACTGACATGCAACTCGGTAGGACCGATATGGTTAGGGTTTGGGAATAACGTAATATCGGTGAGACCGATTACACAAACTCGGTGAGACCGATTTTGGTAATAAGCTAACCAGAGAGTTGGTCAGGCAAACTCGATGGGACCGATTTGCTCTTTCGGTGAGACCGAAAAGTTACAAAAAGGAAACACTGAATTTACATTGCAATCTCGGTGGGACTGATTCGCTCTTTCGGTGAGACCGAAAAGTTATGAAAGGGAAACAGAGAGTTTGCAATCCCATCTCGGTGAGACCGAGATCCCTATCGGTAGAACCGAAATGCTAGGGTTTGGCAGTGGCTTATGACAAGTGAAACTCGATGGTGACGGATAGAAAGAATCGGTATGACCGAGTTTGGCTTAGGGTTTAGGTCATAAGTGGATATGGGAAAGTAGTTGAGGATTTTGGAGCATATCACTAAGCACATGAAGCAAGAGGCTCATTAAGCAACACCTCATCCCTCCTTGATAGTATTGGCTTTTCCTAAGGACTCAATGTGATCTTGGATCACTAAAATATAAAATGAAGAGTCTTGAGCTTTTGAGCTTGAGCCAATCCTTTGTCCTTAGCATTTTGAGGATTCCACTTTCACATCCATGCCATGCCAATCATTGAGCTTTCCTGAAATAATCATCTTGGAATAGCATTAGCTCAATGAGCTATATGTTGTTATGAATTACCAAAACCACCTAGGGATAGTTGCACTTTCAATCTCCCCCTTTTTGGTAATTGATGACAACATATAGATCAAAGCTTCGACAAATGATAATAAGCATGAAATGTATCGTCGCTTTGAGAAGTATGTGACAAGTAAGAGCTCCCCCTAAATTTGTGCATATTTAAAATTTGCTTTGGACTGCAAATGCACAAGGAGTTAGAGTCATGGGTTACTCTTCCATGTCACATACATCTTGGTGGAGCGCTTAAAATGATAAGAATGAAATACATGCACTCATCACCAAGAATAGTGAATGATCACATAAGATAGATAAGATAATAGCATTAAGCAAGCATTAAGTGTAGCTTATGATCAAACACATGATCATCAATGTCTCATAGATAATGGCATAGTATCTCAAGCACTCAAAAGCAAACAAAGTTCGAAAGACCACCAAATAAAGCAAGAGAGAAAAAAAGCAACACTCTCTCTCTCGAAGCCTATGATCTATACATTTTCTCCCCCTTTGGCAACAAGTTACCAAAAAGTTCCTAGAAAATGCATAGTGCTAGATCGACGCTCAGGCTTGATCTTCAGGTGGTGGTGGAGTCCGGATCACTCCAAGGACGAAGGCTTCCGTAGACGCTGAAGTAGACGCTGGAGTTGGAGCTGAAGTAGACGCTGGAGCAGGTTGGGCTGGTGCTATGGCTGGAGCTGAGGCAGTTGCTCTTGTGTCAGGAACTGGCACTGTAGACGACCTCGGACCTCTTGGCACTCTGGCAAAGGCATCAGTTGTAGTCCTGCCTCTCCTCTCCTGCATGTCATCCTGGAGCTGCTCCACTGCAGTCTGAATCTCTGTCACCTTGACATCCAAGTCATAGAACTTTTGTTCCATGATTCTCTCTAGGCTTGCCTGGTTCTGAGTTAGGGTGGCTAGTCCTTTCTCAATCCGCAGGGTGGATGCAATTAGGTAACCAAGCTTCTCTTGTTTGGTTTTCAAGAAATACTCAGATGCCTCCTCTTGAGTTGGCATCTTGGCAGCTTTCTCCTTCCTTGCCTTCTCCTTCTTTGCTTGTGCTTGGGCAGACGATGGTTCATTTTCAGTCATCACAACTTGATTGTCCTCAAAATCTGGACGGATGGGCAGGTGTTCCTTGTCCAATAAGTATATGCCCGTGCCCATCTTTGAGTTAATGAGCTCCTGAATTTGAGGGGCATATCCACAGCTCCTCTTCTGGTCTACTGTAGTCCTCTTGATAGTCTCTACTATGAGGCTCATGACCTTGAATTTCTGAGGTACATCAAACACATGAAGCAAATTGATTGCATGGCCTCTGATCATCTTGTGATCACCTGACTTGGGCAATAAGGTGTGCCTCAAAGTCCAATTGATGGTTGGCAGCCCTGACAGAAGATAGTGCACTGAGCCAAATTTGAAAGTTTCAAGAGCTTCATTTGGAATTTCCTTGTACATATTGGACATTGAGTTATGATCCATCTTCTTCTTGGCATAGATATCCAAGTCATCTGCTTGCTCCTCTGGGGCATTGATGAGCTGTGCCCATTCAGCAACTGTAGATTGGTACCTTGTACCCTCAGACATCCATGTGATCCTCTCATCTGGATAAAAATGTGCTGTGGAGTAGAACTGCATTATAAGCTCCTCATTCCACTTTGTGAGCTTCTGCCCAACAAAGTCAGCTACTCCACAAGCTATGAAGCTGTCATACACTCCAGGGTAGTGTTCCTCATTTTCCTTCATGTAGGTCCAGTCGAACCATTTCATGTCACAAACAATGGGCTTCTTGTCCAACAAAACTGTCTCATAGAAGTCCTGCTGTTCCTTAGTGTGGAACCTGTAGTCAACAGCAGTCCTTCTCCTTGAAGCATATGGGTCTGCTTCTCTCCACTTCCTGAGCCCTGAGTCTCTCCTGAGCTTCATATCCTCAGCCACGGGATGAGCATCGTTGTGGTCTGGGATCTTGGGCTTGAGTTTTCTGAGTACTTGCTCTTCATCATCTTCTTCTGCAGCTTCAGGCACTGAGGCCTTGTTCTTCTCAGTTGCAGGTATGCTCCTCGTGTTTCTCTTTGGTGCAGACTTGGACTTGGAGGCAGCTTTGGGTGCTTCTTTGGGCTTAGATGTGGCAGCCCCTGTCTTGATAGCATCACCCATAAGCTTAGGTGCCTTAGGTGCTGGTGCAGCAACCTCTTCTTCCTCTTCCTCTTCCATGATGGAAGCCTTTCCAAGCACTCTGGCTACGGTCTTCTTGACCCTTTCCTTCCTTTTCTTTCCTTCAGCAGCAACTGGCTCTTTGGGTGCAGGCTTTTCAGTTGAAGCCCTGGCCTTTGACATAGGCTGCCTGCCTGCTGGCCTTTTGATCTTTAACCCTGGCTTTGTGCCCTGTGCTGGCTCAACTCTCTTTGATGTGGCTTCCTCTTCTGCCACATAATCTTCATCCTCAGAATCTGAAGTTCTCTTCTTCCTCTGTCTGGTGGCAGCTTTTGGCAGATTGCTTGGGGTACTCCTGCTGCCATCATCTGAAGAACTTGAGGGACTAGTGCCCTCACTCATCTGCACTTGCTCTTCTGACATGTTCTGGCTATCACTTTGGTCTGACATGATGAACAAGCTGACTGCTGACCCTGTGAACAGTTTATAGATGAGGTAGAGTGGATGAGCATCACAAAATGCAGAGATTTTTGCAAAAGAATGATCCAAAAACTTAGTTTTAGTTTCCCACTGAAATCATCTCGGATCTACCGATTTTCAAACTCGGTGATACCGAAGCAGTTTTGGAACCTAAACTAGTGAACTCGGTTGGACCGAGTCACAGTTTGGTGGCACCGAGATTGCTAGGGTTTCACAAAGTTCCAAAATCGGTCACACCGATAAGTAATTCTCGGTCAGACCGAGTCTCACTTGTGCAATGGCATAAGCCAAATCGGTGGGACCGAGTTTTTCAACTCGGTGGGTCCGAGATGGTTTCGGCGGAAACCTAAACCTAGAATTTTTGTATCAAACCTAATCTACGAGTTCATTGACTGGATAGAAGTTTATCAAATGTGGCTAGAATCAATATGATCACAATGTGCTAGGAATCGGATTGGGGAATAGCACAAAGATCGAGTCCATACCCTAGTTCGGCAGAGACTCGCTACGGCGGCAACGGCGGGGTAGAATTCCCGTTGACGGCGACGGAGACCAGCGACTGGAGGCGGCTGGCGGCGAGAAGACGATCCGGAGACCACGTTGGCAGAGCAGGCTATCGCGCGGGCGAAGGGGTTCGGAGAAATTTCCAAATTTTGCCCGTGACTATATATAGCCCGACCCTGTCGGTGTGACCGAGTGGAACAACTCGGTGGCACCGAGATTCATAACTGCGAGCAGTTACTGAAACTCGGTGTGACCGAAAAGTTCAAATCGGTTGCACTGAGATCGAAAACCTAGATCAACTTAATGATCTCGGTAGGACCGAAAGTGGGTTATCGGTCAGACCGAGAATCATAAAGAGGTTTTGGGAGTTTAAGTCTATGACGAATCAGGGACTCCGAGCGCTCCTCACACAGAGTGGTTCGAATCTGACTTGATCAAATTTTGTGATGTAGCATGAATAGAGTTTGAGATGAGAAAAGCATAGATAGCTAGAGGAGGTTCTTAGGCATTCTTGTCCATCCACTTGGCAAAAGGAAATAAAACCGAACAATCAAAACAACAAGTGGATGTCCTCGAATGAGTAAAATATGCAACCAGCATGCTCACAAAATAAGATGGCAAATGAAATATGTGACAAGACATGCACAACCAATTCTAGCATCTATCAAGCAATTTGCGATGACAAGGTCATCTATATATGAGTATATTGACTTAGGAGTCAAGTGAGAACACTTGATCATAGGTCATACTCATCGTTTAAGCTCAAGTGGGGTTACCACTTTTACATAAAGCATTGTTGTGTTCACATATTTAGAGTTGCTTTAGCTCAAGTCTTAGAGTAAAGCTCCCCCTAGATGTGATATCCCCCCTTAGAGGGATGAACTAACCTCGGGTTTTGTCGATGATGACTTCATGTAGATGTTGAAGATGTGGATGCTCAATGTTGATGTAGATCACTTGGAGCTATCCATTTGAGTGAATTGCACTTTCAATACCTACATGGGTTAGTCCCACAAGGAACAAACAAGGATATCCATAGACATAGAGTGATGCACACACAAGATGATGTCCATGAAAACTTTTAGGTTACCTTGTCCCTTGTCTTACCAACAAGAGGGTTTGTGACTCCTTGAACTAGTGCAAGATGTGGAAGTTGATTGCACTTGTTCTTGCCAAAATGATAGGAGTGAAGTATGTTGGCGGAGTCACCCTCAAGAACTCTCTAGTTCTTCTTCTTTTGGATCCACACCATCTTGATGGGAATCCTTGGAGTTGTAGTCGTACTTGATGAAGTGGAACTTGAAGTAGTCTTGGGAATCCACTTGACTAAGGTCTTAGGAGCTTCTTCAAATGCATCAATTTCCTCTTGAAGCTTGTCCTTGCCTTTTTGCTTGTAGTCTTGTGGTGGAAGATCATCTTGAGCTTGTGTCCCCTTGAAAGAAGTATCATACTTCTCTTGTTGAGGAACAAACTTTGTCTTGGGGTATTGATCTTCTTCCCACTCAACTCCATTGGCATTGAACTGTCGTTCAAAACCAACACCTTGATTCTTCCGGTGCATTCCTTGCTTGCGCACAATTTCCTCGAATTGCTTACTCCCGGCAAGGCTTTTGTACACTCCTTTCTCTATAATTCCCTTCAATAAGCTATTTTCTTGCTCAAGTGTAACTTGGCTAAGAGAATCATTAGTGGAATCAAGAGAACTACTAGAAGCAACAATATTGGATTTAGCATGATCATTGTTACTGCTAGAGGAAGAATCTTTCTCGTTCTTGTTACTAGACTTGACTTGAGGCATGTAAGTGGATAAGAGTAAACGCTTGGCAATGTAAGAAGAACTTTTCTTGCGGAGATCATCATTGATTGCTTTTAAGAACTCATGCTCTTGCTCAAGATTGAGCTTTTCAAAGCGTAATTTCTCATGAGCTCTTAAAAGTTCTCGATGATCTTCGAAGATAGTTTCATGAGCTAACTTAAGAGTGTTTAGTTCTTTAGTTAGAGCCTCAATCTTCTCCTTATCATTGTCATTCATTTTATCTTGATTAGCATGATTAATTGACGTTTCATCATAGTATTCATCACTAGAGTTGTCAACAAGCAAATCATCACCTAACAAGTCATCTTCATCACTATTGAAATCAACATACTCGGGGTGTGTTACCTTAGGACCTTTGGCCATGAAGCATCTTCCAATTCCTTCATTTGGTGAGTCAAATATGTCGTAGAAGTTGGTTGACACAAGTGCTAGACCGGCAAAACCTTCATCTTGAGTATCTTTGGAGTCGGAGTGATAACTTCTCTCGGAGTGGCTGTCGGAGTCGGAGCCGGATACCCATTCACCAACATGAGCTTGATGTCTTCGTTTTGTGTAGCTTCTTGATGATTTTTCCTTCCTTTCCGAATCCTTGCTTCTCCGTGAGTATCTTCGTTCATAACGATCATCTCTACTCCTTCTCTCTCTTGGTGGTGATTCTTTGCTTCTTCTTTTTGGAGAATCTTCTCTTCTCTTGTAGGGAGCCGTACACTCATTGGAATAGTGTCCGGGTCTTCCACAACTGTAGCAGTTTCGCTCTCGACTAGAAGATCTTTTGTCATTGTAGGACCTTGACTTGAAGCTTCTATCTTTGCTTCTACTCTTGTAGAACTTGTTGAAGTTCTTTACCATTAAGCTCAATTCTTCATTGAAGTTTTGTTTCTCACTTGATGATGTAGGGGCTTCACATGAGGCTTTGTAGGCACCACTTGATTTGTTGTGAAGCTCCTCTTTATCCTTAAGTGACATCTCATGAGCAACAATTCTTCCAATCACCTCCGTTGGCTTGAGATCTTTGTAATTGGGCATCATTTGGATCAATGTGCACACGGTATCATATTTTCCATCCAAGGCTCTTAGAATCCTCTTGATGATGAATCTATTGGTCATCTCTTCACTTCCTAAGCCGGCAATCTCATTTGTGATGAGAGCAAGCCTAGAGTACATTTCAGCGACACCTTCACCATCCTTCATTTTGAACTTGTCAAGTTGACTTTGAAGCACATCCAACTTGGATTCCTTGACGGAGTCGGTACCTTCGTGCATATCAATCAAAGTGTCCCAAATTTCCTTTGCATTCTCAAGACGGCTGATTTTGTTGAATTCTTCGGGGCACAATCCGTTGAAGAGAATATCACAAGCTTGAGCATTGTATTGCAACATCTTCAACTCATCCGCGGTAGCTTCACGGTTTGGTTCTTTCCCATCAAAGAAGTCACCTTGCAAACCAACACACACAATAGCCCAAACGGCAGGGTTATGTCCAAGAATATGCATTTTCATTTTATGCTTCCAACTAGCAAAATTAGTACCATCAAAGTAAGGACCTCTACGGTGATAATTTCCCTCACTAGACGCCATACTCTCCTAGGTTGTGAAACCAAGGCTATGACCACCAAAAGCTATGGAGATCAAAGCAAATGGAGACCAAAGCTCTGATACCACTTGTAGGATCGAAAGTATGTCTAGAGGGGGGGTGATTAGACTACTTGACCAAATAAAAACTTAACCTTTTTCCAATTTTAGTTCTTGGCAGATTTTAGCTATTGTAGGACAAGTCAAGCAATCATCACACAATTCAAGCAAGCATGCAAAGAGTATATTGGCAGCGGAAAGTAAAGCATGCAACTTGCAAGAATGTAAAGTGAAGGGTTTGGAGAATTCAAGCGCAATTGGAGACACGGATGTCTTTCCCGTGGTTCGGATAGGTGGTGCTATCCTACATCCACGTTGATGGAGACTTCAACCCACAAAGGGTAACGGTTGCGTGAGTCCACGGAGGGCTCCACCCACAAAGGGTAACGGTTGCGCGAGTCCACGAAGGGCTCCACCCACGAAGGGTCCACGAAGAAGCAACCACCCACAAAGGGTCCACGAAGTAGCAACCTTGTCTATCCCACCATGGCCATCGCCCACGAAGGACTTGCCTCACTAGCGGTAGATCTTCACGAAGTAGGCGATCTCCTTGCCCTTACAAACTCCTTGGTTCTACTCCACAATCTTGTCGAAGGCTCCCAAGTGACACCTAGCCAATCTAGGAGACACCACTCTCCAAGAAGTAACAAATGGTGTGTAGGTAATGAACTCCTTGCTCTTGTGCTTCAAATGATAGTCTCCCCAACACTCAACTCTCTCTCATAGGATTTGGATTTGGTGGAAAGAAGATTTGAGTGGAAAGCAACTTGGGGAAGGCTAGAGATCAAGATTCATATGGTAGGAATGGAATATCTTGGTCTCAACACATGAGTAGGTGGTTCTCTCTCAGAACATAAGGGTTGGAATTGTGTATGTGTTCTGATGGCTCTCTCTTCGAATGAAGAGGTGGTGGAGGGGTATATATAGCCTCCACACAAAATCCAACTGTTACACACAAATTTCCAATCTCGGTGGGACCGAATCAACAAACTCGGTCGGACCGAAAAGGTAAACCTAGTGACCGTTAGAGATTTTCGTGGGACTGACATGCAACTCGGTAGGACCGATATGGTTAGGGTTTGGGCATAACGTAATCTCGGTGAGACCGATTAAACAAACTTGGTGAGACCGATTTTGGTAATAAGCTAACAAGAGAGTTGGTCAGGCAAACTCGGTGGGACCGATTTGCTCTTTCGGTGAGACCGAAAAGTTACAAAAAGGAAACACTGAATTTACATTGCAATCTCGGTGGGACCGATTCGCTCTTTTGGTGAGACCGAAAAGTTACGAAAGGGAAACAAAGAGTTTGCAATCCCATCTCGGTGAGACCGAGATCCCTATCGGTAGAACCGAAATGCTAGGGTTTGGCGGTGGCTTATGACAAGTGAAACTCGGTGGCGCCGGATAGAAAGAATCGGTATGACCGAGTTTGGCTTAGGGTTTAGGTCATAAGTGGATATGGGAAAGTAGTTGAGGGTTTTGGAGCATATCACTAAGCACATGAAGCAAGAGGCTCATTAAGCAACACCTCATCCCTCCTTGATAGTATTGGCTTTTCCTAAGGACTCAATGTGATCTTGGATCAGTAAAATATAAAATGAAGAGTCTTGAGCTTTTGAGCTTGAGCCAATCCTTTGTCCTTAGCATTTTGAGGATTCCACTTTCACATCCATGCCATGCCAATCATTGAGCTTTCCTGAAATAATCATCTTGGAATAGCATTAGCTCAATGAGCTATATGTTGTTATGAATTACCAAAACCACCTAGGGATAGTTGCACTTTCATGCCGGAACCGGCGTCCTCCGCCTCTCCTCGGACTTGCCAGAGGTGCGATAGGGCACGTTGCTCGCACGCGTTGGCCCTTTCCATGCCGGTGTGGTCCATCGAAGGTTCGGCTTCCAAGCGGGAAACCCACTTGACGAGCTGGTAGTAAAAATCGGCATCGTGAACGCGTGCGTGCCCGACAGCCTCCAGGGCTATTTGCCGGGCGCCGGCCTCCACGTAGTCGGCCCAGTTGCGGGCGCTCTGCTCGCGAATCAGAGCGTCGGTGCGCTGCTGCTCCATGTCCCGCTGCCGGCGCAAATCGGTGATACACTGCTGCTCCGCCAGGCGGTCGCGCTCCAACAACTCCTGCTCCTCCGCCATGCGGTCGCGCTCCAACAACTCCTCGATCTCTGCATTACCATCTAAAGACAGATAGAATGCCTCCTCCCTCCGTCTGCCTTCCGGTGAAAACCCGAACACTAGTTCCGGCGGTGACCGCCTCCGGCGTCGCCTACCGCGGACGGGCGGGGCATGGCGGACGTGGCGAGCGACGTCGGGCCAGTGGGGGCTTATGAGGATATGGCGAGTTCGGTCACGGTGGCACCTGAGAAGGCCAGGAAACAGTATTTATAGGCGGAAGGTAGCGCGACGGTCATCAGAATTCAATGCATAATGACTTAGCGCGCCAGCTTGCCGTGGAAAACTAGAGAAACTGAAATTATGACTGTGTCGTCCTGTCCCGTCTGGGTCGCACACCGGCATGGCGGTCAAATGGGTGCACTCGAATCATCTCCCTCCTTTTCAATAATGATTCCACGGATTTAAAGCGTATCTTTTTTCGCATCAGTTAGCTGCCTTAATTACGGCCGGCTGCATGCAGGCACTCAGAATCGCTCCCAGGCAGTACGCGAAGCAGCATGCAACGAGTCGCAGCTGAGGGCACGCATGCAGCCACTTAAATCGCTGGAATTAATTAGGCTTAAACTTCTGCATGCCGTTAATTATTGCCATGCCTTGGTCTTGCTGCTTTGCTCACGGGACTAATAAATACCAGACGGAGGGAGTACCTTGGTTGGTGAGAGGTTTGAATTAAGCCCCGCAAACCGGAAAGGAGGTACTAGTACGTGCGTGATCCGCTATTTATTCATGTACGATCGAGTAGGTCGTTTCTTGAATTGAGCCCTGCAAACCGGAAAGGAGGTAGTACGTGCATGATCCGCTATTTATCCGTGTAGGATCGATAGTGTAGCTTGTCAGTTTCTTCAGAGGTAGGCATTTTTATCCGTGTAGGATCGATAGTGTAGCCTGTTAGTTTCTTCAGAGGTGGGCATTTTTATTCAAAAAACTGCCACTTCGCATCTTGCGTCGCAAATAAAACTGCCAGGAGCGCATTTGTAGGCTAGCTAGTGATCGATCAGTAACTTGTAAACACTGAGCGAACAGAAATAAGTAACTGTTAATGCATCTCAATGATTCATAGATCATATACAAATATGTAGCTCCAAAAGCAAAGATCAACCACTTTGGATCTTGCGTTGCAACTAAAACTAACTAGTACGATTCCCATACATAAGATCAACATGTTAATGCATCTCAATGATTCACAGATCATATACAAATATGTAGCTCCAAAAGCAAAGATCTAGAAAAAACATCTGTTCTTCCTACTAACATGGATGCTTCTCTTGGCCAACATTCAGTACAGACTAAAAGACAAATTTGTTTGTGAAGTCTACAATTCCTCTTGCAAACGTAAGTGGTTTCACCAACAGCTGGAACCATGAGAATGAACCACACATGATGGAGGAACATCCACTACAATATGATTTGGTCTTCTCTCGATCACACGGCGAGACTATTTTTGGAATACAAACTTTAACTTAGGCAAAATGATGCCCATTGTATAATCAGACCAAAGCAATGAAGCACCTAGTGTTGGCCAATAAATAGTACAGTACTACTTTTCTGCAGTCCATGAAGTGACTATCCAATCTTTTTGTGTCTATTTTCAAATGGCACTGCATGGAGTGACTATACTATTCTCTTGTGCAGTTCAACCAAAATTGCGGGCACTTTGTTTGTTTGCCAAATAGCAACAGGCAGACATCTCTGTCTGCACAAATATCAAGCAGCTAGTAAACATATACCACACCTTGTATTTTCGGTTTAAACATGTCTCTTTCGCTTAGCATCTGTCATGTTCTGCACTGGACTATCTGATACAGTTATGTTTTGCCCTGGACAATTTCATACTGAATTGATTTGCTGGTTCAGAGCAGAAATATAGCGCCTATTCTTCATCAGACCAAGGATATCCATGTTCGCAGTGATGGAAGAGGTGAAATCGATACAACCAAAATTGAGCATCCAATCATTGAAACCTGTCCTGCACCTCCAATGTAGGTCCACCCTGCCAATAAATTCACATGCAAACCACTAGTATTACTATCTAATGACAGTACAAAAAGAGTAGCAAGATAGTAGCAAACCATGTACCTTCATAATGAACAGCTCATAGTGCCACCAATTGGATATAAAAGTTTGGAAAAAAAACATGCTCCTAATGTTGAACCAGTTGGAATTTTTGTGCAGTTCCACTAAAATCGAGAATCCCTGTTTGCATAGATATTGAAAGTGTTATTACTCTAAAAGTGGCACTAGTTGAAGCATAGACTCACAAATATAAGCATTCCAATTTCTTAATGGGAAAAGGTATCAAGACTGTTTCTAACCACTTGTTTGAAGGAATAAAGAAAGCAACAACGGCTGATGTCAGGAAGGCATACATAGTTTTTTCTGGAAAAGTGAGCCATTCCTGACCTTTCCTCTTCTTTTAAGCAAATTTTGTGCAGTTCTACTAAAATAAAATTCCATCACCGCCTTGACAATTCAGTGACACTGTACAAAAGGAAATGACTTAACATTATATCATGATGTCAGGTATGTAGTCGACAGGCATTAGAGACAAACATACAGACCTCCTCAAGAGAACAGCTGGAGGAGGAGGTGCCCACTCTTGACCTTTCCTCTTGTCTTCATAATTGTCTGTGCAGTTTAACCAAAATAAAATGACATTAGCGCCCTGGCATTTTGGTCACACTGCACACAAAAATTAACTTATCTCATGAAAGTGAGGTATGTAATCTATAAGCATTAACAGTTTAAAAATCTGAAGGTAGTAACAAGTTTCATCGTTGGTATACTGGTTGTGCAACAGCATTAGAATGCCTTAGCTAAAAAATCTTTAATACATCCACAATCAACAGCTAACCCTGAAATAATCCAATGACATTAAATGGCATTGCTTAAATTTATGGGTAGCATTAGACTGAGAGCGGCATTAGTTAAATGTGGCATCACTTTAGCAGTAGCATTGCTTGACTTGACTGCTGGCGTTATACTAACAGCAAAAAAAGTGGCAATAAGAGCATGGGAGGCCCATTCGGACAGTGGGCGCACCAGTACGATGTACCTCCACGGACGCAGAGTGGTGAGGGAGGTATGGTTGCCCAGAGCAACAAATATCCAGGCAGCATATGTGGATTACGTCCCATTTTTCTTCTCTTTAGCCACCTTTTTCCTATGCGAGGACAACAAACCGATCGACCTGGTCATTCTCTATTGCGTTGTCATGCCTTTCTACCATTCTTCAACCAAGAGACACGAGACTCGTTCCTTAGCTACTGATTTTCCCCTTTTCAACCTAGATGCGGGTTCGATGCCTACTCTCTTGGACAGTACAGTCTCCCTTCCTTTCCTTATTCAACCCAGACATGGATTAGTCTGCATGAAGTAGGGTTTCCTTTAATAGTGCAAATTATGTTTTTCGTCTGCGTGGCCAGCAGAGCAGAGGATAGCAAATTGGGAAGATGGTGGAGTGGAAAAAGATCCACATGCAATGACGTGGCAGATGGGGCAAAAGAGGTAGCATACCTGAGGGTCGGCGGGAAGTGGCTTCGCTCGTGGTTGTCGTCCTCCGCACACACTACGGCAACAAGCTTGGGGATGGAGGCCATCCCGCGCAGGCGCTAGGTCTGAGAGGACGGCCTTGTCGTTAGTGCTTTCGAAGCACTTTCACTTGTGAACCGAAGTCGTCTTGCCGAACTCCTTCCTTTCTCATTTCAGTCCTCGCCTTTTTCATCTTCCGTAGGGGTGACCTCGCTCGCCGACGACGAGTGCATCAACGCTGCACGTCCTTTTCTTCCCCGGTGGATCTGTGACCACCGGTGAGGAGGGAGAGAGGGGTCGTCTTTTTTAGATCTAGAGAGAGGGTGGTAGTGTGAGAAGCAAGTGGGCAGCCCTTAGCAAGAAAGCGCTCAAGCTCCAGCCTATATATCTTTTTTATACTACTAGTACTGGAGGTGGAGTAGTGGTAGAGTAGTTTATATTTTCTCTGCATACAGTACCTGTTAGTCGTGCTTCAAAACTGATTGGCACACCATTAAAAAAATAAAGGTTGATAACTAATGCGGCACCTCGGACCAACGCGGCCAGATCGCATTTTGCACGAGAAATTACACACCATGTTTCGTTGACATGTGGTCCCGTTCCAACATATCAGTGAGACGACGGCGAGTAGTAGGAGTATTTCCGAACGGACGTGTAGGCCGGGGCGCCTCTTCATGAACCGTGGCAAACTCGCAACCGTCCACCGACTCTTTGCCTTTCCCTCTCGATTTGGAACTACTGTCGCACGATCTTCCTCTCCCTCCTCCATTTTCCTTCAGCCCTTCACTCTTTCTTCTGCCATTGTTCGATCGTCTTCTCCATGGAGGGAACAGGCCGGAAACGACCCCGTTATTCTTGCCCCGATCTAAAAGATGACGTGGTGGAGGAACTCATTGATCGGTGCGACGTCATCACCTCGTCTAGCATGGCATGTTCGTTCAAGCCCATTCTCGACTCAACTAATAACATCATTACAAAGAACCCAAGAGTCAAGGAGAGGTTTGATCCCCCCCTATCTTCTTCGTCGTGACCCTGATGACTGGCGCCGGCACGATGGAGGCCTCGCCCTGTGCCAGTTGATGCCGCTTGATAATGATACGTATGATGTTAAGATGCCATCGCTTGAGGGCAAGGCTTGGGCGGGCGCAAATGGTGATTGGGTTGTTTACATGGGGTCAAACTGCGAGTGGGAACTTGTGAATGTGTACACTCGTGACCGGGTTCCACTTCCAAAAATCTCAGCAGACTGCCCAGAGGTTGAGCACACCGGTATTGTACGCACATTCAAATACGATCATGGTGACTGTCTTCTACGGAAGATAGCAATTTGTCGAGTTCCCAACCGCTCTTGGAATTACAACAACTATCAAGTTGCTGCTATCTTCGACAAGCTTGTTGTCGTCCTTTGTGGTTCGACTCGATGGACATTGCTCAAAAATCAGTTTCTGTACACAGATGAGTACTGTGATGCAATTCAATACGAGGGCCTTGTGTTTGCTGCCACCACTAGTGGCACTGTTTTTGCATGGGATCCTCATAGTTTCGGTACGTTTGTCTTCCACCGTAATTGTAATTGTTCCATCCACATGCATGCGGGTTCGGAAGTTTCCCTTTACTAATTAACCTTCTTCTTGTGTTTCCAAGGTCCTGTGAACATCCCACCACCTATACTTGAAAAATTTTATAACCAAGGGGGAGATGACGATGGTGATGATCACGAGCATGAGGACGAGTAGTGCCCATATACTCGGTGGCGCCTGGCAACTAATTCCGATGGATCACCTCTTCTTGTGTGTATACAACCCACTGATGATGTTACTGCTAAGGAAGCAGGTGTAGTCTCCCATGGTCGCACTCTCCGGACCTATTCCAACACCCGTTGCATGGTATTCGGGATGGATACTAGTGTGCTAGCGCCAACTCCTTCTCCCTGGTACAGAATTGATAGTCTTGGAGAAAACTCTCTCTTCCTTGGACAAAACTATCTGATGATGGTGAAAGGCGATCCAACTGTTGTTGACACAACGTTAACAGTACCATTTATGAGAAGCAACTGTGTCTATACCTCGGACATTTGGGTGGTTCCCTACCATGGTACTGATATAGTAGGCCGCTTCAGCCTAGATGATCAGTCCTGCGTTGGTTTCCAGATCGAAAATCGATGGCCCGTCCTAGAGAATCACTTGTGGTTCAAAGCAAGCGTTTCCAACGCCGAGGAATGGTTGAGTTGAAGTTCATTTCATTGCTTGTTATTTGTTGTGTGGTGAAAACTTTAGTATTTATAATGTATCCTCATTGTCGATGTGGGTTGAAGACCTGTTGTATGTAATAAAATGATATGCGTGTGATAAACTTACTAAATTTATGAATGGCTTTCGAGTCGCTTCTCTAAATTTGTACTAGCTTCACATGCTTTGCGCGTCGGGCGGGTGTTTTTACTGTAGCCATATGTTAATGTGTTCGTTGTACGTAACCAACACCTCAAATCCTCGATACTAGTATACTATATAGTAGTAGGAGTAAGTAGTAGGAGTAGTAGGGTGGCATGGGCCAGAACAAGCATTCACATCCAGGAGTACGGCACACGCCACCACCATGACATCCATCTGACACCATATTATTTCTTGGAGTCCGTGCTAGAGCAATCTCTTCAACCTCGTCGTTTCTCTAACTTCAGCCATTGCACGGCGGGCGAGGTGGGGGTTTGCCGATAGTTGGTTTCCTTAACTGCGGTCCCACTTGTAAGGCCAACTCCAACGCACGACCCCAAACGCACCTCCGTTTTGCACGAACTCCAACGATAATTTTGACTAGAAAAGCAAGACTAAAGAAAACAAGAACCACAAGAATACATTTTACTACTCCTGTAAGTTGGATTAGTGCCTTCTCGATGCATTCATTGTTGATCTGCGGAGGCTCGATCTTGCGTCTGTGCTAGCTAAAAGTGATAGAACATCTACTAAATTGCACTCTATCAATATATGGATGTACTCTTCTTCCCAATACAAAAACTAGCATCCATTCTACTCCCTCCGTTGCACAATACATGCCTTCTATTTGTCAAAATATATATGTATCTAGACATGTCTTAGTATATAGGTACATCCATTTTTGGACAAATGGAAGTCAAGTATTTTGGAACGGAGGGAGTACACAATAAAAATTTTAAGTTAGCACAACTAGTCTAATCCGAGAGCAGAACCGAAGATTTGGTCGGGTTCTTCCTCCTTTTGACAACACATGGGACATCCAGCATTCAGGTCGTGTCATGAAAGAAAATATAGTGGTAGTTGAAGCCACGAGATGTGCATCTTGGGTTAAACTGTAAATAGAATCTTACTACTCTTGAGTAACTCCAAAAGCGGCCACCGAAGATCTTTATTGGATTTGTTTTTCATCACCAGCACGTCGAGGTGAAAGATGTGCATGTTCAGTGGGTCCTCTTGCGTTTTCACTGACATGTGGGGCCGCATGTGAGTAAACAGACGATGGGCTCCACGCGTCCGCTGGCTAGCTGAGAAAAGAGATAGAGGAGGGCTGAGCACGGACTGTAGGAAATGTGTTCTACGTACCTCGATATAGGCTCGATATAGTGGGGTGGCATGGGCCATAACTAGCATTCACGTCTAGCAGTACGGCACACGCCACCCACACGAGTCCCATCCGACACCAATTTTCTTGGAGTCCGTGCTACAGGCATCTATTCTCCCTCCTGTTTTCTCAGCCATCGCCCGGTGGGCGGGGTGGGGGTTTGCCAATAGTCGGTTTGCTCAACTGCGGTCCCACTTGTAAGTGAAAATGCAACACCGCACGCATTCCCGCTTGAGCGGCGTGCCGGACCAACCATGTGGGGGTGCGACGCGAACACGGCAGGCTTTTCCTTTTGAACTCGTAACTTGTAAAATTTGGTTCTGCTCCATGGCGCGACCGATAGATAGAAAATAACGATTTTGCTTAGAGTAATGAGAAGTTTGGTTCTGGCGCCGTTCATGCATGGAGTACGTACGAAAATTATGAAGTTGATGCGAAAGGTAAGATAATTACTGCAGTATCATATACTACTACATGGATTTGACGGAAAGATAAAAATACATACGGATCCATCAACGTTCAACGACATCCTCATGCCCTAGTGCGCCGGGTCACCAACCGACGTGTGAGGAGCAGCGGCGTTGGCGGCGAGCTCAACGTGCTTCTGAACAGTGTCGTCCAAGGTTGCCCTGCGCTCCAAGAAGGCCAGCGTCCTATCGTCCTCCTCTTGCATGTAGTAGTCCTTGTGGAAGATTTGCGTGTAGACGTGGGTGATTATGTCGATGGTGTCTTGCTGCGCCAGGCGCTGCACGGCGAGCGCGACCTCGAGGTGGACATTCTCTGGCACGGCGGCGGGCAGTCGCAGGGCCACCAGTGCGTCGAAGAGGTTGTTACCATAGTGGACATTGAGGGTGGTGGGCATCGCAGAGCCTGGGCGCGTCGACTGGAGGCTTACGTCAAAGTCGTCCGCAAGCTTCTTGACGACGGTGAACTTGTCGAGGAAACCGACGAGGACCTCGTCGAACAAGGAGACGAAGCTGTCGTCCACGCGGCCCCTCGCCCTGGCGGCCTCAAGCAATACTACCTGGAGATGTTCCTCGGTGCCGGGCCGCAGGCCGGCGTCATGGACCGTCTGGCACAGCCGGATGATGCTCGCGCTCATCGCCTCCATGGGTCTAGCATAGCTTCTAGTCAACTGATCTTGCGATTCGAGTGATCACTCAGCCCTTGGCTAGCGTGTGTAGGTGCGTAGGATTTCGTACTACTCCTCGACCCTCTACTGCACCTGCCTTTGGTTGTATGATAGGTGGGCCAGCCACCCCCTGGGGCCACGTGTCATTCACCCAAAGGCAGTTGTCGTAAGTCAATGAAGCTACGTCCCCCTTCGTGCCGGTGCAGTATAGTCATCTCACCGGGCCTCTAGTTGGGGCCAAATGAGAGAAGTTTGATGTTTACTGGTTTATTGGTCCCCTTTGCATTTTGCGCCAAGTTTTGACCTTTGATTTAACTAATAACATGTTAATGCATGTAAACAAAAATGTTGAAGATCCGATGCCATTTGATGGAAACCCACACCCCTTGCCTGGCAATCTGCACTTTAACAACCACAACTGGGTTCTGCCAGAGTTTCCTGAGATTGGGTGGAATGACATGCCTCCACCTGTGGATGACAATGCTAATGAACAGCATGATGCCGCCCCTGACAATGCGGCTGTTCCTGAGGAACCTGTTGAAGTTCAGTCTCAAGAGTCTATGGTGTTGCAAGTGTCTGATGATTCAGTGAATAATGTCAATGACCCGAATGATGCTCATAATGCTGATATTGCTCCCTTTCTTCATGTGGCTCATCCAGCTCAGCAAGTTCTTCATATTGGTCGAGTGTTAACGGTTTTTGGCCCAATCCTGCCCCCTCAGATGCAGTGGACCCGTACTTTTTGTAAGTACATGCAGCAGTTTGATTCAGCAGTCATCCCACGGCCCTTGCAGATGCCTTTGTTCAACTTCATCAAGCAATCCTGGAGTCACAACCTTTCTATTGGGAGTGTGGATCTCAGTTCGTTGCCACCGCCGACTGTTCCTGAGCCTTTCTGTCAGCTTTCACCAGTCAAGCGCCCTATTGCTCGGGCACTCTGCTTCGATGAGCCTGCTGAGTTGTCTGAACATGTCACTGAGAAGTTTCAGTTCTCTGCTATGCCTGTAATCAACAATAAGAGATCTCACAAATCTTCTTTTGTTGGGCCAATTCTCCTGGAGTCACAAGTTCGATGTAGTGCACGGCTGCGCACCCTGCGTGATGGTTTTTGTCAGGTACCCCCAGGAACAGACACCCCGCAATCTATCAAGCGTACCAAGAAGCGCAAAACTAGTGCCTGGCCTACTCAGTCTACACCCACTCCTGACGAGATGGTTGTGCCTCCTCCAACTGCAATTGCTGACCTGCAACGCATTGGTGCACGCCTGCAGATTGCCCCTGAGAAGATCACGGCGGAGAAGCTTGTAGCTGATCCTTCTGAAGCCACTACCTCCAAGGATGCGGATGATGAATGAAGTCTGTCACATCAAGGGTTGCTGGCGAACCCCTTTAATCGCCACTTATCTTTACTTGCTTTACTTGCTGATAAACTTTATGATGCTGCTCGATGGATGTTGTAGGTCATTGTGTGATCTACTTTTGCTTTACTATCCATTAGTTTGTAATGAATCAGACAAACTTTAGAGACTGGAAAATATTGTTTTGGAATGAGCGTGGTCTTAACTCTGAAGCGTGGCAACTTGCAGTTAAACAGAAGATAGACGAAAGTGGGTGCTCTATAGTCTGTTTGCAAGAAACTAAATGCATGCATATTGATCAGTGTTTTCTTAGAAGGTTTTGTCCTAGATGCTTTGATAATTTCGTGTATATACCATCAGCTGGGGCTTCTGGTGGAATCCTGGTTATTTGGAATTCAGCTTTCTTCAGTGGCAAATTAATTCAAGCGTGCTCCTATGGCATCATTGTGGAATTTACATCTGCACACACTTCTGAAGTTTGGACTTTAGTGTCAGTTTATGGTCCTTGTCAGAACCCAGCAAGAGATGAATTTGTTCAATGGTTATATAACCTCAACATTCAAATGGATGATAATTGGCTGCTCCTTGGTGATTTTAATTTCATGCGATCCTTGGACAACCGTAACCTACCAGGGGGTGATGTTAATGATATTTTCCTTTTTAATTGAAATCATTGGCCATCTAGGTTTGGTTGAACTACCAATTAAAGGTCGGTAGTTTACCTGGTCTAATATGCAAACATGTCCTCTCCTTGAACAGATTGACTGGTTTTTTACCATAGTATCTTGGACTTCTGATCACCCTAACACCATGGTCTTGCCCCTGGCGCGGACTACATCTGACCATGTACCTTGTGTGGTTTCTGTTGCCACTTCTATACCGAAAGCCAAGGTCTTTCGTTTTGAAAACTATTGGGTAAATCTGCCCGGTTTTGTTGAATGTGTTTCTAAAGTTTGGAACAGGCCAGTTCAGAGGTCCTCTGTCGCTGCTACAATCTCGGCCAAGTTTAAAGCTCTACGGTATGCTCTTAAGAGGTGGCATGTTAGCCTTTCGAAGGTTAAAACCCTAATTGCTGACTGCAACAAGGTGATCCTGCACTTTGACGGCTTGGAGGAACTTCGGATGCTCAGTTGGCCAGAGATGAACTTTCGTAAAATCGTTAAACTACATCTTCAGGATATTCTTCGTTTGCAATTTATATACTGGAAGCAGCGCTGCACCATCAGATTCATCAAAGTGGGCGAGGAGAACACGAAGTTTTTCCACGCCATGGCTACTGAGTGCTACCGAAGGAATACCATCACCTCCATTAGAAATGCTGCAGGTGAGGTGGTGACTGATCACCACCAGTTAGCTTCCATGTTTTGGTCGGATTTCAAGCAACGTATGGGCCAAGCCAAGGGTATTCGCATGACCTTTGACCTTGACAACCTGCTGTCTAGAGTTGAGGGACTTGATGGGTTAACCAGGCCTTTCTCTGATGATGAAGTGGAGGAGGTCATTAAACTTTTACCATCGGACCGCCCCCCTGGCCCGGATGGATTTACTGGTCTTTTTCTCATGAAATGTTGGAGTGTTCTTAAGCCAGATTTTCTGAAACTAGTTACTGAGTTCTATGAGGGAAAATGCAGCCTGGAGTGTTTAAACACGTCTCTCATTAACCTCATTCCTAAGAAGTTAAGCCCGGAGTTTGTTGGTGACTTTCGGCCAATCTCTTTAACTAATACATGTTTAAAATTCTTGACAAAGCTCCTGGCGAATCGGTTGCAGAAAGTAATCCTCAAATGCATCCACCGTAACCAATATGGTTTCCTCAAGTGTCGCTCTATCCAGGACTGTCTTGCATGGTGTTTTGAATATATACACCAGTGCAAAGCTTCAAAGAGGCCCATTGTTCTATTGAAACTGGATTTCACAAAAGCGTTTGACACGATTGAGCATGATGCCATCCTCACAATTCTTAAACACAAGGGCTTTGATGATCGTTGGAATGGCTGGGTGAGTAACCTCCTATCGTCTGGTTCTTCTGTGGTATTGTTAAATGGAGTTCCTGGCCAACATTTTTAGTGTAAATGTGGTGTTCGGCAAGGTGATCCTCTATCGCCTCTTCTCTTTGTCATTGTGGTGGATCTTCTGCAATCTGTGGTAAATGATATGTGCGCCCGTAATATCCTCAGCTTGCCAATCCCAACGAGATCTAATGACTATCCGATCGTCCAATATGCGGATGATACTCTCATAGTTTTGCCAGCAGTTGACAGCCAACTGATTGCTCTCAAGGATATGCTACACAACTTTGCTGCATCCACGGGTCTGTGCGTCAACTTTAGTAAATCCTCTCTCATCCCAATGAACATGTCTGAGGAAGAAGGTGCTCGTATTGCTGCTTTACTTGGATGCTCTGTTGGATCAATGCCATTTACTTACCTTGGTCTGCCCATGGGTACTTCTAGGCCGACCATTTATGATCTACTGCCTCTTGTTGATCGCATTGAGAGAAGACTGTCGGCTACGTCATGTCTCCTCAACCAAGGCAGTCGGCTTCAACTTCTGCAATCTGCCCTCACGTCCATGCCCATTTACTTTCTCTGCTCCTTATCGATACCACAGGGTATCCTAAAGTAGATTGAAAGGATTGAACAGCAGTGTCTGTGGAGGGGGAATTCTGAAGCACCAAGACAATCTCTAGCTGCATGGGAACTGGTATGCAGACCAAAAAAGTATGGAGGGCTAGGAGTCACTCATTTGGGCGTGCAAAATGAAGCTCTTCTGCTCAAGCATCTGTTCAAGTTCTTCAACAAGAAAGATGTTCCATGGGTGAATCTCATTTGGGATTCCTACTATCATTCCTCACCTCCACAAGTTACTCAACTCTGTGGCTCCTTCTGGTGGCGCGATGTGCTCAAGTTGTATGAAAAGTTTGTTTTGCTGGCCACAACACAAGTACATGCTGGAGATACTGTGGTTTTTTGGCTTGATCGTTGGCAAATTGACAACAGAATGATTGCTCTTAAGGGTCGATTCCCTAGACTTCATTCATTTGCCATTGATGACACAATAACAGTCAAAGACTTTTTTCTTATCAGACGGCTGTAGAAGGTTTTCACCTACCTTTCTCTTCGGAGGCACATTTGGAACTAACACAACTACAGAACTTTTTATAGCCCATAAGACTTCAGTCAGAGGAGAATGATGTTTGGAAATGGCCATCCAAATCTGGAGAATATCAATCTAAACTCTATTATGAGTTCACCTTCTCCCATTTGAGGATTGACCCTATGTTCAGGTATATTTGGAATAGTTCCTGTACCCTCAAGATCAAGGTTTTTGGATGGCTTTTATTGACGGATCGCCTCAACAAACAAGACATGATGCAGAGAAGACACTGGAATATCCAGGATGATACTTGTGTGCTATGCCAATCTTCACTTCATGAAGATAGAGTCCACCTTTTTTCTCTTGTAACTTTAGTCAAAGAGTTTGGAATTATCTTGGGATTTCCTGGTCAGCGACACCCACTCAATCTACTTACATAATGGCTGCGGATTCTAGGAGAGATTTCAACAAACCTTTCTTTTCTGAGGTGGTCTTTACTGCCACTTGGAACATTTGGACGCAGAGAAATGGCAAGATCTTCAGAAATGAGAATCCAAGTTTTAGAGCTTGGAGGAGGAATTTTGTGCATGATATCTCCTTACTAGCTCATAGAATCAAATGTAAATATAGAGAGAGTTTAATAGCTTGGATAGCCTCCCTTCCCTAGCTCTCTTTGTAAGTATGATAGCTCCCCTTTGTTTTTTCCTTTGCTCCTTTTTGTATAGAGAACCTCTTGTTTTGTTTTGAATAAAGAGTTGTGAGGCGGTTGCCTTGCAGTACATAGTCAAAAAAATGTTGTGTAAGTCAACTTACGAAAACCAAATAATCCCAAAATACTTAGGCACGATGCATTAACTCCCTCCTTGTTTCTTATTTCGTGACATATCAACCAATGAGAGATGTGGGCCATGCATGCTTTCAATGACTTGAGACTACCAAACATAACATGCAGTGTTTAGTTCATTGCATGTAATCCTATTAGTACTCTAGTTAGGAGTAGCAAAAAAACATTAAGTTCTCTCGCCGATAGGAATAAAACACCATGTATTTATTTACAGAGGGAGTAGTACATTTTTGGTGACATGCATTACTAGATATTGCTAGTCAAATACTAAAATCCAGATGGATGTGGTAGTACTCCTAAATCCAGACGGTGGTGCTACTAGTACTAGTAGTAGTATTACCAATGTAGTAGCAGGAGTACTAGCATTTTACTACCCGTTGGTCAAATTATTACGTGTTGCTCCTCACAGTGAAGTGACAAGACCCTGCGCCGGAGATGACACCTGAGTATAGGCGCCGTGTTCGGCATACCATAGTCAGCCTCACCTGTCGGCGTTCTAGGAACGGGGGTCCCCAGACTTGCCTGCTTGCGGCCTGCGGCGTGGCTCAAAAGGGGGCACAGCGCGGCCCATCTTCACCAACACAAACCCAAGACTCTCGCGAGGGGCCAAGCCTCGCGGGGCGGATGACGCGGAGCTTCCTCAGGAACGGCCTCGTCAGGCTGGCTCACGAGGAGGCGGAGAGATCAAGGCGGGGTACCTCATGAGGTGCCCATGACGCAAGCCACGACGACCAAGGGCGCCAGGCGGGTGCCAGCCCGCGCAGTGTCCTCCTTTCCTCTTTGGTGCAAAGGGGGCAAGCGCAGCCGCAGAGTACCGAGGCATCAGGCAAAGGTTGCCATTTCGGTGCAACGAGACCAAGACCAGGAGGACTACGAGACGGAGGTCACCGTGGAGCCCAAGACGGCGTCATCACCAGAGCTTTGCGCAGGCGAAGACTACTTTTGTCAGGATAGCTAGTACTAGTTGTCCTCCTTCAAATTAGCCTGCCATTGTTGGCTCCCTTCCCGCTCGATATTTGGGAAGAGGACCAGGGCCCCTATAAATAGGACCGGCCCGCTAGACAAGAGAGAGGACAGACGGAGAAAGAGAGTGAGAGAGAGGATCGAGGACAAAAAGAAAGAAAGAGAGAGAGAAGGGCGACTGAGCTCCTCCCAGCAGTTCATCGCCCCAGCCAAGAACAAACCCTCGCGAGGCTGTTCTTCCTTGTATTGTTCATCATCATCAGCCCAAGAGGCAATCCACCACACCACACACTGGAGTAGGGTATTACATCACAACGGTGGCCCGAACCAGTATAAACCATGTGTCTCTTGTGTTGTTCTTTCCTTAGTTTAGATCCTAGCAAGGCGGAGGGGTGCAGGTAGGTAGGAGATGAAAGCTCCGCGCGCAGCCCAGTGTTCGAACCTCAAGGGTCTACCGGAACCCGAAATCCGACATTTGGCGCGCCAGGTAGGGGTGCGCCGGGATTCGTCTTCCACCACCCCGTTCTCCTCCGACCATCACGCCCATGTCTGACGCTCGTCGGGCCCGCGCCGAGCACCGGGCCGCGCTCGCTTCCCACGTCGCCCAGACGGCCCCTGTCGGCGGGCGCCCTCGCCGTTCCCCGTCACCTGCCATCAACGCCGCCACCGGCCCGGCGGGGGACGAGCGGCAAGCATCGTCCCAGCATCCGTCCGTGCGGCAAGACGGCCGCACCGCAACTCCCTCGCTCACCCCAGCTGGTTCTTCGTCCCGCGCGCTCCGCGCGCCCATGAAGGCTCGAGCTGCACTCATCGCGGCGAACGAGCTACTGCGCTACCGCCCCGTCGACGACGTCTACGAAGACTCGTCCGCGCCGCTGGGGGCTCTCCTGCGCCGTCCGTTCCGCTGCACCGCACCCCGCCCAGCGCAGGCAATGAAGCTCCGGCGGCGCCCCGACCGCCTCCTCCTCAGGAAGGCGCCATGGATGCAAGGCGCGTGGCCCCTGGGCAGAACCCGCTCCGGCAGGCGCCAGCGCAGCAAGAACATAGCTGTCAAGAAGTCCCTCGCATGCGAGAAGCTGCCCGGGTGCTCCCTGCTCCAGCACGTCGTGACCATGCTCCTGCTCCCGCGCGTCAAGACCCCGCGCTGCACCCAGCTGCAGCGCGTGGCGACATGCAAGACCAAGCTCCCCGTCATCCAAGGCCTCCCGTGGCCACAGCAGGCTGCCGCGCCTTCACCGCCGTGCTACGCAGCGTCGCGTGGCCCGGCAAGTTCAAGCCAGACTTGCCTCCTCGCTACGACGGCACGGCTGACCCTGCGGAGTTCCTCCAGCTCTACGAGCTGGGCATCAAAGCTGCCAACGGAGACGAGAAGGTCATGGCGAACTGGTTCCCCATGGCACTCAAGGACGGGGCCCGCACCTGGCTCCTGAACCTAGCTCCAGGCACAATCTCCTCCTGGGACGAGATGCGCACCCGCTTCATCGCCAACTTCCAAGGCACTCGCGACCGGCCACCCGCCGTAAGCGACATGCGCCGCATCAAGCAACAGCCCGGGAAGACCCTGCAGAAGTACATCCAGCGCTTCAACAACTCGCGCCTCAAGATTCCCAAGGTGACCGAGGAGGCCATCATCTCGGCCTTCTCCGACAGCGTGCACGACGTCAAGATGAAGGAGGAGCTGGCGATGCATGAAGACCTGTGCACCTCCTTGGAGCTGTTCAACCAGGCAACCAAGTGCGCCAGGGCCGAGGAAGGGCGTCTCTCCCTCCTCGAGCTGCCTGCCGTAGACCTAGAAGAGAAGAAGCCCAAGACCAAGGATGTGAAGCGCAAGGGGGCTACCGTGCTCGCGGCAGAACCAGACACCAAGCGAGGCAGAGATCAGCCCGAACCTTCCAAGGGCGGCCGGTACTGCGTGTACCACGACCTCCACACCCACAACACCAACGAATGTCAATAGCTCCGAGCCGTGCGAGAAGGAAGGATCGGCCGTCGCCCTGACCGCAGTGACCGGGGCTACGATCGAGGAGGAGGAAGGAACGCAGGACGCTGGGAAGACCGTGGCCCACGCCAAGGGTGGCGCAACCAACCTCGCGAGGATCGCTGGCAAGACCCGCCTCGCGAGGGAGGCTGGAGGGATCAGCCTCGCGAGGGGGACTGGAGGGATCAGCCTTGCAAAGATCGCCCGCAAGGCAACGCAGGCCTCCCACCGCTGCCGCCGCAGCCAAGAAGAAACGAAGACCGCCACCAGGACGAGGGGGCTAGGGGCTTCTAGGAGCCGCGCGCGATCGCCTGCATCTTGGGCGGGGCACAAGCCCCAGCCTCTCAGCGCATCTTCAAGCAGTTCGCCTGAGAAGTGAACGCAGTCCTCCTCAGGCTCGAAGCCACGCGCCCTCTCAGGTGGTCGGCGTGCGCCATCACGTTCAGCTCGGCAGATCATCTCAAGTGTGCGGCTACAGCCGGAGTCCTCCCGATGTTTGTTCCCCAATCATCAGCAACATGGTGGTCACCAAGACCCTCATCGATGGCGGGGCAGGGCTCAACGTCCTGTCCGTGGAAACATTCAACAACCTCCAAGTGCCCTACAGCCAGCTTCAGCCAACCAAGCCTTTCTCCGGTATCACCGACGGCTCCACGGTCCCGATTGGGCAGGTCCGCCTCCCTGTCACCTTCGGGGCACGCGACAACTACCGCACCGAGCTCATCGACTTCGACGTCGCTCACATTCGCCTGCCGTACAACGCCATCCTTGGGTACCCAGCGCTGGCCAAGTTCATGGCCGTAACTCACCACAGCTACAACGTCCTCAAGATGCCAGGAAGTGGCGGAGTCATCACGGTACCCTGTGAAGAGAAGGACGCGGTGTGTTCCCTGGAACGAGCCTTTCAGGCCGCGTCACTGGAAGACCCAGATCGTGGAAGCAGGAGGCCTCCCGAGACCGCCCCTAAGAAGAAGAAGACATCGTCCGGCCCAACCACTCAGGAGGCAGGCCCCTCTGGGCCCGCGCCTGCCCAGGGGGAACCTCCTTCCATCGCATAGGAAAGCGCGCCCAGCGCCCTCCTCAGGCAGGGCTCGGGGGCTCTCCCCTGGAGGGCCACCGACCTAGCTAGGGTCATGAGGGAGGCGCTTGGGCACCACATGGAGGCGTGCTTCGAAGCACGTTTCCCTCAAGAAGGAGCAAGGCAAGGAGATCCAGACCCTCAGGAGTTCATCAGCAAGGCCATTCAGGAGCTACAGGAGTCAAGAGTCATGAAAGGCGGCCGCCGCCTACCAGCAGTGGCTCCCCATCCAGGCGAGGATGGTGGGATGCGCATCTGCATCGACATACCAGGGCTCAACCGAGTCGCCTCTCTGGAGCGCCTCTGGCCCTCGCGAGCGGGGCGCTGCGGAGGCCCACCCCACAACTACGTTCGCATGCCTTACGGCCTGCCGAGCGCGGCTGACGCGTACCAGCGCCTCATGAGGGGCATCATGGAGGCACGAGAGGCCAGGCGTTCCGCTGCCCTGGCAGGGATGGAGATGGCCCGCGAGGAGCCGCCAGCGCCTCCGGAGCCTCTCGAGGCCCCTGGGCCTGGGGGGCTCGTGAGGATCGGCTCCCGCAGCCCACCGAGCCTGCTACATCAACGCTCCCTCGTCCTCAACATCGTCAGGTGACACCTTTCTAGTTCTACTTCCAGCTGGGAGAGCCCCCCCAGGGCTGCATTATTCCCAGGCCGCGTGGGTCCGTCCCTGCGGCGTGTATCCCTTTTTTTTATTCCATGGTGTTAGCTTACCTTGTTGGGGGCGCCCCTCAGGCTGCATGATCCCCAAGTCGCTCGGGCCTGACCCAGTGATGTCCGCATTCCCAGCATCTATTTGAACGAATCCACTCCTTCGCGGCTAATGTGTTTTACCTAGTTGCCTGCTCAGCTGACGCCAACTAACGGAGCTGCTCCCGAACGGCACGACGCTTGCGCATGGGTCCGTCCCTGCAATGCCGACAAACCTGGATGGCTGAGCTCTGGCCGCGGCAACCCCGCACAGCGTCACCTTGTCAAGCCTTCAGTGCCTCACTACCCCTCGGAAGCAACCAACGGCTGACTGTCAATTGTCATGGCAACCCTTTGTTTTTTCTATGGTGGACCTGCAGGACCTCCTAAAGGAGCTGCGTCAAGCAAGGCCCATGCGGTGTCTCTTTCGCCCTCGTCCGCGCGAACCGCTTGCACGTTAAAGGGGGGTTCCTGAGCATCGCGACTCAGGGCTCCTATCAGCTCTCCAGCCCTCACCCTCTGGCCTTGACCACGGCATCGCGACCTGGCATACCAGCGACGGCTAAGACCCGCTCAAGGGCCGGGACCCGAGGACGTAGAGTAGAAAGGGGAACAAAGGCGAGAGGGGAGAGACACGCGGGGACCTCGCCGAGCAACCTCGCGCCTGCCGAAGCACGGACCCGGTGACACACCAGAGAGCGGCCCCTGATCCTCGAGATAAGTCATCACCCAGAAGCGCCAGCTACCGTGGCACCATCCCCGCACCTAATGCCATCCCGTGTTAGCGATGCCACTCTCCTTTCTCACCAAACGACGGCTGCTTGGGCGCCAAAGGGGACCTCCTAGCATCGCGTCTCAGGGGATCTTACCGGACTCCGGGTCGCTCACCTCCTGGCCTTGACCACGGCATCGCGACCTGGCATACCAGCGACGGCTGAAGCCGCCTTGGGACTGGGACCTGTCGGCGCAGAGCACCAAGCCCTCGTGAGGTTCGAAAGGGAGGACTGAGCTAAGACAGAATGAGCAACTCGCACAATTCTACGACAGGGGTTATATTAACAAAACAGGATCACAGGCACCTTACAAGCCCCCACGGGACGCGTTTTTGATTCCTCGCAGGGAACAGATCCTAAAGGGACACAAACTACGCGCGTCCCAGCAAAAGACGCCATCATCAATAGTGGGCCGTCAAGCACCGACGCCAACCCCATCCAGATCAGGGTCGGCGGCGGCCTGACGAGCCCGCCCTGCTCCAGGAGCAGCGCCGGCTCGGGGGCTCATAGCTATCGTCACTCGTCTCCGGAGTCGCGAAGAGCTCGCCGGAGTCGCTGGAACCTCCGACGCCTCCACCACCTGAGGAGCCGCCAAGGGAGCGGTTGGCGGGCCCAGTCCTCGTCGCGGCAGGGTCCTGGCCACCTTCCCTTGGGCAGCACTCCAGCCGGCGCCCACTCGCATCGAAGACCTTGAAGAGCATCACCGAAGCACCGTCATAATCCAAGTGGACCGCGAAGACGCCCCTTACCCTGCAAACCCGGGCGATCTCTCTCCAGCCCCGAGTCATGTAGACCTCGCCCGGGACAACGACCGCGACCTCTGCCTCGGTCGTGAGGGTGCTGCAGCCGGCATGCTGCAGCCAGAGCTCCAGGGGCTCCCCCTGCAGGATGATGGAGGCGAAGAAGGGAGGAAGGCGGATCCAAGACTGAAGAGGAATGGCGACGTGAAGCACGAACTCTCGGGAGGAGCCCTCGGTGTGGACCCCAGGGGGACGACCCACACCTTCGTGACCCGCCGGCGCCGACGGCGGCGCCGCCCATGGCGGTCAGCATCAGCTCCTTCAGGGCCCTCGACGTGGGCGTACAATGGAAGCGGGAACCCCGGCGGTGCCCGCTCGCACAAAGGCCTCGACACCACCTGAAGGGCCCCCTCGTCCGAGACACGGGGGCGAGTCGTTTCTTCGGCGGGAGTGGGTCTGGTTCCTCTCGGGGAGCCTTTCCCTTCTCTGCCGTCGAGAACCGGTGGATCGGAGCCATCGCAGCAAGACGGAGCAAGGATCGGGAAGAAGGAGAAGCAAGGAGGGATGGACTGGAAGGGTGCACGTTGTTCCTGTTGGGGAACGTAGTAATTTCAAAAATTTCCTACGCACACGCAAGATCATGGTGATGCATAGCAACGAGAGGGGAGAGTGTTGTCTACGTACGCACGCAGACCGACTGCGGAAGCGTTGACACAACATAGAGGAAGTAGTCGTATGTCTTCCCGATCCGACCGATCCAAGCACCGTTACTCCGGCACCTCCGAGTTCTTAGCACACGTACAGCTTGATGACGATCCCCGGGCTCCGATCCAGCAAAGCTTCGGGGATGAGTTCCGTCAGCACGACGGCGTGGTGACGATCTTGATGTTCTACCGTCGCAGGGCTTCGCCTAAGCACCGCTACAATATGATCGAGGTGGAATATGGTGGCAGGGGGCACCGCACACGGCTAAGGAACGATCTCAAGGATCAACTTGTGTGTCTATGGGGTGCCCCCTGCCCCCGTATATAAAGGAGTGGAGGAGGGGAGGGCCGGCCCTCTCTATGGCGCGCCCTAGGGGAGTCCTACTCCCACCGGGAGTAGGATTCCCCCTTTCCTAGTCCAACTAGGAGTCCTTCCATGTATTAGGAGTAGGAGTCAAGGCAAGGGAAAAGAGGAGAGAAGGAAGGAGGGGGCGCAGCCCTTCCCCCTAGTCCAATTCGGACTAGGCCTTGGGGGGGCGCCCAACCTCTCCTATCTCTTTCCCCTAAAGCCCAATAAGGCCCATATACTCCCCGGCGAATTCCCGTAACTCTCCGGTACTCCGAAAAATACTCGGATCACTCGGAACCTTTCCGATGTCCGAATATAGTCGTCCAATATATCGATTTTTACGTCTCGACCATTTCGAGACTCCTCGTCATGTCCCCGATCTCATCCGGGACTCCGAACTCCTTCGGTACATCAAAACTCATAAACTCATAATATAACTGTCATCGAAACCTTAAGCGTGCGGACCCTACGGTTCGAGAACAATGTAGACATGACCGAGACACGTCTCCGGTCAATAACCAATAGCGGGACCTGGATGCCCATATTGGCTCCTACATATTCTACGAAGATCTTTATCGGTCAGACCGCATAACAACATACGTTGTTCCCTTTGTCATCGGTATGTTACTTGCCCGAGATTCGATCGTCGGTATCTCAATACCTAGTTCAATCTCGTTACCGGCAAGTCTCTTACTCGTTCCGTAATACATCATCTCGCAACTAACTCATTAGTTGCAATGCTTGCAAGGCTTATGTGATGTGCATTACCGAGAGGGCCCAGAGATACCTCTCCGACAATCGGAGTGACAAATCCTAATCTCGAAATACGCCAACCCAACATGTACCTTTGGAGGACATCTGTAGAGCTCCTTTATAATCACCCAGTTACTTGTGACGTTTGGTAGCACACAAAGTGTTCATTCGGCAAACGGGAGTTGCATAATCTCATAGTCATAGGAACATGTATAAGTCATGAAGAAAGCAATAGCAACATACTAAACGATCGAGTGCTAAGTTAACGGAATAGGTCAAGTCAATCACATCATTCTCCTAATGATGTGATCCCGGTTAATCAAATAACAACTCTTTGTCTATGGTTAGGAAACATAACCATCTTTGATTAACGAGCTAGTCAAGTAGAGGCATACTAGTGACACTCTGTTTGTCTATGTATTCACACATGTATTATGTTTCCGGTTAATACAATTCTAGCATGAATAATAAACATTTATCATGAAATAAGGAAATAAATAATAACTTTATTATTGCCTCTAGGGCATATTTCCTTCAGTCTCCCACTTGCACTAGAGTCAATAATCTAGATCACATCACCATGTGATTAACATCGATAGTTCACATCATCATGTGATTAACACCCATAGTTCACATCGCCATGTGACCAACACCCAAAGGGTTTACTAGATTCAGTAATCTAGTTCACATCGCTATGTGATTAACACCCAAGGAGTACTAAGGTGTGATCATGTTTTGCTTGTGAGAGAATCTTAGTCAACGGGTCTGCCACATTCAGATCCGCATGTATTTTGCAAATTTCTATGTCAACAATGCTCTGCATGGAGCTACTCTAGCTAATTGCTCCCACTTTCAATATGTATCTAGACCGAGACTTAGAGTCATCTAGATTAGTGTCAAAACTTGCATCGGCGTAACCCTTTACGGCGAACCTTTTTTTTCACTTCCATAATCGAGAAACATATCCTTATTCCACTAAGGATAATTTTGACCGCTGTTCAGTGATCTACTCCTAGATCACTATCGTACTCCCTTGCCAAACTCAGTGGTAGGGCATACAATAGATCTGGTATACAGCATGGCATACTTTATAGAACCTATGACTGAGGCATAGGGAATGACTTTCATTCTCTTTCTATCTTCTGCCGTGGTCGGGCTTTGAGTCTTACTCAACTTCACACCTTGTAATACAGGCAAGAACTCTTTCTTTGACTGCTCCATTTTGAACTACTTCAAAATCTTGTCAAGGTATGTACTCATTGAAAAAACTTATCAAGCGTCTTGATCTATCTCTATAGATCTTGAAGCTCAATATGTAAGCAGCTTCACCGAGGTCTTTCTTTGAAAAAATCCTTTCAAACACTCCTTTATGCTTTGCAGAATAATTCTACATTATTTCCGATCAACAATATGTCATTCACATATACTTATCAGAAATGTTGTAGTGCTCCCACTCACTTTCTTGTAAATACAGGCTTCACCGCAAGTCTGTATAAAACTATATGCTTTGATCAACTTATCAAAGCGTATATTCCAACTTCGAGATTCTTGCACCAGTCCATAGATGGATCGCTGGAGCTTGCATATTTAGTTAACACCTTTAGGATCGACAAAACCTTCTAGTTGCATCGTATACAACTCTTCTTTAGTAAATCCATTAAGGAATGCAGTTTTTTTATCCATTTGCCAGATTTCATAAAATGCGGCAATTGCTAACATGATTTGGACAGACTTAAGCATAGATACGAGTGAGAAAATCTCATCGCAGTCAACACCTTGAACTTGTCGAAAACCTTTTGCGACAATTCTAGCTTTGTAGATAGTAACACTACTATCAGCGTCTGTATTCCTCTTGAAGATCCATTTATTTTCTATGGCTTGCCGATCATCGGGCAAGTCAACCAAAGTCCATACTTTGTTCTCATACATGGATCATATCTCAGATTTCATGGCCTCAAACCATTTCGCGGAATCTGGGCTCATCATCGCTTCCTCATAGTTCGCAAGTTCGTCATGGTCTAGTAACATGACTTCCAGAACAGGATTACCGTACCACTCTGGTGCGGATCTCACTCTAGTTTACCTACGAGATTTGGTAGTAACTTGATCTGAAGTTACATGATCATCATCATTAGCTTCCTCACTAATTGGTGTAGTAGTCACAGGAACAGATTTCTGTGATGAACTACTTTCCAATAAGGGAGCAGGTACAGTTACCTCATCAAGTTCTACTTTCCTCCCACTCACTTCTTTCGAGAGAAACTCCTTCTCCAGAAGTTTCCGAATTTAGCAACAAAATTCTTGCCTTCGGATCTGTGATAGAAGGTGTACCCAACAATCTCCTTTGGGTATCCTATGAAGACATATTTCTCTGATTTGGGTATGAGCTTATCAGGTTGAAACTTTTTCACATAAGCATTGCAACCTCAAACTTTAAGAAATGACAGCTTAGGTTTCTTGCTAAACCATAGTTCATACGGTGTCATCTCAACGGATTTAGATGGTGCCCTATTTAACGTGAATGCAGCTGTCTCTAATGCATAACCCCAAAACGATAGTGGTAGATCGGTAAGATACATCATAGATTGCACTATATCCAATAAAGTATGGCTATGACGTTCGGACACACCATTACATTGTGGTGTTCCAGGTGGCATGAGTAGTGAAACTATTTCACATTGTTTTTAACTGAAGGCCAAACTCATAACTCAAATACTCTTCTCTACGATCAGATCGTAGAAACTTTATTTTCTTGTTACGATGATTTTTCACTTCACTCTGAAATTCTTTGAACTTTTCAAATGTTTCAGACTTATGTTTCATCAAGTAGATATACTCATATCTGCTCAAATCATCTGTGAAGATCAGAAAATAATGATACTTGCTGCGAGCCTCAATATTCATTGGACCATATACATCAGTATGTATGATTTCCAACAAATCCGTTGCTCACTCCATTGTTCCGAAGAACAGAGTCTTAGTCATCTTGCCCATGAGGCATGGTTCGCAAGCATCAACTGATTCATAATCAAGTGATTCCAAAAGCCCATCAGCATGGAGTTTCTTCATGCGCTTTACACCAATATGACCTAAACGGCAGTGCCACAAATAAGTTGCACTATCATTATTAACTTTGCATCTTTTGGTTTCAATATTATGATTATGTGTATCACTACGATCGAGATCCAACGAACTATTTTCATTGGGTGTGTAACCATATAAGGTTTTATTCATGTAAATAGAACAACAATTTATTCTCTTACTTAAATGAATAACCGTATTACAATAAACATGATCAAATCATATTCATGCTCAATGCAAACACCAAATAACACTTATTCAGGTTCAACCCTAATCCCGAAAGTATAGGGAGTGTGCGATGATGATCATATCAATCTTGGAACCACTTCCAACACACATCGTCACTTCACCCTTAACTAGTCTCTGTTTATTCTGCAACTCCCTTTTCGAGTTACTAATCTTAGCAACTGAACTAGTATCAAATACTGAGGGGTTGCTATAAACACTAGTAAAGTACACGTCAATAACATGTATATCAAATATACTTATGTTCACTTTGCCATCCTTCTTATCTGCCAATCACTTGGGCTAGTTCCGCTTCCAGTGACCAGTCCCTTTGCAGTAGAAACACTTAGTCTCAGGCTTAGGACCAGACTTGGGCTTCTTCACTTGAGCAGCAACTTGCTTGTTGTTCTTCTTGAAGTTCCCCTTCTTCCCTCTGCCCTTTTCTTGAAACTAGTGGTCTTGTCTACCATCAACACTTGATGTTTTTCTCGATTTCTACCTTCGTCAATTTCCGCATTACGAAGAGCTTGGGAATTGTTTCCGTTATCCCTTGCATATCATAGTTCATCACGAAGTTCTATTAACTTGGTGATGGTGACTAGAGAATTCTGTCAATCACTATCTTATCTGGAAGATTAACTCCCACTTGATTCAAGCGATTGTAGTACTCAGACAATCTGAGCACATGCTCACTAGTTGAGCGATTCTCCTCCATCTTTTAGCTATAGAACTTGTTGGAGACTTCATATCTCTCAACTCGGGTATTTGCTTGAAATATTAACTTCAACTCCTGGAACATCTCATATGCTCCATGACGTTCAAAACGTCTTTGAAGGCCCGATTCTAAGCCATTAAGCATGGTGCACTAAACTATCAAGTAGTCATCATATTGAGCTAGCCAAACGTTCATAACGTCTGCATCTGCTCCTGCAATAGGTCTGTCACCTAGTGGTGCATCAAGGACATAATTCTTCTGTGCAGCAATGAGGATAAACCTCAGATCACGGATCCAATCCACATCTTTGATACTAACATCTTTCAACACAATTTTCTCTAGGAACATATCAAAATAAACACAGGGAAGCAACAACGCGAGCTATTGATCTACAACATGATTTGCAAAATACTACCAGGACTAAGTTCATGATAAATTTAAGTTCAATTTAATCATATTACTTAAGAACTCCCACTTAGATAGACATCCCTCTAATCCTCTAAGTGATCACGTGATCCAAATCAACTAATCCATGTCCGATCATCACGTGAGATGGAGTAGTTTCATTGGTGAACATCACTATGTTGATCATATCTACTATATGATTCACGCTCGACCTTTCGGTCTCCGTGTTCCGAGGCCATATCTGCATATGCTAGGCTCGTCAAGTTTAACCTGAGTATTCCGCGTGTGCAAAACTGGCTTGCACCCGTTGTAGATGGACGTAGAGCTTATCACACCCGATCATCACGTGGTGTCTGGGCACAACGAACTTTGGCAACGGTGCATACTCAGGGAGAACACTTCTTGATAATTTAGTGAGAGATCATCTTATAATGCTACCGTCAATCAAAGCAAGATAAGATGTATAAAAGATAAACATCATATGCAATCAAAATATGTGACATGATATGGCCATCATCATCTTGCGCCTTTGATTTACATCTCCAAAGTACTGTTATGATCTCTATCGTCACCGGCATGACACCATGATCTCCATCATCTTGATCTATATCAATGTGTCGTCACGTGGTCGTCTCGCCAACAATTGCTCTTGCAACTATTGCTATCGCATAGCAATAAAGTAAAGTAGTTATTGGGCGCTTGCATCTTATGCAATAGAGACAACCATAAGGATTTTTCCAGTTGCCGATAACTTCAACAAAACATGATCATCTCATACAACAACTTATATCTCATCACGTCTTGACCATATCACATCACAACATGCCCTGCAAAAACAAGTTAGACGTCCTCTACTTTGTTGTTGCAAGTTTTACGTGGCTGCTACGGGCTTAAGCAAGAACCAATCTTACCTACGCATCAAAACCACAACGATAGTTTGTCAAATAGACTCCGTTTTTTTAACCTTCGCAAGGACCGGGCGTAGCCACACTCGGTTCAACTAAAGTTGGAGAAACTGTCACCCGCTAGCCACCTTTATGCAAAGCACGTCGGGAGAACCGGTCTCGCGTAAGCGTACGCGTAATGTCGGTCCGGGCCGCTTCATCCAACAATACCGCCGAACCAAAGTATGACATGCTGGTAGGCAGTATGACTTATATCGCCCACAACTCACTTGTGTTCTACTCGTGCATATAACATCAACACATAAAACCTAGGCTCGGATGCCACTGTTGGGGAACGTAGTAATTTCAAAAATTTCCTACGCACACGCAAGATCATGGTGATGCATAGCAACGAGAGGGGAGAGTGTTGTCTACGTACCCATGCAGACCGACTGCGGAAGTGTTGACACAACATAGAGGAAGTAGTCGTACGTCTTCCCGATCCGACCGATCCAAGCACCGTTACTCCGGCACCTCCGAGTTCTTAGCACACGTACAGCTTGATGACGATCCCCGGGCTCCGATCCAGCAAAGCTTCGGGGATGAGTTCCGTCAGCACGACGGCGTGGTGACGATCTTGATGTTCTACCGTCGCAGGGCTTCGCCTAAGCACCGCTACAATATGATCGAGGTGGAATATGGTGGCAGGGGGCACCGCACACGGCTAAGGAACGATCTCAAGGATCAACTTGTGTGTCTATGGGGTGCCCCCTGCCCCCGTATATAAAGGAGTGGAGGAGGGGAGGGCCGGCCCTCTCTATGGCGCGCCCTAGGGGAGTCCTACTCCCACCGGGAGTAGGATTCCCCCTTTCCTAGTCCAACTAGGAGTCCTTCCATGTATTAGGAGTAGGAGTCAAGGCAAGGGGAAAGAGGAGAGAAGGAAGGAGGGGGCGCAGCCCTTCCCCCTAGTCCAATTCGGACTAGGCCTTGGGGGGGCGCCCAACCTCTCCTATCTCTTTCCCCTAAAGCCCAATAAGGCCCATATACTCCCCGGCGAATTCGCGTAACTCTCCGGTACTCCGAAAAATACTCGGATCACTCGGAACCTTTCCGATGTCCGAATATAGTCGTCCAATATATCAATTTTTACGTCTCGACCATTTCGAGACTCCTCATCATGTCCCCGATCTCATCTGGGACTCCGAACTCCTTCGGTACATCAAAACTCATAAACTCATAATATAACTGTCATCGAAACCTTAAGCGTGCGGACCCTACGGTTCGAGAACAATGTAGACATGACCGAGACACGTCTCCGGTCAATAACCAATAGTGGGACCTGGATGCCCATATTGGCTCCTACATATTCTACGAAGATCTTTATCGGTCAGACCGCATAACAACATACGTTGTTCCCTTTGTCATCGGTATGTTACTTGCCCGAGATTCGATCGTCGGTATCCAATACCTAGTTCAATCTCGTTATCGGCAAGTCTCTTTACTCGTTCCGTAATACATCATCTCGCAACTAACTCATTAGTTGCAATGCTTGCAAGGCTTATGTGATGTGCATTACCGAGAGGGCCCAGAGATACCTCTCCGATAATCGGAGTGACAAATCCTAATCTCGAAATACGCCAACCCAACATCTACCTTTGGAGACACCTGTAATGCTCCTTTATAATGACCCAGTTACGTTGTGACGTTTGGTAGCACCCAAAGTGTTCCTCCGGCAAATGGGAGTTGCATAATCTCATAGTCATAGGAACATGTATAAGTCATGAAGAAAGCAATAGCAACATACTAAACGATCGGGTGCTAAGCTAATGGAATGGGTCATGTCAATCAGATCATTCAACTAATGATGTGACCTTGTTAATCAAATAACAACTCTTTGTCTATGGTTAGGAAACATAACCATCTTTGATTAACGAGCTAGTCAAGTAGAGGCATACTAGTGACACTCTGTTTGTCTATGTATTCACACATGTATTATGTTTCCGGTTAATACAATTCTAGCATGAATAATAAACATTTATCATGAAATAAGGAAATAAATAATAACTTTATTATTGCCTCTAGGGCATATTTCCTTCAGTTCCGTACTTATGGCCGGCGGAGGCAACCGCCGACCTCCACGATCGCAGGTAATCATGACCCACTTTGCATGCAGGGACTTGTCCAATCCGTGCAGTTGCCAAGGCGCCATGGGGAAGTGGAGGCGCCCACGTCCAATCAACCGCCACGCGGCGCCCAAGGCCGCAGACTGTTAGGGCCCGTGGTGTTTCGCTCTTGCCCTTCCGCCTCCCTGCACGGCCAAGTCCGGGCGCGCCTTGGGCCTGGGGGCTACTGTCGGCGTTCTGGGAACGGGGGTCCCCAGACTTGCCTGCCTGCGGCCTGCAACGTGGCTCAAAAGGGGGCCCAGCGCGGCCCATCTTCACCAACACAAACCCAAGACCCTCGCGAGGGGCCAAGCCTCGCGGGGCGGACGACGCGGAGCTTCCTCAGGCACGGCCTCGTCAGGCTGGCTCATGAGGAGGTGGAGAGATCAAGGCGGGGTACCTCACGAGGTGCCCATGACGCAAGCCATGACGACCAAGGGCGCCAGGCGGGTGCCAGCCCGCGCAGTGTCCTCCTTCCTTCTTTGGTGCAAAGGGGGCAAGCGCAGCTGCGGAGTACCGAGGCATCAGGAAAAGGTTGCCATTTTGGTGCAACGAGACCAAGACCAGGAGGACTACGAGACGGAGGTCACCGTGGAGCCCAAGACGGCGTCATCACCAGAGCTTTGCGCAGGCGAAGACTACTTTTGTCAGGATAGCTAGTACTAGTTGTCCCCCTTCAAATTAGCCCGCCATTGTTGGCTCCCTTCCCGCTCGATATTTGGGAAGAGGACCAAGGCCCCTATAAATAGGACCGGCCACCCGCTAGACAAGAGAGAGGACGGACGGAGAAAGAGAGGGAGAGAGAGGACCAAGGACAAACAGAAAGAGAGAGAGAGAGAGAGAGAGAGAGAAAGAGAGAGAGAGAGAGAGAGAGAGAGAGAGAAAGAGAGAGAAGGGCGACTGAGCTCCTCCCAGCAGTTCATCGCCCTAGCCAAGAACAGACCCTCGCGAGGCTGTTCTTCCTTGTATTGTTCATCATCATCAGCCCAAGAGGCAATCCACCACACCACACACTGGAGTAGGGTATTACACCACAACGGTGGCCCGAACCAGTATAAACCCTGTGTCTCTTGTGTTGTTCTTTCCTTAGTTTAGATCCTAGCAAGGCGGAGGGGTGCAGGTAGGTAGGAGACGAAAGCTCCACGCGCACCCCAGTGTTCGAACCTCAAGGGTCTGCCGAAACCCGAAATCCGACATCACCGTCTACAGTCACTATCATCATGGCTGTAGAGCTAGCCTTCTTACAACTAGCCCTGTTCGACATAATTTTTTGTGCGTAGATGCCCGTACATTGCACGGAACACCAAGATTGGGGGTGGACGGCTCTGGCAGCGGCCATCGCGCTAGATTTTTCCACGGCCTTCTACTCCTAGATGTGGTGGGGAGGAGATGAGGCTGATTGTGAGAGACAAGGAGTTGTTTGTAAATAGGGAACAAGTGCGGGAATCTTTTTGCAAAAATGGAGAAGCTTGGTTTGTATGCGTCAGATCTAGATCCGACGGCTATTGGTGAAAGATGGGAGGCACAACATTGTCACCAACTCAGGACCTGTTTGATTCGCAGGATTTTGAAAACGCGGGAATAGGACATGGCAATATTACAAGTTTCAAACTGATATTACAAATGTTAGGAGTAATGCTGCACCTACGAAGAGGGAATTACTAGGAAGTTTACGTAAGAACTTTCGTTACTTTAGGTGGATGCAGCATTATCGTACAAACTAAAATCCACCGCCCTGACAAGTCACTAATGGGAAAATAAGTTTTCGAGTCTCTGGCCACTTGATGTTTCAAAAACAAATTCATCTTCTGCGGAGACTTTGTCATTTAGGCTTAGACTCTTGCGGTGATCAGCACGCCATTCATTGTTGCGCCGGAGAACGCCAAACCTCATTACCTTGAGCACACTTGCCTCTAGAACAAAGAACCTGGCCAATTTAATCTCAGATGTTCTGCCTCGGTAGTCGATCAAATCAATTTCAGTAAGATGGAGATCAAGGCATTCGATGAGATTGTTATAGTGTAGCACATTTTTCACTTTCGGGTCTTTTTTTATCTGCAAAAGAAGAGAACATATTAGAGCAGCTGGCTGCATAAGATTGCCATGTCATCAAGAGGTACCAATATCATTCGCTCATACGATAGGGTTGGCTAGCTAGTGATATTTTTTCACTCTCTCTCTCTCTCTTTCTGTTTCCTCTCATTTAACTAGGAGCACGTGAAGAGCTTGGGCATTTGTTGCCTTCCACTATGTGGCCGATGCCATATTTCGCAAAAGTATGCCACATAACACGCATCGATGTCAAATCAAAAGATTTTGGCACCGCTCTCGCGATGTGAGAGAGTTGGCACCGCTGTGCACACAGACCCACATGTATAAACAAATCAATCAAACCAACTACACCAGCCTCTCACTATCCCAAACAAGTGTTTTTATTGCCTTAGTCCTCTCTCTCTCCCACGCAATGTTTTTTCATTGCGTGAGTTAATTTGGCACCAGAGCAAAGTAGGTGATCCAGATTGGGACACCAGGTGAGCAATGGAGGGGCATCGATGCCAAATGCATCACAAGTGAATTTGGCACATGTTTTGGCCTACATAGCCCACTTTTGTAATACTACCTTGTATTTAGTATAAAATTTTGACCATAGATTTACCTAAGAAAATGCCAATGCATGTCACTAAAAATTACACCATTTGAAATTATGTTCAAATACAAATCCAACGATATAGTTCTTAGTGACATGCATTAACATTTTGTCAGTTAAATCTATGGTCAAATTTTGATACTACAAAATTGGAAGAGTAAACCAGGACGGAGGTAGTACTTGCTCTTAGGGTAACCATAGAGTTACTGGAGTAGTCTAAGTTACTTTCCACTATGACTAGCCTAGGCTACTATAGTAATACAGCATTAAAACGATGCAGGTGATCACGTGAGAAAAAATACTAAAAACATTTCTTTCGGTGCAGTGCGTAGATGCAGTTTTCAACACTACACTTGTCATCGTAATTTGGTTTCAACTTACTAGCGTGCGGGGTGCTACCCCGAGTGGTTTCAACTTTGTTTACTTCACCGTGTGTCAGATGGGCCTCTAGTTTACTTATTTTCACCCACTGCCACATGGGCCAGCACACGAAGATACAGAACATGAGCTGACAAGGCAGCATGTGGATTGGTTGACCGGTCAACTAAACAATATACGGAGCTATACGCTGACATAGTGAGCGTATAATCCGTCGGTATAGAGAGTTCGAGTGAGAGGGGAGGCCCGTGAGAGATAGCAGAGAGAGAAAGAGCTACTCCCTCCGTTCGATAATGTAGTTCCAACATTTTTTTAAGTCAAACTTTTGAAACTTTGACCAAGTTTTTAAAGAAATTACTTATATCTACAATACCAAAGATAAATGATAGTATGAAGTAAGTACATGTTGTGATGAATCTAATGATCATTCCAGATGTAAATGTTTTTCTCCACATATACCTGGTCAAACGTTTCTGAGGTTTGACGTTTCAAAACATCCATATGCTTATGGACGTGACAGAGTCCCTAACAAGAGAGAGAGAGAGAGAGAGAGAGTGAAAAAAGTGTGTGTGCGTGTGTGAAAGAGACATGGACAACACATGATAAAAGTAGAGAAAAAGCGTGCGTGTCTTATGCAAACGTATCACACATGCATCTTCGACAATGGAGGCAAGGTGAGGAGATAGTGTGTGGTTGTTTGGAACCGAGAGAGCAAGACCCCTAGCACGTGGCCAAGAGGGGTCTGACAAACAAGGGAGAGAGGTCGAGAGAGACATACGGAGAAAATGCAGACATGGGGAGGAGAGAGTGTATGTTTGTCATAGAGAGATCCCCTGGAGATCGTGATGGGACTACATGGGTGGGAGATCGAGTGACAAGGTGTGTGCGCGATAGAAGATGCCCCGAGAGATATCAAGATAGACGTATGGATGGAAGGAGACAATACGTGTGTTCCTGATGGCTAGTAAGAGATAATCATACTTAGGAGGGGGGAGTGCTTGCGCCTATGATGGATTGAGGGATTATGGTACTTAGGGGGTGCCTGTCACATGGAGAGAGAACAAGGGCGGAGAGTGTTGGATGGGTCTATATGTATAGCGCGAGTGGGACATGTGTATGTGTGAACCAGGGAGATATAAGGCCGGTTTGGCTTGCGTCCTGAGCATCTTTTGCCTGGCCTGGGGTTGTGGCTGGATTTCATGCACGCTTGTTTGGTTGCTACCCTGTGAAAAAGAAAGCCCGCCTGGCCTGGGTTCCCTTGCACTTTAATTAGCCTGGCTGAACTCCAGACACTGCAAGTAGCCTGGCCCAGGCGACCGATTTCGAACGCCTGGTCGTGCCTGGTCGTGTGGCCACGAGGCTAACAGCAACGTGGATGGATATTAGCATTAAATAATTGATGCATGGATTGATTGATGGGACGTTGATGCTTTGCCTGGCCCAGGCATGAACCAAACGCTTCAGCACCACACAAGCCTAGCCAGGCAGAAATATTTTACATCTCATGTCCACACCAGGCAGTACCGGCCATCAAGGCATGAGGGTCAGGTCACGAACCAAACTAACCAATAAAGTTTGAGAAAGATTGAGGAGCCCCGATAAGGCTGAGTGGTGCGTTAGATAGCTGAGAGGGGAAAGAGATATTCCATCTGCTCGATAATGCAGTGCATGTAAATTTTTTAGAAGTCAAACTTTGGAAACTTTGATCAGGTTTACGCAAATGTTATTTATATCTACAATACCAAATATACATCATACAAAACTACATCTCATGGTGAATCTAATGGTATATGTTTGCCGTACTAGATGTAATTCTTTTTCTCCACGTACATGGTCAAACTTTGTGATGTTTGACTTTTCAATAAATCTATATGCTATGGACCAAGGAGAGTGCCTCAGTCGAGACAGATCAAGTGCGTGTGAAGGAGAATGAGTAAGTGTGCAAAAAGAGTATGTGTGTGAAAGAGAAAGTGACAACAAACTATAAATTAGAGAGAGTGTGTGTTTTTTCGTTTCTTATGCGAACATATCACGCATGCATCTCTGAGATGGAAAAGCGAGGCAAGGAGATACACGAAGATAGCTAGTGTGTGATTGTTTGCAACGGAGAGAGACACCCCTGTAGCACATGTCCAATAGAGGTGTGGACAACAAGTAACAAAGGTCGAGAGGGACACATGGATGGCATGGACGCATGGGGAGGGAGAGAGGGTGTGTTTGTGATAGAGAGATCCCGTCGAGATCGTGAGGGGACTATATGGGTGGGAGATCGAGGGAGTGTGTGCGCGATAGAAAGATGCCCCGAGAGAAATCGAGATAGACCATGCACATGTTTGTGATGGAGACTAAGATTAGCTAGTCATATACATATAGGGGGGACGGCGTGTGCCTACAATTGAGTGAGAGACCATCATACTTGGCTAGATGGGCATGAGATTGTGTGTGTGTGCGCGTGTGAGATGGAGAGAGAACGAGGGGGGAGATAGAGTTTTAGATGGGCCTATCGAGTGCGAGTGAGATATGCATGTGTATGTGTGACCCAGGTGGATGGAGAGTTTGAGAGAGGGGGGGAAGAGCTCCGAGACGACATAGTGGTGCGTGAGAGAGTTACAGGCAAAGAGCCAAGGAATCTGTGTGCGTACGATGAGTGCACCCAAGATATCTAGCTTGGACTAGCTATAGTATCATACATAGTGTGCGAGAGAGACCTATAGATGGTGTATATATGCATGCAAGCTAGAAAGACCCCCGCCCCCACACACACACACAAAGAGAGAGAGAGAAGGAGAGAAGGAGAGAAAGGGAGAGGGACGAACAAGGTTTTTGTGTCGGATGCGTGCGACGGAATTGAAGATTGTCGGCGAGAGAGAGAGAGAGAGAGAGAGAGAGAGAACAGGAGTCCGGGAGAGGGGGAGGTCGCGTTTTATGCATCAAAGACTGATATAAACCATGTTTTGATATAAACCTGCATTCAAATATTTAAATTGGAGAACATGTTGTCTGCAATCCAAACATGAATGGATATATGCGTATATCAAACAAGTTCATTAATTTGACTTTCAACATGTTCATGGAGTACTATAATACTGTACAACATGCTACTCGATTGAGGTGTTCAATTTTGGATTTAGTTCACTATTTTGACCTACTGAATGAGCTATTTCATTGAATCGAGATATTTCATTTTGGGTTTGATTCGCGTTTTTGAGTGGGTCAACTATTTGTCATATAGTAAATCGCTAGCAACGAGCATGTAAAAACACATTACTCCCGAGCATCATCTCTCCATCTACAAAAGAAGTGGCAAGCTAATATTTCAAAATTTGATCCGAATCGACTTGGTAAGGTAGACGTGGATGCTCGTTCTCCCAAAATTTGAACAAACCGTTAAACATCCTCTTTGCTCGGTGGAATTTGCCCGAGCAAATAAATGGGAGATGCGAAATTACCGTCCTATGTGGGACACGCATCAATTGGCCCGTTGTACATCGAGGGTAGGTTCGTAACTTCATCCAAGCGCGCCTTCTCCTCGGCCGAAATGACATGTGCCGAATAATTCATAAACCATGGTCGGAAAAATACGCTCTCCTCGCCCGAAATAGCTCGCGCCCACTATTTCAAAACACGCTCTCCTCGCCTGAAATCACTCGCGCCTACTATAGTTCAAAACACGCCCTCCTCGCCCGAAATCGCTCCCGCTCAGAGAAGCAAAGTTACTCTACTATCCCTGACCCTTAGTACACAGACCCAAGCCGAGAAGCCTATAGGCAAGGGTAGAACTATAACTCCCCCTCACATTTCAGACAAATGCGTCTGTAAGACATGGTTCCACTCCCCTCCCAATTTCCCCCGCCCGCCCGCCCCCATTCATACCTCGTGGGCGCCAAATCACCATCTCCCCGGGAAGCTCCCTTCTCCCGAGCCACGAAACCTCAGCCCCACCTCCATGGCGCCCCCCACCTCACCAATTTCACAGCCGCCCTCCTCCCTAATGCCGGAGACGCTGTCCATTTGCCGTCGTGCACTGGGCCGTGTGCCTCTTACTCCGTGTTGCTGGTGCTGCCTTGACGACGGCCGCGTGAACCGTACCGGAGCCGATTCACCCCCGCCGTTGTTCATGGCGCCGGAGCGGCTCCAACTTTGGATCCGTCCAGAGTCCTGGCGCTGCTTCGGCGTAGCCGTCGACCATCGCGACATCGCTCTTTCCCTGTCGCCGGTCGCCACCGCAACCGCGCCGGCCTCACCGACTCGGCAGCTGGACCTGCCTACTTCACCATGCCGCCAGATAGGTCGCACCCTCATCTCAAATCACTTTATTTAGGCGTCAGTTGTCTGAATTTTTATTCTGGGCCAATCGATTTGCAATGGGAAGCAGCACCCCTCGAGGCGGCGAAGCTCCTAGGCTGTCGGTTGGCTGGTGTCTAACGTAAGGGTGCGGGGCCACAAGTTCACCACGGAAGCAGCGCTTAGATGGCTATATTTTAGAGTTGCGTGGGTTGAAGGTACTGCCGCCGCTGGATCTGGATGACGGGGAGTCTTTGTGGATTGGCCTGGGGGCGGCGCAACCACGGCAGTGCCGTGCGGCGGGGAGCGGGGTTTTGGCCGGGGCCACGGACGGCGGAGGCAGGCTGCTCTTCTGTTGGTCACTGGCTCTTCGGGGAAGATTCCGAACAGTGTCAGCCGGGAGGCACAAGACGGCCAGCCATCCGGCATAGATCGGACAGTACCAAAATAAAATAAAATCGTGTGACCCCAATTTAGTCTTTAGTCAACAGACGTGTGACCACTCTCGTACCTTGTTGTTGATCTCTTAGTGTATTTCTTCAGATCAAAGAGATATGTCGTTCTTAACATTATGCGTTATCTGCATCTTCAGACACACCGTCTTCCGACTCACCGCAGCTGCTCCAACAAGGGAAGCATACACCAAAAGGGAGTTATAGTCCCCACTCAATAGTTCCATGCATCGAATGCGCGTGCCCGACATGCACAGCCACAACAACTGCAGGGCCATCGACAAGTCAGCACATGATGCTCACTCCTATGGATGGTAGCCAGATAGGTTGTACCCTCATCTTACTTGTGTGCAACATTTATGGCTTTGTTATTCATCTAAGCATGGAAAATAGATCATCACATTTCACTGTATATTCATGCTGATCTCTTGCGGGTCTTGTTCAGGAGTTAACATTGTTCCATAGTTCAGCTAAGATACTTGTTCTTTAGGTAACACGGTTCCATAGTTATCATCCATCAGCCAATGCCCCACAGGCTGGTGATTATAGTATTATACCACTTCTAGTATTTCCTATGTTGTTCTTTAATACTTTTGTGTGCCATCTAGTTAATCTCGAGTATAAATGATACATATTATGTAGCTTTCATCTGTGTTCTCCCTTTAGTTTATGAGACCTGTTGCTGCTAATTAACCCCAGTCCTACTATTTATGTCATCTCCTACAGGCACTCATTACATAAATCTAACTACTAGTTGTCTTCCATGCATGTCAGATATAATTGCACACACTGATATATCCACAAGAACCTCACGGAGCAATGTAAAGGCCAATAAACTTGATGTCAATGATACCCAATATGATGGAACATGTAAAGGCAGTTCTTCAGAAGACTTGCAGAAAGATGATGAATCCTCTTCACCCCACGAGGTCCTTGCTCTAACTTGGCCTGTGATATGGGTACAACATGCATATAATGTCCTGGGGTGTATCTACTCTGTTGCAATGCCATGTGCTTAGCATGCTGATCATGCATGTAAATATGTCATGCCTTCCTGTTTTTCAGTACATATTCCACTCATGATAACATGTTTTCAAATTCAAGTACTGTCATTCTACTCTATCGCAATGCCATCTGCTTAATTTGGACATCATGCTTCTGAATATATTATGCATTGTTATTCATCAATATGTACTTCATTTGTCTACCATACCATGTTTTTTACATTGAAGTGTTGTTCTAGTGCTCTGTTGCAATGCCATCTTATTTTCCCAATCATACACGTGTATGTTGCCTTAGTTATTTATGTACGTATTCCGCTAGCATACAGTTTTACATTCAACTAGTGTTTTTTTGTTGTGTTGTCCTGTCGTATCCCTAGCTCTTACACCATACTCCCTCCGTCCGGATTACATGTTGCCGAAATGGATTAAAAAGGATGTATCTAGAACTGAAATACGCCTAGACCCATCCATTTTTTTCCGGATGAAGGGAATACATGTCAATATGTCATGCCTTTCTATTCTTCAGTACCTATTCCATCTCTCTGTTGTCACGTGTTTTATAATTAAAGCACCATTCTTCTATACAAGGCATGCAAGGGGAAGAGGACTATGTTAGAATCTGAAGGGTTACAAACAAGGCCTTTGCAAAAGATCCAAATGCCAGGAGATAATAAACCAACTCTAGTTTTTTTAGATATTGCTCCAGCACAGAGAAACCCAACTCCTACTGATAATAAGTAGATTCCAGTGGCCAAAGAACTAGTCCGCTCCAGTCCAGCAAAAATATGTCAACTCAATTCTAAGAAGCGTGTGCGTATCCTTGCATCATGAAATTTTATATGCTGATCATATTTTCTACATGTTTCTTACCCATCTCTCTTTTAGAAAATAAGCTTAACAGATAGAAGATTTTCTGCAATGGTATCGTTTATGAGGAAAGATTCTTGCAGGAATTCTCTGTGCTCCAATGTAGATGTAAGTACCTGTTGTATATCACTATATTTTTACATCCGCATGTATTTTGTTAATCGGCGTGAATCCAACCTTTATCTGATCTAAATTTAGTTGTAGCAAAATGTATGATTAAAGGCCACAATGTTGATTTTTGCAAGGAAAACTGCCTAGTAGTTTTGCATCCTGAGTTGCATGAGTGTACTATCTCATATCAGTGGGTTCGAATACTTTGGTTCTGCAGTGGGTTTTTCAGTGTGTTTTTTACTGTGTTGTCCTGTCGTATCCCTAGCTCTTACATCATACTCCCTCCGTCCGGATTAAATGTCGCAGAAATGGATAAAACTGGATGTATCTAGAACTGAAATACGCCTAGACCCATCCATTTATTTCCGGATGGAGTGAATACATGTCAATATGTCATGCCTTTCTATTCTTCAGTACCTATTCCATCTCTGTTGTAGCATATTTTATAACTGAATCACCATTCTTCTATATAAGGCATGCAAGGGGAAGACGACTATGTTAGAATCTGAAGGGTTACAAACCAGGTCTTTGCAAAAGATCCAAACGCCAGGAGATAATAAACCAACTCCATTTTTCATAGATACTGCTCCAGCACAGAGAAACCCAACTCCCACTGATAATAAGCAGATTCCAGTGGCCAAAGAACTAGTCCGCTCCAGTCCAGCAAAAGAATGTCAACTCCATTCTAAGAAGCGTGTGTGTATCCTCGCATCATGAAATTTTATAGCATTCTGATCATATTTTCTACATGTTTCTTACATGTCTCTCTTTTAGAAAATAAGTTTAAATGATACAAGACTTCCTCCATTGGGATCGTATTCGAGGAAAATATCTTGCGGGAATTCTATGTGCTCCAGTGCTGATGTAAGTACCTGTTGTATATCACTATATTTTTACATCAGCATGTATTTTGTTAATCGGCGTGAATCTAACCTTTATCTGATCTAAAATTAGTTGTATCAAAATGTTAAAGGCGCCAATGTTGATTTTTGTAAGGAAAACTGCCTGGTAGTTTTGCATACTGAGCTGCATGAATGTGCTATCTCATATCACGCACATTACTGAATTGTAGTGCTTCTCTGGTTTCCCATTCATTCATTGTGTCAATGTTGCTTTCGTATTACCTTACCTGGCTGATGATAGTTGTGCCATATTGTGTTAATTTGGTGTAGGCTAGTTTCCCAAACGTTCGTTGTGTCAATATTGCTTTCCTATTATCTGACTTGGCCAATGATAGCAATGCTAGTGTGTTAATTTTGTGCAGGCTGCTGAAGATAAGAAGACAAACTCTGGAAACAGCAAGGCAACCCCATTGTTTCTTTCCAGTAAATCTAGGCCAGGTAATATGGCAATAACTCATGATTAATCTGTTTGGTTCCCGTCCTAATTTATGTTATGATGCAGTGGTCAAGACACTCTCCACTATCAATAATACAAGCCTGCCAAAATCGCCATCTGAATCTGTTCAGTATCCTCTGTCTCGAATGCAACGGAATAAATGTATGTTTGTGAACCAATTAATGGCTGAAGCAATGATGGAAATGGTGGATGAATTAGAGGTGCAGAGTCGTGCGACACAATAACTGATCAATGTTTTCAGAGACAGTGTGGCAAAGTAGCAAGAACTTGCCCACATGCTTATGGGCGTCATCTGTGCTGAGGTTGCAGATTGTGACGTTGTAGATGGTTAGGTTCTGCTCATTTATTTGCACTGGAATCAATCTTTGATTGCCCAGTGGATTTATTTCCTGTAATATATTCTGGATGTGCAACGTTATTCCCTGTATGTCGTACCTTTGCTCGTCGTAATGGGCTCAAATTATCTAATTTGGCCTAAAGACATGAACGAACTTTAGTGGGCCCATTAAGTTAATGGGTCGTTACTAGGCCGAAAGTTAATGGTCGGCCCTCTTACCTCCCTGGTCATTAACAGGCCGACATCGAAGCGGGCAACAGGTGGCCCTAATTTATTTCACGAGCCGTTAACAGGCCGTTACTAAGTTTGGGCTACATATGGCCCAACTATACTGTAGGCCTTTAGCAGGCCGAAAGAGACAGCGGGCTTGTATTGGACCATGAAGAGCATGGGCTGCTAAGAGGCCGAAAGTCAGGTCGTATTGTAAACGGCCCAACTGTGTTGTGGACCTTTAGTAGGCCGAAAGAGAAACCGGGATGGTATTGGACCATGAAGGGCATGGGCCGTTAAGAGGCCAAAACTAAGGTCCGACTACAAATGGCCCAAGTCATTTATGGTCCGTTAATAGGCCGAAAGGCACACAGGGCCGGGAATTGGCCCAACACTTAATAGGGTTGCTAAAAGGCCAAAACTCAGGTCCGACTACAATTGGCCCAGTTGATTTATGGGTCGTCAACAGGCTGAAAGTGACACCGGGTCAGAAATTTGCCCAACACTTAAATGGGCCACTAAAAGGTCGAAACTCAGGTCCGACTACAAATGGCCCATCAGATTTATGGGCCGTCAACAGGCTGAAAGACACACCAGGCCGGAAATTATCCCAACATTTAAATGGGTCGCTAAAAGGCCGAAAGATGTACATCCTGAAAATTGGCACATCCATTAAATGGGCCGTTAACAGGCCGAAATCTCATCGGGCCGATATTGAGCCCAAATATATAGCGGGCTGTTAACGGGCTCGAACTGACGATGGGCTGCAATGGTGTCAAATCTTTAACGGGCCGAATTGGCACATCTCGTATGGGCCGTGGGCTTAAATGGACCTGACACAAGTAGGCCTTATATGGGCCGGCCTACTAATTTTTACTGGGCCGGCCTTTTTCATCGGAATGGGCCACTGTTGGGCTGTGCCACGTGTCGACCTATCATAGGCGACTCATGTCTAATGAGTGGATGACATTTGTCCCAACGATGAGCCGACACGTGTTTCCTCTAGCCAATGATGATTTTACACGTGGAAAATCCCCATTGGTCAGGGCTGTTAACGGGTTATCAGATCCAAAACCCGACCCGATAGCTTAACGGTGTTCCGTTATGGTGGATGCCACGTGTCGGTCACCCTTGACGAAAGCACTTCTGTGACGCGCGATTTATCGTCATGGAAGTGGACACTTCCGTGATGATAATTTTGGTAATGTCATGGAACACTTCTATGACAGCACAGGTATGACTATCTTGATTCTGTCATAAATTTGTCATGGATGTACATGCATGACAAAAAACGCGACCTACTATGACAAACACGTATCGTCACGGAAGTGTATTTTTTTGTAGTGCCCGAAACAGCATCATTGTGGATGATCGGACGAGCCATCGAATCCTTTGTCGATGACACAGAGGAACTCTCAATGAAAACACCAATGTCGGTGTCAAACCCGACAGATCTCGGGTAGGGGGTCCTGAACTGTGCGTCTAAGGATCGAAGGTAACAGGAGGCAGGGGACACGATGTTTACCCAGGTTCGGGCCCTCTTGATGGAGGTAAAACCCTGCATCCTGCTTGATTGACTTTGATGAGTATAGGGGTTACAAGAGTTGATCTACCACGAGATCGTAATGGCTAAACCCTAGATGTCTAGCCTGTATGATTATGACTGCCTCTACGGACTAAACCCTCTGGTTTATATAGATACCGAAGGGGGCTAGGGTTTGTACAGAGTCGGTTTACAGAGAAAGGAATCTTCATATCCGAACGCCAAGCTTGCCTTCCATGCCAAGGAGAGTCCCATCCGGACACGGGGGGAAGCCTTCTGTCTTGTATCTTCACGGCCCACCAGTCCGGCCCACGTCACATAGCCCGGACACCCAGGGACTGATACGTCTCCAACGTATCTATAATTTTTGATTGCTCCATGCTATTATATTATTTGTTTTGGATGTTAATTGGCTTTATTTTACACTTTTATATCATTTTTGGGACTAACGTATTAACTGGAGGCCCAACCCAAATTGTTGTTTTTTGCCTATTTCAGTGTTTCGCAGGAAAGGAATATCAAATGAAGTCCAAACGGAATGAAACCTTCGGGAACGTGATTTTCTCAACAAACGTGATCCAGGAGACTTGGAGTGGGTGTCAAGAAACAATCGAGGAGGCCATGAGGTAGGGGGGACGCCCTCCACCCTCGTGGGTCCCTCATTGCTTCACCGACCTACTTCTTCCTCCTATATAAGTCCATGTACCCCGCAAACATCCAGGGGCACCATGAAAACCTAGTTCCACCGCTGCAACCTTCTGTACCCAAGAGATCCCATCTTGGGGCCTTTTTCGGAGCTCCGCCGGAGGGGGCATTGATCATGGAGGACCTCTACATCAACTCCATGGCCTATCCGGTGATGTCTGAGTAGTTTACTTCAGACCTTCGGGTCCATAGCTAGTAGCTAGATGGCTTCTTCTCTCTCTTTGGATCTCAATACAACGTTCTCCTCGATTCTCTTGGAGATCTATTCGATGTAATCTTATTTTGCGGTGTGTTTGTTGAGATCTGATGAATTGTGGGTTTATGATCCAGATTATCTATGAACAATATTTGATTCTTCTCTGAATTCTTTTATGTATGATTGGTTTATCTTTGCAAGTCTCTTCGAATTATCAGTTTGGTTTGGCCTACTAGATTGACCTTTCTTGCAATGGGAGAAGTGCTTAGCTTTGGTTTCAATCTTGCGGTGCTCGATCCCAGTGACAGTAGGGGAGACGACACGTATTGTATTGTTACCATCGAGGATAAAAAGATGGGGTTTATATCATATTGCATGAGTTTATCCCTCTACATCATGTCATCTTGCTTAAGGCATTACTCTGTTCTTATGAACTTAATACTCTAGATGCATGCTGGATAGCGGTCGACGTGTGGAGTAATAGTAGTAGATGCAGGCAGGAGTCGGTCTACTTGTCACGGACGTGATGCCTATATACATGATCATGCCTAGATATTCTCATAATTATTCACGTTTCTATCAATTGCTCGACAGTAATTTGTTCACCCACCGTAATACTTATGCTATCTTGAGAGAAGCCACTAGTGGAACCTATGGCCCCGGGTCTATTTTCCATCATACAAGTTTCCAGTCTATTTTATTTTTCAATCTTTACTTTCAATCTATATCATAAAAATACCAAAAATATTTATCTTATTATTATTATCTCTATCAGATCTCACTCTTGCAAGTGGCTGTGAAGGGATTGACAACCCCTTTATCGCGTTGGTTGTGAGGTTCTTATTTGTTTGTGTAGGTACGAGGTGACTCGCGCGTGGTCTCCTACTGGATTGATACCTTGGTTCTCAAAAACCGAGGGAAATACTTACGTTGCTTTACTACATCACCCTTTCCTCTTCAAGGGAAAACCAACGCAGTGCTCAAAACGTAGCAAGAAGGATTTCTGGCGCCGTTGCCGGGGAGATCTACGCCAAGTCAAGACATACCAAGTACCCATCACAACTCTAAACCTTTGCATTACATGATTTGCCATTTGCCTCTCGTTTTCCTCTCCCCCACTTCACCTTTGCTGTTTTATTCGCCCTCTCTTTCCGTTCGCCTCTTTTTCCTTCCTGCCTTCTATGTGCTCATTATTTTTGCAATCTGATGCCATCATGTCTGAAACTGGGGAGGTTATCGTTGGTAAGTATAGTAATATGGAAAACTTTGATGCTATTGATGATCCTCTTGAAAACCCTACTATTTTGCACACTAAAAAAGTTTCGTATTGGTAGCGGTAATATTATTGGGAAGGGAGTTATCTAAGATTTCTTTACTTGTGTCGGTGCTTTGCCCACCATGAGTGGATCTATCCTTCATAAAAATAGTAGTCTCGCAGATGCTATATCTTTGCTCATAGTTGAACTTGAAAGACAATTTTTACATATGCATCCTTCCATACAAATGATTTTCCTAGAATTTTCTAATATTGAGCATTCTTCTGTTAAGTGAGTTGCTACCATCTTTTTAGCTCATGAGTTCAGATTTATAATAAAAGAAGCCAATGAAATTTTTGCGCATTATAGGGTGGATGTTGGTCGTCCTCCCATAGAAGCGATCCTTTTCTATCAAGAAGACATTATGTGTTTACAATCGTTAGAGCATGTTTCTTTTGATGAAAACCTTAGAAAAAAGGTTCCTACCGATGCTCTTGTTAATAGGATCTCTGAACTTAATGATAATTTTGCCATCCAGAACAATGGGCTGTGTTTTTCCCTTGAACAAAGGCTCGTGACTTTTTGCCAAAAGAATGCTTATAATGATGAATTGATTGTGCAATATGAGGGGCCAAAGGAGGAACCAATACCTCCCGAGCTTGATCTTGGGGACTTTTGTCCCATTAAATTTAGCCCTTTTGATTAATTTTTCTTGCCATAAAGAAAACTTGTTGCTGAACGTAGGGAGTATGAGATGAGTTTTCGCGATTTACCTTATCATTATCATGGCAATACCTAGATCTATCTTCGCTTTTATGCCTAGCTAGGGGCGTTAAACGATAGCGCTTGTTGGGAGGCAACCCAATTTTTTTTATTCCTTGATTTTTGCTCCTGTTTAGTAATAAATAATTTATCTAGCCTCTGTTTTGGTTGTGTTTTTTGTGTTTAATTAGTGTTTGTGCCAAGTAGAACCGTTGGGAAGACTTGGGGAAAGTCTTTTTGATCTTGCTGTAAAAAACAGAAACTTTAGCGCTCACGAGAATTGCTGCAATTTTTATTTGGAAGGTGATATTTAGTTAATTATTTTTGAAGATTATTAATAGATAAATTCCTAACATCTAAAAATTTATTTTATAATTTTTGGGGTTCCAGAAGTTTGCGTTAGCTACATATTACTACAGACTGTTCTGTTTTTGACAGATTCTGTTTTTCTTGTGTTGTTTGCTTATTTTGATGAATCTATGGCTAGTAAAAGAGTTTATAAACCATAGAGAAGTTGGAATACAGTAGGTTTAACACCAATATAAATCAATAATTATTTCATTACAGTACCTTGAAGTGGTGTTTTTTTTGTTTCGCTAACGGAGCTCATGAGATTTTCTATTTTGAGTTTTGTGTTGTGAAGTTTTCAAGTTTTGGGTAAAGATTTGATGGATTATGGAACAAGGAGTGGCAAGAGCCTAAGCTTGGGGATGCCCATGTCACCCCAAGGTAAAATTCAAGGACACCAAAATGCCTAAGCTTGGGGATGCCCCGGAAGGCATCCCCTCTTTTGTCTTCGTCTATCGGTAACTTTACTTGGAGCTATATTTTTGTTCACCACATGATATGTGTTTTGCTTGGAGTGTCTTGTATGATTTGAGTATTTGATTTTTAGTTTACCACAATCATCCTTGCTGTACACACCTTTTGAGAGAGACTCACATGATTTGAAATTTATTAGAATACTCTATGTGATTCACTTATATCTTTTGAGCCATATAGTTTTTGCTCTAGTGCTTCACTGATATCTTTTAGAGCACGGCGGTGGTTTTATTTTATAGAAATAATTGATCTCTCATGCTTCACTTATATTATTTTGAGAGTCCTTTAGAACAACATGGAAATTTGCTTTTAGGAATAATATAAAAAAATTATAGAAATACATTGAATACTATGAGAAGTTTGATACTTGATAATTGTTTTGAGATATAGAGATGGTGATATTAGAGTCATGCTAGTTGAGTAGTTGTGAATTTGAGAAATACTTGCATTGAAGTTTGTGATTCCCGTAGCATGCACGTATGGTGAACTGTTATGTGATGAAGTCGGAGCATGATTTATTTATTGATTGTCTTCCTTATGAGTGGCGGTCGGGGACGAGCGATGGTCTTTTCCTACCAATCTATCCCCCTAGGAGCATGCGCGTAATACTTTGTTTCGATAACTAATAGATTTTTGCAATAAGTATGTGAGTTCTTTATGACTAATGTTGAGTCCATGGATTATATGCACTCTCACCCTTCCACCATTGCTAGCCTCTCTAGTATCGCGCAACTTTCGCCGGTACCATAAACCCACCACTTACCTTCCTCAAAACATCCACTATACCTACCTATTATGGCATTTCCATAGCCATTCCAAGATATATTGCCATGCAAATTTCCACTATTCCATTATTATGACATGCTTCATCATTGTCATATTTCTTGCATGATCATGTAGTTGACATCGTATTTGTGGCAAAGCCACCATTCATAATTTCATACATGTCACTCATGCATCATTGCACATCCCAGTACACTGCCGGAGGCATTCACATAGAGTCATATTTTGTTCTAAGTATTGAGTTGTAATTCTTGAGTTGTAAGTAAATTAAAGTGTGATGATCATCATTATTAGAGCATTGTCCCAGTGAGGAAAGGATGATGGACAGTATGATTCCCCCACAAGTTGGGATGAGACTCCGGACGAAAAAAAAAGAGGCCAAAAAGAAAAAAAGAAATAAGGCCCAAATAAAAAATGAGAGAAAAAGAGAGAAGGGACAATGTTACTATCCTTTTTCCACACTTGTGCTTCAAAGTAGCACCATGATCTTCATGATAGAGAGTCTCCTATGTTATCACTTTTATATACTGGTGGGAATTTTACATTATAGAACTTGGCTTGTATATTCCAATGATGGGCTTCCTCAAAATTGCCCTAGGTCTTCATGAGCAAGCAAGTTGGATGCACACCCACTTAGTTCTTTTGTTGAGCTTTCATACACTTATACATCTAGTGCATCCGTTGCATGGCAATCCCTACTCACTCACATTGATATCTATTGATGGGCATCTCCATAGCCAGTTGATGTGAGACTATCTTCTATTTTTTATCTTCTCCACAACCACCATTCTATTCCACATATAGTGCTATATCCATGGCTCACGCTCATATATTGCGTGAAGATTGAAAAAGTTTGAGAGCATCGAAAGTATGAAACAATTGCTTGGCTTGTCATCAGGGTTGTGCATGATTTAAATATTTTGTGTGGTGAAGATAGAGCATAGCCAGACTATATGATTTTGTAGGGATAACTTTCTTTAGCCATGTTATTTTGAGAATACATGATTGCTTAGTTAGTATACTTGAAGTATTATTTTTTTATGTCAATATTAAACTTTTATCTTGAATCTTTCGGATCTGAACATTCATGCCACAATAAAGAAAAATTAAATTGAGAAATATGTTAGAAAGCATTCCACATCAAAAATTCTTTTTTATCATTTACCTACTCGAGGACGAGCAGGAATTAAGCTTGGGGATGCTTGATACGTCTCCAACGTATCTATAATTTTTGATTGCTCCATGCTATTATATTATCTGTTTTGGATGTTAATGGGCTTTATTTTACACTTTTATATCATTTTTGGGACTAACCTATTAACCGAAGGCCCAACCCAAATTGTTGTTTTTTGCCTATTTCAGTGTTTCATAGAAAAGGAATATCAAGTGAAGTCCAAACGGAATGAAACCTTCGGGAACGTGATTTTCTCAACAAACGTGATCCAGGAGACTTGGAGTGGACGTCAAGAAACAATCAAGGAGGCCACGAGGCAGGGGGCGCGCCTACCCCCCTAGACGCGCCCTCCACCCTTGTCGTGGAATTGTCACGGCAGATGTCCTCTTGCAAGGACTTAATCGTGGAGCCATCGCAACTAGGAAGCTTAAAGGGGTTAATCAGGACAAAGGACACGCGAGGTTTATACTAGTTCAGCCCCTTACGGTGAAGGAAGGCCTACGTCTAGTTAGGTTGGTACTGCTTGAGGTTTCGACCAGGGAGCGAGATACGCTATGCCCGGTTCTCGATTGGTTGTTTCTTGCCCTAAGCCGCCGGCGGGTCATTCCCTTATATACACGGGTTGACGCCTTGCGGCCTACAGAGTCCCGTCCGGCTCATAAACAGTGTCCGGCTCGGTGACTAGTTACCTCTACCTTATGTTACAAGTCATGCCATTACGGCGGTTTGTCTCTATGGGCCTTAAGCTCTATGAACCGCCATCCTCACGCTGGGTCTTGGGCTTCCTTTACGATGAGTCTTCTTTGCATAACCCGGCCCCTCCTGGCCGGCTTACTCAAATAGTTATATCCCCAACATTAGGCCCCAGATTGATTTGGACTGGTTCATGTCAATCTTAAAATACCTTAAGAATCAGTCCTTCTGCCTTCTGTCCGTGAAAAGGTTATAACCCATTGTGACGTCATCTTTTGGATCCGGGTTAACCCACCGTGACATCATCTTTTAATTAAATCCTTATCTTATTTCATCATATCTTCAACGGATCTTTGCCTTAACTGACCATCCCGAAAATCGAGGCGTTGGGGTCGTTGTAAAATGATATTCCGTCTCCTCGTTTCTCGCGCCGTCTTGGTCGGCCCCTCCTTATAAATAGATGCGACCTAGGTCTTTTTCATTTCCTTCAGTCGTCTTCCTCCTCGCACCTCCTTCTTTGCTGCTCAAGCTCCGCCGCCGCCGCCGTCGACCCCCTCGTCTTCACCGACTCAGGCCGCTGCATCACCCTGATTCTGACTAGAAAACGATGGCGACCCTCCGCAGTTCTTCCGCATCTGTGAGTTCCTCTTTTCCCCCTTCTCAGATCTGCATTGAAACCGTCTTGAGTTCGTCGTCGTTCATCGCCGCCCGATGCAAACCTCCATTAGTTCTCACCTCCAATGCCTTGTTTAGATTATAAAAACAACTTAGAACTGCTGCGGAAAATGTTTGTGCTTATCCTGTATGAGAACAGATCTCATTTCCCTTGTTTTGGAAGCCTTCCGCGAGTATATGAACTTCTCTGTACTGTTTTAGGTCTAGAAATATTTTCCTTTCCAGAGCATCGTTTGATCCAAAATAATGATTGCAACTTGTGAAACCTGTTTGTTCCACACTTAGCCAAAAAACTGCGTCTGTTGACTCTGTTTCAGCCATAGTAGTCTGTGTAGCTGGTTTAAGATAATACCGGCTGTCAGCACCGCTTGCCTCTGGCGACTTAAGAAAACCTTAATCATCTTTAATACCTGCAGTTGTTAAACATTATCACATAGTTACCTGCACGTCATTAGGCCCCTTCTTAAGCCGCCATCTTAAATAACCCAATAACGTTTATTCTCCGGGTTATAATAAACCGGAAAAATTTCCTTTATCTTGTTGTAGGCTTCAATTTACCCAATGGCACCCAAAGCTGTTAAACCTCCGGTTACCTGCAACTGGGTCCCATCCATTGTTACAGAGAGCAAACTATCCGAGTTTGTAAAGTCTGGCCATCTGCCCAAGAAGGATGTCATGTCTTATCGTACTCCTGAACCGTATGAAGAGAAACCTCAACCCAAGGAAGGGGAGGTGATCATTTTTACCGATCACATGAGCCGGGGATTTGCTCCTCCCGGTTCAAAATTCTTTAGAGACGTTCTGCACTTCTTTGACTTAAGACCTCAAGACATCGGGCCCAATTCCGTGTCAAATATCTGCAACTTCCAAGTTTTCTGTGAGGTCTACCTTGGAGAAGAGCCCAGCCTACTTTTGTTCAGGGAATTGTTCTATTTGAACCGGCAGAATGAGCGGGCCAACGGGCCTAGTCTGGAGCTTGGTGGCATATCGATTCAAAGGCGGAGAGACTGCCTGTTCCCTTATGCTGAATTGCCGAGTCATCCAAAGGACTGGAACCAGACATGGTTCTACTGCCAAGATACTTCTCCGGCTGGTGAAAACCCGCTGCCTGGCTTCCGTGCATTGCGCCTTGAACCTACTCACCCACTGCCAGATAAGTTGACTGCTATTGAACGTCTGCCACTCACCCCCAAGATCAAGAAGATTAAAGCTCTTTTAGGGAACGGCTTAGATGGCATTGACCTGGTCCGAGTCTGGGTTGCTTGGAGAATAATTCCGTTAAGTCGCCACCCCGGCTTAATGTGTAATTATTCAGGCAAGAAAGATGACCCTCAGCGTCATAGTCCTGACGACTTACCAGATGACGTAGTTGAAGCTACAACTCAGTCTTTGTTGAAAGAGGGCACAGTGAATAGTAACGCTTTCAGCTTACTACCTTTTTGCCAGAAGAACCCGGCCCCTGCAGTAAGTTTCCAGCCGTCGGGTTATAATTTTTTTTACCATGTTATACTGTATTCTTACGCATAACCCTTTATAACCTTTTACAGGCAAATGATAACTTCTGGAAAATCCAATATGATCATGAGGCGGCCAAGACAGCCAGGGCGGCCAAGAGGGCCGAAAGGAAAACCGCCAAGCCCACCACTTCAAGGAAAAGGAAGCCAAGCGCTTCTGAGTTGTTTCAGCTTGATGATACTGATGATAATGAGGAATAGGTAACTTTTTAATTTCCCTTTCTCCTTTATCACTACTTTACTGATATTAACCTTCTTTCAGGGAGACACGGGCAACAGCCAACCCGTCAAGGAAGAGGTAATTATAATCTCCTCCGACTCCGAACTTCGGCCGCGTCAGAAAATTCGAAGAGTAACCCAGAAAGTAAGATTTTCACACCCTTTGGCCTACCAAGATCCTGACTTTCTTTTGAAGAAACAGCAATTTGAAAACCGGAGGCAGACCCGGACCAGCAAGGATGCAGAGCTATCCTTCGGCTTGCCTGACACAACCCAGAAGCGTCGGACTGAGGTTATCTCCAATTTATACCCTTTTTTACCTTTGGCGGGTCTAATCTGTCAACCTCTCAATTCCTCTGACTCCAATTACTAGGATACCTCTCCTTCATCCGGTGAGTCCATGCAATCAAACATGCCGGCTTTTAAGACTACCCCTGGGTAATATCAATTTATTCACCTTATTTTTTTTCTTTCTTCATGTTTCTTTACTTATTTCTCTGCTTTGCCCACAGCGTGCAGGTTAAGCCCAGGAAGAAAACCAAGAAAGATAAACCGGCCCAAACCCCTGTGGTGACTGAACCGGAATAGGGTATACCTGCTCCCAACTCTTCCACACATCAACCGCCACCTGAACCGGCTCAAGACATTGCAGCACCAACTTCTGACCCGCCTGCTGAAGATACTCTTGATGGTTCTGTTAACCCGGAGGCACCTAGCCCAGTCAAAACGGCTAACCCAGAAGTGGAATTTCTCAAGGCTCAATTTGTTGAGCCGGCCAGGCCCACCGTCCTTGCCAAATGCTCGGCTAAAGAGGAGTTGCTAGAACGCCGTAAGGCCAAGATGGATATCACCGACTATACTCATTTGAGTATTGGAGAGATCGTCTTGGGCTATATCAACCAGGTGCAAAGCAGCCGTGACCTGGAAATTGACATGGTGAAGCAAATACAGCAAAAATCTGAGGTATGACTTATGCTTCCTTACTTTCAATCATACTTACTATACCAGCCCCCAAGTCTATTGCTTATGAATAAATATGCTGTAGACTTAGAAAAATTGTTAGAGCTGCTTGCCCGGCTTAAAGAAAAATATTTAAACCGGATGTAACACAATACCTTTAACTTGCGATACACATTAGCCCCCAAGTGCCAAGTATCTTTGCTTGCAAAGTATTTGGGACTTAATATCCAGGACCGGCTTAATAATTTAGAAAGCTTCGGTATAAATTAGCCCCCAAGTGTCAAGTATCTTTGCTTGCAAAGTGCTTGGGATTTAATATTATTTACCGTAATCTTGACTACTATCCGGTGCAATGCAGGCCATCATAAGTCAATTTGAATCGGAGATTGTTGACCTGAAGAACCGCGTGGCAGCCCAGGAGATTGAAACTCAAAAGGCTAACTCCAAATGTGAATTCAGCGTCTCTGAACAAGAGAAGATGAAGAAAAATTTTGAGTTGGAGAAGAAAATTTGGGCTGATGAAAAGGCCGCACTGGTGACCCGGGCCGAGACAGCAGAGGCATCGCTTGCGGAAGCAACGGCCGAACTGTCCGACTTAAAGCGCCAGATATCTCGAATGGTCTCATCAATCTTTGGTGAGTGACTTACTCAAACCTTAAACACTGCAAAACTCCTTTAATGACCATTTCAGTTATTTCCTCCGGCTCACCTTATGCTTAATAACGCAGGCCCCAGGAGCACAAATCTCAAGCAGAACATGGTGATCAAGCTGAAGGCGGTTTATACTCTGGTGGAACAGCTCTACACCGGGTCACAACGTGCTCTGGCCGTTGTGGCTTTATCAAATGATGTTCCCTATCTCCTGCAAGATGTGCTGAAGCGGCTTGCTGTGCTACCTCAGCAAATCCAAGAGTTAAGACGAGCATCTGCAAGAGCCGGAGCTATAGCCGCATTGAGCCGAGCCAAGGTGTCGCTTCCAGAGCTAGACCCCGCTGATATTGCTCTTGGGTATCCACATTTGAAGGAAGATGGCACTGTGTTTAATGATAAGGACTTCACCGCCTATGTGAAGGATATACGCCCGGTGGCTACTCTTATTGGGAACGATACTGACCTCACCAAATGTCAGCCGGGTTATGACAAGGAGAATCAGAGAATCCCCACGCCGCATTATGACGATGTCAGTTGATCCCTCCAACCCGTAAGCACACCTTTGCCCCTGAAGTCGACCCAACCGGTTTAATAGATGATGAAGCTGAGTTTGAGGCCTTGAGTGGCATTGACTGGGCCTCATCATCCTTCCAGGACAAAACAGCCGGCGGAGAGGCGGAGAAGGATAACCCGGAGGCTTCAAGTCAACCCAAAGAGTAGATTGCCAGGCGCCACCTGCTTATGTCATTGTAGAAAAACAATGACGCATCATTCAGACTAGGGGAGTCTTGTAACAGAGTAGAAAATACCTTGAGTTTTGCTATGCCTTTGTGCATGCTTATGGCCCTTAATACCTGCATAAGCCGCCGTCACTATGCACTTTGTAGTTTATATGAATCCGTTATGTCCTTTGCAGAAATGTCTTGCATTGCCCTATAATGCTTACGGCTGCTTTTCCGGCTTATATAAGCCAACCGCCGAGGGTAAGTTTAACTCCTGAAAATTGGCACATAAAAGTTCACCTGGTACTTAACAACCTGATGTAACCAATATTAATCCTGGAGGATTGCAATGTATTCCATTGTATTTTCAGAGGGTCGCAAGATATCCAATGTTGATACTTGTAAAATATGATGAACAAAATTCAAGGGTTTCTGATTCGAATACGATCAGTGAACCGTTCCAAAGGGGTTGAGCTAAGATTCGGATACGATCTGTTAGCCCCCAGTGGCTGTGGCGATGCCGATCAAGTGGGTATCGACAGCTATGTTCTCTTTGGTTCGAATACGACCTATGTTTGAACAGGAAGCCCCCAAGTGACCATAAGAGTTGTTTAATGATGCTGATTCGAATACGATCCACGTCAGACCCAAAGGGGTTAAGCTATGATTCAAATATGATCAAGAAGCCCCCAAGTGGGTTTGGCAGTATGCCGATCAAGTGGGTATTGACAGCTATGTTCTCTTTGGTTCGAATACGACCTATGTTTGAACAGGAAGCCCCCAAGTGATCACAGCTAGATTTAGATATGATCATAAGCCGGACCAAAGGAAAGCCGGATTCAGATATGATCCGCTTCTCCTTGGTTATCTCCACCACCTGACAAAGAAAACAAATAAACCTTTTTTGGGAGTGGAAAAAAGGACAGAGGTCCTGCTTTATTGCTTTATGTAATATATATAGTATAAGTATATACACATTAGAGCCGATGGCTCAAGTACAATAAGGCTGAAGATGAGCGATATTCCACGGCCGACGGGTCTCCTCCTCCGACTTACGTGAGTCTTTGTGCTCCCGAACGTCGATAAGGTAATATGATCCGTTGTTCAGATTCTTGCTGACCACAAAGGGTCCTTCCCAAGGAGGGGATAGCTTGTGCATGTCAGATTGATCCTGGATGAGTCGGAGCACTAAGTCGCCTTCCTGAAAGGTTTTGGACCTAACCCGATGGCTGTGGTAGCGGCGCAGGTCTTGCTGGTAAATAGCCGAGCGGGCTATTGCCAAGTCTCGCTCTTCATCCAACAGGTCAAGTGCGTCTTGCCAAGATTTTTCGTTGTCTTCCTCAACATAAGCCGCCACACGGGGTGAATCATGACGGATGTCACTTGGCAGGACCGCCTCTGCTCCATACACCATAAAGAAAGGCGTGTAACCCGTAGATCTGTTAGGTGTAGTATTGATGCTCCAAAGTACAGAAGGTAACTCCTCCACCCAACAACCCGGCGTCCGCTGCAAGGGGACCAAGAGCCGGGGCTTGATACCCCTCAAGATTTCTTGATTAGCTCGTTCTGCTTGACCATTGGATTGAGGGTGAGCCACAGCTGAAACGTCAAGCCGGATATGCTCTTGTTGACAGAACTCTTCCATAGCTCCTTTGGAGAGGTTAGTGCCATTATCAGTTATGATGCTGTGTGGAAAACCAAAGCGAAAGATCACCTTTTTCATAAACTGGACCGCTGTGGCTGCATCACACTTACTAATTGGCTCCGCCTCCACCCACTTTGTGAACTTGTCAACCGCCACCAAGAGGTGCGTCTTTTTATCCTTAGACCTTTTGAAAGGCCCGACCATATCAAGCCCCAGACTGCAAACGGCCAAGTAATTGGAATCATCCTCAATTCTTGAGCCGGCACATGGGCTCGTCATGAGAATTTCTGACATCTGTCACATTTACTGACCAAGTCTTCTGCATCAGCATGAGCCGTCAGCCAATAAAACCCATGACGGAAAGCTTTGGCCACAAGAGATTTTGAGCCGGCGTGATGACCACAATCGCCTTCATGAATCTCACGAAGGATCTCCTGGCCCTCTGTAGGTGACACGCAACGTTGAAACGCTCCAGTGACGCTGCAATGATGTAACTCGTCATTGACAATTTTCATGGACTTGGACCGCCGGACGATTTGTCTTGCCAAGGTCTCATCTTCAGGCAACTCTCCCCTGGTCATGTAAGCCAAATAAGGCACTGTCCAATCCAGGATAACGTGGCGAGCCGCCACCAGCTGTGCCTCCGGGTCTGGTATTGCCAGATCTTCCTCTGTAGGTAACTTAACTGACGGATTATGAAAAACATCAAGAAAGGTGTTAGGCGGCACCGGCTTACGCTGAGATCCCAGCCGGCTTAAGGCATCAGCTGCCTCATTCTTCCTTCGATCAATGTGTTCCACCACATAACCCTTGAAATGTCCAGCCACAGCATCGACTTCACGACGGTAAGCCGCCATAAGGGGATCTTTAGAGTCCCACTTGCCTGACACCTGTTGAGCCACAAGGTCTGAGTCTCCCAAGCATCTTACCCGGCTCAAGTTCATCTCTTTGGCCATCCGGAGACCATGGAGTAGGGCCTCGTACTCAGCTGCATTGTTAGTACAAGGAAACATAAGCCGGAGCACATAACAAAATTTGTCACCTCGAGGGGAAGTTAACACGACTCCAGCCCCCGAGCCTTCCAACTGTCTGGATCCATCAAAGTGAATAGTCCAATAAGTGTTATCAGGATTCTCCTCAGGTGCCTGTAGTTCTGTCCAGTCGTTGATGAAGTCCACCAAAGCTTGAGACTTAATGGCAGTGCGTGGCACGTACTTCAGACCATGAGGCCCGAGCTCGATGGCCCACTTGGCGACTCGTCCTATGGCCTCTCTGTTTTGAATAATGTCTCCCAAGGGGGCAGAACTTACCACAGTGATAGGGTGACCTTGGAAGTATTGCTTCAACTTCCGGCTTGCCATGAACACCCCGTAAACAAGTTTCTGCCAATGAGGATATCTCTGTTTTGACTCGATGAGTACCTCACTGACATAATAAACCGGCCGTTGAACCGGATGTTCCTTACCAGCCTCCTTGCGCTCTACCACAATTGCCACACTGACGACTCATGAATTAGCAGCCACATATAACAGCAAAGGCTCTTTGTCAATGGGAGCTGCAACAACTGGCGGCTCAGATAACTGCCTCTTCAAATCCTCAAAAGCAGTATTAGCAGCATTACTCCAGACAAAGGTGTTTGCCTTCTTCATCAGTTGGTACAGTGGTAGGGCCTTCTCACCTAACCGGCTTATGAACCGGCTTAAAGCGGCAACACGACCCGCCAGTCATTGAACATCATTGATACATGTCGGTTTAGCCAAACAAGTGATTGCCTTAATCTTCTCCAGATTAGCCTCGATGCCCCTGTTTGAGACCAAGAATCCCAAAAGCTTGCCTGCAGGCACACCAAATACACACTTCTCCGGGTTAAGCATCATTTTGTAAACCCGGAGATTGTCGAAGGTTTCTCTGAGATTAGATATCAAGGTTTCCGCCTCTCTGGATTTCACCACTATGTCATCCACATACGCATGAACATTGCGCCCAATCTGATTGTGGAGACAATTCTGTACACACCATTGATAAGTTGCCTGGGCACTCTTGAGCCCAAAAGGCATAGGCACATAGCAAAAGGCTCCAAACGGAGTGATGAAAGCCATCTTCTCCTGGTCCTTAACTGCCATCTTGATCTCATGATAACCAGAGTAATCATCCAAAAAGCTCAAACGCGCACAACCCGCCATAGCATCAATGATTTGATCAATACGGGGGAGAGCGAAAGGATCAGCCGGACAAGCCTTATTTAAGTCCGTGTAATCCACACACATCCGCCAGGTGCCATTTTTCTTGAGCACGAGCACCGGGTTAGCCAACCACTCCGGGTGAAAAACTTCGACAATGAACCCAGCCGCCAAGAGCCGGGCGACCTCTTCTCCTATAGCTTTTCGTCGCTCTTCATTGAATCGCCGCAGAAACTGCCTGACCGGCTTATACTTCGGATCAATATTAAGAGTGTTCTTAGCGAGTCCTCTCGGTACACTCGGCATGTCAGAAGGCTTCCATGCAAAGATGTCCCGGTTCTCACGGATGAACTCGATGAGCGCGCTTTCCTATTTAGGATCCAAGTTGGCACTAATGCTGAATTGCTTAGATGAATCGCCCGGAGTAAAATCAACAAGCTTAGTCTCTGCAGCCGATTTAAACTTCATGGCCGGGTCATGCTCCGTAGTCGGCTTCTTGAGAGAGGTCATGTCCGCCGGGTCAATGTTATCTTGATAAAATTTGAGCTCCTCCGCTGCACAGACAGACTCGGCATAAGCCGCATCGCCTTCTTCGCATTCCAGGGCCACCTTTCGACTTCCATGCACGGTGATGGTACCCTTGTAACCCGGCATCTTGAGCTGTAAATAAACATAACACGGCCGCGCCATGAACTTGGCATAAGCCGGCCGCCCGAACAAAGCGTGATATGGACTCTTGATTTTTACCACCTCAAAAGTTAACTTTTCCGCCCTAGAATCATGCTCATCTCCAAAGGCCACCTCTAGCTCAATCTTACCAACAGGATACGCCGATTTACCAGGCACCACTCCATGGAAGACGGTGTTGGAAGTCTTTAAATTCTTGTCAGTTAAGCCCATGCGCCGAAAGGTCTCGTAATAGAGGATGTTGATGCTGCTACCTCCACCCATGAGCACCTTAGTAAATTTATAGCCACCAACCTGCGGTGCCACTACCAAGGCCAGTTGACTTGGATTATCAACCCGGGGAGGGTGATCCTCCCTGCTCCAGACAATAGGCTGTTCCGACCACCTCAAGTAACGAGGGACTGCCGGCTCAACAGAATTCACCTCCCTCCTATGAACTTTCTGATCACGTTTACACAAACTTGTGGTAAACACGTGATACTGCCCACTATTTAGATGTTTTGGATGGCTCTGATAACCCGACTGCTGTTGCTGCTGACCTCCTTGACCAGACTGCTGTTGACTATAACCACCCTGGCTTCCCTGAAAATCGGATCCTGAACCGCCGCCCGGGCCATGAAAGCCGCTAGCTCCTGAGCCTTGATTGCCATCAAACGTATTAGAATTCTTGAAATCCTTCATGATTGCGCAATCCTTCCATAAATGAGTCGCTGGCCGTTCCCGGGTGCCGTGTTTCGGGCAAGGCTCATTGAGTAGTTGCTCAAGAGACGGACCTGACCCACCAAACCGAGGGGGTGGCTTTCCTTTGCGCTTCTGATTGTTACCCTATGCATTGGTCACAAATTCCGGGTTACTGTCCGCCTTACGCTTATTGCCTCCTTGACTCGCTGGGTTATGTTGCTGACCCTTTCCATTACCGTTCTTCTTTCCCTTCCCTGTCTTTTCCTCATTAGACGCGGGATCTTTGGTACTATCAGAATCGGCATACTTGACTAGAGCCGCCATTAGCGTCCCCATATCGTTGCAATCACGCTTAAGGCGCCCCAGTTTCTGTCTCAGAGGCTCAAAGCGGCAATTCTTCTCCAGCATGAGAACTGTTGAGCCGGCATCCATCTTGTCAGACGAATGTATTATATCTTTGACCCGGCGCACCCAATGAGTTGTAGATTCACCTTCCTCCTGCTTACAATTTGTTAGGTCCACAATTGACATAGACTACTTGCAAGTGTCCTTGAAGTTCTGGATGAAACGGGCTTTTAGCTCCGCCCATGAACTAATGGAATTGGGTGGCAAACTCTTTAACCAAGAACGGGCCGTTCCGTCCAACATCATGGTGAAGTATTTAGCCATCGCTTCATCACTAACCTCCAGCAGCTCCATGGCCATCTCGTAACTTTCAATCCACGCCCCAGGATGTAAATCGGCCGTATAATTCGACACCTTTTGAGGTCCCTTGAAATCCTTGGGCAGACATACATTACGTAGAGCCGGTACCAGACAAGGAACTCCTCCGGTTCTAGTAGCAACACCCGCCTCAACGGAAGTCGTCGGGTAAGCCGGTGAGTCCTGTTGGGCTGCTAGCTGAGCCGCTAGCTGAGCGGCCCGCTCGTCCTCCTGACATATCCGATCCTGAACCGGGTTATACCCGCCGGGCTGGTTCCGGCGCTGTGTGCTACTTGACAAGGCCTCTGACTCCATGTGCCTACTGTAACTCGGGCTCCGGTTTTGACGAGGTGGAGCTAACCAGGGCGGAGGAGTTGAGTGAATCATGTCCCGGCTGTAGGAGTAGGTCTCTTGCTGAGCCAGGGCTGTTTGGACAAGTTCCCTGATCCTCCGGGTTTCCACCGCTGTCGGATCATCACCATCTACTGGGAGAGGCGCCAAACGTGCTAATGCTGCGATTAAGTTCTCCATGGGGTTGGAGAAGTAACCCTGTGGTATTGGTACGTAATGGGGCCGTGCCGTATTGCCGTGAAGAGGCGCCATCACCGGAGGCTGGACTGGGCCTCCCGCTCCGGATGTCATAAACTGATTTGCACCTGGCGGGTTACTTGGGCCGGCCCCGGGTGTAGCAAAGAGATTCCGAGGATCATAAATCTGAGATAAACGGGAGAGTTTTCTAATGTCTCCTCCTCATTACCTCATTAGATGTGTTCAAGCTCAACGTGAGCTGAAAAGCCTCTGCCTGAAGTTGCTGCGCCCGTACGTCCAAAGCCGCCCGCTCTGTGGCTAATCTAGTATCTTCAGCTGCTAAGGTTTCCTTGGCCCGGGCGATCTCATCGCGAACCTATGCCACCTCTGCCTCATGCTCAGATTGGTTCGCAGGGAGGACTGTAGCAGTTAACAAGTATGTTTTTCCATGAGATCCATCAGCACCTGAGCCGGTGAGCGCACAGGGCCTCCTGCCCTGGCTGCTCCTAACCCGAACGTTATCGCCGCTGTGGCCGTAGAATTTTGGCCGGGTTGAGTACCATCCATGAATACTCCTGCCCAGTTTGGCGACTCTGAGGGGTTCGGAATAGTGCTGCCATCGGAACAGCCCCCAAGCACACCATCTTGAACTTGATATAGCGAATCTATTGAGCCGGCGGATGAATCACCGTCAGGGAGGACGGCCGGCTCACCATCACCTTCAGATCCTTCAGAAAGCTCACCTCCATGGATGCAACCCACAAAGGCACGCTTCACGACGGGTTGAGCTCGGGCAGGTTTCGCACGCTGAGCCGTCTCGACGAGATCGGTGCAGCTGTCCGGCTCAGGGCCCGGCTCACCAATCCGGCCGATGAAGACATGAATTCTGCCAAAGGGGACCCGGTACCCATACTCAATTGAGCCAGCGTCGGGGCCCCAGCCTTCGTCGTCGATGTAGATCTTGCCGCGACGACTCTTGGTCATCCGGCCAACTGCGTATCCCTTGAGCCCTTCGAAGCTGCCCTTCAAGAACTCAAATCCACCATGCGCTGGCCCCACGGTGGGCGCCAACTGTCGTGGAATTGTCACGGCAGATGTCCTCTTGCAAGGACTTAATCGTGGAGCCATCGCAACTAGGAAGCTTAAAGGGGTTAATCGGGACAAAGGACACGCGAGGTTTATACTAGTTCAGCCCCTTATGGTGAAGGAAGGCCTACGTCTAGTTAGGTTGGTATTGCTTGAGGTTTCGATGACCAGGGAGCGAGATACGCTATGCCCGGTTCTCGATTGGTTGTTTCTTGCCCTAAGCCGTCGGCGGTCGTTCCCTTATATACACAGGTTAACGCCCTGCGGCCTATAGAGTCCCGGCCGGCTCATAAACAGTGTCCGGCTCGGTGACTAGTTACCTCTACCTTATGTTACAAGTCCTGCCATTATGGCGGTTTGTCTCTATGGGCCTTAAGCTCTATGAACCGCCATCCTCACGCTGGGTCTTGGGCTTCCTTTACGATGAGTCTTCTTTGCATAACCCGGCCCCTCCTGGCCAGCTTACTCAAATAGTTATATCCCCAACAACCCTCGTGGGCCCCTTGTTGCTCCACCGACCTACTTCTTGCTCCTATATAAGTCCACGTACCCCGCAAACATCCAGAGGCACAACGAAAACCTAATTCCACCGCCGCAACCTTCTATACCCGAGAGATCCCATCTTGGGGCCTTTTCCGGAGCTCTGCCAGAGGGGGCATTGATCACGGAGGGCATCTACATCAACTCCATGGCCTCTCAGGTGATGTGTGAGTAGTTTACTTCAGACCTTCGGGTCCATATCTAGTAGCTAGATGGCTTCTTCTCTCTCTTTGGATCTCAATACAAAGTTCTCCTCGATTCTCTTGGAGATCTATTCGATGTAATCTTCTTTTGCGTTGTGTTTGTCAAGATCCGATGAATTATGGGTTTATGATCCAGGTTATCTATAAACAATATTTGATTCTTCTCTGAATTCTTATATGTATGATTGGTTTATATTTGCAAGTCTCTTCGAATTATCAGTTTGGTTTGGCCTACTAGATTGATCTTTCTTGCAATGGGAGAAGTGCTTCGCTTTGGGTTCAATCTTGCGGTGCTCGATCCCAGTGACAGTAGGGGAAACAACACGTATTGTATTGTTGCCATCGAGGATAAAAAGATGGGGTTTATATCATATTGCATGAGTTTATCCCTCTACATCATGTCATCTTGCTTAAGGCATTACTCTGTTCTTATGAACTTAATACTCTAGATGCATGCTGGATAGCGGTCGATGTGTGGAGTAATAGTAGTAGATGCAGGCAGGAGTCGGTCTACTTGTCACGGACGTGATGCCTATATACATGATCATGCCTAGATATTCTCATAATTATTCGCTTTTCTATCAATTGCTCGACAGTAATTTTTTCACCCACCGTAATACTTATGCTATCTTGAGAGAAGCCACTAGTGAAACCTATGGCCCCCGGGTCTATTTTCCATCATACAAGTTTCCAATTTATTTATTTTGCAATCTTTACTTTCAATCTATATCATAAAAATACCAAAAATATTTATCTTATTATTATTATCTCTATCAGATCTCACTCTTGCAAGTGGTCGTGAAGGGATTGACAACCCCTTTATTGCGTTGGTTGTGAGGTTCTTATTTGTTTGTGTAGGTACGAGGTGACTCGTGCATGGTCTCCTACTGGATTGATACCTTGGTTCTCAAAAACCGAGGGAAATACTTATGCTACTTTACTGCATCACCCTTTCCTGTTCAAGGGAAAACCAACGCAGTGCTCAAGAGGTAGAAGGGACCCCCTAATCCAGGACTCCCTCAGTGATATCTTCCTGTGAGTCCCTGATCTCGATGATGCACATTTGCGTGTATGATTAGTGTATGATTGAATCAGGGGCGTCACAAGTTGGTATTAGAGCCGACTGCCTGTAGGAATCCCCCTTCCACACTCATTGGCCGAAGTCGAGTCGAGTCACTGAAAAAACTTTTACTAACATGGCTATTAGTCTTACGGGCCCACGTCGCCATTGGGTGATATTAGGATCCTTTATTTCTCATCTATACTTCGGGGCTCTGATCTCTCTTCTATTCGGGTTAAATGATTTTGCTAACTCTAACTCTAGGTTCTCGTAATTACTTCCTCCCAGAGAGCCCCTCGCTCTAGATGATTGCTTAGTGCACCGAAGGATTCTGAAGATACTCTCCGATGTTCTCTCGAGACTTTGTGCCTGTTGCTTTGGCAAATTCCCTACTATCAAAATATCCCTATGGATAAATACATACACCTGTCGTTCATACTTTTATTCCTAGTTGATTTTGTTATTACAAGATACCTCGAAATTCTCCCTATTGTTTAGAGAATACTTTGTGCCTACTGCCTTGCAGTTCTTTGCCACCTGAATACCCCTACGGATAATTTCTCACACTTATCGAGTATCCGCTTGTTCCTAGTTGATTCAGGTAATTCACAAAAGTCTTCAAAATACTATTTGATCTTTCGAAAATCCTCAACAGCCTGTTTGTTCTTGAAATTCTTGCTTGCTTGCATTATGCTTAATCCCATAGTCTCGTAATCTTATTGGCACCCCTTGTCGTTATCATTTTTGAGTCCATTGATTCAATATGTTGTGAATGCTCGCTATCCTCAATCAGATCCTAGAATTCATCCTTCCGGCTCACACGTCATTTTAAAACATGAGCTGGTTCTCGACCAATCAAATCACCGTCGATTGTACCCCTAAGTCTATTCAACTTATCCATCCTTAATCGGAGCGTTGCTTCTGATCATTTGATTTGGAGATCATAATTCCTTTGCATTTGAGTTTGAACTAGTCGGTTGTTTCTATAATCTGATCCCCTTGCATTCCTTCTTCTGGTTGAGTACAGATGCCCGCATCAGCTCCGTTATGGACCGTCAGATCCTTTGTTGAATTTATCATACGACAGTGTCCTTCGTTTACAAAAACCTCGAGGAGTTCTTTCCCTCATACATGATGCCATTGGTAAACTCTATTCTTTGATTTGGCCAACCATGCTCTGCTTTCGAGCTGGTGATATTTACTCGTGAAGCTTGTGGTATATGTTTCTAAGATACCCCAATGGGTTGAACATATGCCTTCCCTAATCCGTGTGAACCCGAGAGTTATCACGAGTCATACTCTTCTGGTATTTTGCCAGATAAAATTTCAACATTACAACTTCTTCGAAAATGAGAAGTGAATGAAAGGTTATGCATTGGAGAAATACGAGACGACCTTGAACTTTGTGTCCATGCCCATGGACACGATGTAGATCTTATCATGGAAGCTTCTCTTAAATTAATTATTCCCTTCGTATAAGTTCATCCTATATCTGGGATCTGTCCTTTTTCAATCGTGGTTTCGATCGTGTTCTCCTTTAAATGCCATTTCTCGTGCAAGTGTAAGCACTTGTCTGCTGCAGAGCAATACCCTAGTCCAACCTCTACTTTGATCTGTCATCGAGTATTACCCCCTGGTATCTCGAGATTATCATGGAACTGTATAGCTTCTTATGAGCTCTTCATCAAGTACTACATTCTCACTGATTCCAGTTTTCCCGGGTTCTAAGTTGTTAAACTCTCAAGGACACCGAGAGTCGGCTCTGCGATTCAACAATTCTTAGCAACCTTCTTTGCTTACGAGTTTGTACCCGATCACGTCATTCCTGGCCTGATTGGCTATATCATTATCATGCTGATTTTATCTGTGCTACCTGGTTCTTAATCCTGGAGCACAACTTTCGATGACGAGATAAGCCAACATCGATTTTCCTCATCATATCATTTCGCCTTGAACAGCAAGCTTGATTTCGAGTTTGTGTCGTACCCACGGTTCCAATAACCTTTCGCTTCATCATTCCTTTGACTTGATGTCGTCGATGATTGATTACATCTTCATGAAATCTCTCGACAAATGCGTCGTGATCATCATCAACCTTATGACCTCTTCTGGGATATCAATCGAATTCATGATGACAAATACCATCCTTGCCCTCGATGATTTTTGTTATCATCGATCACTTTATTGCCTTCCCTCCAACACAAACTTGTTCGTGTTTTGTGTTATACCTTGAGTTCCTTGCTATCCAGCATTTGTTCTTCTTTACCTTAGAATATTACCACCTTTTATGTCAAAAATGTTGTGGGAATTTCACCACCTCTTGAGAATTCTTGATACAAGTGATACTTCTCACCACCACCATTCCTTCTTGGTCCCCGTGTTGTTTATAACCGGAATGCCGACAAATGAACTACGATGTGTGAATTCAAAACTTCTAGCAACCCTATTGCTTGTAAGTTCCAAATGATAGTTTCTTTCTTCATATGTTGATTATTGAATTATCATCCTAACATTGATTGTGCTACTTAGTCCATCTTTTGGATGCACTTTCCAATCAATGTTTAATGGCGCATGTTTCCCTTGGGCATACATCATTATATCATTTGATCCGGAAAATATTATCTCCTTGTTCACATGATTGAGGAGATCCATCTTTTTGGAAATCTTGATGAATTATCACTAAGTCCATCAGCCACCTCCTCATCCTCTTCTTGATTTAACGATGAACTCTTGTTTCAGAACTCGCTTCCATAGTTCAGTTCCCGAGAATCTTACTAGGTCGCCTTGTCAATTTGTGTTGCACCTTTTCTCCTCGAGCATCCCGAGTCTAAGGTATCCTGACACCAATCGGAAATGAATCTCGGTCAGACATGATGGTTGGAACATATTTCCAAGAGTTGTAACGTTGGTCTTATATGACCCGGTAAGGTGATTTCATGCCTAGCGCACCTGGCTGGAGGACTATTTCTATAGTTTCCTTTTTAGCGGGTTTAGCCATTCTTCCATGAGGAAATTATAAGACTTACTCTATGAGTTGCTCCTGATGGATCCATTGTGTATCCCAAAGTCTGAGCTTTGTTTGAAGGTCGTGCCAATGCTATCTGTAAGCATGTCTATGGTACTCCGATTTTCAATAAAAACATTTAAAGCATAATACTAATTTTTCCTTATAATTATCCAAACATCGTTGTATGGGTAATGTCATGAAATTTCTCTCCCCTTACCTAAAGGGTTTTGTATGTTATATCCTGTCATGGATACCATGCTCTGCTTGTCCTTGGGAAGGATATACCCCTGAAATATGTGTTTAAACACATTTTTCTTTCCATTGTTCTGATTAAATCTGATACACACTTTTTTCTTTCCATTGGTTTGTTTAAACCCTTATTGTGATTTATATGATATAAGCAGTAATAATTCCCTGCTTGTGTAAACACCTCGGTGTACAACTCTGTCAGTAAGCCCATGTTACTATTATTGATGGCATTCCGGTAACCATTGATGGACGAGAACTTTGCCTATTGGTCCACCTCGTTTCAACGAGCTAGAAAATGGTTCTCTTCATCCCTCGCCCTTGGTACTAACGATGTTGGCGACATAACTGACAGACTATTTTCTGACATGCCTTACTATCATGACCGTGAAAGATGTCACCACCCTTCCTACTTTAACCCACATTGTGGGCCCATAACCCACAGTTCCACATGATCGAAACCTGACTCTCCTATACACCCCCTGTTCCCAAGGTTGTTCCTCGTGCGTGGCCTCATATGTAATTCATGAGCCACCTTCCGAGAGATCATCAATTCTGGTATCAGACACAATACTTATTCCCGTTGCTTTGAACCCCTTTCACGCCCTGTTTCAAGCATTGAACATTTGCCTGCCCGCTTGAAAATTCCCATGATACCTCCTTACTTTTCTCTCCATATTTTCTTAAGTTTCAATTCGAGAGTTACTTTCTGCCAGCTTCCCCGATGTTATCAAGCAGATAGTCAACCTTGCAGAGGTCCGTTCTCCCGGAATACCCCCCTTATTATTTCGTAAGTACGATAGAGTTCCCGAAGAAAGGATGACAACTTCATCATGAAGACCTGAAACAGACAAATCAAGACATCAATGTAATGGATCGACCTCTTCGAGAAGAGCAATGAAGGATGAGATTTCTTGTAGTGGAGGAGAATTGTGACGCCCGGATAATTAAGCTACAGTAACCCTCGGCTAATGATGCCACGTCACCTTGATTACTATTGCTAATCTCGCAATAGTTCGAAACTGGTTCAAATTCAAATTCAAAACCAAGCAAACAATGGAAGTTTTGAAATATTAAAACTAAAATATTCGGAGTGAGCCAAATAATTTATAAGTAATAATGGTGGAGAAACCACATTTTTATAAAATGTTTCAATGCACTAAAATAATAGAAATGACAGCAAAAACAATTAATTAAATGCCCTTTTAAACTTAATAAGATATTAAACCACTTTATTTAGTTGCCAAGAATTAATGGGGCAGTAGAAAATTTATTAATACTAATTTAGGTGCTAGTTGTAGTTTTTATAAAAAAAAACTAAATTTTAAAAGAAACTAAGCTGAAAAGGAAAATAAATAAAAACAAAAACAAAAAAAGGATAAAAGAAACCCCACTAGGGCCTCGTCCCAGCTGGCCTCCCACTAGGCCGGCCCAGCCAGCCACTTCCCCCTGTTCACTCCCCCTGTGGCATCGACCAATGCCCGCCGTGGCACCGGCCGGAGCCGTGGCGGCCATCCGCGGCCACTCCAGTGACACCCTGACCTATAAGGCCCCTGCGAACCCTAGATCGGTTCTCCCCTCCCCCTCACTCGCTCTCCTTCCTCTCCCCTCTCCTCTGGCTCGATCCCAAGCTCGGTCGCTCGACCTCAACACCACTGCTCGCCGTCGTCATGGGCATTGGCCCTAGCTCGCCTCGCCGACGCGTGCAACGGCCCCGTCGTAGTCCCCTACACCGTCTCCCACCTTGGATTGGAGCTCGGGGCCCCTGCATCAACCGCCGCGACCTCTTCTTCCTCGTCCGCTCCGTCGTCGACATCACCGGGATTCGCCGCCCTCCGACCATCACCGGCTTCCTTGGGCCTTCCCTGCAACGGTTGTGAGCTCCTCCCCCTTTCCCCTCACTCCACACGCTCGATTTTGAACTCTAGGGCTCTGTTCGCCATCGACCGAGCTGCTCCGCCGGACGCGATCGTCGCCGGCGTGGTTCCGGTGGCCCATTTTCCACGCGCACTAGTCCACACGCTTGGTTGGCCTGCGTAGAAGTCGTAGGTACCTCATGTCACTCGTTTTGCTCGCCATAGCCTACTTCCCGGCGATGCCCGAAGTTCGCCGTCCGCTGCGGTGCTCATCGCCGTCACCTCCGTCCACCTCGGCCTCGCTTGGCCATGCCCGGTCACGACCCGCACCAATCACATGCGCGCCTGGCCTCGACCGTTGCTGCGTCGCGCCTTGTTACTGTTGTCGCTTGCCACCGCTGCTGCTGCCCGCACTGTCGCCGACCCTGCCCTCTACCCCGCGGCCGCTTCTCTATACATGATGTGCCGGCAGTGCCCGCTCGCCGCCCCACCGCAGCCCCGCGCTGACTGATGCCGGCTTCTGCCGCACACGCGCTGCCCGCACTGGCTCGTCGAGCTGCGGCCCCCCTGCTCCGACCGGCCCATAGCCCGCCGGAGCCACACGCTGGCACCTTCCGCCACACTGCTGGCCCCGGCCTCGCCCGCGCCAGCGCCGCCTACCTCGCCATCCCGTCTGCCCTGTCGTAACCGTCGGCGGCCGCGCCACTAGCCGCGCCCGAGGCCAGCGCCCGAGCTCGCCCCGGCGGGTGCTCGTGGCCGCGCGCCCGTTAGGCCCCGCTGGGCCTATGACATATGGGCCCAGCGCCCTAAAAAATAATAACAATTATAATAGTAACATTAATTAAAAATTAATTTAATTAATTACCTAATTAACTAACTAATTAGTAAGTTAACTTAATTAAACTAATAGATTAGCCTAAAGATTCAATGACAGGGGACCCACCCCCTGTTGACCAGTCAAACATTGACTGGTCAACTCGGTCCCCCTGGACCACATGTCAGCCTGTGTGTACATTCTGTGTACACAAAGCTGGGTACCCGTAGCATTTTAACATTATTTTCGAATTAAAATAAATTTCAAAAATGCTATAAAATTTTGAAAAAATATATAAAATAATCTGTAACTCGGATGAAAATACTTTATACATAAAAGTTGATCAGAACGACGAGACGAATCCGAATACGCAGTCTGTTCATCCGCCGCACATCCCTAGCATAGCAGAACTTCAACTGTCCCCCTCCTGTCCATTTGTCCAAAAACGCGGAACACCGGGAATACTTTCCCGGATGTTCCCCCCTTTGCCGGTATCACCTACTACCGCGTTAGGGCACACCTAGCACCGTTATTTGTCATGACATGCATCGTCATGCATCTATTTGCATTGTATTCATTGTTTCTTCCCCCTATTCTCTTCGGTAGACTACGAGGCTGACGTCGCTGCTGCCCCGATCGACTACGGTGTAGACGACCACTCATTCTCGACAGAGCTTCCAGGCAAGCCCCCCCCCCTTGTTCATCCCGATATCGCCTACTCTTTCCCTCTACTGCTTGCATTAGAGTAGTGTAGTTGTTACTGCATTCGGATGAACCTATTCTGCTGCATAGCATGTCCTTGTTGGTACTGTTGTTGATACCTTACCTGCTATCCTAAATGCTTAGTATAAGTTGCTAGTATTACATCGGTCGCCCTACACTCTTGTCCGTCTGCCATGCTATACTACCGGGCCGTGATCACTTCGGGAGGTTATCACGGGTATATACTATACTATTACATACTTATGTTGATGATTTGGAGATGGAGGCTAATACGTCTCCATCGTATCTATAATTTTTGATTGTTCCATGCCAATATTATTCAACTTTCACATACTTTTTGGCAACTTTTTATATTATTTTTGGGACTAACATATTGATCCAATGCCCAGTGCCAGTTCATGTTTGTTGCATGTTTTATGTTTCGCAGAATATCCATATCAAACGGAATCCAAATGGGATAAAAACGGACGGAGCTTATTTTTGGAATACTTGGAAAATCTGGGAGAAAGATTAACGCAAAACGGTGTCCGAGGTGAGCACGAGGTAGGGGGCGCGCCCCACCCCCTAGGGCGCGCCCCTGACCCTCGTGGTCCACCCGTAAGGCGGTTGACGCCCTTCTTCGGCCGCAAGAAAGCTAATTTTTGGTTAAAAAAATCACGGCGAAGGTTTCAGTCCAATCGGAGTTATGGATCTCCATATATACCCAAAACGGCGAAAGGGCACCAGAGGAGAACGCCGAAAACAGAGAGAGACAGATCCAATCTCGGAGGGGCTCTCGCCCCTCCCACGCCATGGAGGCCAAGGACCATAGGGGAAACCCTTCTCCCATCTAGGGAGGAGGTCAAGGAAGAAGAAGAAGACGAAGGGGCCCCCTCTCCCCTTCTCTTCCGGTGGCGCCGGAACACCGCCGTGGCCATCATCATCACCGCAATCTTCACCAACAACTTCACCGCCATCATCACCAACTCTTCCCCCCTCTATGCCGCGGTGTAACCTCTCTACTACCCGCTTTAATCTCTACTTAAACATGGTGCTCAACACTATATATTATTTTCCAATGATGCCTGGCTATCCTATGATGTTTGAGTAGATCCGTTTTGTCCTATGGGCTATTTAATGATCAAGATTGGTTTGAGTTGCATGTTTTATTATTGGTGTTTTCTTATGGTGCTCTCCATGTCGCGCAAGCGTGAGGGATCCCCGCTGTAGGGTGTTGCAATACGTTCATGATTCGCTTATAGTGGGTTGCGTGAGTGACTGAAACACAAACCCGAGTAAGGGGGTTGTTTGCGTATGGGATAAAGAGGACTTGATACTTTAATGCTATGGTTGGGTTTTACCTTAATGATCTTTAGTAGTTGCACATGCTTGATAGACTTCCAATCATAAGTGCATATGATCCAAGTAGAGAAAGTATGTTAGCTTATGCCTCTCCCTCATATAAAATTGCAATAATGATTACCGGTCTAGTTATCGGTTGCCCAGGGACAAATAACTTTCTCGTAACAACAAGCTCTTTACTAAAACTAATTTACTTGTGTCTTTATCTAAACAGCCCCTACTTTTTATTTACATGCTCTTTATTATCTTGCAAACCTATCCAACAACACCTACAAAGTACTACTAGTTTCATACTTGTTCTAGGTAAAGCGAACGTCAAGCATGCGTAGAGTTCTATCGGTGGTCGATAGAACTTGAGGGAATTTTTTCTACCTTTAGCTCCTCGTTGGGTTCGACACTCTTACTTATTGAAAGAGGCTACAATTGATCCCCTATACTTGTGCGTTATCAAGACCTTTTTCTGGCACCGTTGCCAGGGAGCAATAGTGTGGGGTGAATATTCTCGTTTGTGCTTGTTTGCTTTATCACTAAGTAATTTTTATTTGTTGTTCTTAGTTGTTTTCTATCTTTAGTTATGGGTAGGAAACGCAAAATACCAAAAAAAAATAGTTGTACCTACTGAACCAATGGTTGAAGAACCACTCAAAATCTATCACACTCCTGAAGCTTATTACTTGGATCATCTTCGATCCCTATGTACTCGTGCTGAAACCCCAACTAGCTTAGTTGAGGGCAAATCTTTAGATGAGCATGCTTGTTATGTGCGACACCGTATATCTGAAAAAGGGAAACTTTTACTGGGTCAAATTCATCGTTTGCAATGCTATGCTTGGAATTTATGTGAAATATATGATTTTACTTGTTGTTCTGGAACCCTAAGAAACACCTTCCCTATTAATGTGAGTTTAGTGATAATGGAATCATATCTTCGTATGCTAAGGGTGTTTATAATTACTATGATGTTCAACAAATTGAAGAATTTGTTGCTTTTAAGGGTGCTTATGAAATTGCTTCTTTGATTGAAAAGTATGATGCTACTCTTTACAAATCTAAAAATTTTGCCATACTTAAATATTGCTATGATAATTATGCTTCTAATTCCTATGTTGAACCATATATTGAGGATTACTCCGCTGTCCAAGAAGAGACTAATATTTTGCAGGAGTCTATGGAAGAAGAAATTGATGAAACTATGAGCTCATTGGATGAAAAAGATGATGAGGAGAGCGAAGAACAAAAGGAGGAAGAGCGGATTAGCTACCCGTGCCCACCTTCTAATGAGAGTAACTCTTCAACTCATACATTGTTTAATTTCCCTTCGTGCTTACCGAAGGATGATTTCTATGATGACTATTATGATCCCTTTGATTCTCTTGAAATATCCCTTTTTGATGATGCTTGCTATGCTTGTGGCCAAGATGCCAATATGAATTATGCTTATGGAGATGAACTTGCTATAGTTCCTTATGTTAAACATGAAATTGTTGCTATTGCACCCATGCATGATAGTCCTATTATCTTTTTGAATTCTCCCGACTACACTATATCGGAGAAGTTTGCCCTTATTAAGGATTATATTGATGGGTTGCGTTTTACTACTACACATGATGATTTTGATGAATATAATATGCATCTGATTTCTTCTCCCACTTGAAATTATTATGAGAGAGGAACTATATCTTCACCTCTCTATGTTTCCAATACGATAAAATTGCAAGAAACTGTTTATACTATGCATTGGCCTTTACTATGTGTGCATGAATTGTTCTTTTATGACATGCCGATGCATAGGAAGAGAGTTAGACTTCGTTGTTACATGATACATGTTACTTTGTGCTCACTACTAAATTACAAATCATTGTTAATTAAAATTGTCTTTGATATACCTTGGGATCCGGGTGGATCCATTACTCGAGCACTATATGCCTAGCTTAATGGCTTTAAAGAAACCGCTGCCAAGGAGACAACCCGGAAGTTCTAGAGAGTCATTTATTTCTGTTGTGTTCTTTTATAAGGTTTAAAAATAAAAATAATGTGCCAAGGTTTTCCTTTAGGATGTTTTAGATGCTTGTTGGTTTGTACGGTGCAGGACAGAATCTTTGGCTGTAGTGCGCGATTTTACATTTTTAGCTGGGACGTAAAATGGTTCTGATTCTTTTTGCACCGTCTTTCTATACAAATTTTTTATTTTTACTAATTTTGGTAGAACTTTTCAAGTATCAGAAGTATGGTGAATGTTCAGATTATTACAGACTGTTCTGTTTTAGACAGATTCTGTTTTTGATGCATAGTTTGCTTGTTTTAATGAAACTATCAATTTATATTAGTGAATTAATCCATGAAAAAATTATATTACAGTAGACACAATGCAAAAAAAAAATATGAATTGGTTTGCAACGGTACTTAGAGTAGTGATTTGCTTTATTATACTAATGGATCTTACCGAGTTTTCTGTTGAAGTTTTGTGTGGATGAAGTGTTCGATGATCGAAAAGGTCTCGATGTGAGAAGAAGGAAGAGATGCAATAGCTCAAGATTGGGGATTCCCAAGGCACCCCAAGTAAATATTCAAGGAGACTCAAGCGTCTAAGCTTGGGGATGCCCCGGAAGGCATCCCCTCTTTCTTCAACAAGTATCGGTATGTTTTCGGATTCGTTTCGTTCATGTGATATGTGCAAATCTTGGAGCGTATTTTGCTTTAGTTTTCATTTTTATTTGATGCACCATGATGGTATGATATAGTCCTTGGTTGATTTATAGAATGCTCTTTGCACTTCACTTATATCTTTTGAGTATGGCTTTATAGAATGCTTCATGTGCTTCACTTATATCATTTGAAGTTTGGATTGCCTGTTTCTCTTTACTTAGAAAACCGCCATTTGTAGAATGCTCTTTTGCTTCACTTATATTTGTTAGAGCATGGGAATATCTTTTGTATAAAGAATTAAACTCTCTTGCTTCACTTATATCTATTTAGAGAGATGACAGGAATTGGTTATTCACATGGTTAGTCATAAAATCTTACATAAAACTTGTAGATCACTGAATATGATGTGTTTGATTCCTTGCAATAGTTTTGCGATATAAAGATGGTGATATTAGATTCATGCTAGTGGGTAGTTGTGGATTGTAGAAATACTTGTGTTGAGGTTTGTGATTCCCGTAGCATGCACGTATGGTGAACCGTTATGTAACGAAGTTGGAGCATGAGGTATTTATTGATTGTCTTCCTTATGAGTGGCGGTCGGGGACGAGCGATGGTCTTTTCCTACCAATCTATCCCCCTAGGAGCATGCGCGTAGTACTTTGTTTCGATGACTAATAGATTTTTGCAATAAGTATGTGAGTTCTTTATGACTAATGTTGAGTCCATGGATTATACGCACTCTCACCCTTACATCATTGCTAGCCTCTTCGGTACCGTGCATTTCCATTTCTCACCTCGAGAGTTGGTGCAAACTTCGCCGGTGCATCCAAACCCCGTGATATGATACGCTCTGTCACACATAAACCTCCTTATATCTTCCTCAAAACAGCCATCATACCTACCTATCATGGCATTTCCATAGCCATTCCGAGATATATTGACATGCAACTTCCATCATCATCATATACATGACTTGAGCATTTATTGTCATATTGCTTTGCATGATCGTAAGATAGCTAGCATGATATTTTCATGGCTTGTCCATTTTTTTATGTCATTGCTATGCTAGATCATTGCACATCCCGGTACACCGCCGGAGGCATTCATATAGAGTCATATCTTTGTTCTAGTATCGAGTTGTAATATCGAGTTGTAAGTAAATAAAAGTGTGATGATCATCATTATTAGAGCATTGCCCCAGTGAGGAAAGGATGATGGAGACTATGATTCCCCCACAAGTCGGCATGAGACTCCGGACGAAAAAAAAGGAAAAAAAGAAAGAAAAAAAGGCCCAAAAAATAAAAAATGAGAGAAAAAGAGAGAAGGGGCAATGTTACTATCCTTTTATCACACTTGTGCTTCAGAGTAGCACCATGTTCTTCATATAGAGAGTCTCTTGAGTTGCCACTTTCATATACTAGTGGGAATTTTCATTATAGAACTTGGCTTGTATATTCCAATGATGGGCTTCCTCAAAATGCCATATGTCTTCATGAGCAAGCAAGTTGGATGCACACCCACTTAGTTTCAGTTTGAGCTTTCATATACTTATAGGGGAGAATTCCTTATTTAACACCGTATCTAAATTTTATGCCCTATTTAACATCGACAAATATTTTTTTTCCTATCTAACAATGCGCCTAAATTTTATGCCTTTTATAACACTTTTGTCTATTTTGAGTTTAAATGACATCTGAAAAGACCATTTTACCCTCATGTGGAATGTTTCCTGTGTGCGTCGTGTGTGCTACTGCTGTGTTAGGATAATCATTGACTTGATTCGTGGAAAGTTGGTTGTATTTGTGCGTGCGGCCGGAGCGAACTGGACATGCATGTAGCAGGCTAGGAAATTAGCTGGTACATGCGTGAGTTAGTGCACGGATAGACTGCAAGTTAGTTAGTGCATGCGTGAGTTAAGTTGCTAGACGTGGTGGTCAGGTCATGCGTTGGTGTTGGCCGAGCATGTAGCTAGCTAGTGTGCTCCCGTGACTGTGTGTACGCTGTGTGTGGGGCTGTGGGCGTGCTGTTGCGTACGTCTGTGCTGCAAGTGTGTGTGCTGCTGACTATGTGTGCGCGCACGTGCGTGTGTATGTGTCCCACACACACATAGCACATGAGGGGTAAAATGGTCTTTTTAGGTGTCATTACAACTTAAAATGGGCAAAAGTGTCATAAAAGGCGCAAAATTTAGACTCGTTGTTAGATAAGGAAGAAAAAGTTTTTCAGTGTCAAATAAGGAAACGAAATTTAAGATAGTGTTATATAAGGAATTTTCTCTACTTATAGCTCTAGTGCATCCGTTGCATGGCAATCCCTACTCCTCACATTGACATCAATTGATGGGCATCTCCATAGCCCGTTGATTAGCCGCGTCGATGTGAGACTTTCTCCTTTTTGTCTTCTTCTACACAACCTCCACCATCATATTCTATTCCACCTATAGTGTTATGTCCATGGCTCACGCTCATGTATTGAGTGAAAGTTGAAAAGGTTTGAGAACGTCAAAAGTATGAAACAATTGCTTGGCTTGTCATCGAGGTTGTGCATGATGTGAATATTTTGTGTGAAGAAGATGGAGCATAGCCAGACTATATGATTTGTAGGGATAACTTTCTTTGGCCATATTATTTTGAAAAGACATGATTGCTTTATTAGTAGGCTTGAAGTATTATTGTTTTTATGTCAAATGATAGACTATTGCTTTGAATCACCTGTATCTTAATATTCATGCCATGATTAGATATGTGATCAAGATTATGCTAGGTATCATTCCACATCAAAAATTATCTTTTTTATCATTTACCTACTCGAGGACGAGCAGGAATTAAGCTTGGGGATGCTGATACGTCTCCGTCGTATCTATAATTTTTGATTGTTACATGCCAATATTATTCAACTTTCATATACTTTTTGGCAACTTTATATTGATCCAGTGCCCAGTGCCAGTTCCTATTTGTTGCATGTTTTATGTTTCGCAGAATATCCATATCAAACGGAATCCAAATGGGATAAAAAAGGATGGAGCTTATTTTTGGAATATTCGGAAAATCTGGGAGAAAGATCAACGCAAAACGGTGTCCAAGGTGGGCACGAGGTAGGGGGCGCGCCCCACCCCCTAGGGCGCGCCCCTGACCCTCGTGGTCCACCCGTAAGGCGGTTGATGCCCTTCTTCGGCCGCAAGAAAGCTATTTTTTGGTAAAAAATCACGGCGAAGGTTTCAGTACAATCGGAGTTACGGATCTCCATATATACCTGAAACGGCGAAAGGGCACCAGAGGAGAACGCAGAAACAGAGAGAGACAGAGAGACAGATCCAATCTCGTAGGGGCTCTCGCCCCTCCCACGCCATGGATGCCAAGGACCAGAGGGGAAACCCTTCTCCCATCTAGGGAGGAGGTCAAGGAAGAAGAAGACGAAGGGGCCCCCTCTCCCCTTCTCTTTCGGTGGCGTCGGAACACCGTCGTGGCCATCATCATCACCGCAATCTTCACCAACAACTTCACCGCCATCATCACCAACTCTTCCCCCCTCTATGCAGCGGTGTAACCTCTCTCTTACCCGCTGTAATCTCTACTTAAACATGGTGCTCAACGCTATATATTATTTCCCAATGATGTATGGCTATCCTATGATGTTTGAGTAGATCCGTTTTGTCCTATGGGCTATTTGATGATCAAGATTGGTTTGATTTGCATGTTTTATTATTGGTGCTGTCCTATGGTGCTCTCCGTGTCGCGCAAGCGTGAGGGATCCCCGTTGTAGGGTGTTGCAATACGTTCATGATTCGCTTATAGTGGGTTGCGTGAGTGACTGAAACACAAACCCGAGTAAGGGGGTTGTTTGCGTATGGGATAAAGAGGACTTGATACTTTAATGCTATGGTTGGGTTTTACCTTAATGATCTTTAGTAGTTGCGGATGCTTGCTAGAGTTCCAATCATAAGTGCATATGATCCAAGTAGATAAAGTATGTTAGCTTATGCCTCTCCCTCATATAAAATTGCAATAATGATTACCGGTCTAGTTATCGATTGCCTAGGGACAAATAACTTTCTCGTAACAACAAGCTCTTTACTAAAACTAATTTACTTGTGTCTTTATCTAAACAGCCCCTAATTTTTATTTACATGCTCTTTATTATCTTGCAAACCTATCCAACAACACCTACAAAGTGCTACTAGTTTCATACTTGTTCTAGGTAAAGCGGACGTCAAGCGTGCGTAGAGTTGTATCGGTGGTCGATAGAACTTGAGGGAATATTTGTTCTACCTTTAGCTCCTCGTTGGGTTTGACACTCTTACTTATTGAAAGAGGATACAATTGATCCCCTATACTTGTGGGTTATCAGAGGCTAAAGGGGCAGGTGGTTCCATCCAGGTAGTGATGGGCCTGGGTTCCCGACAGCCCCTGATGGTTACTTTGTGGCGGAGCGACATGGCAGGTTTCAACCACCTAGGAGACAGGTGGGCCTGGTCCCTAGTCCGCGTCTGCAGTAACTTCAAAATAGCACGCTTAACGAGATTTGGATATTTGATCTGAGTCTGGCCACTGGCCTATACGCACTAACCAACTACACGGGAATACTTATGGGCACTCGAAGTCATGGCATCAGTCGAAGCCTTCTTGACGTCAGCGACTGAGTGGCGCGCGCCGGATTGGATCGGAACGCCTGCTCTTATATTAGGGAGGCTAGGTTTGCTTCCGGCCGCCCTCGCAACGTGTAGGTGTGCAATGGGTGATGGGCCCAGACCCCTGCGCGCTTAGGATTTAGACCGGCGTGCTGACCTCTCTGTTGAGCCTAGGTAGGGCTACGACGTGTTGATCTTCTGAAGCTAGACATGATCTAGGAAAGTGTGTCCGGCTAGAGGGATCGAGCATATTGGGTAATGTGGTGCACCCCTGTAGGGAAGTTTATCTATTCGAATAGCCATGTCCCTCGGTAAAAGGACGACCTGGAGTTGTATTCTGACCTTATGACAACTAGAACCGGATACTTAATAAAACACACCTCTTACAAGTTCCAGATACAACCCAGTGATCGCTTTCCCACAGGGCGACGAGGGGAGGATCGCCGGGTAGGATTATGCTATGCGGTGTTCCTTGATGTTGCTCTTACTACTCTCTTCTACATGCTTCAAGATGCAGGCTGTCAGAAGTGTAGTCTTCGATAGGACTAGCTATCCCCCTCTTATTCTGGCATTCTGCAGTTCAGTCCATAGATACTACCCATTTCATTGATACCATTGCATATATAGTGTAGATCCTTGCTTGCGAGTACTTTGGATGAGTACTCACGATTGCTTTGCTCCCCCTTTTCCTTTCTTCTCGGATGCCGTAACCAGATGCTGGAACCCTGGAGCCAGATGCCACCTTCGACGACTCCTACAACACCGAGGGTGCCTACTACTACGTGCAGGCCGACGACGACCAGGAGTAGTTAGGAGGATCCCAGGCAGGAGGCCTACGCCTCTTTCAATCTGTATCCCAGTTTGTGCTAGCCATTTTATGGCGCCTTGTCTAACTTATTTCTGTACTCAGATATTGTTGCTTCCGCTAACTCGTCTATGATCGAGCACTTGTATTCGAGCCTCGATGCCCCTGGCTTGTAATATGATGCTTGTATGACTTATTTGTGTTTAGAGTTGTGTTGTGATATCTTCTCGTGAGTCCCTGATCTCGATCATGCACATTTGCGTGTGTGATTAGTATATGATTGGATCGGGGGCGTCACAATATATGTGCCTAGATCTTTCCTCACCAAATGATGCTTGCCAAAAGAGAAAAATAAAAATGAATAGAGAGAAAAACTTTGACTCTTTGCATAAAAGTAAATACTGAAAAGTAAAAGATAGGCCCTTCGTAGAGGGAAGCAGAGGTTGCCATGCGCTTATTTATTTGTATGCTCAACCCCTTAGTGCAAAAGAACGTCACATTATATTACCCCTTATGATAGCAACCTTTATTATGCAGTCTGTCCCTTTTATTCTTTGCCATCACAAGTTCATACAATGCTCAATTTTCTCTTACACTAAATGATCTAACACTTTTAGAAGCAAACTTTATTGCCTTATTGCACCAATGACAACTTACTTTAAGGATCTTGCTCAATCCTTAGTTAGGTATGGTGGACTCTTGAAGATAAGATTTGGGTTTAAGGGTTTTTGGATGCACAAGTAGTATCTCTACTTGGTGTGGAATTTTTGGCTAGCAAAGATGGGGGGCAAGCACCACATGTTGAAGGATCTATGACAATATAACTTATATGTGAATATGAACAAACATAAACCATTACGTTGTCTTCCTTGTCCAATGTCAACAATTTTGGCATATAATATTTTGATGGGGGCTCACAATCACAAAAGATTTCCAAGATAGTATATTTGCATGTGAAAGTTCTCTTCCTTATACTAATTATACATGAATTGCTTGCATGACCAAGATTGTGATTGTCAAGCTTCAAAAGATTTCACTTTCTAAACCCAATGTGAAGCTACCACTAGGCATGATATAATTTCAACTTCATGATATCCAATTCATTCAAATATTTACTCATAGGATATAAGTGAAGCACAAGAGTAAATGACAAGCTACTCCAAAAAGATATAAGTGAAGATCAAGCGAATAGTTATGTAAATGGGTAGCTATTTGAGGACTCTCTCTTATTTAAAAGTTTTAGATCTAAGTATTTTACTAAACAGCAAGCCAAACAAAACAAAATAACATTCCAAGCATAGCACAACTCATGTGAAGAAGCAAAAACTTAGGCTCAACCGATACTAACCGATAATTGTTGAAGAAGAAAGGTGGGATGCATACTGGGGCATCTCCAAGCTTAGATGCTTGAGACTTATTGAAATATTATCTTGGGGTGCCTTTGGCATCCCCAATCTTGAGCTTTTGTGTCTCCTTAATTCCTCTCATATCACGGTTTTCCTAAATCTCAAAAACTTCATCCAGACAAAAATCAACAAGAACTCGTGAGATAAGTTAGTATAAATCAATGCAAAACCTTATCATTCTCTACTGTAGAAAATCACTAAAATTATTGTTCAACATTGTATACTAAATGCCTCTGCATATTTAATACTCCTATCCTCAAATAGAATCATTGAACAAGCAAACATGACAGCAATCTGCCAAAACAGTACAGTCTGTAAAGAATGCAAGAGTATCAATACTTCTTAAACTAAAAAGATTATGAATATTTACCGCACTGTAGAAAATTTATTAGAGCTTATTTTGCAAAAAGTTTCAACATTTTATCACATTCTGACTTTTCTAGGGATTTTTTGCAACAACGATAAACTTTCTGTTTTCAAACAGCAACATGTAGACTTGCAAAATAAGCATGGCAAAGGCTATACTTGACATTTTTATTGAAATAAAAGATGCAAAAAATTATTCTAAATAACAGCAAGCAAATCCTAACAAAATAAAATGACGCTCCAAGTAAAACTCATATCATGTGACGAATGAAAACATAGCTCCAAATGAGGTTACCGATAATGTTGGAGACGAAAGAGGGATGCCTTCCGGGGCATCCCCAAGCTTAGTTGCTTGGATCTTCCTTCGATATTAACTTGGGGTGCCTTGGCAATCCCCAAGCTTAGGGTCTTGTCACTCCTTATTCTCCTCATATCGACATCTCACCCAAAACTTGAAAACTTCAATCACACAAAATTTGGCGGAACTTCATGAGATAGGTTAGTATGATAAAGAGCAAACCATTTCACTTTGGTACTGTCAAAGAAAAGATTCATAATTGTTCTCACACAATTCTTACTGCATCATATAATTTCCACAATTTATATTGAGCAATATAAGCCATAGAAACTAGAAAACAAGCAAACTATGCATTGAAAACAGAATCTATCAAAAACAGAACAGTCTATAGTAATCTGTACTCCACTCAGTTTGGCGAAGAGATGGTAATAAAAGTGTAGTAATGATAGTAGATATTGGTTTTTGTAATAGTAACAATAAAAAACAACAAGGTAGCAAGTAACAAAAGTGAGCACAAACGGTATTGCAATGCTTGAAAATGAGGCCTAGGGTTTGTACTTTCCCTAGTGCAATCTCTCAACAATGCTAATGTAATTGGATCATATAACCATCCCTCAAATTGCGATGAAGAATCACTCCAAAGTTCCTGATACATCTCCAACGTATCTATAATTTATGAAGTATTCATGCTATTATATTATTTGTTTTGGATGTCTATGGGCTTTATTAGACACTTTTATATTATTTTTGGGACTAACCTATTAACCCAGAGCCCAGTGCCAGTTTCTGTTTTTTCCTTATTTTAGAGTATCGCAGAAAAGGAAAATCAAACGGAATCCAATTGACCTGAAACTTCACGGAACTTATTTTTGGACCAGAAGAAGCCCACGGAGTATCGGAGTTGGGCCAGGAGAGTCTCGGGCTGCCCACGAGGGTGGGGGCACGCCCACCCCCCTGGGTGCGCCCCCTGCCTCGTGGATAGCTCGGAGGTCCACCGACGTCCTTCTTCCTCTCATATATACCCATATACCCTAAAAACTTCGGGGAACAGAATAGATCGGGAGTTCCGCCGCCAGAAGCCTCCGTAGCCACCGAAAACCAATCTAGACTCGTTCCTGCACCCTGTCGGAGGGGGGAATCCCTCTCTAGTGGCCATCTTCATCATCCCGGTGCTCTCCATGACGAGGAGGGAGTAGTTCTCCCTCGGGGCTGAGGGTATGTACCAGTAGCTATGTGTTTGATCTCTCTCCCTCTCTCTCGTTTTCTTGAGGTGGCACGATCTTGATGTATCACGAGCTTTGCTATTATAGTTGGATCTTATGATGTTTCTCCCCCCTCTACTCTCTTGTAATGAATTGAGTTTTCTCTTTGAAGTTATCTTATCTGATTGAGTCTTTAAGGATTTGAGAACACTTGGTGTATGTCTTGCGTGGGATACCCGTGGTGACAATGGGGTATTCTATTGATCCACTTGATGTATGTTTTGGTGATCAACTTGCGGGTTCCGTGACCTTGGGAATCTATGCATAGGGGTTGACACACGTTTTCGTCTTGACTCTCCGGTAGAAACTTTGGGGCACTCTTTGAGGTTCTATGTGTTGGTTGAATAGATGAATCTGAGATTGTGTGACGCATATAGTATAATCATACCCACGGATACTTGAGGTGACATTGGAGTATCTAGGTGACATTAGGGTTTTGGTTGATTTGTGTCTTAAGGTGTTATTCTAGTACAAACTCTAGGGTTGTTTGTGACACTTATAGGAATAGCCCAACGGATTGATTGGAAAGAATAACTTTGAGGTGGTTTCGTACCCTACCATAATCTCTTCGTTTGTTCTCCGCTATTAGTGACTTTGGAGTGACTCTTTGTTGCATGTTGAGGGATAGTTATGTGATCCAATTATGTTATTATTGTTGAGAGAACTTGCACTAGTGAAAGTATGAACCCTAGGCCTTGTTTCCTAGCATTGCAATACCATTTATGCTCACTTTTACCATTAGTTACCTTGCTGTTTTTATATTTTCAGATTACAAAAACCTTTACCTACTATCCATATTGCACTTGTACCACCATCTCTTCATCGAACTAGTGCACCTATACAATTTACCATTGTATTGGGTGTGTTCGGGACACAAGAGACTCTTTGTTATTTGCTTGCAGGGTTGCTTGAGAGAGACCATCTTCATCCTACGCCTCCCATGGATTGATAAACCTTAGGTCATCCACTTGAGGGAAATTTGCTACTGTCCTACAAACCTCTGCACTTGGAGGTCCAACAACGTCTACATGGAGAAGGTTGTGTAGTAGACATCAAGCTCTTTTTTGGCGTCGTTGCAGGGGGGGTTAGCGCTTGAAGGTATATCTTTAGATCTTGCAATTGAGTCTTTTAGTTTCTTGTTTTATCACTAGTTTAGTCTATAAAAGAAAACTACAAAAAATGGAATTGAGTTTGTCTCATATGCTTCATCTTTTTAATATCTTTCGTGAGAATGATGGAAAGGAAAATTGTGCTCAAGTTCTAGGAGAAGAAATCTATAAAATGTTTGGCACTAGATCTCTGAATGATGATCATGATTGCAATGTTGATAGTATGAATTCCTTGAATATCCATGATGCTAATGATATGCAAAGCCACAAGCTTGGGGAAGCTATGTTTGATGAAGATGATATTTTTAGTCCCCCATGTTTTGATGAGAAAATTTATTATGATGAAAGCATGCCTCCTATTTATGATGATTATATTTATGAAAGTGGATTTGGAGAGGTCATGACTTTATTTTGTGATGAATCCACTATTTCGGAAGAGGTTCCAATTGATTATGAGAACAAAGTTGCTATCTATGATGATTATTGTGATGACTTGTATGCTATAAAGAATAATGATATCCATGAAACTTGTCATCATGATTTTTACTTTCAATTGGATTATGCCTCACATGATAGTTATCTTGTTGAGTTTGCTCCCACTACTATTCATGAGAAGAAATTTGCTTAATGTGGATAGTAATAAAAATTATATGCTTGTAGATCATGAAAAGAATGCTTTATGTGATAGTTATTTTGTTTAATTCATTCATGATGCTACTTAAAATCATTATGATGGAGGAATATATGCTTGTAGGAATTGCAATAATATCAAGTTTCCTCTCTATGTGCTTAAAATTTTGAAGTTATGCTTGTTTTACCTTCCTATGCAAGTTGATTATCGTTCCCATAAGTTGTTTGCTCACAAAATCCCTATGCATAGGAAGTGGGTTAGACTTAAATGTTCTATTCATATTCTTAATGATGCTCTCTTTATGTTTCAATTCTTATCTTTTATGTGAGCATCATTGAAATCATCATGCCTAGCTAGGGGCGTTAAACGATAGCGCTTGTTGGGAGGCAACCCAACTTTATTTTTTCCTTGCTTTTTGTTCCTGTTTAGTAATAAATATTTCATCTAGCCTCTGTTATGGTTGTGTTTTTTGTGTTTAATTAGTGTTTGTGCCAAGTAGAACCTTTGGGAAGACTTGGGGAAAGTCTTTGCGATCATGCTGTAAAAAACAGAAACTTTAGCGCTCACGAGAATTGCTGCCAGTTTTTATTGGAGAGTGCTATTTAGTTAATTATTTTTTCATATGATTAATAGATAAATTCCTCAGGTCCACCAATTTATTTGAGAATTTTATGAGTTCCATAAGTGGTCGAAACCTACAGATTACTACAGACTGTTCTGTTTTTGACAGATTCTGTTTTCATCATGTTGTTTGCTTATTTTGATGAATCTATGAGTAGTATCGGAGGGTATGAACCATAGAGAAGTTGTAATACAGTATATATTACACCAATATCAATTTAGAATGAGTTCATTACAGTACCTTATGATGGTGATTTGCTTTCTTATACTAATGGAGCTTACGAGTTTTCTGTTAACTTTTGTGTTGTGAAGTTTTCAAGTTTTGGGTAAAGATTCGGTGGACTATGGAATAAGGAGTGGCAAGAGCCTAAGCTTGGGGATGAACAAGGCACCCCATGGTAATATTCAAGGACAACCAAGAGCCTAAGCTTGGGGATGCCCGGAAGGCATCCCCTCTTTCGTCTTCGTTCATCGGTAACTTTACTTGGAGCTATATTTTTATTCACCACATGATATGTGTTTTGCTTGAAGCGTCAATTTATTTTGTTAGGATTTGCTTGCTGTTATTTATAACAATGTTTTGCATCTCTTATTTCAATAAAACTGGCATTGGTAGCCTTCACTATGCCTATTTTACAAGTCTTCATGTTGCTGTTTGAAAACAGAAAGTTTACCGCTGTTGCAAAAATTCCCTAGAAAAGTCAGAATGTGATAAAATGTTGAAACCTTTTTCATATTAAGCTCTGATAAATTTACTACAGTGGGAATTTTATTTCATAATTTTTGGAGTTATGGAAGTATGGATCTTTCTGCACTCTTTACAGACTGTCCTGTTTAGGCAGATTGCTGTTATGTTTGCTTCTTTAATGATTCTATTTGAGGATAGGACTATTAAATATGCAGAGGCATTTAGTATTCAATGTTTAATAATAATTTTAGTGATTTGCTACAGTAGAGTATGATAAGGTTTTTGCAATGGTTTATACTAACTTATCTCACGAGTCCTTGTTGAGTTTTGTCTGGATGAAGCTTTTGAGATTTAGGGAGACCGTGATATGAGAGGAATTAAGGAGACACAAAAGCTCAAGCTTGGGGATGCCCAAGGCATCCCAAGATAATATTTCAAGAAGCCTCAAGCGTCTAAGCTTGGGTATGCCCCGGTTGGCATCCCACCTTTCTTCTTCAACAACTATCGGTTAGTTTCGGTTGATCCTAAGTTTTTGCTTCTTCACATAATGTTTGCCATTCTTAGAATGACATTTTATTTTGCTTTGATTGTTGTTTGAATAAAATATCAATATATAAAATTATTAAATGAGAGAGAGTCTTCACATAGCTACATAATTATTTAACTACTCATTGATCTTCACTTATATCTTTTTGGAGTAGTTTGGCATTTACTCGTGTGCTTCACTTATATCCTATGAGTAAATAGTTGAATGAGCGAATATCATCAATCTGGAATTATATATGTTTCATATGCTTATCCCATGGGGAGTAATGACTTCACATATAAGAAGTAGATGTGGTAAATTTATTGAAGGTTAGCAAACATTGTATTGGTCACTTGAACAATTCATGAAAGAATATTGAAGGAAGAGAGATCTCACATATAAATATACTATCTTGGACATCTTTTGTTGTTGTGAGCACTCATTAAAATATGACATGCTAAAAGGTTGATGTTGGACAAGGAAGACAACGTAATGGGTTATGTTTTCTTATATCTGAAATAAAGTATATTGTCATGGATCATCCAACATGTTGAGTTTTCCTTTCCCCCTCATGCTAGCCAAATTCTTTGCACCAAGTAGAGATACTACTTGTGCTTCCAAACATCCCTTAAACCAGTATTGCCATGAGAGTTCACCATACCTACCTATGGATTGAGTAAGATCCTTCAAGTAAGTTGTCATTGGTGCATGCAATAAAAATTGCTCTCTAAATATGTATGATCTTTTAGTGTGGAGAAAATAAGCTTTATATGATCTTGTGATATGGAAGCAATAAAAGCGATGGACTGCATAATAAAGGTCCCTATCATAGGGGACAATAAAGTGACCGTTCTTTTGCATTAAAATTTTATGCATCCAACTATAAAAGTTCATGACAACCTTTGCTTCCCTCTGCGAAGGGCCTATCTTTACTTTTATCTTCTACCCTTATGCAAGAGTCATGGTGATCTTCACCTTTCCTTTTTACATTTTATCCTTTGGCAAGCACATTGTGTTGGAAAGATTCTGATATATATATATCCAATTAGATGTAAGGCTTCATGAACTATTATTGTTGACATTACCCTTGAGGTAAAAGGTTGGGAGGCGAATCTATAAGCCCCTATCTTTCTCTGTGCCTGATTAAAACTTTGAACCCATAAATATCGCGTGAGTGTTAGCAATTGTGAAAGACTACATGATAGTTGAGTATGTGGGGTTTGCTAAATCAAAGCTCTGACATAGACTCTTCCTGGAAATAAGATGATTGTAATTGTTTGATGACTGATAACACGGTTTGTTAGTTTTCAAGAAAGTTTATGATCTATACTTTAACATGTGAATAGTTTGTTACTTGATCATGAGAAGCTTTATGAGATGAGCTATTGTTATGATATATAATGATGCTAGAAAAGGTGATTGAAATTATCATTGATCAAACTTGTGCACCTGCTAGCATTCACACTTCATAAATTATTTATTTTATCATTTACCTACTCGAGGACGAGCAGGAATTAAGCTTGGGGATGCTGATACGTCTCCAACGTATCTATAATTTATGAAATATTCATGCTATTATATTATCTGTTTTGGATGTTTATGGGCTTTATTAGACACTTTTATACTATTTTTGGGACTAACCTATTAACCCAGAGCCCAGTGCCAGTTTCTATTTTTTCCTTGTTTTAGAGTATCACAGAAAAGGAAAATCAAACGTAGTCCAATTGACCTGAAACTTCACGGAACTTATTTTTGGACCAGAAGAAGCCCACGGAGTATCGGAGTTGGACCAGAAGAAGCCCACGGAGTATCGGAGTTGGACCACGTGGACAGCCCGAAGGTCCACCGACGTACTTCTTCCTCCCATACATACCCATATACCCTAAAAACTTCGGGGAGCAGAATAGATCGGGAGTTCCGTCACCAGAAGCCTCCGTAGCCACCGAAAACCAATCTAGACCCATTCTGGCACCCTGCCGGACGGGGGGATCCCTCTCCGGTGGCCATCTTCATCATCCCAGTGCTCTCCATGATGAGGAGGGAGTAGTTCTCCCTCGGGGCTGAGGGTATGTACCAGTAGCTATGTGTTTGATCTCTCTCTCTCTCGTTTTCTTGAGGTGGCACGATCTTGATGTATCGCGAGCTTTGCTATTATAGTTGGATCTTATGATGTTTCTCCCCCCTCTACTCTCTTGTAATGAATTGAGTTTTCCCTTTGAAGTTATCTTATCGGATTGAGTCTTTAAGGATTTGAGAACACTTGATGTATGTCTTGCGTGGGATACCCGTGGTGACAATGGGGTATTCTATTGATCCACTTGATGTATGTTTTGGTGATCAACTTGCGAGTTCCGTGACCTTGGAAATCTATGCATAGGGGTTGGCACACGTTTTCGTCTTGACTCTCCGGTAGAAACTTTGGGGCACTCTTTGAGGTTCTATGTGTTGGTTGAATAGATGAATCTGAGATTGTGTGACGCATATCGTATAATCATACCCACAGATACTTGAGGTGACATTAGGGTTTTGGTTGATTTGTGTCTTAAGGTGTTATTCTAGTACAAACTCTAGGGTTGTTTGTGACACTTATAGGAATAGCCCAACGGATTGATTGGAAAGAATAACTTTGAGGTGGTTTCGTACCCTACCATAATCTCTTCGTTTGTTCTCCGCTATTAGTGACTTTGGAGTGACTCTTTGTTGCATGTTGAGGGATATTTATGTGATCCAATTATGTTATTATTGTTGAGAGAACTTGCACTAGTGAAAGTATGAACCCTAGGCCTTGTTTCCTAGCATTGCAATATCGTTTATGCTCACTTTTACCATTAGTTACCTTGCTGTTTTTATATTTTCAGATTACAAAAACCTTTACCTACTATCCATATTGCACTTGTACCACCATCTCTTCGCCGAACTAGTGCACCTATACAATTTACCATTGTATTGGGTGTGTTGGGGACACAAGAGACTCTTTGTTATTTGGTTGCAGGGTTGCTTGAGAGAGACCATCTTCCTCCTACGCCTCCCACGGATTGATAAACCTTAGGTCATCCACTTGAGGGAAATTTGCTACCATCCTACAAACCTCTGCACTTGGAGGCCCAACAACGTCTACAAGGAGAAGGTTGTGTAGTAGACATCAGTTCCTATCTAGCGGAGAACATAAATTGTTTGTAGCTATTCTTTCTGGTCGATCTACCCAAGAGTTTGTACTAAAATAACACCAAGTTATTCTTTCTGATCGATCTATCAAGAGTCCGTACTAAAATAACACCAAGTTATTCTTTCCGATCGATCTACCAAGAGTTCGTACTAAAATAACACCAAAGCAAATTCAGATTTATAATACTCGGTCCAACACAAAGAACCTCAAAGAGTGCCCCAAGATTTCTACCGGAGAAGCAAAGACGAAAACGTGCATCAACCCCTATGCATAGATTACCCCAATGTCACCTCGGGAATCCGCGAGTTGAGTGCCAAAACATATATCAAGTGAATCAATATAATACTCCATTGTCACCATGAGTATGTTGGGGAACGTAGTAATTTCAAAAAAATTCCTACGCACACGCAAGATCATGTGATGCATAGCAACGAGAGGGGAGAGTATGATCTACGTACCCTAGTAGATCGACAACGGAAGTGTTTGGTTGATGTAGTCGTACGTCTTCACAGCCCGACCGATCAAGCACCGAAACTACGGCACCTCCGAGTTCTAGCACAAGTTCAGCTCAATGACGATCCCCGGACTCCGATCCAGCAAAGTGTCGGGGAAGAGTTCCGTCAGCACGATGGCGTGGTGACGATCTTGATGTACTACTGCTGCAGGGCCTCGCCTAAGCACCGCTACAATATTATCGAGGACTATGGTGGCTGGGGGCGCCGCACACGGCTAAGAATAAGATCACGTGGATCAACTTGTGTGTCTCTGGGGTGCCCCTGCCTCCGTATATAAAGGACCAAGAGGGGGAGGCCGGCCGGCCACATAGGGCGTGCCAGGAGGAGTCCTACTCCCTCCGGGAGTAGGACTTCTCCCCCAATCCTAGTTGGAATAGGACTCGCGAGGTGGGAAAGGAGAGAGAGAGAGAGAAGGAGGGGCGCCGGCCCCCTCTCTCCTTGTCCTATTCGGACTAGGGGGAGGGGCGTGCGGCCCAGCCCTGGCCGCCTCTCCTCTTCTTCCACTAAGGCCCATTAAGGCCCATGTAGCTCCCGGGGGGTTCCGGTAACCTCCCGGTACTCCGGTAAAATCCCGATTTCACCCGGAACACTTCCGATATCCAAACATAGGTTTCCAATATATCAATCTTTATGTCTCGACCATTTCGAGACTCCTCGTCATGTTCGTGATCACATCCGGGACTCCGAACAAACTTCGGTACATCAAAATGCATAAACTCATAATAAAACTGTCATCGTAACCTTAAGCGTGCGGACCCTACGGGTTCGAGAACAATGTAGACATGACCGAGACATGTCTCCGGTCAATAACCAATAGCGGGACCTGGATGCCCATATTGGCTCCTACATATTCTACGAAGATCTTTATCGGTCAGACCGCATAACAACATACGTTGTTCCTTTGTCATCGGTATGTTACTTGCCCGAGATTCGATCGTCGGTATTCCAATACCTAGTTCAATCTCGTTAACGGCAAGTCTCTTTACTCGTTCTGTAATACATCATCCCGCAACTAACTCATTAGTTGCAATGCTTGCAAGGCTTAAGTGATGTGCATTACCGAGAGGGCCCAGAGATACCTCTGCGACAATCGGAGTGACAAATCCTAATCTCGAAATACGCCAACCCAACATGTACCTTTGGAGACACCTGTAGAGCTCCTTTATAATCACCCAGTTACATTGTGACGTTTGGTAGCACACAAAGTGTTCCTCTGGTAAACGGGAGTTGCATAATCTCATAGTCATAGGAGCATGTATAAGTCATGAAGAAAGCAATAGCAACATACTAAACGATCGGGTGCTAAGCTAATGGAATGGGTCATGTCAATCAGATCATTCACTTAATGATGTGATCCCTTTAATCAAATAACAACTACTTGTTCATGGTTAGGAAACATAACCATCTTTGATTAACGAGCTAGTCAAGTAGAGGCATACTAGTGACACTTTGTTTGTCTATGTATTCACACATGTATTATGTTTCTGGTTAATACAATTCTAGCATGAATAATAAACATTTATCATGATGTAAGGAAATAAATAATAACTTTCTTATTGCCTCTAGGGCATATTTCCTTCAGTCTCCCACTTGCACTAGAGTCAATAATCTAGATTACACAGTAATGATTCTAACACCCATGGAGCCTTGGTGCTTATCATGTTTTGCTCGTGGAAGAGGCTTAGTCAACGGGTCTGCAACATTCAGATCCGTATGTATCTTGCAAATCTCTATGTCTCCCACCTGGACTAGATCCCGGATGGAATTAAAGCGTCTCTTGATGTGCTTGGTTCTCTTGTGAAATCTGGATTCCTTTGCCAAGGCAATTGCACCAGTATTGTCACAAAAGATTTTCATTGGACCCGATGCACTAGGTATGACACCTAGATCGGATATGAACTCCTTCATCCAGACTCCTTCATTTGCTGCTTCTGAAGTAGCTATGTACTCCGCTTCACATGTAGATCCCGCTACGACGCTTTGTTTAGAACTGCACCAACTGACAGCTCCACCGTTTAATGTAAACACGTATCCGGTTTGCGATTTAGAATCGTCCGGATCAGTGTCAAAGCTTGCATCAACGTAACCTTTTACGATGAGCTCTTTGTCACCTCCATATACGAGAAACATATCCTTAGTCCTTTTCAGGTACTTCAGGATGTTCTTGACCGCTGTCCAGTGATCCACTCCTGGATTACTTTGGTACCTCCCTGCTAGACTTATAGCAAGGCACACACCAGGTCTGGTACACAGCATTGCATACATGATAGAGCCTATGGCTGAAGCATAGGGAACATCTTTCATATTCTCTCTATCTTCTGCAGTGGTCGGGCATTGAGTCTTACTCAACTTCACACCTTGTAACACAGGCAAGAACCCTTTATTTGCTTGATCCATTTTGAACTTCTTCAAAACTTTGTCAAGGTATGTGCTTTGTGAAAGTCCAATTAAGCGTCTTGATCTATCTCTATAGATCTTAATGCCTAATATGTAAGCAGCTTCACCGAGGTCTTCCATTGAAAAACTCTTATTCAAGTATCCCTTTATGCTATCCAGAAATTCTATATCATTCCCAATTAGTAATATGCCATCTACATATAATATCAGAAATGCTATAGATCTCCCACTCACTTTCTTGTAAATACAGGCTTCTCCAAAAGTCTGTATAAAACCAAATGCTTTGATCACACTATCAAAGCATTTATTCCAACTCCGAGAGGCTTGCACCAGTCCATAAATGGATCGCTGGAGCTTGCACACTTTGTTAGCTCCCTTTGGATCGACAAAACCTTCTGGTTGCATCATATACAACTCTTCTTCCAGAAATCCATTCAGGAATGCAGTTTTGACATCCATCTGCCAAATTTCATAATCATAAAATGCAGCAATTGCTAACATGATTCGGACAGACTTAAGCATCGCTACGGGTGAGAAGGTCTCATCGTAGTCAATCCCTTGAACTTGCCAAAAACCTTTTGCGACAAGTCGAGCTTTGTAGACAGTAATATTACCGTCAGCGTCAGTCTTCTTCTTGAAGATCCATTTATTCTCAATTGCTTGCCAATCATCGGGCAAGTCAACCAAAGTCCATACTTTGTTCTCATACATGGATCCCATCTCAGATTTCATGGCTTCAAGCCACTTTGCGGAATCTGGGCTCACCATCGCTTCTTCATAGTTCGTAGGTTCATCATGATCTAGTAGCATGACTTGCAGAACAGGATTACCGTACCACTCTGGCGCGTATCTTACTCTGGTTGATCTACGAGGTTCAGTAGTATCTTGTTCTGAAGTTTCATGATCATCATCATTAGCTTCCTCACTCACTGGTGTAGGTGTCACAGAAACAGTTTTCTGTGATGCACTACTTTCCAATAAAGCAGCAGGTACAGTTACCTTGTCAAGTTCTACTTTCCTCCCACTCACTTCTTTCGAGAGAAACTCCTTCTCTAGAAAGTTTCCGAACTTAGCAACAAAAGTCTTGCCTTCGGATCTGTGATAGAAGGTGTATCCAATAGTCTCCTTTGGATATCCTATGAAGACACATTTCTCCGATTTGGGTTCGAGCTTATCAGGTTGAAGCTTTTTCACATAAGCATCGCAGCCCCAAACTTTCAGAAACGACAACTTTGGTTTCTTGCCAAACCACAGTTCATAAGGCGTCGTCTCAACGGATTTTGATGGTGCCCTATTTAACGTGAATGCGGCCATCTCTAGAGCGTATCCCCAAAACGATAGCGGTAAATCAGTAAGAGACATCATAGATAGCACCATATCTAGTAAAGTACGATTACGACGTTCGGACACACCATTGCGCTGTGGTGTTCCGGGTGGCGTGAGTTGCGAAACTATTCCACAGTTTTTCAAATGTACACCAAACTCGTAACTCAAATATTCTCCTCCACGATCAGATCGTAGAAACTTTATTTTCTTGTTACGATGATTTTCAACTTCACTCTAAAATTCTTTGAACTTTTCAAATGTTTCAGACTTATGTTTCATTAAGTAGATATACCCATATCTGCTTAAGTCATCTGTGAAGGTGAGAAAATAACGATATCCGCCACGAGCCTCAATATTTATTGGACCGCATACATCTGTATGTATGATTTCCAACAAATCTGTTGCTCTCTCCATAGTACCGGAGAACGGTGTTTTGGTCATCTTGCCCATGAGGCACGGTTCGCAAGTACCAAGTGATTCATAATCAAGTGGTTCCAAAAGTCCATCAGTATGGAGTTTCTTCATGCGCTTTACACCGATATGACCTAAACGGCAGTGCCACAAATATGTTGCACCATCATTATCAACTCTGCATCTTTTGGCTTCAACATTATGAATATGTGTGTTACTACTATCGAGATTCAACAAGAATAGACCACTCTTCAAGGGTGCATGACCATAAAAGATATTACTCATATAAATAGAACAACCATTATTCTCTGATTTAAATGAATAACCGTCTCGCATCAAACAAGATCCAGATATAATGTTCATGCTTAACGCTGGCACCAAATAACAATTATTTAGGTCTAATATTAATCCCGAAGGTAGATGTAGAGGTAGCGTGCCGACTGCGGTCACATCGACTTTGGAACCGTTTCCCACGCGCATCGTCACCTCGTCCTTAGCCAATCTTCGCTTAATCTGTAGTCCTTGTTTCGAGTTGCAAATATTATCAACAGAACCAGTATCAAATACCCAGGTGCTACTGCGAGAATTAGTAAGGTACACATCAATAACATGTATATCACATATACCTTTGTTCACCTTGCCATCCTTCTTATCCGCCAAATACTTGGGGCAGTTCCGCTTCCAGTGACCAGTCTGCTTGCAGTAGAAGCACTCAGTTTCAGGCTTAGGTCCAGGTTTGGGTTTCTTCTCTTGAGTAGCAACTTGCTTGCCGTTCTTTTTGAAGTTTCCCTTCTTCTTCCCTTTGCCCTTTTTCTTGAAACTAGTGGTCTTGTTGACCATCAACACTTGATGCTCCTTCTTGATTTCTACCTCCGCAGCTTTCAGCATCGCGAAGAGCTCGGGAATAGTCTTATTCATCCCTTGCATATTATAGTTCATCACGAAGCTCTTGTAGCTTGGTGGCAGTGATTGAAGAATTCTGTCAATGACGCAATCATCTGGAAGATTAACTCCCAATTGAATCAAGTGATCATTATACCCAAAAAATTTGAGTATATGCTCACTAACAGAACTGTTCTCCTCCATCTTACAGCTATAGAACTTATTGGAGACTTCATATCTCTCAATCCGGGCATTTGCTTGAAATATTAACTTCAACTCCTGGAACATCTCATATGCTCCATGACGTTCAAAACGTCGTTGAAGTCCCGATTCTAAGCCGTAAAGCATGGCACACTGAACTATTGAGTAGTCATCAGCTTTGCTCTGCCAGACGTTCATAACATCCGGCGTTGCTCCAGCAGCAGGCCTGGCACCCAGCGGTGCTTCCAGGACGTAATTCTTCTGTGCAGCAATGAGGATAATCCTCAAGTTACGGACCCAATCCGTGTAATTGCTACCATCATCTTTCAACTTTGCTTTCTCAAGGAACGCATTAAAATTCAACGGAACAACAGCACGAGCCATCTATCTACAATCAAGCATAAACAAGCAAGATACTTATCAGGTACTAAGTTTCATGATAAATTTAAGTTCAGTTAATTTACTTAAAGAACTCCCACTTAGATAGACATCCCTCTAATCCTCTAAGTGATTACGTGATCCAAATCAACTAAACCATGTCCGATCATCACGTGAGATGGAGTAGTTTCATTAGTGAACATCACTATGTTGATCATATCTACTATATGATTCACGCTCGACCTTTCGGTCTCCATGTTCCGAGGCCATATCTGTATATGCTTGGCTCGTCAAGTATAACCTGAGTATTCCGCGTGTGCAACTGTTTTGCACCCATTGTATTTGAACGTAGAGCCTATCACACCCGATCATCACGTGGTGTCTCAGCACGAAGAACTTTCGCAACGGTGCATACTCAGGGAGAACACTTCTTGATAATTAATGAGAGATCATCTTATAATGCTACCATCAATCAAAGCAAGATAAGATGCATAAAAGATAAACATCACATGCAATCAATATAAGTGATATGATATGGCCATCATCATCTTGTGCTTGTGATCTCCATCTCCGAAGCACTGTCGTGATCACCATTGTCATCGGCGCGACACCTTGATTTCCATCGTAGCATCGTTGTCGTCTCGCCAAGCTTGTGCTTCCACGACTATCGCTACCGCTTAGTGATAAAGTAAAGCATTACATCTCGCGATTGCATTGCATACAATAAAACGACAACCATATGGCTCCTGCCAGTTGCCGATAACTCGGTTACAAAACATGATCATCTCATACAATAAAAATCAGCATCATGTCTTGACCATATCACATCACAACATGCCCTGCAAAAACAAGTTAGACGTCCTCTACTTTGTTGTTGCAAGTTTTACGTGGCTGCTACGGGCTTAAGCAAGAACTAATCTTACCTACGCATTAAAACCACAACGATAGTTTGTCAAGTTGGTGTTGTTTTAACCTTCGCAAGGACCGGGCGTCGCCACACTCGATTCAACTAAAGTTGGAGAAACTGTCACCCGCAAGCCACCTCTGTGCAAAGCACGTCGGGAGAACCGGTCTCGCATAAGCGTACGCGTAATATCGGTCCGGGCCGCTTCATCCAACAATACCGCCGAACCAAAGTATGACATGCTGGTAAGCAGTATGACTTATATCGCCCACAACTCACTTGTGTTCTACTCGTGCATATAACATCACATATAAAACCTGGCTCTGATACCACTGTTGGGGAACGTAGTAATTTCAAAAAATTTCCTACGCACACACAAGATCATGTGATGCATAGCAACGAGAGGGGAGAGTATGATCTACGTACCCTAGTAGATCGACAACGGAAGCGTTTGGTTGATGTAGTCGTACGTCTTCACGGCCCGACCGATCAAGCACCAAAACTACGGCACCTCCGAGTTCTAGCACACGTTCAGCTCGATGACGATCCCCGGACTCCGATCCAGCAAAGTGTCGGGGAAGAGTTCCGTCAGCACAACGGCGTGGTGACGATCTTGATGTACTACTGCTGCAGGGCCTCGCCTAAGCACCGCTACAATATTATCGAGGACTATGGTGGCTGGGGGCGCCACACATGGCTAAGAATAAGATCACGTGGATCAACTTGTGTGTCTCTGGGGTGCCCCTGCCTCCGTATATAAAGGACCAAGAGGGGGAGGCCGGCCGGCCACATAGGGCGCGCCAGGAGGAGTCCTACTCCCTCCGGGAGTAGGACTTCTCCCCCAATCCTAGTTGGAATAGGACTCGCAAGGTGGGAAAGGAGAGAGAGAGAGAGAGAGAGAAGGAGGGGCGCCGGCCCCCTCTCTCCTTGTCCTATTCGGACTAGGGGGAGGGGCGTGCGGCCCAGCCCTGGCCGCCTCTCCTCTTCTTCCACTAAGGCCCATTAAGGCCCATGTAGCTCCCGGGGGTTCTGGTAACCTCCCGGTACTCCGGTAAAATCCCGATTTCACCCGGAACACTTTCGATATCCAAACATAGGTTTCCAATATATCAATCTTTATGTCTCGACCATTTTGAGACTCCTCGTCATGTCCGTGATCACATCCGGGACTCCGAACAAACTTCGGTACATCAAAATGCATAAACTCATAATAAAACTGTCATCGTAACCTTAAGCGTGCGGACCCTGCGGGTTCGAGAACAATGTAGACATGACCGAGACATGTCTCCGGTAAATAACCAATAGCGGGACCTGGATGCCCATATTGGCTCCTACATATTCTACGAAGATCTTTATCGGTCAGACCGCATAACAACATACGTTGTTCCCTTTGTCATCGGTATGTTACTTGCCCGAGATTCGATCATCGGTATTCCAATACCTAGTTCAATCTCGTTACCGGCAAGTCTCTTTACTCGTTCTGTAATACATCATCCCGCAACTAACTCATTAGTTTCAATGCTTGCAAGGCTTAAGTGATGTGCATTACCGAGAGGGCCCAGAGATACCTCTCCGACAATCAGAGTGACAAATCCTAATCTCGAAATATGCCAACCCAACATGTACCTTTGGAGACACCTGTAGAGCTCCTTTATAATCACCCAGTTACGTTGTGACGTTTGGTAGCACACAAAGTGTTCCTCTGGTAAACGGGAGTTGCATAATCTCATAGTCATAGGAACATGTATAAGTCATGAAGAAAGCAATAGCAACATACTAAACGATCGGGTGCTAAGCTAATGGAATGGGTAATGTCAATCAGATCATTCACTTAATGATGAGATCCCGTTAATCAAATAACAACTACTTGTTCATGGTTAGGAAACATAACCATCTTTGATTAACGAGCTAGTCAAGTAGAGGCATACTAGTGACACTTTGTTTGTCTATGTATTCACACATGTATTATGTTTCCGGTTAATACAATTCTAGCATGAATAATAAACATTTATCATGATGTAAGGAAATAAATAATAACTTTCTTATTGCCTCTAGGGCATATTTCCTTCAGAGTATTCATATGCAAGACATATATCAAGTGCTCTCAAATCCATAAAATTATTCAATCCGATAAGAACGAAATCTCAAAGGGAAAACTCAATTCATCACAACAAGATAGAGAGGGGAAAACACCATATGATCCGACTATATTAACAAAGCCCGTGATACATCAAGATCGTGATATCTCAAGAACACAAGAGAGAGAGAGAGAGAGAGAGAGATTAAACATATAGCTACTAGTACAAACCCTCGGCCCCGAGGGTGGACTACTCCCTCCTCATCATGGTGGTCGCCGGGATGATGAAGATGGCCACGGGTGATTGTTTCCCCCTCCGGCGGAGTGCCGGAACGGGGTCTAGATTGGTTTTTCATGACTACAGAGCCATGCGGCGGCGAAACTTCTGATCTAGGTTAACCCCGAGGGTTTTGGAATATTTGGGATTTTATAGGGCAAAGACGTGGTGTGGGAGGCCATTGAGGTGGGCACAACCCACCCGGGCGTGCCTGGGCCCCCAGGCGTGCCCTAGAGGGTTGTGCCCCCCTCGGGGCACCCCCAAGTGCTGCTCTGGCCCATCGAGACTTTTCTGGTCCATAAAAAATCCACACAAAGTTTCACAGTGTTTGGACTCCGTTTGATATTGATTTCCTGCGATGTAAAAAACAAGCAAAAAATAGCAACTGGCACTGGGCACTGAGTCAATAGGTTAGCCCCCAAAAATGATATAAAGTTGCTATAAAATGATTGTAAAACATCCAAGAATGATAATATAACAGCATGAATACTTCATAAATTATAGATACGTTGGAGACGTATCAATACTACAACGTTTCCTTTTTTGACCTTACCATTTATGAATATGCCATTGGAAACAAAACGAAACACAACCTCATCCCGGTGCTGCCAGTCTAGCCCGCCAAATTCTTAGAGGGTCAAGAGAGTTCTGAGTTGACTCCCTAACTTTCCTTCACTTCCCTTCGGCCTTCTCCACCCCCACTTTTGAGGATCATCATGCTTTGGAGTGAAGGATGTCCATGTGTACTCATGTGTCCCATGCGTTACCATTCCCAGACTGGGAAATTCCTATATGGTTATGTATTTCATATATTTTTTATCCATGCTTCTACTTCGTCATCCTTAGACGGCTCTTTTTCATGCAACTTCTACCCCTGATCCATTTTTAGGCCAACCAAACCCGACCACCTCCGGTGGCATGTCTATGCGAAGGAAGGAGAGGCAGGGTCGCTGCTACTTCTTGAGCTTGCATTGGTTTTTTCCTTGAAGAAGAAAGGGTGATGCAGCAAAGTAGAGATAAGTATTTCCCTCAATTAGAGAACCAAGGTATCAATCCAGTAGGAGGTACAAGCAAGTCCCCAATCTATGCACCTGCACAAACAATCAAACACTTGCACCCAACGCGATAAAGGGGTTGTCAATCCCTTCACGGTCACTTGCAAAGGTGATATCTGATAGAGATAGAGAAAACTAAACAAAAGATAAAATATTTTTTAGTTTTTTGGTTTATCGACTGAAAATAAAAGATTGCAAAATAGTAGATCGGAAACAAATATGATGGAAACTAGACCCGGGGGCCATAGGTTTAACTAGAGGCTTCTCTCATGAAGGCAAATAATACGGTGGGTGAACAAATTACTGTTGAGCAATTGATTGAAAAGCGCAAAGTTATGATGATATCCAAGGCAATGATTATGCATATAGGCATCACGTTCGTGTCAAGTAGATTGAAACGATTTTGCATCTACTACTATTACTCAACACATCGACCGACTCCTTCCTGCATATAGAGTATTCAGTTCAAAAGAGCAAAGTAATGCATTAAGTAAGATGACATGATGTAGAGGGATAAACTCAAGCAATATGATGAAAAAACCCATCTTTTTATCCTTGATGGCAATAATACAATACGTGCCTCGCTACCCCTACTTTGTCAGTGGGTGAGGACTCCGCAAGATTGAACCCAAAACTAAGCACCTCTCCCATTGCAAGAAAAACCAATCTAGTTGGCCAAACCAAACCGATAGTTCGAAGAGAAATACAAAGATATCAAATCATGCATATAAGAATTCAGAGAAGATTCAAATAATATTCATAGATAATCTGATCATAAATCCACAATTCATCGGATCTCGACAAACACACCGCAAAAGAAGGTTACATCCGATAGATCTCCAAGAACATCGAGGATAACATGGTATTGAGAATCAAAGAGAGAGAAGAAGCCATCTAGCTACTAGCTAAGGACTCGTAGGTCTGAGGTAAACTACTCACGCTTCATCAAAAGGGCAATAGGGTTGATGTAGAAGCCCTCCATGATCGAATCCCCCTCCGGCAGATTGCCGACAAAGGCCCCAAGATGGGATCTCACGGGTACAAAAGGTCGCAGTGGTGGAAAAGTGGTTTCGTGGCTCCCCTGAAGAGTTTTGGAATATATGTGAATATATAGGATGAAGGGCTAGGTCAGAAGGTCCTCGAGGGGGCCACAAGGTAGGGGCGCCCCCCTAGGGCGTGCCCTCCACCCTTGCCGCCGCCTCGCGACTCTTCTGACTTGGACTCCAAGTCCCCTGGGTGTCTTCTGGTCCAAGAAAAATCATCGTGAAGTTCTATTCCGTTGGACTCCATTTGATATTCCTTTTCTGTGAAACTCAAAAACAAGGAAAAAACAGAAACTGGCACTGGGCTCTAGGGTAATAAGTTAGTCCCAAAAATAATATAAAATAGCATAATAATGCATATAAAACATCCAAAATAGATAATATGATAGCATGGAATAATCAAAAATTATAGATACGTTGAAGACGCATCAGCCGCCTCCCACGTTGGTTCAATCGGCGATGAGGGGGGATGGCCAGGATACTTCAGTAGCTCGGTGGAAAAATCCTTTAAAAGTTCCAATGTACCTTTTTGTCTTTTTCTTCCCAATCAAGCACTAGTACCTTTATGTTGGGAACGCAGTAATTTCAAAAAAAATCCTACGCACACGCAAGATCATGGTGATGCATAGCAACGAGAGGGGAGAATGTTGTCTACGTACCCTCATAGACCGTAAGCGGAAGCGTTATGACAACGCGGTTGATGTAGTTGCACATCTTACGATCGACCGATCCTAGTACCGAAAGTACGGCACCTCCGTGATCTGCACACGTTCGGCTCGATGACGTCCCACGAACTCACGATCCAGCAGAGTGTCGAGGGAGAACTTCGTCAGCCCGACGGCGTGATGACGGTGATGATGATGCTACCGGAACAGGGCTTAGCCTAAGCATCACTACGATATGACCGAGGTGGATTATGGTGGAGGGGGGCACCACACACGGCTGGAAACAATCAACTTGTGTGTCCTAGGGTGCCCCCTGCCCCCGTATATAAAGGAGCAAGGGGGAGGCCGGCGGGCCTTGGGGTGCGCCAAGGAGGGGGAGGAGTCCTCCTCCTAGTAGGAGTAGGACTCCCCCTTTCCTAGTCCAACTATGAGGAGGGAGGGGGAGGAAGGAGAGGGAGAGAGGGAGAGAGGGAGGTAAAGAGGGGGCGCCGCCCCCCTCCTTGTCCAATTCAGACTCCCAAGGGGGGGCAGCCTTATGGCCCCTCCTCTCTCTCTCACAAGGCCATGTTGGCCCATTAGTTCCCCCAGGGGTTCCAATAACCCCCCAGCACTCCGATAATTATCTGGCGACCCCTGGAACTATCCGATGTCCGAATATAGTCATCCAATATATCAATCTTTATGTCTCGACCATTTCGAGATTCCTCGTCATGTCCGTGATCACATTCGGGACTCCGAACTACCTTCGGTACATCAAAACGCATAAACTCATAATACCGATAGTCACCGAACATTAAGCGTGCGGACCCTACGGGTTCGAGAACTATGTAGACATGACTGGGACACGTCTCCGGTCAATAACCAATAGCGGAACCTGGGTGTTCATATTGGCTCCCACATATTCTACGAAGATCTTTATCGGTCAAACCGCATAACGATATACGTTGTTTCGTTTGTCATCGGTATGTTACTTGCTCGAGATTCAATCGTCGGTATCTCAATACCTAGTTCAATCTCGTTACCGTCAAGTCTCTTTACTCGTTCTGTAATGCATCATCCCGCAACTAACTCATTAATCACATTGCTTGCAAGGCTTATATTGATGTGCATTACCGAGAGGGCCCAGAGATACCTCTTCGACAATCGGAGTGACAAATCCTAATCTTGATCTATGTCAACTCAACAAACACCATCGGAGACACCTGTAGAGCACCTTTATAATCACCCAGTTACATTGTGACTTTGGTAGCACACAAAGTGTTCCTCCGGTATTCGGGAGTTGCATGATTTCATAGTCATAGGAACATGTATAAGTTATGGAGAAAGCAATAGCAACAAACTAAACGATCATCGTGCTAAGCTAACGGATGGGTCAAGTCAATCACATCATTCTCTAATGATGTGATCCCGTTAATCAAATGACAACTCATGTCTATGGTTAGGAAACATAACCATCATTGATTCAACGAGCTAGTAAAGTAGAGGCATACTAGTGACATTTTGTTTGTCTATGTATTCACACATGTACTAAGTTTCTGGTTAATACAATTGTAGCATGAATAATAAACATTTATCATGATATAAGGAAATATAAATAACAACTTTATTATTGCCTCTAGGGCATATTTCCTTCACTTCATTTGCTCGTTTCCTGTGAGGTATCCAAATGATTCTCCTCTAGAAATGATATTTTTGATTTATGGTACATTCTAGCATGTTGATGTTCCAATATATCTTTTTCTGTTCCCATGTTTTCAAAATGTTGGGTACATATTTGAGTTCCTTCGTTACTCTTGGGCGCTCTTGTCTACTTGTGTTCACCTCTTTGTGTCTCACACCCAAGAACGTTTGGAACGTGTTCGGTTCAAACTTTTTTTACCTGTCATTCAATTACATTGTTACTAGATTCTCATAAACAAGTTCGGTTATACTGGACCATAAATGGGTACGATTCAACTCAAGCCCAGATTCCCCCATCCTCCACCGTAAATAGGCCGCTTTACCGGACAAGGGTGAGAGCGAACCCGGGACTGCTCGGGCAAACCCTCCGTCGCGACCCCATCCAGCCTCTATCCCAGTTCTTCTTCGTCGTCCAGGGGCTACTACTCGCCGAGATCCCGATCTCCCATTCAAGTTTTTCCATGTCATGCCCACCTCGTCATGGGAAGAGCAACGACGGGGCGGGAAGAGCAGCAGCGGCCGCCCTTCCACTTCATAGACAGGTGGTGCTGGCGCTGGATGCCCCTGGAGCCGGATCTCCCACTACTCCACAAGCAACCTGCCACGAAGGAGCAAGGACAGCGTTGCGCAAGTAGTGGCGGCGACGACCGATTGCATTCCATCCTTGAGGTAGCGTTTTTTCCATGGATCCAAATTCCGATATTTGTGATTTCTACTGCATGCGCGTAATATGCTTCAAATTCCGAATGTTGGGATTTGTGCTTAATGCTTGTAGTTTTGAAAAACAAATCTAAAGATTTATTTTATGATTTTCAAATTTTAACACGCATCTATAGTACAGTAGGGATGAAAGCTGTAAAATAATTAATGTATTTAATAACAAATTGCCAATTTAAACAAAATAGAGTAAAGAGTACGCACATACACCCCGCTAGCACTTTACTCTTTACCATTTACGTCGTTTCTTTTTTGACCTTACCATTTTCGAGTATGCCGTTGGAAACAGAAAGAAACTCGACCTCATTGACGGTGCTGCCGGTCTGGCCAGAAGGGCCCACCAAGTTCATAGAGGGTCAAGCGCATAGCTGGCCAAACGGCCTGGCCCGGCCCGGCCTATCCTAAGCGTGCCTGGCACGACCCGGCCCGCCGAGGCATGATTATTATACGGGCTGTGCCAGCCCGCGTGCTGCAGCCTGCAGCCTAGGCACGGCCCATCGGCACGCCAGGCCCACTAGTCTGCCTGCTATTTCGGCGCACTGGGCGGTTTTTTTAGCCTTTTTTACCTCTTGGGCCATATGGAGATATATAAAAAAATAAAAAGAAGATAATTGGGCCATGCCGTGCCGGCCCGCGTGCTCAGTCTAGCAGCCCAAGCACGACCCAGGGCGTGCCATGTGCCGGGCCCGGCCCGTTTAGCCCGCTAGTCTGCCTGCTATTTCGGCGCACTGGGCGGTTTTTTAGCCTTTTTTACCTCTTGGGCCATATGGAGATATATAAAAAAAATAAAAAGAAGATAATTGGGCCATGCTGTGTCGGCCCGCGTGCTCAGTCTACCAGCCCAAGCACGACCCAGGACGTGCCATGTGCCGGGCCCGGCCCGTTTAGCCTGTGTCGTGCCTGGCCATGGCAGGCGAATCCTAAACGACGCCCGTAGCGCCCATAACAGGGTTAACGGTACACGGCGCACCCCTCCTCCGTGATGGGCCAGCCCATGTTCATTTTTTTTCTTCCGTAAAAAACAGCAAAAATTGGTGCCAAGCAGGACTCGAACACGCGCACCAGGTTTCGACGCAACTTGCGATAACCACAACAGGCAGTCGACTTATCTGACCAGGAACAGCTTCTTCCGTCTTTTAATCCTTTTGTTTTTCCTTTTCTTTCTTTTCTTTTTGTTTCTTGTTTCTTCTTTTTATTTATTATTTTTCTCTTTTGTTTTCTTTCTTCTTTTTCTTTTTCTAATCCAATACAAAAAGTTAAGCGGATTTCATGAACGTTTTTTCAAATTTGATGAACTTTTTTTAAAGCCGATGAACTCTTTTCAAAATCGATGAACATTTTCAAAATCGATGAACTTTTTTCAAAATCGATGAACCTTTTTCCGAAAATCGATGAACTTTTTTCAAAATCGACGAACTTTTTTTCAAAACCGATGAACTTTTTTCAAAATTGATGAACTTTTTTTAAAGCCGATGAACTCTTTTCAAAATTGATGAACATTTTCAAAATCGATGAAGTCTTTTTCAAAATCGATGAACCTTTTTCAAAATCGACGAACTCTTTTTCAAAACCGATGAACTTTCTTTTTCAAAATTGATGAACTTCTTTTAAAATCGATGAACTTTTTCTAAAATTGATGAACTCTTTTCAAACTTGATGAACTGTTTTTTAAATTCACTTAAAAATTCATGAACTTTTTCGAAACTTGATGAACCCTTTTTCATTAAAAAAATGTAATTTTTTCAAAAAAAATCAAATAACTCAAAAATCTAATAAATAGCGCGTATAAAATGGTTCTTAAAGTTTTCGCGTTGTTATGGATCACAACTGCTCAGCAGGTGTGGTGGTTAGCCAAACACTCCGTCAGTTTCTAGTTGCGCGGCGCGAGTTCGACTCCTTGTAGGAACACATATTTTTGTGTGTTTTTCGCGAGACAATTAATGGTGTCTCGCGCGATGGGCCGGCCCATATGTCCACGCGCGTGTGCGCCGGAAGCTCTAACCGGCGCAGAAGGCGCCGATTAGGAGGTCCCGCCATGGCAGGCCGTGCCGAGCGTGCTCGCATGGCCCATTTGGCCAGCTATAGTCAAGCGAGTTCCCAGTTGACTCTTGGACTTTCCTTCGCTCCCCTTCGGCCTTCCCCACCCTCCAGTCCGCCTCCCTGCCCTCCGCGACAGCGCTCCCCTCACCCCCGTCCGCCGAAGCTCGCCACCCCAGAGAAATTTCTCCCCATCAGCCCCGCCGTCGGCTTCTTCTCCCCCGTTGCACTGGACTGGCGTGGAGTCGATCGGTAGGTTTGCTGGTGACGAACCCTAACTGGCTCGCGTTCTGTTTCGCGGTAATCCGAGTGTTCATTTTTCTCCAACGCGTTCAGTTCAGTTTCTTGCGGGCTCGCGTGGCGGCGGACTTTCCAGGAGGCTCGGCGGCGTTCGGCTGTGCATTGTGGAACCATGCTCGGTGTCAAGTCCGAACCTGCAACTGCAATGGATGCAGTGGGGTGAGTCGATTTTGCCTTTTGATGTCTGAAAGCGGCAATGTTCTTTGTGCACAACGGGAGGAGCGCACCATTCAGTTCTATGGTTTTCCTCCAAATTTGCCTTTTCCACTTCAGCATATGGAGTTCTCTAGAGAACAAGAAGGATACCATTTCGACTTCATGCCTATGCGCTTTATGTTTTGTTCAATTTTGATCCTTCAGAATTCAGATGTACATAAACAATTGTACATAAAACCCATGCTGGAGAAGTTAATCTTTAAAATTTTGAATATGTAGGAGTAACATGGTGAATGAGGATAAAATTGCGTTTGATGTCAGTTGTAACGAGTGTCTGTCAGCCATTCGACGCGGTTTTGTCTTGAATGGCCGGTTGTTTCGGCTTACTCTTAGGCTTGTAATTAATATTCATTCTATCAATGCATCGAGACACAAGCTTTGTTTTCGAGAGAGAGAAAAAAAGAGAGTAACGTGGTAAATTGTTTCCCTGACAATAAATTGTAAGCGCAGATTATTTTGAACACAACTGATATACTCCCTCCGTTCCGAATTACTTGTCGCGGGTATGGATGTATCTAGATGTATTTTAGTTCTAGATACATCTATTTCTGCGACAAGTAATTTGGAACGGAGGGAGTAGTTGTGAAGTTGAATCTATCTTCTGAAAAAGGACAGCCTGTATTTTTGCTTGCAGATACCATTCCGTAGGTCTGTGCTGGACTTAGTTTCAAGTCACTCAGATGTTATGGTTTACTATCATTTGAAATGGCATATCGCTTCTTTTTTGCGAGTGGAAGTGCCATACTACTTCTTTTTGGGAGAAGAAGTGGCATATAACTTTACTAGACCTAGGGCTAGAATAATAAGGCAAAACAATGACAGAATGAAGGAGGCTTTGGTTCTTATGTTTCAGACAGTCATGTACTTTCTTTATATCCTAATTAATCTGAACATGCCACCTCCATTCCATCTACTATTTTCTTTGCCGTAAATATTTGAACCTTTTATATCGGGAATCTCGCACCGTTAAAAGTCTTAGACAAACTAAATACACATGGGCTTCGAAAAAGACAAATCGATACTTCCACATCACCTCAGGGCCAAATTGATCATGAATTTTGAACATCTACATGTTTGCCCATCCTTGACAGAGCACAGTTACTTATTTGTTACAGAATTTATCTTCTTCTCGTTGTTGCTGTAAGATATCATGAAACATGAATACATGCTTTGCATTCTCATGTGCAGTAAGTCGAAAATCGAGGAGCATGAACAGAAGGTAAACAGATACCAAGCTGAACTTGCAGCTCGCATTAAGGCCAAATACTTCTCTAATAAGGCTTTTGACGGAGGTACTTCTGAAGTCTAAGTCTTCATGCATCAAATAGATTCACCTTTTTAGATTTAATCACCTAGTATTCTGTACTTTTTTAAACTTGTTTTGATGTCAGATAGGCCATTCTTTTCGTCTGGTCTTTTAGCAGTTGCCATTTGTTCACAATGTATCAAGTTGCTTTAAAAAAATGGATGAAATAAGCAGAAGGAATTAAACCTCATAGTTGTATTGTTTAAGTTTTCTTCAGTGTGGGTAGGACAAAAAACATCCTACATATTAGTTGCTATCTGCTCCACAATTAAGTTAAGGGCAGAATTCTGTTGCAAATTTTACGCCTTCTAAATCCAGTTATATCATTGTATTAAGTGGACAACGGGACATTGTGTAGTACATGTTGAATTGAAAAACATTCAGGTTTCATCGTGTCAATAAAAACATGGTTTCTAATCAACATCTACCAGAATTTTAAATTCCGCAAGCCTTGGGGTCAGAGCTCCATACCAATAAGCACCCAACCTCTGCATCAGGCGTCGTATCTTGATGGTTGCTCTCAAAATATAATGATGTTTCTACTTATTTATTTTCTAATGTAAAACTTCCAAGTATGTAGAGGCAGGGTTGATTTAAGCTCATCTGATTTCGAGTGAGTTACTTGGTTCATATTGTAAATGAAAAAATATGGCCTGTCTTGTTGTTTAGCTGCCTGGTAATAAGGAAATAACTTGCGCGTTTTCATTAACATGTCAGCCAGATATCAATAACTGAAAATCTGATCCGTTATTTTGAAATATCTCTACCAAAGGTTACATTTTAATTGTTCAATTAGCTAACTTACTACCAGTAACCCTAAGTTTCAACAAGAAGTCAAGAGCCATGGGTCCATGGCTATGTTTTTTGCCAATGAATGATATCTCCCACATGATATTTTGCATATATGGTATGAACTTTGACTGTAATTATTTATGCACAAGTACATGCTATATTTGATTTTCATGCCTAGTTTGTCACTCCATATTGACAATGATCCATTTGTTTCTTAGTATGGGGCCATGTTACTTAGTCAGCAATTTAGCACTGAGGAGTCATGGTCATGGTATATGGTTATTGATTACACTTTGTGAATTGACCCTTTTGTTTAACAAGTGACTCAATCAACATGTTGAAGCACTACGGTTCTATGGTTATGGGAACATACTAATGAAAATTATTAAGAATAGTTACATACTTTATGGTCACATTTTCTGATAAGCTGCCATTTCCTTTTTGAATTCCCATATACTTTACTAGTGTCCACTAGCAGACTCCTACTTAAATGAATTCTCAGGGGAAAAGAGGATAAAAGAAGTGACTTTATGGAATGGGACATCTCATTACTGAGGTGGTCTTTTAGGTCAATTTGCATATTTGCCTTTTTCAGAACTCAGTAGTGAACACTGGTACAGCAGCTAGTCTGCAAATTTGTGTAAATGACTGATAATTATGTTCACATTTCCTGATTATTATTAAGTATAAGTTTGTCCCTTCTTTTTGCTATTAGACCATGTCAACGTTCAGTTCCTCACCCTTGTTGTGTTAATAGGAAAAATCTTTGAAGAAGAAACTATTGTTGAAGGCGAAACCATCCGTTCAAGTAGGTGTGTTTTCTGTGTTTTGTGTAAATATATCAAATTTGAATATAGCATTCATCTCCATTTTTCGTTTGTAGGTGGTCATGTACAAGTTCGTACGCGAACCCGGTAAATTTTCTCCGAGAGAAGAGCCATGAGAGGAGGGATTCTCCATCTTCAGCAGCAGATTCCTCTGCCAAGAACGATTCTCCATCTTTGGTAGCTGAAGCTTCACCAAAGAATAATGCAGGTGTTTTGGCAACAGCAAACAATCTAACACCTGGCAAGAGACAGGCATCCAAGGAGACCTGATGGGATAACAGCAGGCTAGTGGGTTGTTGTATGTTCTTCTCAAGCCTGAAGACATGCAACAACCCGAAGCATGCAAGTTATCATATAATAAAAATCTGTCCAGCAGATGTATGTCGGCGATGCTTGATTCATTTCGTTGGACCAGTTTCAGCAGCATCTGTTGTGAACAATTTGTTGCCTTAAGTCTTAAGGTATATGCTACCTGAGGCATGCAAGTTATCTTTTAAAAATAGCCTGTCCTGCATGTTAGGCGATGCTAGATTCATTTCATCGAATCTTTTTTCAGCAGCATTTCTTGCGAACAATGATTGCACTATGCACTTTGAATTTAATTTTGTGACATCCAAATGGGAAGCATGCTGATGGTGGTGATATTCACATTTCACTGTAATGTTTACTATTGGTCATCTCGGTTCTTCGTCGAACACCCTTCATCTCTTGTTTATGTCTAAATTTGAACACTTGCCTTTTCCTTTCCCTGATTTACCTGTGCACTGAGCTAGCAATTATTCTTATCTACATAACCATAGACAGAACTGGATATACATAGGCAACATCCGAAAGTTAACTCTATTTAAACAGCTTTTTGAGGTAATGCAGTTCCTTCCTGTTCTTGTCCTGTTAGATGAAAGCTCCATCATCACCACCGCAAAGACAGTATATTGTGCTTGTCCCCGGCTGTCCACCCAACCCGTGTAAGTATATTATGTGTCAAAGCTCTTGCTTTTTGAAGCAATTCAGGTCACTTTTGCAGGGTCCCTGTGACGTGAGCACCTCGCACTGGTCCATGCCTTTCCATTTTGTATTCACACGCTCACGCAGGCTTGGACACTTGATTTGATGACAGCTTGCAAACTGCAGATTTTGCAATGCACCTGAATCCTGTTTATTTTGGTATGGTTTTTGGTTCTATATTCTCTGCCATGTTACTGCATAATTTTCATATTAACTCTTGGCACGTACATACAAATTTGACTCTTGTTTTTTGATTCAAGACTCTGCACACTTTTGTTTAGGACTTTGTATCTTCGAGACTTGCTACTGAAAGGGCGCATAATGGCAAAACTGTTTTATACCCTGATTTGGGATATCTGAATCTTCCATGAGCTCACTGGATTTGGTACGTAAGCCTTATTATCAGTTCCTTATTTGCGTGTGAGATCATTTAGCGTTGTTTTTTAGGGGAATTTAGCTTTGTTTCAGATTTCAGCAATTTCATAATTTAGCTTATAGATTTTTCCGCTGAAGTTAAAACAAGGGTCTGGTTTGTCTCAACTCTCAGACACACAGTCACTGAATTTTTGGGGGGTAAAACTCAAGATAACATGAATTAATCCAAACAATCTGGTCCCCTGTTTTTCATGGAAATACAGCTTTGTTGCAAGTACAGGCCATTAGTCCACTCGTCAGTCACCACATCATTATCAGTGGAAAGCTTTTTTTTTCTTTGGAAGAAGAAACCAATGGTATTGTATGGTTTCTCATTACACACTGGTTTCGAGCGGTTTCTTGTTTCATCATCCGTATGATCATGTTGCACTATAATTTGTCCACTGATGGCAACTCGTCAGTAACACCCAATCCATATTCATCTAGCCACTTGCACCTTGCCAAAAAAGATGACAGTAATGGGCAGTAGTAGTACGTAGCTAAGGGTATGTATCATTACCCCAATCTTAATAAAATTAAGAAACGATTAAGCCGATCAAACCCCTCAACGCACGCCTTATTTGAGTATACTACAGTAATAATTAACGACCCTGGTAGTTAAATTGAGAAGATAAGAATGGTTTATTCAGCAGCGGCAGCAGCAGCAGCAGTGGTGTTTTTCTCGCATGGCTCTGAGGAGGCGTTGTTGCTCTGTTGTGCTTGCTGCATGAGCTGCTCGAGCCTGGCCTCCAGCTCGGCCTTCTCGGCGCTGAGCCGGTCGTTGTCGCGGCGGACGTCGCCGCAGCTCCTCATTGCGCGGTTGAGCTCGTCGAGGAGGCGGCGGTTGGCGCCGCGGAGGTGGGCCACCCGTGCCCACAGCTCGCTGAGCTGCCGCTGCTTGCGCATGCGCGACCGCCTCGCTGACTCGCGGTTGGACACCATCCTCCGCCGCCTCCGCTCTTCCTCCGCCGCCGAAGCCAGCGTCTGGCCATGGATGTCATCACCAGCCCCGCCGGAGCCGGGCGGGCTGTTATTGCCGATGGCAGCCAGCGCTTCCTGCAGCATAGGCTCGTCCTCATACTCGTAGGCTGCCGGTGAGAAGTGGAAGGGCGGAGGGGGCGTCATGCTGGCGGCGATCATGCCGGGGTGGTGGTAGTGGGTGTGGAACGGCGGGTTCGGGGGCGAGAGGCAGTGCAGGCTGGCCACTTCGCCATGGTGGTAATGGTGCAGCATGGTCGCTTGATCGGTGGAGATCGATGGGGAGTGGAGAGAGCTGGGCTCAGGAGCCAGAAAGCAGATCGATGATCGTGGCTCGGTTTCGCTTCTCGACGGGCTTGCTTGCTGCTTAACTAGCTCTGGGTGAGCGGAGGAGGCAATGGCCGGGTTGGTGCGAGGGCCTTCCTTTTATAGCCTGGCAGCCAAGGCGGCTCTGCCTGCTTTGCCAGTTTGCCTCAGTCCAGAGGGAGAAGCCATCTTCTTTCTCCATTGTTTTTTCTAGAGTTTCGCGGCTTTCGTCTTGTCGATTTGGTACATGGCCATGAGGCGCACACACACTACCACCACCTTTCTCCTTTCGGGGCCAACTATATCCAAAACAATACTATGCCCCTTATATTTAAATCCTCCATCAATTAACCTTTGCTTTCCGAAGAGAACATTGCGGTTTAATTTACTCATGCTTGCACATTCCATGACTTGACTTGCCTGAGTAGTCTTGTCTACCGCAATTATCATTTTTAATTATTCCAGTTAATCCACGCCAAACCCTGCTTTAATTTTTTTCATCAATCAGTGGCCCAACTAGATGCCCGGTCGGCCTCTAGCTTTTCTCGTCACCCGCATTAGTTTAGCTTAGAGACAGAACTAAACTCTTGCGCCCAGTTAGAGTGGCATGAGATCCACCACAGGGACAAGACATCTGCTTGATGGATGATGATGGACACCAGGACGTGTAGCCACTGTGGGAATAACCGAACAGAAATAGTTAGGCCACTAGAGAGCCAGTGAAGTAGATCAACTCGCGCTCGGCCATTAGATTAGCGTTATACAATGTTTCGGGCCTTGCAAGTTCGACACCTATGAGTTTGTTCGGGAATCCCAGGTCCTTTGATTAGTAAACCCAACTTTGGATCACTAGCATGGTGTCGAGCCTACGAGCAAGGACGCATGCATGGTGGTTTGGTATATTATTATCTCCTGCATCTGATTTCCAAAAGAAAAACTAAAGCTAGATCTTGATCGGATTTGCCATATACCTTGGGTATATTCAGGAGGGACGCGACAGCATTTTAGGGCTTATTTAGACAGGGAAGGGTTAGGCACAATCCCTCTCCCTGTGGAGCATAAGGCGTGCATGATGTTAGCTGAAATTCCCTGTCTTTATCTGAAGGGATTGAGTTAGGTAGTACTGAATACTAACACAATTTACTTGTATCATGGTCCTATTAGTATCTACATCTAGTCTATGTAGACACGCTTTATTCCAATAACTCTTGAGGTACCAAATCGATTATAAAGGGATTTTCCAAATCCATTGACATAAACTAGCAACATGGTGGATGAGATGCATATCATACACGCCTTTCAGCACTGTTTGTCTTTAGTTTTTTGGGAATAAAAGATTGGTACAGGGAATGTGGCCCCACAAAACCTTTAGTTGACAACTAAAACACATAGAAAATCAAGTTAAACAGGGGAAGATGCCTCCATCACACCTTTATTTGACAACTAACAACAAATCCCGGGAAAAGCAGAGAAATAAAATGAAAATAATAATGACATGGCAACCAAATCAAGAAAATAGACTCATGGGGGTTTTCAAAAGAAAATTATTATGGCTCCGTCGACTTGGAAAAGTCTGATCAATATCTTCTCTTCCTTTTGCACTTGGTTCTCGGGGTAACTCAGAAATAGTTATTTCTCGGTCGGCATGGAAAAATAGCAAAATCATTGTCAAATGATTCAACTCTAGACATGTACTCCCTCCGTAAACAAATGCTCTTATATTTCTTTACAGAAGGAGTACTATATTATATTAGTATTATATTACATTTGATGGTACAACCAAAATTTGTTTCAACTTTCAAATATGAAATATCATGTACTATCTAACAAGTTTACGCACATATGGTGATCTAAAAAATCTTATATTAGTTTGCGGAGGGAGTTGTTCCTAAATATAAGTCTTTTTAGAGATTTTAATACAGACTACATACGGAGCAAAATGAGTGAATCCGCACTCAAAAATATGTTTATATACATCCGTATGTACTCCATATTAAAATCTCTAGAAAAAAAATTATATTTAGATGCGGAGGGAGTATTCGTTAGTACTACAACCAGACCCAGGTTTCAGATACCCATGCCATGCAGCCGGGCATGTACCCAAAGCAAATGGCACGCATCTCTATCTCTGCGTTGTCCACAGACCCGGAAACACTGTTGCTCTAGATTTGTGGCAGCAGCATCTCATCGACCGGCTTTGGGTGGTCGGAAAGGTGACGCCATACGAACGAACGGAACCCGGCGATCGCTTTGTAGAAAGCAGAGGAGTTTGGATGATTGAGGCGACGCCGATGGAGGCAGGCGGACAGCCGTTGGGCTCCCGTTCCTGGCAGATCGAGTGGCAGCCCGGCCCTGGCCGCAGCACAGCACTCCGTTCATGGATCGAGAGGGAGGGCCACTAGTGCTGCTGCTAGTAGTACGACACTTAACCACGCACCATCGATCGCCACGAATAATACGTAAAGCGGTTTGTGCACTCGCATCCCCGGGATGCGCTTGCCGAATGCGTCGTTTTCGCCTTTCTTTTGTTTCTTTTCCTTTATGATTTCTTGTGTATCTCCGCCTGCGTGCGCGCGTACGTTTTAGTTATGCGGCTCAAAGATCTGGCTTTTCGTAAATTTTCGGTAAATAAATAAACAAGGATCTGGCTTTTGCGAGCCCGAACAGTGGCTAAGTTCGTTTCGTGGTGCTAGTTATTAGTATAAATAAAGAAGAAACGGAGCATCAAAGCCTCAAAACTGAGATAAGGATCTGGAGCCAACGGCCATCATATGGTTCAAAAGGTGGGTTAACGGAGTAATTAAAATATGAGCTTGCCTATCTAGAATGAGAAAGCAGGGACCATTTTTGCACCAGCACAACACAATGGCGATGCAGCGACACGTAGTAAGCCTTGGTTTTGAGCGTTCCTGGCGAAAGAACAGAGAAGGTTCCAAGCAATTTGGCTCTAGTTGCCTACTAGGAAATTGAATTAAAATAAAATAAAATAGAGGAGCCACTTTGCCAGTTGTTAAAATGCTTCTGTGCATGCTTCTGGTTTTTTTTTTTTTTGCTTTTTGCCTGGTTGGCTGGTTGCAGCCTTATGCCTGCTCTGCTTTGTCCGCTTCTTCTCTGCAACCACCCGTAAACACGTACGCCAATTCTCACAACTTCCATGCAATGCAGCAACGTCAAGTCTTGACCCAACACGAGGCGGTGAAACAAGAATATATGCGCGCCGAGGGTGAGTGTGAGACAGGATCGCCTGCCGGGTCACCTGGCTCGGTCGTTGTATGTGGTTTTGCTTGCCAGATATAGGTCCCGTCTGGCCTTAGCATATCTGGGAAGCCCCGGAGAAACGGGATTCCAATCGAGCAGCCGGAGAACCGGATGCCGTCCCGTGTCTGGGGGGTGGATGGATAACGCTCATGTCATCCCGATTGGACCCTGCAAACGAACGAGCCGTGAAATGCAGATGAACTGCGCCTGCACTTGCAAAAGTGGTGCAGAGAAAGAATTGTGGTAGGTACAATAATGTAGCATCACTTTCTGATTGTGGGACACCCATTAGTTGCCGCCACATTTTTGGGCCTGGCATTTTTGTGCGAGTCAACTCCAAGAAAGAAAGAAAGAAAATTCGGCCGTGCATCTTCTCCTCTCCCATGATAAAAATCTAACCTAAATGGTGAGGTGTTGACCCGCGAGGACACATGTCATCCATTTACTGACCCTGCACAATAATTCCTGATGGAAGCTCTGCATGTGAGCCTCACCCGAAAAAGGTTCACCTCAACATGCAAACATGCATGAGAATTTCTATTATAATATGTTATTTATATTTAATTGAAAATATAATTATACAATAATCAAACACAATGAATCATATTTTGAGACAATACGCATGTGACATCGTCATCACTCCTCCCCCAGCAGGCCCATCCTTAAACCTTGGGCAAATGACTCCGACTTCGCATAGGCGATCGTCGACCCAACACACACTATAGAGAGAGTGTGGAGCTATATGAAGATCCGCGTCAGAACTCAGTCATCCACAACTAGACTGCTAACTCTGACTTTGACGGAGAACTATGAAGGAGAACTAGGCACCATTGGCGATGTGGAAGATCACCCAACGGACCACATGCTGCCCATGAACCCGTCATCGCACGTCATTGGGACCCCGCCACTGCATTTTTGACTTCGTAGCAACAAACAAGCTAAGGCGATCACACGGACACGTCGGAGAAGAGCCGACTACCTCAACTATAGCCGTGTCTCCGAAAACACTCCCCCCATCATCATTGCCACATAAGCCTAGACGCAAACACCGTCACCTTTCACAGGTCCCGCCCACTAATGCCCAACTCCAAAGACGAAGACCCCAAGGGGAAAACGGCACCAAAGCGCCGTCATCGTTCGATCAAACAAGATCAAGAGCCCCCCTCGAAGCTGCAGTGTGACCGGATACACGCGGTAGGGGTGCGACAACAGTGTAGCGATGACTTCAGGAAGGTGAATGACGATTGTAGTTGCCGTCATCACTGGTCACGACACCAAGTCAAGATATGGTCTTCACCCAAGCCTCCGACATAACCACGGGCACACATCAACCTGCACTAGTGCCGACAAGCCCACCAACCACCGCCGCCCTTGCCCACCGACAAAGAGGCCTCTATCACAAGTCATGCCTCGTGAAAGCCACCAAATGAATAAAAACTGCCATCATGACTTCCTCTACAAAAAATAGAGGAAATTGCACAAATACACAACTGTTGGGGCCGAGGTAACAAATAACCACAACTCTAGGGGATTTTTAACAAAAAATTAAGCTCTAACTAACCATCAAGAAAAAAACAGCATATTGATCTAATAAGTCACTTAATGAGAAATATGATTTTTTTTTCAAAGTTTCATGAAATCTGATTTTTTAGAATTTTCATAAAAAAATTTGAAAAAGTCTTGTAGTTTAGTCCATGTTTGATTAGTCTATTTTTTCTAGCGGTCTTAAAATTCCATCATTTTTTTACAACCCGTGCATGTATGAGTTGACTTGCAAACATTGCCCAGAATTTAAAATGTTAAAGAAAATAGGCTGAAAATCTTTCAGATTGATCACTAAAGATGGATTGAATTACTGGAATGTATTTCATGTTTTTTTTAATTTTCGGATTTTTTTTGAATTGTTTTAAAATAATCAGTTCTTTTTATAAATTTTTGAAGATTTCAAATTTCCCAAAGAGCTTAACGCAAGGGACCCGCATGTCATACTTCTCATCAAGTGACTAATCAGAGCAACTTATGTTTCCGTTAGTGACTATCCCTAGAGTCGAGGGTTGTCGTTACCTCAGCTTCAAATATTTGTGTATTTGTGCAATTTCGTTCTTGGAGGAGGCCGACAGACGGCGCGGTCTACTTCAAGGCAAAGCTGCAGAGGCCATGAGTGAAGGGAAGGAAAAGAGGGCTCCCCATCAGGCAGACGACGATATGCCGGGCGAGATGCCGATCGGGTCGCGGTAAGCACTCGTGTTGCCACATTTGCGGTTGGTTCCATTGGCTGCCTTTGCCCGCCACTGTTAGGGCTGGCCAGGTTGAAAACGCTGCATCATACGGCCGGTCTCCTATATATGTCTGCTTTCGCTCGTTCTTCCCTTTGATTGAAAAAGGCATCCTTTTCACGAAACCGATCGATTGGAAAGAAATAAAGTTTTCTGTTCACGAAGTTGATCTCATAAAGTGGAGGCGTGAGCTAGAGGGCTGGGTTTCTTAACCCCGCAGACACCCGTTGAAAACGCGGCAAAACCCTCCTCTGCTCCGGACTAAACAATGTTCTTGGCTGATCATAGACACTAGAAATAGTGAGTGCCCTGGCGGCTGCATTCGCTTCACTAACTAAGGCTAGGACTAGCTCATGCCCGTGTATAATATTCTCCATCAGATGCACTAATTAAAGCTAGAATTAGCTCGTGCATGCCCTTTGCTAAATTAAATCACAGTACGTTCTGATTGTCAAAAATAGAAAAAATCCCAGTGTGTTCTATCCAAATGCATGCATGCGTGTTCTTGGCTGCTCATATATAGACACTAGAAACAGTTCCCTGGCGGCTGAATGCATTCTTTTCACTGGTTAAGGGTAGAAGTACATGTTCAATCCACATGCATGCATGCATGTGTCGCTGTCTGCGGTGCGGATTTAATTACAGCACTGCTTCGTGCACGGACGCAGGACCAGATAACAGTTGATTACATAGAAGACGGATCGGCCGCTGGACTGTTATGATCAGGACGAAAAACAAAATAGTGTGGTGCACAAGCTAGGCCGGTCCCTTGTGCTTTCATTCTTGTAAAAAAAAGGTCCGCTTTTGTTTTCTCCCTTTGGGGATATGATAAGAAAAAGTTTCCTGCTCACGATATTGATCGCTTAAGAAAAGAAAAAAAATCCTGTTCGTGTAATTGATCGCTTGGAAAAAGTTTTTTTGTTCATGATATTTTCGGACTTTCTGTGCTTTCATTCGCTCTAAATTTTTTTCGAGCAAAGGGGCCACACGGCCCTCATTTTCATTACGAAAATGGAGTTTGGGGGTACAGCTACTTTCTGTGCTTTCATTCGTTCTAAAAATGCCTGAACATGAACCACAACATTACAGGCACCCGTTGAAAACGTGGCGATACATCACTAATCCGAGTTGGAAGCACACGCGTGTTCTTGGCTGCTCATAGGCACAAGAAATAGTGCCCTGGCGGCTGCTTTTTTTTTTAACTATTTAAGGCTAGGATAAGCTCGTGCGTGCCGGTGTATAATATTCTCCATCCGATGCACCAAGGCCAAAACTAATCAGCCACATGTTCAGTCCACATGCGTGCGTGCGTGCGTGCGTGCACGCTGGACTATTTTTGATCAGGGGGAAAAAAAAGGAAAATAGTGTGCAAAAAACAGCGGCGTGATCTAGTAGCATGACCTAAACTGAGCAGGATATGATGCAAAGCGAATTAAGAGGGTGGTCAAATCACAGGAGCAAGCAATCGTGGCGAGCCGGTCCGTCTTTTTTTGTGTGGTGCAGCTCCGTCCATGTATCTCTATTATTATAATAACACACTCGAATAATACTCCTCTAATCATGTCTAGATAGTGCACATTTCAGCTCCGAGCGAGAGAGGAGGGGAAGAAAAGATGGTGCGTACTTAATTCAGACAGGACATGCGCAGCCAGAGTCGCCGTACGGCATCGTGCGCGCGAGCACCGGCGCCGGCGCCGGTGCGTCCGTCATCCAATTCCAGGTCGTGGGGCCAGGAAAGTTCGTGGCCGTGGCACTGGCGCACGCACGATCGGAGGGAATATGTCCACGCATGTACTCGTGGCACGCAGGTCACGTCCGGCGCGTCCCGTCCGGTGGTCACCAGCCGAGGGCACACGCCTGGCATGGGCGCTAGTGCGGGCGAGGACGCGCCGGAATGAAGTGTGAGAGGACGGGGCGTCGCGTCCGGCGGATGCCGGGGTCGCGTAACGGAGCCCCGCTGCCGGCCACGGCGAGGAGGAGGAGCGCGAAGGAGGGGGAGGGCGAGGCACCGGAGACCGGGGAGACAAGACAAGGAGCTAGCCCCACGCACCCCGCGTCGCGGCGTCGTCGGCCAACCACGGCGCGTAACGTCGCGGCGCGCGCGCAAATATCTGCGCCTCGCGCGCCCACTCATCCACCCGAGCACCCGGCCAGTGGCGACGCGAGGCGGCCGGTCACTTCCGTTTGGCTCGTTGCCTGCCTTTCCACCGGGCAGACCCGGCGCGAATAGTAAACGGCATTTTCCTTTATTTGTTGAATCACGCACGCGTGCTCAGATCCTCCATGATTTGAAATGCAGTTTTTCGAACACGAGTGCTAATTTTATTACTTCCTCCGTCCCGAAATACTTGTCCTGGAAATGGATGTATCTATATATATTTTAGTTCTAGATACATCTATTTGTATTCATCTCTTCGACAAGTATTTCCGGACAGAGGGAGTACATGACAACATCTATAAGTTGACTGAATTTAGAATTTGGATAAGTCAGTTTCGTGAGAAAAGAAACAGTTGGAGGAAGAAGAAAGAAAGACGACAGTTGGATTTTAAATTAATACCCCAAAAATCGTTTTATCCAAAATAAATTTTTCAGACTCACGTAGAGACGGTCCTGTATTATGGTCTCATATTATATCGTCGCACACATACACCTGCACATGGGTTCGCACAAAGTATGTTGATGATCAAAGACTCTAATCTTTTGAATTAACAAAGATATCACGGCGGGAACATCATTTCATGTTGGTGTGCTAGGAGTACAAATGGCACACCACCTATCAAACCGATAGTTAATTCTCGCTCTTTTATCAGTTAGACATTTTTGAGTTTGACAATCTATAAATAAAAAGTATTTGTATCTAAAACATCGAATTGACATTACTAGGTTTGACCATCTATGAACTCATTGTGCAGACATTGACACCAGAACAACAAACATCAGGACGACGAACACCAAATTTGGGGAGAGAAACTCTAAAGCTCCTCGACACTTGGGGTATTTGTATACATGTCTCTATGCATCTAATATCTTACTCCCTCCGTTCCAAAATAGATGACCCAACTTTGTACTAAGTTAGTATAAAGTTGGGTCATCTATTTTGGAACGAAGGGAGTACTTCACAAGCAATCTTGTATCACAAGATTATTGCTTGATTTCGTGATTAACAAACCTACTTGACTGGCTGGTTTTTTGGGGGAGCGAAGTAGCAGATGTTCCCAGCCAGAGTCCACGAGAAACATCACTGGGAAATTGTGCTCTTCGCACACATAAACCAGCTACAGGAAACACCACACATGTATATGTACCCATCCTTTCCTCATGTTAAAGAAATCACGCGCCACCAGTAAGTTTGCCGCGTTGCGACAACACTTTTGTTCCTTTGGTCTCTCCAGTCCAGACCAGTACATAAGCTAATGAGCTCAGGATAACTATACCAGTATGATCTAAAGGAATAACGTCGGGAGGCTGATGGCTAGTGCAGGCCGAATCACTCTGATTCAGTCTTCATTGACTAGCATTCCCTATTTTTGATGTCCTTTTATGGGCTGCCTGCAGGGGTTAACAAGAGAATGGATTTCTTTAGGACTAGATTGTTGTGGTAGGAAAAATTGAATAAGAAAAAAAATATCATTTGATTAAATTGTTTGAGATGTGCAGACCAAAAGACATGGGGGGATTAGGTATAAAAAGTTTAGCTTTAATGAATAAAGCTTTGTTGTGCAAGTGGTGGTGAAAGTTATATAATACTGAGGGTCTTTGGAAAAGCTTAATTCTGAAGAAATGCAAGAAAAATGCATGTCTAAATAGAATCAAACCTAAGTAGGGTGATTCTCAGTTATGGTCAGATATTTTCAAACACAAAACAACATTTCTTCTCTTTGTGCAAATTTATAGTTGGATGTGGGGAAAATGTTAGATTTTGAGAGGATTGGTGGGTTGGACCAAAATCTCTTAAAGACAGTTTTCCTAGTCTGAATAATGTTTGTTTTGATAAAAACAAATGTGTAGCGGAGATGTTTGGTAAAGGTTTGGATAATGTTAGTTTTAGAAGAACATTGTATGGTGAGTTATTGGAGCCATGGGATCACATTAAAGAAGTTTGTGCTTCTGTGGTTTTGAATGAATAAAAATATGTGATTAAGTGGGCTTTGATCGGCAATGGGGTGTACATGGAGAAACCTTATTATAGATTTATGATTCAAACTGGCTCTAAATAAACACATATTTTTTTGTGGAAAGTTCAAATGCCTCCACGAGTCAAAGTTTTTATTTGGCTGGCTCTAAGAAATTGCATTCTTACCAAAGATAATTTGTCGCATAGGGGGTGGATTGGTGATAGTAAGTGTTCTTTTTGTGGGAGAGAAGAAACTGTTAATCACCTGTTTTTCCATTGTTCTGTTGCACAATTGTTATGGAACATTATGAAATGTGTTTTTGACATGTTTGATATACCTGCCACTGTTCATGATTTGTTCAATTCTTGGGTGAAAAAAACAATAAGAATGATATAGATTTAGTGGTGGTTGGATCTCTACTATCTTTTGGACTTTATGGAAGTTTAGAAATAGGGTCGTTTTTATAACAACAGGGTCACTGATCCCTGTGTTCCAGTGAATATGATTCTAAAATGGTTACATGAATGGAATATCTTGCAGACAAACCAAGAAAAATAAGGCGAATAACGGCGGACGTGAGGCAGGTTGAACAGGTAGCAGGAGAAGTCTTCAAAGCGGCGCATGGGTGGTGAGCTGGAGCTGGCAGGATCATGGCGGCTGATCTCCAAGGCTTTCTACAGGGCGCCAATCTGAAGATGTTTATCTCTTCGTTTGTTGTTCTTTGTTGTTGTTTTTTCTTTTGAGTAGCTGTAATCAAGACATTGTGGTTTCTGTTAATGGAAATCAGAGAGGGTGCTCTCTTAAAAAAAGGAATAACACCATTAAAACATGCCTTATTCCTGGTTTTCCACAACACCCAGAGAATTGCCGATATACCACTAGCAATTACTCATGCAATATTATCAGAAAAATCATTGACCAACTAGCAATGTTACTAAGTGAGTTTGGAGTTTCACGCTGTCCAAAAGCACATTTTATCACATTAATTCCAAGTATAGCTAGTCACATGACAAGTGAAAAACAGGTGATCTAAACTTTCATTTATGCTAATAAACATACATTTAGCCTCACACCGCCAACCTTTATGAATAAGTACGTACATCTTTTGTCAGCACACTATTTTTACTAGCTAACCATAGAAATTCTTTAACCTTTAGGGAAATTTTAACACACCAAATATCTTTTAAAGGACAAACAACTTGTCTAGCTTTGAGAGCTTTATAGATAGACTTTACTTGACTAGCTGGTCAAGCATATTTATCTTAACTCCTCGAATCTTGGTATCCAAGATAGTGTAATTGAGAAGGAAACATTCATGCCAAGCTTGCTTAGCCTCCAAACTTGCTTGTTGAACCATATGTTTGTCTGCATGAGCCAAATCAAGGACATGCCTAAGCCGAGATCGATTCATCAGGTTCGTGAGAGGGTATAAGCGATCTTCTAAAAAAAGAGTTGATTGTTGTATTTGGAGCTACCGGAGTGCACTTTACATTCTTGATTGCCAAGGAAAATCTACTAGACTCTGGCGCATTTCCATAGTCGCGACAGAGGTTTCATACCAGCCATGTCGACAGTAGTAACATCTTGAGAGGTACGCAAGTCGAATTTTCTCCCGAATGAATTAAAACCCTGTTTAAACATCCCACCTTTTGAGATACGTTGCATCTTGCGGGTGCACAACCACCACTCTTGGTATAAAGCAAACACCAGCTTAATAATTTACCAGTTTAAGATGTACATGCATGCACATTTTCCGCAAAAGAACCCTCTTCCCTGATTGGGCCGATATGGATAAGCCCTGACCATGCTCTTCCTTAACTATACGCATCTCAGTTAACTCCAATAATGCCCAATCCCTCTAAGCTGTAGCAGCACAACACAAAGGTGGGCGCACTAAGCTAAGCTAGCTAGTAGATCTCCAAAATCTTCGAGAATGTTCGGCTAAATCTGACAGTTAACTTTGACGCACTATCAAATTGGCATTAAGAATAACAAAAGCCTCTGATGCACGTAATAGAAAAAACAAAGGCGTGCAAGTTGGTCGCCCGTGGTGACGCAAACGAGCTTTGGCACGCACGCAAAAGTCTGCGTACGTACGTACCCGCTTTGCGGTAGTTTGCTCGGCGAAACCAAACTAAGTTCGTCAGCGCACCAGCGCAGCGCTCGATGTGGATATATGATGGAGGCCGGATAACGAAGGCCATTAGCAGCACTGATCAATGATCAGGGGTGCTGCTACTACTACTGCACACGTCACGTCGCGATTATATTAAGCTAACACTAGCCCCCGTCGCCGTCGAGCTAATTAAGCTCCATGGCGTCGACGCAACTAAGGCGAAAATCGACGGCCGGGTCGCCGGCGGGCGGGGCCGGGGAGGCACGGGCCTATGCGGCGGCGACACGGGACGGCACGGGGAACAGCCGTGGGCGGGGGTCGCCGTCGGGCTGACGCACGGCCCCGCATCTCGCCGCGCGCGTGACGATGGTGCGTGCTTCTCAGGTGTCGCGCAACGAGCCACGTCTCGACCCCGAGACGCCTCTTCTTCCGTCGCCCGCAATGCTGGTATCCTTTCTTCTCCGGTGGTTCCGGTTATCATATGCGTTTCCCGTTTTGGGTGCGTGGTTTGGGTGAGCTTTTGGCGGGCTGCACGGCCTGCAGCCCTACACCGAGTTGTTTTATGCTGGCCTGATCTACTCCTATTTTTTGTTGTGTTCGGAGGCATACGAGGGTGTGACACGAAAGTAAAACAAAGTGCCTGCCCAACACTAGCAAAGTAGTGCCAGGGCAATATTACAACACTAGGCGAGGAATCAAAGGCGCCTGATGATGGCCCCATGTAAAACACCATGGCTTGATCTCAGTTTCGCCGTTTGCGTGGGAAGAGGGACATGTGTCGAAATGTGACAAATGCCCATAGCTTTCCTCCTCCTAGCTACTACTCCCTCCGTTCACCAATATAAGATGTTGTTTCTGAATCAGGTGTATATAGACACATTTTACTGCGTTTGCTCACTTCATTTCAGCTCTTATGTAGTCTATATTGAAATATCCAAAACATTTTATATTTGTGAACGGAGGGAGTAGTAGCTTGTTGCAAACATCATGGGTATCTACGGTTGGAATTATGTGATACTCCTTCCGTCCAAAAAAACTTGCCCCTCAAATGAATGTATATAGCATCAAGTTAATGCTATATACGTCTATTTGAGAGACAAGCTTAGGACAAGCTTTTTCGGATGAAGGGAGTAGTAGTTAGCATTATACGGTAGAGTCAACAACTTAGCAGGTGAACTTTACAAATCATTTTTATTCTATTTATAGTCAGAAAACTTGGGACACAAGATGGACAAAATCTTTTGTAGCCGCACCTTCTTGCTACATGACAAAGAAACAATAAAAGAGATATATGATTGCACGGGGTGTTTTGGCTCCTGGGCTCAGAAGAGCCCGAGAGTGAACAAATAAATCGTTAAAAATACTAAATAAGATTTAAAAAGTCTGAATTTCTATGTGGAGAAAGATGGCTGAGTGCGTCATGTTTGTGATAAATTTCAGAGTATTTGGATGTCAGATAGTTCTTAGTAAAAAAAGACAACTTTGGGGTCTTTGAAAAAGTTTATTGTTTGTGCACTGTTCAGCCCTGGTTTTATTTTTTTTTCTGAGAGCTACTCGGATGTTCAAATGCTTTAAAATTTGGCACGCACCTCATGCACTCAAATCCTTCAAAATTTGTCGACAAATGCCCATGCATTTCCTCCTCCTAGGTCGAGTACTAGCTTGTTGCCAATATGGCGGTATCTTCCCATGGCAAATGTCTATCGTTGGAATTATGCGATAGTTTTTTTAGAAACAATTATGCGATAGTAGCTAGCACTATACGGTAGAGTCATCATATATTTATCAGCAGAAAACTTGGAACGCACGGAAGCCAAACTCTTTTGTGGCTGGATCATCTTTTTTTATGTAAAAGATCAAAGGCACACAAGCCCTTACAAGAAAACATACGTATAGAAATTGAAAAATACATTCAAATTCTTTAGGGTGTCGAAGTCTTCTTCCTCCTGCATCACGGTGTGCTGTGAGCAAAGTTCGTTGCCGCCTCTAGGTCTCCATCTCAATGGAGAAAACTTGTTTAAACCCAAGAGATTGTAGAAGCAGTAGTCGAGAAGTCATCGACGTAGACTAGAAGACGTCGGCGGCTGCCGCCCTCGAGAAGAAAACACCGAGAGGGCGTGTAGAATGCCCAAGTTTTGGCATGACGAAATTGAGGAACACAAACCTCGCACATTCTCCGATGAGTCTAGGACTGGCCAACTTTCATCGGGCAGAACTGGAGCGAAAGGACCAAGACGTACGACCATGTTGCTTGCTCTGCAAGACAACATGACCAAGACAAACCCGTAGGAAAAAAATGCTTGACCAGAAGAATCAGATCTGATTATAGACCATCTTCTAGATGCCTCTCGACGATACATGGAAGCATCATCGAAACGAGGGCGAGGCTGGAAGATCTTATTCCATGCCGATGACGAAACCATCATCCCACCAGTGTTGAACGGAGACCTACCTAATGCCCCCAAGGGGGAAATTATGGCTCCCACCAATAGACCCCCCCCCCCCCAAGCGCATCGCCATTGGCAGAGCCAGCATAGGAGGAGGTCGGTGATGTATCGATGGATGAGAGTGACGGCGGAGGTGGAACCTAGATCGCCTTGGGATAGAGGTAATAATCGTCTTTAGGATTTTTTATATGAAATGTGTGGTTGCGTCATCTCGAATTCTCGATACATGACAAAGAACCAATAATAAAAAAATATCATTGTCGCAAGGTGGGACATCTTGATGTTGGCGACGTACTCCTAGCATAGTGGATACCGAAAAGGGCCCCGCACGGTGATGCCCTTGATGCAGAAGCTGCCGAGGTGATGAGGACCTTAGTTTGGGGAATAAAGGAGAGGGGAGGGGGAGACTTTCAAGTGAAACCTGAGTGTATTTGAAGTTAGTTTCGAGGGAAGGGGTAGACACAACAAAAGTTAACTTCTAAAAAAATTAAGGAGTTAAGTTTTTACGGGTAAGACTTGTACTAATCAAGGATTCGAAGGATCACAATCCAACTTACACAAGTCCACTGCCTCCGGGGGCCGGAGCCGAACCAAACAACTGTTCTACCTTTAGTTCATGCGAATTTTGCTAAAAAATTGCTAACCACATTTTGGCTGTGATTGACATAATAAACTCTAGGTGTGCAAGTTGACACCAAATGCTTGATCTCGGCCACCAGGGAAGTGGAAAAAAAGACCTATCTATGTCATGGCTATTAATCATGTCACTGTCACTGTTGAGTCCATTTCCATGAGTATCGGCAGGTCCGACCTTTGTATTGCAAGAGAAATACCCTCCATACATGCGCCAAGTTCTGCCTCAGAAGGTTGTTGAGGAGTTAAAGTTCAAGAGAAGGGCTAGAGATGCCTGCGAGCTCTCAACGAGTGCTTTTTAGTTGCGGGAAAGCAGGCAAAATTTATAAATCATCTTTTTATTCTATTTATAGATAGAAAATTTGGTACAACCAAAAACTAAAGTCTAGTGCGTTGTAACATCTCATTGCCTCACAAAGAATCATTAAAATATTTATTTTTAAAAAATAAAATACATACTACAAACAAGATGCACAACCTGCTAGAGTCAAATCCCATGTTTCCTTTTTAGGGGAAGAACTCCATTTATCTTCAGCAAAAAATTATTTTCCGACATGTTTTTTCTTCATCTTGAGAACCATGTTCCCGTGATGGATGACCAATAAGACCTCCCTTTTTTTATCAGCGTTTTTTTTTTGAAACTAACCAGTTTTTTTAGACACTTTTTTTTGGCGGTAGACACTTTTTTTTTACCAGTATGACCCAATTTGAAAGTACTACACGCATCTGCTACCTTTGGGCCTACCCGCTGTACCAATCCAGCAAAGCCTAAGCCCAGTAGTACGACGAGTGAGAGATCCAGCTACTGTATGGCCCAATATAATTGTACAGCCGAAAAAGGGATTGCACGGGCCGGAATCCCATTTCGACCTCATCCACGACGCGACGCACCCGCCGCGCCTCCGGCGCACGACACTTCACTGCCCTCGCCGGCCGTGACACGCTCGCTGCACGCCGCTCGTTCCTCCTCCACGCTCGCTGCCACAAGCGATGCCTCCTCCCATCGTCCCCTTCTTCCTCACCTCCACCACGCTCGCCACCGCCGCGAAACCGCAACGGCAGCAGCCACCGGCGCAATCGCAACCGCAGCCGCCTTCATGCGGCGCCCAAACCCCAGCCGACGCCCTCGCCGCGTCGTACACCGCGCGCATGCGGCTTAACCCGCACCTCGCGCTCCGCCTGTTCGACCACCTGCTCCGCTCCGGCGCCGACCCGGACCCCATAGCGTACGCGCTCGCCCTGGCCCGCTGCGCGCGGGAGCGGGCCCACCCCGCCGCCGCGCAGCTCCACGGGCACGCCGCCAAGCGCGGGGCCGCTTCGCACCGCCGCGTGCGCAACGGGCTCATCCACGCCTACTCCGTCTGCGGGATGCTCCACGACGCGCGCAAGGTGTTCGACTATGGGCCCGAGGTGGACATGATCGCCTGGAACTGCCTGCTGCGAGGGTACGCGCAGGGCAGGGACGCAGGAGCACTCCGGGAGTTCTTCGCGCGGATGCCAGCCCGAGACTCGGTCTCTTGGAACACGGTCATTGCATGGTGTGTTGCGAATGGGGAGCACGAGGAGGCAGTTGCGGTGTTCCAGGAGATGCTGGCGAGCAATGAGTGCCAGCCTGATAGGGTGACATTGGTGAGCGTAATCTCCGCAATTGCGTACTTGGGAGCACTTGCGCAGGGGCTGTGGGCACATGCATATGTTTGCAGGAAAGAGATTGAGGTCGATGAGAAGTTGAGCTCAGCTCTAATAAACATGTACTCCAAGTGTGGTTTCATTGAGGGTGCAGTTTATGTGTTTGAAAATTCGTGTGCACTGAGGAACGTGGATACGTGGAATGCGATGCTAGCTGGTTTCACAGCAAGTGGCTGCAGTGAAAGAGCTTTGGAGCTTTTTACTAGAATGGAGTCATCTGGGTTTGTTCCTAACAAAATTACGTTTAACAGTTTACTGAATGCTTGCAGCCATGGGGGGTTTGTTGAGGAAGGTATTGGTTATTTTGAGAGAATGACAAGTTCGTATAGTATTGATCCCGACATTGCCCACTATGGTTGTATGGTGGATCTGTTTTGCCGCGCGGGGCTATTTGAGAAGACAGAGGAGATGATTCAGATGATGCCAATGGAGCCAGATGCTGCTGTGTGGAAGGCCGTAGTTGGTGCTTGTAGAACTTACAACAACTTCGAGTTGGGAAAGAAGGCAGGCCACAGGCTTATTGAGGCTGCACCGGATGATCATGCAGGGTATGTGTTACTATCCAACATTTATGCGCTGGATGGCAACTGGAAAGGAGTGCATAAGGTGAGGAAGCTGATGTTGGATTGTGGAGTGCAGAAGGTACCTGGGAGCAGCTCAATAGAGCTTGATGGTGTTATTCATGAGTTCATATCTGGAGATAAAAGTCACTCAAGGAAGAGGGAGGTATATGAGATGCTAAGCGAGATATGCCAGCAGTTGAAAATTGCGGGATATGCTCCAGACACTTCCCAAGTGCTGCTAGATATTGATGATGAGGATGTGAAAGAGAGTTCACTTGCTCTTCACAGCGAGAAGCTTGCACTTGCCTTTGGGCTGATTAGCACTGCACCTGGGACACCTATTAGGATTGTAAAGAACCTCCGGGTCTGTGGAGACTGTCATAATGCGATAAAACTGCTAAGCAAGATTTATGGAAGGTGCATTATTGTTAGGGATGCGAATCGATTTCATCGTTTCAGAGAAGGGTCTTGTTCTTGCGGAGATTACTGGTAACCTTTCAGATGAGCTGCAGTTCAGTTCCGTTTAGTTTTCTTGTTACACAGAAATATATAGCATGCTAGAAATGTTCTGGCAATGACTATACTTGTCCATTTGAGAAAGATTTTTAGATGTGCCATGAAGCTCTTGACTCGATTTCATGTCTCTTAAATGCTAAGCTACCCATAAACCAACACCATGATGACCACCCTCTTGTGTCTCAGCAACTTGAAACCTAATTATTGTACTTTTCAGTCCCCATGATTCAGTACTGAACATGAATCTGAGATGTATGCCCTACGCAAAAGTGCCATTAAATTCTGATAATTATACATCCTTTCAAATGGTAGGGACTAGAAATCATTAATTACCTGATACATACTTAATGCTGTTTTCCAAATTTCATTACTGTCATCATACAGTTGAGGATGACTGCTTCACATAAACTCACATTTGAATGAGAAATTGAGCCACAGAACCAACTAGGCCTTCTGCTCTTCCTGCGAGGAAGTAGCCTTACTTTTAGTTTTGGCCTGTGAACTGAGACCTTGTCCATACATTTTTTTTTCTTCATCTCACACCATGTATTAGCCTTTATTTTATTTATTATTTATTTAGAAAAGGAGGATTACCCCCGGCCTCTGCATCAGAGAGATGCATGCAGCCCCTTGTATTAGCCTTTATGCTATACTATTTTGCACATTATTAGATACGTCTACGTTGTAGGTGTAGGTACATCTAGATTTCCAGATTTTCCATAAGCCATTTGATTGCACATTCTTTGGTGAAGGCTGAGCTTGATGGATTTAACTTGCTGTTGTGTCCTTCGTTCGGTAACTGCCCTTGAGGGCATCAGAAACTCATGTACTAAATTTTTTAACTCCTGGGATAGGAGTTACCTACTACCACTTTTGTGATAGTATTATTATCTGAGAGAAGTGCATATTACACCCCTCAACTCTAGCCCTAGTCTAATATACAACCCCCAACTCCAAAACCGTCCAATCTGCAACCTCCAACTCTTAAAACCGGCCAAAATTTAACCCTCCCCTCCCCTTGACCGGTTTTGACCGGGTTTGACCCATTGACTGATAAACAGTAAGTTCGGAAAAAATGAAAATTCAGAAAAATAAAATTTTAGAAAGCATTTTTTGCCTCTGGATGAACAGTATTTCAAAAAAAAATTGGGAACAAATTTTTTTAAAAATAAATTCGACTTTTCACCGGTGAACAGTATTAAAAATTCAGTTTTTTTACATGTACCCGGAGGTAATAAATTGGAAACAAAATTCGCCGGGATTTGTTTTTTGAATTACTGTAAACAGCGTGAACAGTATTCAAAAAAGTAACAAAATCAGGAAAATCATTTTTTCACTGCGTGAACAGTGACCGAGGGAAAATTTTTGTTCCAAAAGTTCGAATTTTTTTTTGAATTACTGTTCACACGGTGGAAAAGTCGAAATTATTTTTAAAATTTTGTTCCCAACTATTCTTTGAATTTACATTTTTCTGAATTTTCCATTTTTTTCAAATTTACTGTTCATCAGTCAACGGGTCAGACCCGGTCAAAACCGGTCAAGGGGAGAGGAGGGTTGAATTTTGGCCGGTTTTAAGAGTTGGAGGTTGCAGATTAGACGGTTTTGGAGTTGGAGGTTGTATATTAGACTAGGGCTAGAGTTGAGGGGTGTAATATGCACTTCTCTCTTATTATCTCCCTTGCTATCTGTTGTTGATTTCAGAAGAGACACGAAGCGTTCTGCACAAGTGATAGTAATTATTAACTTTATGAACCATCTAAAGAGTGAGATTGGTAACGAGGACAAAGATCAACACTATTGGATATAAGTAATCACTTCCACCGTGCTCTTGTTATTACTACCTGGTGGTCTGGTGGATGTAGGAGTTGCTTTTGAACGGAAGGACAGTGGATGATGCAAACGCATGCCTATTTGGCATTATAGCATGGGTGCTGTCTGACAGGAAGGCTTCCTAGGTGTAAGTATCACATTCTTGAAGGTGTAGTTGTCTTTGCTAGCGAAACTTTGCATGTTTGCATCAAAGCCACTAACCTTAAAGTTTAATTCTTAGATGTCAAAATTTAATGTTTACTCTTATCTCTGCAATTATATTAACATTTGCATCTGTATGTGATATTTTGCAAGGACATCTTAATTGTAAAGAGGAAGGATGTAAAGCATCATACATCTTCACTCTTCACATCATATGATGTTTGCCATTGCTTTATAGATAACACCAGACTTAGAGAGACTGGACAACAGTTAATCTAATCAACCTTGTCCCATGTAAAACGGGACATTCTAACATTTGTAAGAAACTGAATTCTTAAGAGGAACAGAGCTGGGTAGCTCTATCTTCTATGTGAATTATCATTCGAATGGGTAGTTTACATGTTAGTTGATTGATAATCGAACGGGAATCTCCAATAGTGTGACGCTGGTTATCTCAAAGCCTTGCTGCATCTGATTTTGGGTGAGGCAAAGGGGAGAGAACTCCAAAGACAAACCAAGCTGTCTTTCATACAAACGACCACTTTGGTGCGGAGTCTTTGAGCCATTATTTCGACAATTTATAGATAACATTTTCTCTACAATTGAGCAGTGTGTTTTGCATTCATCCAAGATTATGTTGAGGGGTATTAGAAATAGCTATTGTTTATACTATTATATGTTCCCTTAGGCACCAGAAAGTTCTACACGGCATTAGTAAGCGACCAGATGTGGTACATTATGATTACAAATTGATTTTTTTCTCTCTCTTCACACAAGGCAACATACACACGCATGCATGCACATACGCACACGCACATAATGTTATATGATAGTGTAGAATGCCCTAGCTCCACGCCAATCATTAACAGGTTGGCCTTAATAAACAGCCTGCTGCCCTTATCAACACTATTAGTTTATTTTCCTCTTGGGGGAAGTTCTTTAGTGTTCCCCAGATATGCATTTTGTATTTTGCACCCTAAGCCCTAGTTTGTAGCTCTAATCACTGCTCTAGAGTATAATAAGACCATTAGCGTACGCCATAATGCATAATTAGGGTTTAGAATAATCGGTAATATTTACTGCTTTGTATGAATCATAGCCCACAAGGAAGGTTTCACCTAACATCGACCTTTACCAAAAATATACTCACTTGCATCTCGCGTGCAGCTGGCTTTGCCATGGACTGTGCTTTGTTTATGGTTTACAGAAAGGTGTAACATACGCTTTCCTAAGCACAATTAGAGATCCTGTACCCTAGCACATGGGAACAAATGCTGAATTAACACAGAGGTGTACTCACAATGTGGAGATACTATGGGCCAACTTGCCATGTAATCGAATCATCCATGTTCAACTCAAATCATTCATCCTTGGTAATGATCCCGTTAAGACTGCTTTTGTGCTCTTTGCTTCTCGATACATCTTGGTAGTAAGTGTTTGCACAAACTTTTGTAGCATGTAGTACAAACCATGATAGGTATGGTGGATTGTTTGGTCGTTTTCTTTTTTCTTTTACTTTGAGGAAGCTTAGCATGTTCGAATCAAATCCCTTTATAGCAAGTGTCTGCACAAACTTTTGTAGCATGTTCTAGCACAAACTATGATAGGCATGGTGGATTGTTTCCTTTATATTTGTTGTGGATCATAGATAATTTCTCTTAATGAAAAACCTAAATCATTTGCTGTATGCTGTTCTGATGATGCTCAAATTTCAAAAGGCAAAGCTGTGATTATTTTTTTCCCTGGGAAGAAAAAAAGACATCCGTTCAGAACTTGCTAAGCAGGATAGTCAATACAGGGAGCAGATTCTGTGAGATGAACGAATCCGATGTCAAAACTCTTACCCCATTCTAGCAGGGGGTGTGTATTTTAGCTTTAGACTTACCCGCTAAAGAGACGATTGCCAGCTAATCTCGCGCAGACATTATTCCATTTGTTTACTTACAGCTCTTTGGCTGCTATTTGTTGGAGCTTCTTTTGTTTGCAGGAATCAATCCTCTGCTCTCACTCACACCGGACGGATGGATGGATTGTCCTGCTGCCAACATGTAGGACCTAAACTCATGTATGTAGTCACTCTCATCACATCAGTACCGCCTATTTGCTCTAAATTATTTCTGTTGACAAAAACGCTGCTCTTGTTTTCAGCTCATCCTCCGTGCCTGCTGACAGCAAGCCCCTTCCGCGTCGTCCGTCGATAGGCTGCTCTCGCGCGCTGTCCGTCCGTGATGCGATGCAGGCGCACTCGCATTGGCGCGAGAGAGCACGGACGGACGGACGGACGGATGGTACTGCAACACATGAATTTGTGCGGCAATGATTGGAGAAGGGAGACATAGATCTGCGGCAACCTTTCTGGCGAGCATAATGATGCAGGAGAAGATAATCTGGTGGGCGGTCGGGTCCAGTTCCATTCCTCAATGACTGCGGTGCACGACGGGGGTGGCATGGCATGGCACGGGTAAATGCCTTGTGCCGAGCCCGGCCAGCGCTGCCGCGCACAGGACTGGCAAAGCGCGTGTGGGCGGACACCGGGTCGTGGACGGCGAAGGCCATGTGTAGGGGCTACCCTAACAAAACACAACCCCCGTCTACCATACGAGGCTGCCTCACGGTCTTCCTCTCCTTCTCGTTCTCAAAGATAAGATGAGGAGGGGAAAAAGAAAAGCGGAGGCAGAGCTAAGCTGGGGAGGGGACTGGTCTCGGAATCTATCTATCTATCTATCTATCTATCTATCTATCTATCTATCTATCTATCTATCGAGGCTTGTTATCTACGTAGCAGCAGCAGCAGCTCGTGGTCCATGCCCTGGGCAGTTTGAAGTCGTATCCTTTCCAGTCTTTGGCCCGCCCGGCATTTCTCTCTCAAGATTCGCTACGTATACGTACGTACGTGCCTTTGCTTTTTTTAAATTCTTTTTATCTTCTCCTTCCCGCTTTGGGGTGAACAGTTTACTAATGGCTCCACTAATGTTAGGCAGAAGAGGAGGGGAAAGGCATGGAGCGAGGGAGGGACGCTGCTGCGCTGAGTAGAAAGATAAAGAGGAATGGAGGAGGTAAGCTTAGCTGCAGTGCAGGGGAATAACTTGCAGTTCACTTCTTGCAGTGTTAATCAGCGCAGATGGTTGCTGCTTCCTTCCTTGCTGATGCTTTTCTTAAGCCCGGATTTTGAAAGCTTAAGGAGGAGGGAAGGGGAAGGGGAGGGGGGGCAAAAGCGTGTTTGGAGTGAATAAAAGTATTGCATGGGTGGTAGGCTTTAACTAATCTAAAGCTAGATTCGAGCCTTCGCTAACCCCGAGGCTAACGAATTGTTTTTATCCTACTGCAGCCACAGAAAGATTGAGATTAGGAGAATCTCAACTCTGCCCTGCGAGAAAAAGCATCTCCAGCAGCCGGGGCAGACCGCGACTCCTCCTCTAATCAATCAAGCAAAGGTTTCATTATTTTCATCTCTGAATTTCGCAAGAAAAAGAAACACTAGTACAATTCCTAGTATGAGTTTCCTACGCCGCTCGAAAGCCCAAACAAATCTCACCTAAACCCTATCAATGATGAAGTGAAATGAAATGGGACGAAACGAAAGCGGCGTTGCTTTGCCGTGGGGGGCAAAACGGCGAGGCCTCGATCGCAGCCCCTCCTAATGTTGACCACCAATTTTCCCTTGAGCAAAAAACTAATGATGGCGATCATGGAGGGCGTGTAAATAATTGCCCGTGTCCACCCGATTAAAGAAGTGCAAACAGTCAAATAATGATGAGCGGGGTGGGTGCACAAGTTTTACAGCCAGGCAGGCACCTTGAGAAAGCGAGCATAAACTAATGCCTGCGAGGGTTGGCAATGTCAGGGATGCCTCTTTACGCCTGCTCCTCTCCTCTGCTCCTGCTATGCTATGAGCGGTGCGGTGCGGTGCGATGCCGAGCAAGTAAGTAACCCAGGCGGAGGGGGTCGTAACTGAAGGAAAGCAAAGGTAAACACCATGATTAAAGGGCTGTTAACAAAGGAAAGGTAAAGCGGGGACGGTTAAGGTGCCCTAACACATTTTAAAGCTTGTTAAACAAAACAAAAAACTGGCCGTGGATGGCGGTGGTGCCCAGTTTGTGACTAGGAGTAGGAGGAGGAGGAGCAGAGGGCTAAAGCGGTTTGTTGCCCCAATCTCTCTCTCTCTCTCTTTCTGGTTAACCATGCACAGAAACTAGTAGGGCCTCTGGTGGTGGTGGTGGTCAAGAAGAACTAGTAGTAGTACTAGCAGTGTAGTCCTACAAATGCCACAAGCCTTTGCCTCCACACTCTCCCTCTAGCTATGTAAGCATGGTCTATGCGTCTCCCTCTTTTCCTAGCTCATCTTCTTCCTACGCCTCTCGCCGGCACACCTAGCGCCACAATCTGCAGCGGCCGCCTCTCCTTTTCTTGCCGTTTCTGTCCATAGCCTCGCTGCCTTAAGAGCTTTTGCCCATCGCATTGCCCATACGGCCCTGCCCGACCAGAGCACTTCGTCTTCCCTCTCGTCTGCCTCTCGGGTTCTTTCGGCCAGCGGAGGAATCCATTTGCTACGCTTGTTGTTGGAGCAGGCAGCTAGGTAGGAGCCATGGACATGAACGAGAGCAGCGAGAAAGGGATGGAGGGCAATGGGTCCTCTGGCCCCGGCGGCGGCATCCCCGTGGAGTGGCAGAGCCAATTCAGCGGCGGCGGCGGCTTCTCGGCGCACCATCACCAGCAGCATCCTCATATGATGGACTCCTTCGCGTCCGGCATGTGGCCGGCGGCCTCGCAGCACGGCGCGGGGTTCCTGGCGCCGGTGCCCGGCTTCCTCCCGCCGCCTGGCCTCGGGGGCCATTTCCCGGTGGACTCGGGCTTCATCGAGCGGGCCGCGCGATCGTCGTGCTTCGTCGGTCCTGGCTCCGGTGGCGGGATGATGGGTGCTGGCGCTTTTGGCGGCGCGGGCGATCAGCACATGGGCAGCGCTTTCGGGGAGGGGTACTTGGATCATCGTAGGAAGGAAGGCGGGGACAAGGCCGAGCCGGAGCTCGCCGGGAGCGGCGGCGTGCCGAGCTCGGAGGCAGCCGGCGGAGACTGCTCGTCCAAAGGGTCCGACTCCAAGAAGAGGAGAAGGCCCAGCGAGGTATATACTGCCTGTTGTTCATCGTGTTTCCAGCTTCAGTTCAGTACTTTAGTCAGGTGTTCAAGAACGAGCCTGTGCTTCATTCAGGTGATGGGAGGTGATCAGGTTCAGTCTTCCAACGTGGCCGCTGACTCCGCAAACGAGAGCGCCCAGAGCAAAGATAAAGGCGAGGAGAGCAGCCCGGCGACGGGGACGACGACCGGCGGCAAGTCCAAGGGGAAGGGTGCCAAGGAGAGCTCCGAGAAGGAGGACTACATCCATGTCCGAGCCCGGCGCGGGCAGGCAACCAACAGCCACAGCCTCGCTGAAAGGGTACACAGATTTTGCTCACCGCTTCCTCGTTTGATTAGCATGGATGCAGTATGTATGCATTTGAGCACGCGAGTGGTGTTGAAACCATGGATGTTTTTATCCTTTGTGCAGCTGAGAAGGGAGAAGATCAGTGAGAGGATGAAGCTTCTACAGGACCTTGTTCCCGGCTGCAGCAAGGTACTTCCTTTTTCCACCGAAAGAAGTTACGTGTTTCTGATCAGTCCTAGTATTTCGTAGCAAAATGTAAAGGATGTTCTGTGTCTTGGACTGAATTCAGGTCACCGGGAAGGCGGTGATGCTCGACGAGATCATCAACTATGTTCAGTCCCTGCAAAGACAAGTCGAGGTAACGACCAACAATTCGTCTGAGAATCTATCTAGGCAACCTGAGCATACTAGTAGGATTTTAGCTTTGAACATACTGCGTGTCAGGTGCAAGGGAAGAAGTACAACCACTGGGTACAGATAACTGAATACTTTGCTCTAGTAACTAGCATGTCAGTGATCACTGGGTACAGATAACTGAGTACTTTGCTCTAGTAACTAGCATTTCAGTGATCAGTGGATACAGATAACTGATCAGTAGTGTGTTCTAGTAACTGGCACGTCAGTGATGGTAAACCACCGCAGAGTTTTGACACTCACTCCCTTTGCAATCTGCAGTTCTTATCGATGAAGCTGGCGACAGTAAACCCGAGGCTTGACCTCAACATAGAAGGGCTTCTCTCAAAGGATGTAAGAGCATCATCGCTTATATATGAATTCCCTCCACAACCAGTTGCCTGCTTTCAAGGAGTGTCGAACTAACCATGCATGCCCAACGGTCCCTTGTCAACAACAGCTTCTTCGCTTCCCTGGGGTGTCCTCCTCGTCGATGGGATTCTCCCCGGAGATGATGCACCCGCAGCTGCAGCTGTCGCAGCCGGGGCTGATGCAGGGAGGCGCCGCCGCCATGGCGAACTCGGACGTGTTCAGAAGAATCATGCAAGCGCAACTAGGAGCAAAAGATGGATCCCATTCACAGGTTAGCGTCTCTTCAACGACTGACATATACTGGTATGCATACCGTGTTTAGTTACTCCAGCAACGAGGTAGAGGATGACACACCTCATTAAGATAAACAATTTAATTTGCCCCCAAAACTATAGTACCTCGGGAGTCAACAGCTCCCAAAGATCCACAGCCTACCAATGTGCTAGATAGACCATAGTGTGACCGAGACCTATGCCTGTAGGCTAGCAGCTAGCAGCCTATTAGATCCATTCACCTGGCCTGGCCTGGCCAGTAGGAGTATGAAATGAATAATTTGAACATGTACGTGCATGCATGCTTACATAGCTAACGTGTGCGGCAGCCTCATGCATAAACAACATGTGGATGATGAATTACTAACACGTTGAAGCTATAGATTGGTTGCTTGCTGATAATGTTTCCGTTTGGTTTTGTTGTTTGGATCGCGCAGATGGCCCACGCATTGAATGGCCCGTTCAGCGATCACGTTGCGCAGATGGCGTACCCGTCCATGGGCTCCTCGCACTCGCACTCGCAGGACCTCAGCATCAGGCCGTCCCAGGACGCCTACCAAATGTGATTGATGCCATCGCCAGCCAGCCTCCTGAAGAGCCACCCGGCCCGAGTTTGTTTGTCCAGCTAGCTGGCCTAGGCCTAGCCATCAATCATCTGACCGCCAACGGGACGGGCAGCAGAGCAGAGGCCACATGCACGAGCAATATGACCACTGAAGCTGCTGCCGCTGCTGCTGCCGCCCGTGCGTGCGTGCGTGCAGTGCACAGCTGGAGCCTTTAACTGCGCCGTGCGTGCGTGGCCGTGTGTAAATCGATCCATGGATGGATCGGGCGTGTTCTTGTTGTATTCGGGGCTGGAACTGGAAAAAGGGGGCCGAGCAGCCCCACGGGGAGAAATGAAATCCTGTGGCGTGGAATGGATGGGAATTGTGCTCTGTCTGCATTTATGTGTGGCGCACGAGGCGGTGGCAGCAGCTGATGAATTGCTGCTGCTGCTGCAGGATATCTCGTCTCATGATGCAATGCGGGGGGTTTGTGTTGGGTAGAATTTGTTCCGTGTGACTTGTGTTGCTCCGTTTCGATGCTCAGGATCAGTCCTAGAACTTGGGGGGCGGGTGGTGTTCAAACGTTGGACGGAAACCTCCACCTGTATACGGAAGAATGGTAAAATGATGAAACGTCTCCGCTGATTAGCTCGGTGCTCCTGGCGAGCAAAAATGTTAGCCATCGAGTTACCTCGTCCTCCTATGCGCAGCGTAGCGTGTTCGTTGATCCACTCGCATGCACGGTCGTACGGCGCCCAGCGCATGTAGCTGACGCCGAAGCGGACAATGCTACGCGCACGGGCGCGCACAAGCCACAGCACATTGCTACTAAAAGCAGGTCGATCTTTGGGGGTGCGTGTATTCTGCTCTGCCGGTGTCGTGTCGTCGCTAGGGGTTTCCTGCCTGCCAGGACAAGGGGTTTTGGCACGTTCATGATCAGATTCCTCCAACGAGAGGGGGCGCTGCATCCCATTTACACGATTACATACATCTGTGCCTGCAGCCTGCACACGTCGAAAACATTGGCGCAAGGCGGTCCCGTGGACGCCTTTTCTTTAACTCGACTGTTGGAGGTTGGGCCGTTCGTGCAGCGATTTATATTTCGATCCCGGTTGGCGGTACGATCGCAAACCCCCAGCGAAGGCGACGGCGAATCGGACAATCTTCTCGCCGTGCATGCGCTCTGCTCCTCGCGCATTTCCACCGTCGTCTTGTGTTCTTGTTGGCCGTAGAGACACGTAAGTTTTCGCCCAGTGACCCCCCTGCCGCCGTCACCCTGTTTTTCGGTTCTATTTCATATTTTTGTTTCCGGTTTTGCTTAACTTTTTTCCTTATATTTTCCTTTTAAAATGGTGTGCACATTTTTTTCAAAAATGTTAATCATGCATTTGAGTTTTTTAAACATGTATGCAAAAATGTTAATCATGTGTACGGAAAATGTTTGGCCCATTTTAGAAAAATGTTTATACAATGTACAAAAAATATTCGACTAATTAAAAAAGTGTTTTGTACATTAAAAAAATGTGCAAACCATTTTAAAAAATGTTCAAGAGTTTAATTTTTTTATGACATTAAAAAAAGAATGTAGAAAAATTGCATGATTAAAAAAAAATGTACGTGACAGTTTACAGAAACAATTTGTCGATTCAAAAAAGAATGTTTTGACATTTTTACAAATGTTTGTACAATGTAAAATTTGTACTTGTTTGTTATTTTTTTTATTTTTATTAAAATATATAGAACATGTATTTGGAAAAAATGCTACTGTCTATTAAAAAATGTACATAATGTATTTGAAAAAATTTCCAAACTGTTTCATAAAAATGTTTCACATGTGCTCTACAAATGTACATTATGTATTGAGTAAAAGGAAGAATTGTGTGTGTGTGTGGTGGGCGGGGGGATGCAATAAAACCGACAAAGAAACAAAAGGAACAACAAAAAATGAATAAAAACAAGAAAGAAACAAAAAAACCAAATTATAACAAAAGAAATAAAAGACCAATGACATAACAAAGAAAACCAAAACAAAATGAAAAAAAGGAAAACCGGTGAAAGGACAAATAACATGAAAGAAAAAAAATAAAAAAGTAGTAAACCAGACCTACAATGACCGCTATGAGCCGGAACAAGCGAACCTACGCGCGGTAAAATGGGCCGGCCTGTTATTGTCGCACGTAGGCGATTGCTATTAGGAATCGGGTGCCTGGCGGCTACGTGGTTTGTAGGTGTGGGCGGGGAGCAACTAGTTAACGAGCGCTCCTTCGGTAGCTTCGCAACGATCAGCGCCACTTGGCGCGCTCTCAGCCATTTGCCACGTGTCGCGCTCTGGACGCTTCCTACGGATTTTGTTTTTTTTTTTATTTTTCCGCACGTGTTTTCGGCTTTTTAAACGATTTTTTTTGGTTTCCCTCTGTCTTTTTTAGCTTTTCGATAAAAAAAATTCTGAATTTTTTTTGCGCGAAAAAACGCGTTTTCTTTTTTTTTCCTTTCGCGGAGGTCACGGTTTTTCTTTCGCGAGAGGCACGGTTGTGCTTTAGCGAGAGTCACGGCCGTGCCTTTCGGAAGCGAAAAAAAACACGTTTTCTGTTTTTTTTTCTTTCATGAGAGTTACGGTTTTGCTTCCGCGAGAGGCATGGTTGTGCTTTCGTGAGAGTCACGGCCGTGCCTCTCGGAAAGGGAAAAACAAAACGCGTTTTCTATTTTTTTTCTTTCGGGAGAGTCACGCTTTTGCTTCCGCGAGAGACACGGTTGTGCTTTCTCGAAAGTCACGGCCATGCCTCTCGGAAAGGGAAAAAATACGCGTTTTCTGTTTTTTTTCTTTTGCGAGAGTCACGGTTTTGCTTTCGCGAGAGGCACGGTTATGCTTTCACGAGAGTCACGGCCGTGCCTCTCGGAAACGAAAAAAAAACGCGTTTTCTGTTTTTTTCCTTCCACGAGAGTCACGGTTTTGCTTCCACGAGAGGCACGATTGTGATTTCGCGAGAGGCACGGACGTGCCTCTTTCGGACAGGGAAAAAACCATGCTCCCGGTCCGGTTTTTTCGCCCGGTTTTTTTCGTCCGTTTTTTTGTGAAAAAAAAGTTCGTCAAAACCTATCAACATGGGATCTAATTTTGAAGATCTCGACGCGAGGAATTCAACGGTGAAAACGGTTCGAGATTTGGACGCACGGTTTAAGAGATAAAACGTTTTGAATAAACGGATCTATGAAAAAAGGGAAAGCTCCCAGGTTGCGACAAGTGGCGTGCTACATGTGCGCCACTTGTCGCGACTTGGGAAAGTGAAGTGCTTTTTGCAACAAGTATTCCTTAATTAGTGATTTCGGTGGGCGGATCGAACAACGCTGGGAGATGGGGGGAGCAACTGTTTCTTGCTAGGTTGTGGCCCTTTGGGCCGCTTGCGCAGCTGTGGGCATTCATAATGATCTACTCGACCATAGCTGTAAAAAAACTTTTGATCAAATGTCTAGTTTTGACTATACAGGGTACCGTTGAAAAATCTGATCTGTATCAAGATTTTTTTACTTGCGAGTTGGGTTCCGTTCATGTGAAATATTTAGGCTTACGTCAGTCTAATGTTAGGAATAAATAAAAAATGAGTAGATGCTGATGTTGGCAAGGGAGGCTGCTGAACGATGCTTTTTCTAACCCCAACAAGTACGGGATTGAAAAACATCATGAAAAGAGCAATATTAGTTAAACAAGCCTGCACTAGGGTAATTCTGCCAACAATGTTATGTACTATATATAGACGTAGAAATGACATTGTATTTCAGAGGAAACTGATTAGTGATCTATGACAGTCGTAAACCTGATTTGTCATTGGATTGCAGATTGGTCCATTTTGCACATAAAGGTGGAAGGAGAAAGGGAGATGCCGCTTGGGGCAAAACTCGTCAAGTGAGTAGCAAATGAGGTGTATCATGGTTCGCAGTGGTTGCGGCCAGGAGTTCTGAGGATTGGTGGCTGATCTCCAGTGGTGCTTCCCTTTTAGGGTGCCTCTTGTTGCTTCGAATGTATGATGTCTCTTCATGCATGCTTTAGTTCGCTTTTTCTTCTACCATACTTGTTTAGTGTAATCCTTGGTGGTTTAGAGTCTGGGATCCAGCCTATCTTGGCTTGAGACTTGGAGTTGTTCATGCCTGGTCCTTTTGCTATATATATCTAGACCCTCATATCTAAATGATTGTAATTAGGTTGGTTTCCTTTGTGGTCCTGCATGTCTGTAGTTTGTCACCTGAACCATTTGGTTTTACTATATGAAATCATAGGGTGTGACATCTCTTTCACTAAACAAAATTGTCAAAAAACCCTCAATTATGGGGTACCTTGCAAAGGTTTACCTCCAGAGTCACCATAAAAATGGTTACCCATAAATTACTCCGATAATGGCAAATGACGTTGCACATTTGCATTGGTTGTCGGTATGAGAGAGTTTTGTTGGAATTTTTTCACCATGGGAGGATGGGAGGGTGTCGTGCACATTTTTTTTGTGAGATCTGATTTTTAAAATGAAATGTCTCTTAAACCGAGCTTTCAAACTATTCTCATAGTTGCATTCCTCACATCGAGATCTCCGAAATTATATCCCATATTGACAAGCTTTGATGAACTCTTTTCTAGACGTTATGCGCTCCATCGAAAACTAATTTGTGGCCCCATTGTAATGTACTTGTGCTTCATGCTGCAACAAAGTGGTACTCCCCCACGGGCAATGTAGTCCCATTTGCTGCAAGTTATGCTTTCAGAGTAGTGTAACTTGCACTTTCAAAGTAATGTGCTTGTGCTTCATGCCGCAACAAATTGTACTCCCATGTACTACAAGTGGTGCTCCCCGAGTACTGCAACTTGTGTTTCTATTACAATACAACTTGTACTCCTCGACACAACATGTACCTCCTGCACAATGTAATGTGTACTCTGGGTTCAACTTGTGCTTCATGCGGGGTGCACCTTGTTCTCCCATGTGCACCCGAGTAGTGCAACATGTACTCCCCTGTGATGCACAACGGGGCACGCATGTGATGCGCCATGGAGCACACCCTGCGCATCATGCTGCAACTTGTATTCCCACCTTTTTACGGTGCATGGAAAACAAAAAAATAAAAATAAAAAGGGGAATATACCATTTTATTGGGAACATAGTACAAAATTAAAAAATACGATCCATACAAACGCACCCAGGAACACTATAAAGATGTATGGATAGATCAGTCTCACCAACACAACTCAACAAAGATGAAGTAGATGTTGATAAAGATTTGCAGATTCCCGCAACTAGGTATTACCTCCTAGCTGCGAGAATTTTCCCCAATCGAGAATCGAACATACGACCCCTCTGTTATCCAAGTGTACCATATCAGTGATACGGCAACACTTTGTCATCCGGCGTGAGAGAAAGATTGCACAAAGGAGAGAGGCACAACATTGGAATTATGTGTCTTTCGGGACCGCCCCTCCTCTCTATTTATAGATGGACAGGGGAGCGACTTGGAGGAGGGGCGGTCCCCTCCTAGGGACCTTCTAGAACCTTTGAGAAAGTTACATGCCCTTTCAGAATATTCTCAAACCTTCTAGGGCCTTTCGAAACACTCCCATAACATTTTCAAAAACATTCATAACACTTTCAGTGCCTTTCTCTCGTTCTCCTATGATCTCCAAGTACTTTATCAAACCACTAACCATTAAGCATGTGACCCAGTCGGTTTGATAATATGCGAATATGGCGTGTAACACCTTCCGGTCAATAATTAACAACCGGGTCTAGGCCTTGACGGCTTCAACTTCGTTGCAACTTCACCGAAGAGCACTGCCCCTATCGCAAAGGACAAGACCTCCACAATCATGTTCAACGACCTCATCGACACCAGAGAGAGAAGACATAGCCAATAGAAGGTGGACATGTGTCGCTCCGATCTTGAGAGGGCGGCCAACCTGATTCGTCTAACGATGCATACATGTCAAGTGTGCTCTCTGCCCAACATTGACAACCAATGGTCGGCCCCAAACACCGGAGACACCACCCTCACCTTATCACCACCAGCTCCTGACCAACCACTTTCGGCCGCAACCCAGGTGTTCCTGTCAAGAGGTTTATGGCTTGTTTGGTTTGTGTCCTGGGCACCGTGCCTGAAAAAAGTCAGTGCCTGGAATAGGCCTGGGAGCATATGTGTTCTATGCCTGGGCAGGCTGGCCTGAGGGGAGGACGTTTGGATGATGTCCTGGCCTGAAAAACATTAGGGAATATTTTATAGGGTCAAAGGTATGTACAGCTGTGGAGCCAACTGTACCAACAGAATATTTTAACACTAATATGTTACCAGGCATGCACCAGGCGTTTGGAATCCTTCGCCTGGCCCCAGGCTAATGGTGGTGCCTGTATTTGCCCAAGCTAATGATCATGACAGCTTTTTCAGGCCAGGCATTGTGTCAAACGCTCAGGGCACTATCCAAACATGTCTCAGGCAGGTTTCAGGCACACTTGTGGCCAGGCACGAAATCGTGAGGAAGGCAACCAAACTAACCCTTAATCTCCAAAATGATGCTTCTATATCAAAGAAACAACGTCAAGGGTGTAGCCAAAGCCAATTCAACAAGGCAGATTTAGGTTTTCACCCAAAGACTAGAACTAGAGGACGGGAGAGGGGGCGAATCTCCTTGATGACACCTTCAACAAAGAAATATGATAACACCCACGGGCCTTGTCATCACTAGCAACGAGTAGGACTTCCGTCTAGAGAAGCTGCACACCTACAGTCGAGACAACATCATGGAATGGAAGCACCCCACCATCAGATATCTGGAGCCTGGAGCTCCTCACATCCTGGTCGGAGCACAACCCACAGCATCGCAGTCTTGCCCCGAGAGCTGAACCAGGACGCGGCCCGGAGGTGCACCTCCACTTCGTGACCTCGGGCGTCCTAGGCCACCACGCTAGTTGGAGAAAACGACCAACAGGGAAACACTGTGCCGCCGGCTTCCCTAGAGCTGGCCCGACGTAAAAGGAAGGTGGCAGCGGTTTTAGGGTTTCTCCCCACTCACCGCCAGAGGGATAACACAGCATGATACCCGCAAAACTTAATTCAAAGTGCATATTGATACTCAGAGTAGCAGCTGGCTAATGTTTTATCACAAATACTAAGCAACCAAATAACATATCCAAAATACAACAATTCTTCGCAACAGGTAATGCTGAAACAGATTCAATGAAATGAATGTAGCATCGCCTACAAACAAGCAGGGCAGTTTTTTTATTAAAAAAACAAGCTTCAGGTAGCATATACCTTGAGACATAAGACAAAAAAACTGTTCCCAACAGACGCTGAAACCGGTTCGACGAAATGAATCAAGCATCGCCTACATACATCTGCTGGACGGATTTTTATTTCATGATACTTGCATGCTTCGGGTTGTTGCACGTCTTCAGACTGGAGAACGTACAACGACCCACCAGCCTACTGTTATCCCATCAGGTCTCCTTGGATGCCTGTCTCTTGGCAGGTGTTAGATTGTTTTCTGTTGCCGGAACACCTGCATTATTCTTTGGCGAGGCTTCAGCTACCACAGATGGAGAATCGTTCTTGGCAGAGGAATCTGCTGCTGAAGATGGAGAATCCCTCCTCTCATGGTTGTTCTTCTCTCGGAGAAAATTTACCGGGTTCGCATACGAACTTGTGCATGGCCACCTAAGAACGGAAAAAGGAGATGATTGTTTTATTCAAATTTGAGACATTTACACAAAAGCACACAGGAAACGCACCTGCTTGAATGGATGGTTTCGCCTTCAACAATAGTTTCTTCTTCAAAGATTTTTCCTATTAACAAAACAAATATGAGGAACTGAACATTGACACGGTCTAACAGCAAAAAGGACCAGCATATAATTAATAATAATAAGAAAATTTGAACACAATTATCAGTCATTTACACAAGTTTGCAGACTAGCGATCACTACCGAGTTCTGAAAAAAATGCAAACATGCAAATTGACCTAAAAGACCACCTCAGTAATGAGATGTCCCATTCAATAAAGTCACTTCTATACTATTTTCCCCTGAGAATTCATTTAAGTAGGAGTCTGCTAGTAGACACTAGTGAAGTATATGTAAAGTCAAAAAGGAAATGGCTGAGAAAAATGTGAACATAAAGTACATAACTATTGTTAATAATTTTCAATAGTATATTCCCATAACCATAGATTCATAGTGCTTCAAGATGTTGATCAAATCACTTGTTATATAAAAGGGCCAATTTACAAATGACCATATACCATGACTACAATGCTGGCTAAGTCACATGGCCCCATATTAAGAAACAATGGATCATTGCCAATATAGATTGACAAACTAGGCATGAAGATCAAATATAGCATGTGCTTGTGCATAAATAATTACAATCAAAGTTCATACCATATATGCAAAATATCATGTGGGGGGTATCATTCATTGGCAAAAAACATAGCCACGGACCCATAGCTCTTGACTTGTTGAAACTTAGGATTACTGGTAGTAAGTTAGCTAATTTAACAATTAAAATATGACCTTCAGATAGAGATATTTCAAAATCATGTACTCCCATTAGATTTTCAGTTATCGATATCTGGCTGACTTGTGAATGAAAATGCGCAAGTTATTTCCCTATTACCAGGCAGATAAACAACAAGACAGGCAATATTTTTTCATTTACAATATGAACCAAGTAACTCACTCGAAATCAGATGAGCTTAAATCAACCCTACCTCTACATAGTTGGAAGTCGTACATTAGAAAATACATAAATAGAAACACCATCATAGTTCGAGATCTACTATCAAGATACGATGCCTGACGCAGAGGTTGTGTGCTTAATTGTATGGAGCTCTGTTCGCACAAGGCTTGAGTAAAATTTGCAATAGAATTCTGCTCTTAACTTAGTTGTGGAGCAGATAGCAACTAATATGTAGGATTTGTCCTGACCCACACTGAAGAAAACTTAAACAATACAAGTACGAGGTTTAATTCCTTTTGCTTATTTCATCCAGTTTTTCTGAAAGCAATTTGATGCATTGTGAACAAATGACAACTGCTACAATATCAGACGAAAATAACAACCTATCTGACATCAAAACAAGTTTTAGAAAGTTCAGAATACTAGGTGATTATATACATCTATTAAGGTGAATCTATTTAATGCATGAAGCTGAAGACTTAAGAAGTACCTCCGTCTGAAGCCTTATTAGAGAAGTATTTGGCCTTAATGCGGGCTGCAAGTTCAGCTTGGTATCTGTTTACCTTCTGTTCATGCTCCTCAATTTCCGGTTCACTGCACATGAGTAGGCAAAGAACTTACTATCATATTTCATGATTTCTTACAGCAACAACAAGCAGAAGATAAAGTCTGTAACAAATGAGTAACTGTGCTCTGTCAAGGATGGGCTAAGATCTAGATGTTCAAAATTCATGATCATTTTGGTCCTGAGGTGACATGGAAGTATCAATTTGTCTTTTCCGAAGCCCATGTGTATTTAGTTTGTCTCAAACTTTTAATGGCACAAGATTCCCGATAGAAAAGGTTCAAATATTTATGGCAAAGAAAATATTAGATGGAATAGAGGTGGCATATTCAGGTTAATTAGGATATAAAGAAAGTACATGACTGTCGGAAACATAAAAACCAAAGCCTCCTTCATTTTGTCATTGTTTTGCCTTATTATTCTAGCCCTAGGTCTAGTAAAGTTATATGCCACTTCTTCTCGTAAAAGAAGTAGTATGACACTTCCACTCGCAAAAAAGAAACGACATGCCATTTCAAATGATAGTAAAGCGTAACATCCTGAGTGACTTGAAACTAAGTCCAGCACAGACCTACAGAATGGTATCTGTGAGCAAAAATGCAGGCTGTCCTTTTTCAGAAGATAGATTCAACTTCACAACTATATCATTAGTGTTCAAAATAATCTGCGCTTACAATTTAATGTCAGGTAAACAATTCACTGTATTACTCTTTTTTTTCTCTCTCGAGAAAATACAAAGCTTGCATCTCAATATATTGATAGAACAAATATTAATTACAAGCCTAAGAGTAGGCCGGAATAACCGGCCATGAATAAAACGGCGTCCAACGGCTGACAGACACTCGTTACAACCGACAGAAATGTATTCTATCCTCATTCACCATGTTACTACTACCTAGCCGAAATTGTAAAAATTAACTTCTCCAGCATGGGTTTATGTACAATTGTTTATGTACATCTGAATTCTGAAGGATCAAAATTGAGGAGCATGAGAGTATAATTGTACATCTGAATTAACTTCTCCAGCATGGGTTTATGTACATCTGAATTCTAATTTATTGTCAGGCAAACAATTCACCATCTTCCCGAGCAAAAGCAGAGCTTGCGTCTCAATGCATTGATAGAACGAATATAAATTAGAAGCCTAAGAGTAGGCCGAAACAACCAGCCACGAATGAAACCGTGTCCAACGGCTGACAGACACTCGTTACAACCGACAGCAATGTATTCTACCCTCACTCACCATGTTACTCCTACCTAGCCAAGATTGTAAGAATTAACTTATCCAGCATGGGTTCATGTACATGTACATCTGAAGGATCAAAATTGAACAAAACATAAAGCGCATAGGCATGAAGTCTAAAATGGCATCCTTCTCGTTCTCTAGAGAACTCCATATGCTGAAGTGGACAGGCAAATTTGGAGTAAAACCATAAAACTGAATGGTATGATGTGCTCTTGTGCACAAAGAACATTGCGGCTTTCAGACAATAAAAGGCAAAATCGACTCACCCCACTGCATCCATTGCAGTTGCAGGTTCGGACTTGACGTTGAGCATGGTTCCTCAATGCCCAGCCGAACGCCGCCGAACCTCTTGGAAGGTCAGCCGCCACGCGAGCCCGCAAGAAACTGAACTGAACGCCTTGGAGAAAAATGAACACTCGGATTACCGCGAACAGAACGCGAGCCGGTTAGGGTTCGTCGCCAGCAAACCTACCGAATCGACTCCACGCCAGTCCAGTGCGACGGGGGAGAAGAAGCCGACGGCGGGGCTGATGGGGAGAAATTTCTCTGGGGTGGCGAGCTTCGGCGGAGGGAGATGAGGGGAGCGCTGGCGCGGGGGGCAGGGGAGGCGAAGTGGGCGGTGGGGATGGCCGAAGGGGAGTGAAGGAAAAGTTTGGGAGTCAACTGGGAACTCGCTTGACCCTCCACGACTTTGGTGGCCCCTTCTGGTCTGACTGGCAGCACCGGGACGAGGTCGCGTCTCTGTCTGTTTCCAGCGGCGTACTCGTAAATGGTAATGTAAAAAATAAAAGGAAACGACGTAAGTATAAATGGTAAATAGTAAAGTGACAGCGGGGTATATGCGCGTATTCTTTACTCTATTTTGTTTAAATTGGCAGTTTGTTATTGAATACAATTAATGTTCTTTTGACAGCTTTCGTCCCTGCTGTACAATAGACGTGTGTTAAACTTTGAAAATCATAAAAAAAATCTTTAGATTTGTTTTTTTTAATTACAAGCATTAAGAAGAAATCTCAACATTTGGAATTTGAAGCATATTACGCGCATGCATTAGAAATCACGAAGATCGAAATTTGGATCCACGAAAAAAAAGCTACCTGATGGAATCGGCCGTCGCCGCCGCTACTTGCGCAACGTCGTCATTGCTCCTCCGCAGCGGGTTGCTTGTGGAGTAGGGGGAGATCTGAGCTCCAGGGGCATCCAGCGCCAGCACCACCTGTCTATGAAGGGGAAGGGCGGCCGCCGTTGCTCTTCCCGCCCCGTCGTTGCTCTTCCCATGACAAGGTGGGCGTGACATGAAGAAACTTGGGTGGGAGATCGAGGCCTCGGAGAGTAGTAGCCCCTAGACGAAGAAGATTTGGGACAGAGGCAGGACGGGGTCGGCGGCGGAGGGTTTTCTCGAGCAGCCCCGGGTTCGCTCTCACCCTTGTCCGGTAAAGCGGTCTATTTACGGTGAGGGGTGGGGGAATCCGGGCTTGAGTAGGGTCGTGCTAGTTTGTGCGGTGCCCATTTACGGCCCAGTATAACCAAACATGTTTATGAGAATCAGGTAACAATGTAATTGAATGTTGGGTAACAAAAGTTTGAACCAAACACGTTCCAAACGTTCTTGGGTGTGAGACACAAAGAGGCGAACACAAGTAGACGAGCGACCAAGAGTAACGAAGGAACTCATATCTACCCAATATTTTGAAAACATAGGAACAGAAAAAGATATATCGAAACGTCAATATGCTAGACTGTACCAAAAAACAAAAACATCATTTGTTGAGAAGAATCATTTGGATACCTCACTGGAAGCGAGCAAATAAAGGTAGTAGTGCTTGATTGGCAAGAAAAAGACAAAAAAGTACATTGGAACTTTCAAAGGATTTTTCCCACCGAGCTACCCAAGTATCCTGGCCATCCCCCCTCATCGCCGATGAAACCAACGTGGGAGGCAGCCACACCTCTCCTTCCTTCGCATAGACATGCCATTGAAGGTGGTCGGGTTCGGTTGGCCTAAAAGTGGATTAGGGGGAGAAGCTGCGTGAAAAAGAGTCATCTAAGGACGACAAAGCGGAAGCGCAGATAAACAAAATTTGAAATACATAATCAGAGAGGAATTTCCCATCCCGGGAATGCTAATGCATGGGACACATGAATACAACATGACCATCCTTCACTGCAAATCATGATGACGGCAGCCCAGCTCCCTAGATGGTCATTGTGTCATCTTCTTTTATTAACTGCGCAGTTGATACGACCGAACAAAGGGCATGTCCGCAATGCTTGATCGGAAGGGCCCAGGTCGAGCTTATTCACCACAAGCGGCTCAAAAGAGAGACGAAACGAACTCGATAGTTGGCGCTCTTTCTATTCCTTTCTCTATGCATGGTTGTCGCACACGAACTAGTCGGCCCTATTGTTATGTACCTATCATATGATTTCCATGTATAGCGGCTCTTCTTAGCGCCTCCTTTATTTGCACCCGTCTGTTGAACGCCAACTGCTTGCCCATAGTGTGCACACCGGGCTAGCGATCGTCTTTTTAAGTAATCTTGTCTTGGTTTTGAAGGAAATATGCCCTAAAGGCAATAATAAAGTTGTTATTTATATTTCCTTATATTATGATAAATGTTTATTATTCATGCTAGAATTGTATTAACCGGAAACTTGATACATGTGTGAATACATAGACAAAACAGAGTGTCCCTGTATGCCTCTACTTGACTAGCTCGTCAATCAAAGATGGTTAAGTTTCCTGACCATAGACATGTGTTGTCCTTTGATGAACGGTATCACATCATTAGGAGAATGATGTGATGGACAAGACCCATCCGTTAGCTTAGCATAATGATCGTTAAAGTTTTATTGCTATTGCTTTCTTCATGACTTATACATATTCCTTTGACTATGAGATTATGCAACTCCCGAATATCGGAGGAACACTTTGTGTGCTATCAAACATCACAACGTAACTGGGTGATTATAAAGATGCTCTATAGGTGTCTCCGAAGGTGTTTGTTGGGTTGGCATAGATTGAGATTAGGATTTGTCACTCTGAGTATCGGAGAGGTATCTCTGGGCCCTCTCGGTAATGCACATCATTATAAGCCTTGCAAGCAATGTGACTAAAGAGTTAGTTACGGGATGATGCATCACAGAACGAGTAAAGAGGCTTGCTAGTAACGAGATTGAACTAGGTATGAGGATACCGACGATCGAATCTTGGGCAAGTAACATACCGATGGCAAAGGGAATAACATATGTTGTCATTGCGGTTTGACCGATATAGATCTTCATAGAATATGTAGGAACCAATATGAGCATCCAGGTTCCGCTGTTGGTTATTGACTGGAGATGTGTCTCGGTCATGTCTACATAGTTCTCGAACCCGTAGGGTCCGCACGCTTAACGTTCGATGACGATTTGTATTATGAGTTATGTGTTTTGGTGACCGAAGTTTGTTCGGAGTCCCGGATGAGATCACGGACATGACGAGGAGTCTCGAAATAGTCGAGAGGTAAAGATTGATATATTGGACGATAGTATTCGGACACCAGAATGGTTCCGGAATGTTACGGGTATTTTTCGGAGTACCGGGAGGTTACCGGAACCCCCCGGGGAAGTAATGGGCCTACATGGGCCATAGGGGAGAGAGAGGGGAGCCCGCAAGGGGTGGCGCACGCCCCTCATATGGGTTGTCCGAATTGGACAAGGGGAGGGGGCGTGGCCCCCCCTTTCCTTCCCCTCTCCCTCTCCTTCCCTTTCCCCCATCCGAAAGAAAGGAAGGGGGCGACTAGGACTAGGAGTCCTAGTCGGTTTCCCCCCCCCCATGGCGCGCCCCCTTTGGCCGGCCTCCTCCCTCTCCTCCTTTATATACGGGGGCAGGGGGCACCCCAAAGGACATCAGTTGTTCTCTTAGCCGTGTGCGGTGCCCCCCCTCCATAGTTTACTCCTCCGGTCATATTGTCGTAGTGCTTAGACGAAGCCCTGTGCGGATCACATCACCATCACCATCACCACGCCGTCGTGCTGACGAAACTCTTCCTCGACACTTTTCTGGATCAAGAGTTCGAGGGAAACCATCGAGCTGAACGTGTGCTGAACTCGAAGGTGCCGTACGTTCGGTGCTTGATCGGTTGGATCGCGAAGACGTTCGACTACATCAACCATGTTAGCCGAACGCTTCCTCTTTTGTCTACTAGGGTACGTGGACACACTCTCCCGCTCTCGTTGCTATGCATCTCCTAGATAGATCTTGCGTGATCATAGGAATTTTTTTGAAATTGCATGCTACCTTCCCCAACAGTGGCATCCGAGCCAGGTTTATGCGTAGATGATATGCACGAGTAGAACACAAAGAGTTGTGGGCGATCATAGTCATATTGCTTACCACCAACATCTTGTTTTGATTCGGCAGTGTTGTTGGATGAAGCAGCTCAGACCAACCTTACATGACCACGTTCATGAGACCGGTTCCATCGACAGACATGCAACTTGTTGCATAATGGTGGCTGGCGGGTGTCTGTTTCTCCAATTTTAGTTGAATCGAATTTGACTACGGCCAATCCTTGTTGAAGGTTAAAACAACACAATTGATGAAAAATCGTTGTGGTTTTGATGCGTAGGTAAGAACGGTTCTTACTAGAAGCCCGTAGTAGCCACATAAAACTTGCAACAACAAAGTAGAGGACGTCTAACTTGTTTTTGCAGGGCTTGATGTGATGTGATATGGTCAAGACATGATGTGATATAAGTTTTTGTATGAGATGATCATGTTTTGTAAAAGTTATCGGCAACTGGTAGGAGCCTTATGGTTGTCGCTTTATTGTATGAAATGCAATCGCCATGTAATTGCTTTACTTTATCACTATGCGTTAGCAATAGTCGTAGTAGCAATAGTTGGCGAGACGACAACGATGGAGATCAAGGTGTCAAGCCAGTGACGATGGAGATCATGACGGTGCTGTTGGGGAACGTAGTAATTTCAAAAAAAATCCTACGCACACACAGGATCATGGTGATGCATAGCAACGAGAGGGGAGAGTGTGTCCACGTACCCTCGTAGACCGAATGCGGAAGCGTTAGCACAACGCGGTTGATGTAGTCGTACGCCTTCATGATCCGACCGATCCAAGTACCGAATGCACGGCACCTCCGAGTTCTGCACACGTTCAACTCGATGACGTCCCGTGAGCTTCGATCCAGCAAAGCTTCACAGGGGATTTTTGTCAGCACGACGGCGTGGTGACGGTGATGATGATGCTACTGACGCAGGGCTTCACCTAAGCACCGCTATGATATAATCGAGGTGGAATATGGTGGAGGGGGGCACCGCACACGGCTGGAATAGATCAACTGATCAACTTGTGTGTCTAGAGGTGCCCCCTGCCCCCGTATATAAAGGAGTGGAGGAGGGGAGGGCCGGCCCACTCTAGGGCGCGCCATGGGGAGTCCTACTCCCACAGGAGTAGGATTCCCCCCTTTCCAACTTGGAGTAGGAGAGGAAAGGAAGAGGAAGGAAAGGGGGGTCCGGCCCCCTTCCCAATTCGGATTGGGCTTGGGGGGCGCCACCTCCCTTGCTCCTTTCCCCTCCTTTCCACTAAAGCCCAATAAGGCCCATATACCTCCCGGGGGGGGGGGGGTTCCGATAACCTCCCGGTGCTCCGCTATATTCCCGTTCTCACCCGGAACCATTTCGGTATCCAAATATAGTCGTCCAATATATCGATCTTTATGTCTTGACCATTTCGAGACTCCTCGTCATGTCCGTGATCATATCCGGGACTCCGAACTACCTTTGGTACATTAAAACACAAAAACTCATAATACGATCGTCACCGAACTTTAAGCATGCGGACCCTACGGGTTCGAGAACTATGTAGACATGACCGAGACACGTCTCTGGTCAATAACCAATAGCGGAACCTGGATGCTCATATTGGTTCCCACATATTCTACGAAGATCTTTATCGGTCAAACCGCATAACAACATACGTTGTTCCCTTTGTCATCGGTATGTTACTTGCCTGAGATTCGGTCGCCGGTATCTCATTACCTAGTTCAATCTCGTTACCGACAAGTCTCTTTACTCATTCTGTAATGCATCATCCCGCAACTAACTCATTAGTTACAATGCTTGCAAGGATTATAGTGATGTGCATTACCGAGAGGGCCCAGAGATACCTCTCCGACAATCGGAGTGACAAGTCCTAATCTCGAAATACGCTAACTCAACAAGTACCTTCGGAGACACCTGTAGAGCACCTTTATAATCACCGAGTTATGTTGTGACGTTTGGTAGCACACAAAGTGTTCCTCCGGTAAACGGGAGTTGCACAATCTCATAGTCATAGGAACATGTATAAGTCATGAAGAAAGCAATAGCAACATACTAAAACGATCAAGTGCTAAGCTAACGGAATGGGCCAAGTCAATCACATCATTCTCCTAATGATGTGATCCCGTTAATCAAATGACAACTCATGTCTATGGCTAGGAAACATAACCATCTTTGATCAACGAGCTAGTCAAGTAGAGGCATACTAGTGACACTCTGTTTGTCTATGTATTCACACATGTATTGTGTTTCCGGTTAATACAATTCTAGCATGAATAATAAACATTTATCATGATATAAGTAAACAAATAATAACTTTATTATTGCCTCTAGGGCATATTTCCTTCAGTCTCCCACTTGCACTAGAGTCAATAATCTAGTTCACATCGTCATGTGATTTAACACCAATAGTTCACATCTTTATGTGATTAGTTCACATCTCCATGTGACTAACACCCAAAGGGTTTGCTAGAGTCAATAATCTAGTTCACATCGCTATGTGATTAGAACCAAAAGAGTGATCATGTTTTGCTTGTGAGAGAAGTTTAGTCTACGGGCCTGCAACATTCAGATCCGTATGTATTTCACAAATTTCTATGTCTACAATGCTCTGCACAGAGCTACTCTAGCTAATTGCTCCCACTTTCAATATGTATCCAGATCGAGACTTAGAGTCATCTAGATCGATGTAAAAAGTTTGCATCAACGTAACTCTTTATGATGAACTCTTTTATCACCTCCATAATCGAGAAATATTTCCTTAGTCCTCTAAGGATAATTTTGACCGCTGTCCAGTGATCTACTCCTAGATCACTATTGTTCTCCTTTGCCAGAATCATGCTAAGGTATACAATAGGACTGGTAACAACATAGCATACTTTATAGAACCTATGACTGAGGCATAGGGAATGACTTTTCATTCTCTTTCTATTTTCTGCTGTGGTCGGGTTTTGAGTCTCTACTCAACTTCACACCTTGCAACACAGGCAAGATCTCCTTCTTTGACTGTTCCATTTTGAACTACTTCAAAATCTTGTCAAGGTATGTACTTATTGAAAAGACTTATCAAGCGTCTTGATCTGTCTCTATAGATCTTGATGCTCAATGTGTAAGCAGCTTCATTGAGGTATTTCTTAAAAAAAACTCTTTTCAAACATTCCTTTATGCTTTCCAGAAATTCTACATTATTTCCGATCAACAATATGTCATTCACATATACTTATCAGAAATGCTGTAGTGCTCCCACTCACTTTCTTGTAAATACAGGCTTCACCGCAAGTCTGTACAAAACCATATGCTTTGATCAGTTTATCAAAGCATATATTCCAACTCCGAGATGCTTGCACCAGTCCATAGATGGATCACTGGAGCTTGCTCACTTTGTTAGCACCATTAGGATCGACAAAACCTTCTGGTTGCATCATATACAACTCTTCTTTAAGAAATCCATGAAGGAATACAGTTTTGTCATCCATTTGCTAGATTTCATAAAATACGGCAACTGCTAATATGATTCAGACATGCTTTTAAGCATCGATACGAGTGAGAAAATCTCATCGTAGTCAACACCTTGAACTTGTCGAAAAAAAATTGCGACAATTTGAGCTTTGTAGATAGTAACAATACTATCAGCGTCCGTCTTCCTCTTGAAGATCCATTTATTCTTAATGACTCACTGATCATCGGGCAAGTTAACCAAAGTCCATACTTTGTTCTCATACATGGATCCCATCTCAGATTTCATGGCCTCAAGCCATTTCGCGGAATCTGGGCTCATCATCGCTTCCTCATAGTTCGTAGGTTCGTCATGGTCTAGTAACATGACTTCCAAAAAGGATTACCATACCGCTCTGGTTCGGACCATACTCTGGTTGTCCTACGAGTTTCGGTAGTAACTTGATCTGAAGTTTCATGATCATCATCATTAGCTTCCTCACTAATTGGTGTAGAGATCACTAGAACTGATTTCTGTGATGAATTACTTTCCAATTTGGGAGAAGGTACAATTACCTCATCAAGTTCTACATTCCTCCCACTCACTTCTTTCGAGAGAAACTCCTTCTCTAGAAAGGATCCACTTTTAGCAACAAAGATCTTGCCTTTGGATCTGTGATAGAAGGTGTACCCAACATTTTCCTTTGGGTATTCTATGAAGACACATTTCTCCGATTTGGGTTCGAGCTTATCAGTTGAAACTTTTTCACATAAGCATCGCAGCCCCAAACTTTAAGAAACGATAGCTTAGGTTTCTAGCCAAACCATAGTTCATATGGTGTCATCTCAACAGATTTAGATGGTGCCCTATTTAACGTGAATGCAGCTGTCTCTAATGCATAACCCCAAAACCATAGTGGTAAATCGGTAAGAGACATCATAGATTGTACCATATCTAATAAAGTACGGTTACGATGTTCGGACACACCATTACGCTGTGGTGTTCCAGGTGGCGTGAGTTGCGAAACTATTCCGCATTGTTTCAAATGAAGACCAAACTTGTAACTCAAATATTCGCCTCCGCGATCAGATCGTAGAAAATTTATTTTCTTGTTACGATGATTTTCCACTTCACTCTGAAATTCTTTGAACTTTTCAAATGTTTCAGATTTATGTCTCATCAAGAAGATATACTCATATCTTACTCAAATCATCTGTGAAGGTCAGAAAATAACGATACCTGCTGCGAGCCTCAACACTCATCGGACTGCATACATCAGTATGTATTATTTCCAATAAGTCTGTTGCTTGCTCCATTGTTCCGGAGAACGGAGTCTTAGTCATCTTGCCTATGAGTCATGGTTCTCAAGCATCAACTGATTCATAATCAAGTGATTCCAAAAGCCCATCAGCATGGATTTTCTTCATGCGCTTTACACCAATATGACCTAAACGGCAGTGCCACAAATAAGTTGCACTATCATTATTAACTTTGCATCTTCTGGCTTCAATATTATGAATATGTGTATCACTACGATCGAGATTCAATAAACCATTCACCTTGGGTGTATGACCATTGAAGGTTTTATTCATGTAAACGGAACAACAATTATTCTGTGACTTTAAATGAATAACTGTCTCGCATCAAACAAGATCCAGATATAATGTTCATACTTAACGCTGGCACCAAATAACAATTATTTAGGTCTAAAATTAATCCCTGAAGGTAGATATAGAGGTAGCGTGCCGACGGCGATCACATCGACTTTGGAACCATTTCCCAGCGCATCGTCACCTCGTCCTTAGCCAGTCTTCGCTTAATCCGTAGTCCTTGTTTGGAGTTGCAAATATTAGCAACAGAACCAGTATCAAATACCCAGGTGCTACTGTGAGCTCTGGTAAGGTACACATCAATAACATGTATATCACATATACCTTTGTTCACCTTGCCATCGTTCTTATCCGCCAAATACTTGGGGCAGTTTCGCTTCCAGTGACCAATCTGTTTGCAGTAGAAGCACTCAGTCTCAGGCTTAGGTCCAGACTTGGGTTTCTTCTCCTGAGCAGCAACTTGTTTGCTGTTCTTCTTGAAGTTCCCCTTCTTCTTCTTCCCTTTGCCCTTTTTCTTGAAACTGGTGGTCTTGTTGACCATCAACACTTGATGCTCCTTCTTGATTTCTACCTCCGCTACCTTTAGCATTGCGAAGAGCTCGGGAATTGTCTTGTTCATCCCTTGCATATTATAGTTCATCACGAAGCTTTTGTAGCTTGGTGGCAGTGATTGAAGAACTTTGTCAATGACACTATCAACAGGAAGATTAACTCCTAGCTGAGTCAAGTGATTATGATACCCAAACATTTTGAGTATATGTTCACTGACAGAACTATTCTCCTCCATCTTGCAGCTATAGAACTTATTGGAGACTTCACATCTCTCAATCCGGGCATTTGCTTGAAATATTAACTTCAACTCCTGGAACATCTCATATGCTCCATGACGTTCAAAACGTCGTTGAAGTCCCGGTTCTAAGCCGTAAAGCATGGCACACTGAACTATCGAGTAGTCATCAGCTTTACTCTGCCAGGCGTTCTTAACGTCATCAGCAGCATCTGCAGCAGGCCTGGCACCCAGCGGTGCTTCCAGGACGTAATTCTTCTGTGCAGCAATGAGGATAATCCTCAAGTTACGGACCCAGTCTGTGTAATTGCTACCATCATCTTTCAACTTGCTTTCTCAAGGAGCGCATTAAAATTCAACGGAACAACAGCATGGGCCATCTATCTACAATCAACATAGACAAGCAAAATACTATCTGCAGGTACTAAGTTCATGATAAATTTAAGTTCAATTAATCATATTACTTAAGAACTCCCACTTAGATAGACATCCCTCTAATCATCTAAGTGACCATGTGATCCAAATCAACTAAACCATGTCTGATCATCACGTGAGATGGAGTAGTTTTCAATGGTGAACATCACTATGTTGATCATATCTACTATATGATTCACGCTCGACCTTTCGGTCTCAGTGTTCCGAGGCCATATCTGCATATGCTAGGCTCGTCAAGTTTAACCTGAGTATTCTGCGTGTGCAAAACTGGCTTGCACCCGTTGTATATGAACGTAGAGCCTATCACACCCGATCATCACGTGGTGTCTCGGCACGACAAACTTTGGCAACGGTGCATACTCAGGGAGAACACTTTTATCTTGAAATTTAGTGAGCGATCATCTTATAATGCTACCGTCAATTAAAGCAAAAATAAGATGCATAAAAGATAAACATCACATGCAATCAATATAAGTGATATGATATGGCCATCATCATCTTGTGCTTGTGATCTCCATCTCCGAAGCACCGTCATGATCACCATCATCACTGGAGCGACACCTTGATCTACATCGTAGCATCGTTGTCATCTCGCCAATTATTGCTTCTACGACTACCGCTACCGCTTAGTGATAAAATAAAGCAATTACAGGGCGATTGCATTGCATACAATAAAGCGACAACCATATGGCTCCTGCCAGTTGCCGATAACTCGGTTACAAAACATGATCACCTCATACAACAAAATATAGCATCATGTCTTGACCATATCACATCACAATACGCCCTGCAAAAACAAGTTAGACGTCATCTACTTTGTTGTTGCAAGTTTTACGTGGCTGCTACGGGCTGAGAAAGAACCATTCTTACCTACGCATCAAAACCACAACGGTAGTTCGTCAAGTTAGTGCTATTTTAACCTTCTCAAGGACCGGGCGTAGCCACACTCGGTTCAACTAAAGTTGGAGAAACTGACACCCGCCAGCCACCTATGTGCAAAGCACGTCGGTAGAACCAGTCTCGCGTAAGCGTACGCGTAATGTCGGTCCAGGCCGCTTCATCCAACAATACCGCCGAACCAAAGTATGACATGCTGGTAAGCAGTATGACTTGTATCTCCCACAACTCACTTGTGTTCTACTCGTGCATATAACATCTACGCATAAAACCAAGCTCTGATACCACTGTTGGGGAACGTAGTAATTGAAAATTTTTTCCTACGCACACACAGGATCATGGTGATGCATAGCAATGAGAGGGGAGAGTGTGTCCACGTACCGTCGTAGACCGAATGTAGAAGCGCTAGCACAACGCGGTTGATGTAGTCGTACGTCTTCACGATCCGACCGATCCAAGTACCAACGCACAACACCTCCGAGTTCTGCACACGTTCAACTCGATGACATCCCGTGAGCTCCGATCTAGCAAAGCTTCATAGGGGAGTTTCGTCAGCATGACGGCGTGGTGAAGGTGATGATGATGCTACCGACGCAGGGCTTCGCCTAAGCACCACTACGATATAACCGAGGTGGAATATGGTGGAGGGGGGCACCGCACACGGCTGGAATAGATCAACTGATCAACTTGTGTGTCTAGAGGTGCCCCTTGCCCCCGTATATAAAGGAGTGGAGGAGGGGAGGGCCGACCCTCTCTAGGGCGTGCCATGGGGAGTCCTACTCCCACCGGGAGTAGGATTCCCTCCTTTCCAACTTGGAGTAGGAGAGGGAAGGAAGAGGAAGGAGGGAGGAAGGAAAGGGGGGGGGTCGGCCCCCTTCCCAATTCGGATTGGGCTTGGGGGGCGCCACCTCCCTTGCTCCTTTCCCCTCCTTTCCACTAAAGCCCAATAAGGCCCATATACCTCCCGGGGGGGGGGGGGTTCCGATAACCTCCCGGTGCTCCGGTATATTCCCGATCTCACCCGGAACCATTTCGGTATCCAAATATAGTCGTCCAATATATCGATCTTTAGGTCTCGACCATTTCGAGACTCCTCGTCATGTCCGTGATCATATCCGGGACTCCGAACTACCTTCGGTACATTAAAACACAAAAACTCATAATACGATCGTCACCGAACTTTAAGCATGCGGACCCTACGGGTTCGAGAACTATGTAGACATGACCGAGACACGTCTCTGGTCAATAACCAATAGTGGAACCTGGATGCTCATATTGGTTCCCACATATTCTACGAAGATCTTTATCGGTCAAACCGCATAACAACATACGTTGTTCCCTTTGTCATCGGTATGTTACTTGCCTGAGATTCGATCGCCGGTATCTCAATACCTAGTTCAATCTCGTTACCGACAAGTCTCTTTACTCATTCTGTAATGCATCATCCCGCAACTAACTCATTAGTTACAATGCTTGCAAGGCTTATAGTGATGTGCATTACCGAGAGGGCCCAGAGATACCTCTCCGACAATCGGAGTGACAAATCCTAATCTCGAAATACGCCAACCCAACATGTACCTTTGGAGACACCTGTAGAGCACCTTTATAATCACCCAGTTACGTTGTGACGTTTGGTAGCACACAAAGTGTTCCTCCGGTAAACGGGAGTTGCATAATCTCATAGTCATAGGAACATGTATAAGTCATGAAGAAAGCAAGAGCAACATACTAAACGATCGGGTGCTAAGCTAATGGAATGGGTCATGTCAATCAGATCATTCACCTAATGATGTGATCCCGTTAATCAAATAACAACTCTTTGTCCATGGTTAGGAAACATAACCATCTTTGATTAACGAGCTAGTCTAGTAGAGGCATACTAGTGACACTCTGTTTGTCTATGTATTTACACATGTATTATGTTTCCGGTTAATACAATTCTAGCATGAATAATAAACATTTATCATGATATAAGGAAATAAATACCTTGACAAGATGATGATCAAATGCACAAGATGATGATGGCCATATCATGTCACATATTTTGATTGCATGTGATGTTTATCTTTTATGCATCTTATTTTGCTTAGTACGGCGGTAGCATTATATGATAATCCCTCACTAAATTTCAAGGTATAAGTGCTCTCCTTGAGTATGCACCATTGCGACAGTTCGTCGTGCCGAGACACCACGTGATGATCAGGTGTGATAAGCTCTACGTTCACATACAACGGGTGTAAGACAGTTTTGCACGTGCAGAATAGTCGGGTTAAACATGACGAGCATAGCATGTACAGACATGGCCTCGGAACACTGAGACCGAAAGGTCGAACGTGAATCATATAGTAGATATGATCAACATAGAGATGTTCACCATTGAAAACTACCCCATCTCATGTGATGATCGGACATGGTTTAGTTGATATGGATCATGTGATCAGTTAGATGACTCGATGGATGTCTATCTAAGTGGGAGTTCTTAAGTAATATGATTAATTGAACTTAAATTTATCATGAACTTAGTCCTGATAGTTTTCACATGTCTATGTTGTAGATCAATGGCCCGTGCTACCGTTCCCTTGAATTTTAATGCGTTCCTAGAGAAAGCTAAGTTGAAAGATGATGGTAGCAACTACACGGACTGGGTCCGTAACTTGAGGGTTATCCTCATTGCTGCACAAAAGAATTACGTCCTTGATGCACCGCTAGGTGCAAGGCCTGCTGTAGGAGCAACTCCAGACGTTATGAACTTCTGGCAAGGTAAATCTGATGACTACTCGATAGTTCAGTGTGCCATGCTTTACGGCTTAGAATCAGGACTTCAAAGACGTTTTGAACGTCATGGACCATATGAGATGTTCTAGGAGTTGAAGCTAATATTTCAAGCAAATGTCCGAGTTGAGAGATATGAAGTCTCCAACAAGTTCTATAGCTGCAAGATGGAGGAGAAGAGTTTTGTCAGTGAATACATACTCAGAATGTCTGGGTACCATAACCACTTGACTTAGCTGGGAGTTAATCTTCCGGATGATAGTGCCATTAACAGAGTTCTTCAGTCACTGCCACCAAGCTATAAATGCTTCGTGGTGAACTATAATATGCAAGGGATGGAAAAGACTATTCCTAAGCTCTTCGCAATGCTCAAAGCTGCGGAGGTAGAAATCAAGAAGGAGCATCAAGTGTTGATGGTTAACAATACCACTAGTTCCAAGAAAAAGGGCAAAGGAAAGAAGGGGAACTTCAAGAAGAATAGCAAGCAAGTTGCTGCTCCCGGGAAGAAGCCCAAGTCTGGACCTAAGCCTGAAACTGAGTGCTTCTACTGCAAAGGGACTGGTCACTGGAAGTGGAACTGCTCCAAGTATTTGGTGGATAAGAAGGATGGCAAAGTGAAAGGTATATTTGATATACATGTTATTGATGTGTACCTTACTACTGCTCGTAGTAGCGCCTGGGTATTTGATACTGGTTTTGTTGCTCATATTTGCAACTCGAAATAGGGGCTATGGATTAAACAAAGATTGGCTAAGGACGAGGTGATGATGCGCGTCGGGAATGGTTCCAAGGTCGATGTGATCGCCGTCGGCACGCTACCTCTACATCTACCTTCGGGATTAGTTTTCGACCTGAATAATTGTTATTTGGTGCCAGCGTTGAGCATGAACATTATATCTGCATCTTGTTTGATGCGAGACGGCTATTCATTGAAATAAGAGAATAATGGTTGTTCTATTTATATGAGTAATATCTTTTATGGTCATGCATGCTACCTCTTGAGCACTACATTGGTTTTCCCCGAAGAGGAAGGGATGATGCAGCAAAGTAGCGTAAGTATTTCCCTCAGTTTTTGAGAACCAAGGTATCAATCCAGTAGGAGGCTACGCGCGAGTCCCTCGCACGTGCACAAAACAAATAAATCCTCGCAACCAATGCATATAGGGGTTGTCAATCCCTATAAGGCCACTTACGAGAGTGAGATCTGATAGATATGATAAGATAATATTTTTGGTATTTTTATGATAAAAGATGCAAAGTAAAATAAAGGCAAAGTAAATAGCAAAGGAAATAACTAAGTAGTAGGAGATCAATATGATAAAGATAGACCCAGGGCCCATAGGTTTCACCAGTGGCTTCTCTCAAGAGCATAGGTATTCTACGGTGGGTGAACAAATTACTATTGAGCAATTGACAGAATTGAGCATAGTTATGAGAATATCTAGGTATGATCATGTATATAGGCATCACGTCTGAAACAAGTAGACCGACTCTTGCCTGCATCTACTACTATTACTCCACTCATCGACCGCTATCCAGCATGCATCTAGAGTATTAAGTTAAAAACAGAGTAACGCCTTAAGCTAGATGACATGATGTAGAGGGATAGACTCATGCAATATGAAGAAAACCCCATCTTGTTATCCTCGATGGCAACAATACAATACGTGCCTTGCTGCCCTTACTGTCACTGGGAAAGGACACAGCAAGATTGAACCCAAAGCTAAGCACTTCTCCCATTGCAAGAAAGATCAATCTAGTAGGCCAAACCAAACTGACGGCTGCCAACTCCTTGGTCACTGTGGCTTCATCTTGCTGACGTGAGCTTCATCGTGGTAAGCGCGGCTACAGTACCGCCACCTGTCGGACGATCGCTGTAGCCTTACCGCGTCTTGTCTCCTTAATGGGGCGTCCTCTTCGAGGGAGGCGGCGAGCCGGCTGCGGGGAGCCGGCTCCGTCTCGGGCCGGCTGGTTGGAAGCGTGGCCGCCTTCGGCCGTCTCTCTAGCTTAAGGGGCCCACCGCCTGTGGGCCACGCTGGCGGCTCGTCGTGGGTGACGCCAGGGTCAACATGGCAACAGTGCTGCGCCGGACGGGTCATGCCTACCTCGTACGGCGCACTGTGCCAGGCGTGCCCCGGGATTCGAGGGTGGCAGGCTCTCCTGTAGCCACGCCCCGTCGCACCGCCGTTAGGTGGGTGCAAACTTTGTGGGTACGGTCTTGACTGCTTTACGAGGAGCCGGCTCGAAGGAGTCGGCCTTCTCACAGCCGGCTTCTTGGAGTCGGCCCTCTCTTGAGGGCTAAAGTCGGACCGCCTTCCGAAAGCCGGCCTTGATCGCAGCTGGCTAGGGGAAGGCGGCCCCATGTCTTGGATTCTTGAGAGCCGGGCTGGCTCGTAATTTTCTCAGAAGTGCCAGGGGAAGCCGGCTAGGCTACCCATGGCTATTTACTCCGACAGTAGTCCCCGAAGCTGATCGAGCTCCGAGGTGAACAAGGGGACGAGAAGCTTGGTCAGCTTCCTATCCTGAAGAGCCGGCTTCGCGGGCGTACGCCGACTTTAGATAACCCCGCGTAGGCGGGAGGAGAGGGGGCCTGCATGCTGACCACGGGCCCTCTCGCGGCCACGTGGCGGCAGGTTCCTGCGGGCGCACGCGCGCGATGGGACGCCGCCGCAGGCCTGGGCCCGCCACTCGCGAGCCTCGGTCCGGGCGCGGATTTCCCGTGGCCCACAGGGCCGCTCGCCTTCTCAAGGCAGTTTTCGTCTCGCCATTAAGGATCGGTAATCGCGGGGCGTGGGAAGTGGGCACGATCGACCCCCACGCTTCCCCACGCCACGCCTCCTCGGCTCCGCCACGTGAGCCTATAAGTAGGGGGAGGAGGGGGAGCGACAGAGGTTCGCACGCTCCCTCCCACTCCGTCCCTCCCAACTCTCGTCTTCTTCCTTTCGCTGCCGCCGCAGCCTCCCGTCTCAGCGCCGTCGCGTCTCCACGCCACCTCGCTCCCATGGCGTTGTCAAGCTCCTGGGACGGCTCCAACGTCCATGAAGACCACGTGGAGTTCCTTCGCCAGACCCGGCGCCTGCCCGGCGCCGACCGCGTTCAGGTCCGCCTGGCGCCCGAGAGGGAGATCTCACCGGCGCCGGAGGAGGGCGAGCGGGTCGTCTTCCGCTCGCACTGCCTGCGCGGCTTCGGCCTCCCGGCGAGTGGGTTTCTGCGTTCCTTCCTCGAATTCTACAACCTCTAGCCGCATCACCTCACGCCCAATGCGGTGATGCTGCTGTCGGCCTTCGTCTCCCTCTGCGAAGGCTCCTTAGGGCTGCTCCCCACGCTGGAGCTCTGGGGAGAGTTCTTCCAAAGCAAGCTCGGCACAGTCGTCGCCGGCGTGCCTGCCCCCTGCGGAGCCTTCATCGCCATGAGGAGGACGAGCGAGAACAATCCGTTCCCGCCTATCCCCCTGATCCAGTCGGTGAAGGTCTGGCAGAGATCTTATTTCTATGTGAAGAATGTCGCCGAGCGAGAAGACTACATCAACCTGCCGGCTTACGTAGCCGGCCCGCCGGCTGGGAGGCAGCCCTCATGGAGCTTCCGATCCCGGTCGTTGTCTCCGGCCGGGAACGCCGCCATCTCCCGGCTTCGGGTGCTGATTCAGTCGGAAGGCTTGCGCGGGGCCGACTTGGTGGCCGCCTTCGTGGAGCGCCGGATCCTTCCTCTCCAGAGCCGGCCCCATATGATGTGTCAGATGAGCGGCCGCTTCGACCCAAGCCGACTGAGCACATGGGAGATTCCCCACGCGGAGGTGGCGCTTATGGTCAACTACATTGCCAATTGCAAGCTCAGCGGGGACTGGCAGTACGGCAAGGCGCCGTATTCTCGCGCAAATCCTCCACCCGTGGTAAGTTTCTCTCTTCATCTTCTTTTTCGTCGTCAGCCGGCTTCGTGACGGCCGGCTTCTGACCAGCCGGTTCTCTGTGCAGAACCCTCTTCTTGCGCCGCCGGCCGGGGCGGCAGGGATCGAACGCCAGTACGCCCCCGACCGCACGGTGGATGATGTTGACGACCCGGACTTGGGGGCGGCTGCCATGGAAGACGCCGTCGTGGGGGACAGCGCCGAGCCCGGAGGCTCGAGGTTCACCGCGAGCTTCGAGGACTGGCCGGACGACTTTGAAGCCGAAGTCGCTCCGAGTCGCCAGCCGGCGGCCGACCAACAGGGCGCGGGCTCGTCCGTCGCGCCGGCTGACGGCGGCGCGCAGAAGCGTCGGGCCGCTCTAGGCCTCTACGGCAGTCGGCCGAAGAAGTCCAAACCTTCCGCCGCGGCGACGAAGCGAGAAGAGGCGGCCGCGAAGGCGGCCCGCTTCCGCAAGGCCGTAAAACAGCCCCAGGCGGTCTCGGCGTAAGTCTTTACTTGCTTTGCCGCAGTCTCGTCGTTGTGCTCTTTTCTTCGAATGTCTTCTTAACTTTCCTTCGCTTGCTGGACAGGGTGCCGCTTTCTCTTGAGCGGGGCTCGGGCGGCTCCGTCGTGGGGCCGGCTGGAGGGTCTTCGAGCTCCCGTCGCGTGGACCCCCGCGCCGATCTTAGGGAGGCCACAGAGCGGAACGCCCGTGAAGCGCGGGAAGAGCGCGAGGCGGCGGAGAAGGCAGCCGCCCAGGCGGCAAAGGGGCAGGCTAAAGCAGTAGCCAAGGCCCAGAGGGAGGCGGCTCCCGCAGAGACGGAGGCGGAAAGCTCACGCAGCCAGCCTCCGCTGCTCGCCATTCCTCTCCGAGCCGTGGCCCCCGACACCCCGTTGCCCTTGGCGGAGGAGATCATCCAAGACCCGCCACTGTTGGAGAGGGAGGAGGAGGCCGTGGCCTTGGCCGGGAGAGCGCCGCCTGCGGCGCCAACCGGAGCGGGCCAAGGCGGTCAATCGTCCGCGGCGCCGGAGGAGCCGGCCGGAGGTGAGCCAGAGAGCAGGGCCGGCCTCAAGGTGCAGCTGGCGACGGGCTGGCGTGCTGGAGGAGGCGCTGCTCCGCTGGAGTTGCGTCGAGCCGCGAGCGCAGGCCAGCCGGCTGGAGATCTGGAGGCGGCCGGCACCGCCGTGTCCGAGTGGGCCCCCAGCGGGGGGACCGGCGAGCTGGAAGCGGCGGCTCAAGGGGTCCGGAGCCGGCTACGAGCTCAAGCCGCCCTGCTGCAACAGCTCAACCAAGAGTTCTTGTCGACGCGAACCACTGTCCGGGTGAGCCCTTCGCTCTGGCTGCTTTGCTTTCTTGATTTCTTCCGTGGGGGCGCGTCAGCGCACCCACTGGGTGTAGTCCCCGAGATTCGGGCCGACTGCTGCGCAGTCAGGTCGGATCTTTCTCGACGGCCACCTTACTTTGCTTTCTTTCTAAACTTTCAGGAATACCACAACCTTCGTGCTGCCGCCTTCGACTCCCAGGCTCGAGAGTTGAGCCGGCGGACCGACGACCTGGCCGACAGCCGAAGTAAGTACTTGGTTTTGTTTATTTCCTGCGGGGGCGCGTCAGCGCACCCACTGGGTGTAGTCCCCGAGATTCGGGCCGACTGCTGCGCAGTCGGGTCGAATCTTTCTTGACGACTCTTTTCTTATTGATCTTTCTTCTTCTTTGTCTTCAGGGGCCAACGCCGACTTGAGGAAGGAGCTTGGCGAAGCGAGAGCCGCCCTTTACGCCAAAGAGGCTGAGTGCGCCGCCTTGGTCCAGGAACGAGATCGCCTGGCCAAGAAGCTAGCCGACCAAGAGGAAAGCCACAAAACGGCCCTGCAGGCGGCGCGGGAAAGCGAAGCCACCTTGCTAGCGGAATATGAGATGGCGGCGGCGACTTGGTCTGAGACCCGACGAGGCCTGGACGAAGGCTTCGGCCGGATCGAAGACTTGATCGACGGTGAGCTGCCTTCCTCGGCCCCCTCCTGCCACTTGCCGCTTGGGTTTTTTGACTTATCTTGAGCTCTTGCTTGTTGTTTCTTGCAGATTACTTCCCAGGCTACTCCGCCTTCGCCGCCCAAAGCATTGAGGCCCATCGCGAGGCGCGCCGGCAGGCGGGGGCCGACATCGCGCCGGATGCAAACCGGACCCTTGAGGAGCAGCTTCTGGCTATCTAGGAACGGTTGCAGCCGGCTCATCGGATGCTTCGCCGGCTCCAACGTGCCGGGGCGCAAGTGCTGGCCGCCCTCTGGCCCGGCGAGACGATCCCCCGCACTCCAAGCCGAACCGCCGACTGGCTGGAAGTCGCAGTTGGTCGCTTCGAGCTTGGAAAGCGTCAGCGGCCCGCCTCGGAGCCGGGCGGGCGTTGGAATTCGTCCGGGCTTGGTACCCAGGGCTGAGCCTGGACCAGCTACGCACTTGGCGGATGGAGGCCGACGCGGAGCTGGAGGCGGTGAGGCCGGCTATCGCCCAGCGGGCTTCAACGATCGCCGAGTGCACCGACATCAGCGTTTTCGCGCCCGAAATCGATGATGACGGTGTCGCGCAGCCGGAGGAGTGGTTCGGGCTGAACCCGGCGGTGGGCGAGGACTCGGTGGAGGAGATCGCCTCCAGCGACGAGGGCGAAGAAGACAAAGACGACGACGGCGGAGATGTCGAGCCGGCTGGTGGAACAACCAGCCGACCTCAGGCCGACCGTGCCTCCAGCAACGAGGCGCATGGAAGCGCGCCCTCTGCGGGAGGCGGCGACCAAGCCGAAGTTCGTCAGCCGGCCGCTCCTTCAGCCGGCGCGACCGTCTCCGCCAACCAGTCGGCCGCTCCGCCAGCCTGACCTGCCGTCTTTATCTTTCCTGCTTTGTTGTCTTTGAGCAATCTTTTGTTAAGTTTCGCAGCTCCACCCACTGGGGGTGTATCCAAACTATGTTAAATGCTGGCCTCTTGGAGGTCTTTTTATGTAAATATTATCATGTGCATGTTTGGTTTCCATTCGCGTATGCTTGTTTATCCTTAGGCTTTTTCCTTTGCCGCCTTCCCTCTTTGGGGAGGCAAGTACTTGAGCTTTCTTGGATTTAAAGTAGAGTGAATGGAAACCGGCCGGCCGGTTACTCTGGTAGCCAGTCGGCGGTGTGGGAAAAAACCGGCTTTTGTTATATTAGTCCGTTAGTCCCTAGCCGTTTTTCGTGTGGGCGGTCGTTCCTACCTTTAACCCTTGCCAGCCGGACAGCCGGTTCTTCGAACTGCGACTTTTGGCAAGGGAAGGCTTGAGAGCCGGCACACTACTTGTCTGATTGCGGGTAGGACTTCTAATATAACTTCAGTCGGCCAGTCCCCGAGCCGACTAGTCGGACTCGGTGCCGGACGGAATAAGTAAATGGTACGACAAGGTCATAAGCATGATACTTTTCATTCATAAATAAGGGATGGCAGTCCCCGAGCCCTCCTCGGGGAGCCTATCGTCTTGTACTTAATACAAAAGTTAGCGTGATACATACTGCCTTTCAACTGTAAAATCTTCGAAGGAGGTTGGCGTTCCATGGCCGTTCCGACTCCTTGCCGGAGTCGTCTCTCTTGCGTGCCTTCGGCTTCTGCGCGTCGATCAGGTAGTAGGAGTCGTTGCCTAGAGCTCTACTGATGACGAAAGGGCCTTCCCAAGGGGCTGAGAGCTTGTGCTGGCCGGCTGTTCTCTGAATCAGCCGGAGCACAAGGTCGCCCTCCTGGAAAGATCTTGGCCTGACCTTCCGGCTATGGTAGCGGCGCAAACCCTGCTGGTAAATTGCAGACCGGCTGAGGGCTAACAGCTGGCTTTCTTCCAGCAGGTCGACGCCGTCTTCTCGTGCTTCCTTGGCCTCCGCTTCCGTGTACATGGTTACTCGAGGCGAGTCGGATTCGATGTCAGTTGGGATGACTGCCTCGGCACCATACACAAGGAAGAAAGGGGTGAAGCCGGTTGACTTGTTTGGTGTAGTGCGCAGACTCCAGAGGACAGCCGGCAGCTCATCGAGCCAATAGCCGGCTGAGCGCTCCAGAGGTACAACCAGTCGGGGCTTGATGCCGGAGAGGATGAGGCCGTTGGCTCGCTCGACCTGGCCGTTTGACTGCGGGTGGGCGATGGATGCTAAGTCCAGCCGGATGCCTTGGGCTGCGCAGAAACGTGCCAAGGCTCCTTTGGCGAAATTCGTGCCGTTGTCGGTGATGATGCTGTGTGGCACGCCATACCAAGTTGTTATGTCCGTGATGAACGTCACGGCAGTCGGCCCATTCAGCTTCTTGATCGGCTTTGCTTCAATCCACTTGGTGAATTTGTCCACGGCGACGAGCAGATGCATCATGCCGCCGCACGCCGTCTTGAATGGGCCCACCATGTCCAATCCCCAAACGGCAAAGGGCTAAGTGAGGGGAATGGTCTTGAGTGCCGAAGCCGGCATGTGTTGCTTGGAGCTGAAGAGCTGGCATCCCTTGCAATGCTTGACTAATTCTTTGGCGTCGTCCAAAGCAGTTGGCCAGAAGAAACCATGGCGGAAGGCTTTGGCGACAAGTGATCTTGAGGCCGCATGGTGGCCGCACTCTCCTTGGTGAATGTCTGTGAGGATTGCAATGCCCTTCTCTTGCTCGACGCATCGCTGGAGGACTCCGGTGACGCTGTGCTTGAGTAGTTCTCTGTTGACGATTGTGTATGCTCCAGCTCGGCGCTGGACTTGTCTTGCTTCTGTTTCGTCAGCCGGCAGGTCTTGGTTTACTAGGAAGTTGAGGATGGACTGAGCCCATGACGGGGCCGCGACTTCTTCTACTGCCAAAGTGGCTACGGCCACCAGGATGGGCGGGCTGGGCGGTGAGGTGCTGGAGTCAGCCGCCGGCTGTAGTGCTGGTGCAGTCCCCGGGCCGGCTACGGCAGTCCCCGAGCCGGCTACGGCAGTCCCCGAGCCGGCTACGGCAGTCCCCGAGCCGGCTACGGCAGTCCCCGAGCCGGCTGCCGAAGTCGCCGGGTTGGCTTCTTGATTCTTTGAGCCGGGCCTGGCCGCATCGGGGTCAGGCGGCATGAAGATGGAATCGAATTCCGGAGACGGCTTGATGGACGGCTTGAGGAGGCGTTGTAGAGCGACGCCGGTTGGAATTGCTTGCCGAGTGGAGCCTATTCGAGCCAGGGCATCGGCTGGCTCATTGTCGGCTCGAGGTACATGGAGGAACTCGCATCCTTCAAAGTGTCCGCTGAGTTGTTGGACCAGGAAATGGTAGCTCGCCATGTTCGCGTCCTTGGCGTCCCAGTCACCGGATGACTGCTGGACTACCAGGTCCGAGTCGCCATAACATAGGATCCGGCGAATGCCAAGTTCTTTGGCAAGCCGGAGCCCGTGTATGAGCGCCTCATACTCGGCCACATTGTTGGAGGCGGCAAAGTGGATCTGTGGCGTGTATCTGAGCTTGTCGCCTTTGGGAGAGGTAAGGACGATGCCGGCTCCCAAGCCGGTGCGCATCTTGGACCCGTCGAAGTGCATGCGCCAATGGGTGGAGTCGGGAGCCGGCGGCAGGTACTGGGTCTCGGCCCAGTCGACGAGGAAGTCGGCCAGTGCTTGGGACTTGATGGCAGTGCGGGGCTGGTAGAAGATCGTGTATGGGGCCAGCTTGATGGCCCATTTCGCCACCCGGCCGGATGCATCCCGGCTGCCTATGATCTCGGCTAGCGGGGCAGTGCATACGACCGTGACGGGATGCTCTTGGAAGTAGGGCTTCAGCTTCTTGGCGGTGAAGTACACGCCGTAACACATCTTTTGGTAGTGCGGGTAGTTCTGCTTTGAGGCGGACAGCACCTCGCTCAAATAATACACCGGCCTCTGGACCGGCTGGGCTCGGCCTTCTTCCGGGCGCTGGACTACGATGACGGTGCTGACCACCCGGCTGGTTGCAGCGATGTAAAGGAGCATGGGCTCTTTCTCGGTCGGCGCCGCGAGGACAGGCGGCGTGGCCAGCATCTTCTTTAACTCGTGGAAAGCTTGGTCGGCCTGGTCGTTCCACTCGAAGTGAGTGCTCTTCTTCATGAGGCGGTAGAGGGGGAGAGCTTTCTCTCCGAGCCGGCTCATGAAGCGGTTCAAGGAAGCCAAGCACCCGGTGAATTTCTGAATGTCTCGAAGCTTGGTAGGGATCGCCATTCTCTCGATGGCCTTGATCTTCGCCGGGTTGCATTCGATGCCGCGTTCGGAGACCAGGAAGCCTAGGAGCTGGCCGGCTGGCACCCCGAACACGCATTTCTCAGGGTTGAGCTTGATTTGGAACCGACGCAGGTTCTCAAATGTTTCCTTGAGGTCTTCCAGCAAGGTGCCACGCTTCTCCGTCTTCACCACGATGTCGTCCACGTAAATGTGAGCATTCCTGCCGAGCTGCTTGAGGAGGCACTTCTGCATGCAACGCTGAAAGGTGGCACCGGCATTTCTCAAGACGAATGTCATAGTCAGGTAGCAGAAGGCTCCGAACGGCGTGATGAAGGCGGTCTTCAGGCGGTCATCCGGGTCGAGCTTTATCTGGTGATATCCAGAGTAAGCATCCAAAAAACTCAATAGCTCGCATCCGGCTGTGGAGTCTATCACTTGGTCTATCCTTGGCAGGGCAAAAGGATCTTTGGGGCAGGCCTTGTTGAGACTTGTGTAGTCTATACACATGCGCCACTTGTTATTCTTCTTTAGCACAAGGACCGGGTTGGCGAGCCACTCTGGAAAGAAAACTTCCATGATAAAGCCGGCCGCCAAGAGCCAGGCTATTTCCTCCCCTACAATCCTGCGTTTCTCCTCCGACAGTCGGCGAAGGGGTTGTCTGACTGGCTTTGCGTCTTCTCGAACATGTAGTTTGTGCTCGGCGAATTTCCTCGGAACACCCGGCATGTCTTTGGGGGACCATGCAAAGATGTCCCGATTCTCACGGAGGAAATTGGCGAGCTCGCCTTCCTATTTGCTGTTCAGGTTTGCCCCAATGACGGCAAACCTCTCTGGACGCTCGGGGTCAAGAGGTATCTTCTTGGTCTCCTTGGCCGGCTGAAAAGACCCTTGAGTATCATGCTCCTTGGGGTCGGGGGACACAGCCGACTGCTTGCCGGCTATGGCCACGACTCGGTCCAGCATCTTCTTCTCTTCGGCGATAACAAGGGACTCGGCCAGCCGGCTGCTGGCCGCTACGCACTCGGAGGACTTCTTGTAGTCACCGGCTACGGTGATGACGCCTTTGGTGCTTGGTATCTTCATCTTGAGGTATGCATAGTGGGGAACCGCCATGAATTTGGCCAAGGCAGGTCGGCCCAGCAATGCATGGTAAGGGCTCTCCAGGTCCACCACTTCGAACCAGATCGCTTCCCGGCGGAAATGCTCCTTGTCCCCAAAAAGTACATCAATCTTGATTTTGCCAATGGGGGCACAGGACAGGCCGGGTACGATGCCGTGGAACACTGTCCGAGTGGGCGTGAGCTGTTTTGTCTTGACGTTCAACTTCTCCAGGGTGTCACGATACAAGATGTTGATGCTGCTCCCGCCGTCTATCAACACACGAGAGAAGCAGGCGGCGCGTCTGTCCGTTGCAAGGGTGGCTTCCAGGACCAAAGCATAAGAGCCGGGAGACGGCATCACCTCCGGGTGGTCGGCCCGGCTCCAGCTGATGGGCTTTTCTGACCAATGCATGTGTCCAGCGGGGTTGGCAGCGACCACGCTGACTTCCTGGTGCTCTCGGCGTTTGCTGCGCCGGTCTTCGGGCTGGCTTGTGAAGACGATGTAGGTTGCTTGCTCGTCAGGAAACTCGTCGTGCACGGCTCCGACTGCGGGCCGAGCGGCCGGAGGCGGAGGCGGCGGGCCGGCAGGCGGAGGTGGCAAGAGCCCCTCGCCCTTAGAGATTCGGGTGAGCCAGTTACACTTCCGGGTCGTGTGGTTGGACGGCTTCGCGCCGCTGTGGAACTTGCAAGGGGCGTCGAGGGTTTGCTCGTAGGAGAAGGCGGGCTGCCAAGCCGGCCTGCCGCCCTTGGGCTTCTTGGGCGCCGGTCGTTCTTCAGACGGTGCATCTTCGACCGTGGCCACCTGCCGGCTAGCGGGAGGCGGCGCGGGGCCCTTGCGCTTGTTGTCGTTTGAGTTGGGGTGTCGGCCGGGTTCTCCAGCCGGCGTCTTGGGCGCCGGGTTGAGCACCTTCCCGGACGCGTCTACCCGAAGCTCGGTCTTCATCGAGGAGTCGGCGGTGGCGTACTTGTCCGCTATGTCCAGAAGCTCGTCGAGGGTAGCCGGCTCATCGCAGAGGAGCTTGTGCTTGAGGAGGGTGCCTTCTCGGCATCCGGCTGTGAAGTACTCTATGGCTTGTACCTCGTGCACCCCTTCACAGGAGTTGCGGAGCTCGGCCCAACGTGTGAGGTAATCGCGAGTGGACTCGGCGGGGCCTTGTACGCACAAGGAGAGCTGTCTGGGCTTGGGAGCCCGCTTGTAGGTGCTGGTGAAGTTGCGGATGAAGGCTTCTATGAAGTCTAGCCAGCTGTTGATGCTACGCGGCTTGAGGCTGTTGAGCCAGGTCCGCGCCGTGCCCTGCAGCATGAGGGGCACGTACTTCACGGCGACTCGCCGGTTGCCGTTGGCTATGCTAACTGCGGTGGAGTAGTCGATCAACCAGTCTTCCGGCTTCACGGAGCCGTTGTACTTGGGCGTGTCTCTTGGGAGCGAGAACCCTTTGGGAAAGGGCTCGTCACGGATGCGGGGGCCAAAGCAAGGCGGGCCGACATCGTCTTCTTCTTCCAATGCCAGGGATCGCGCCAGGCGGTCGAGCCGATGACGGGCGTCATTCTCACCGATTCCTTCGCGGCGGCCCAGCCGGCCGCTGAGCGTCGGGTGCGCCACTGGCGGTGAGGCGGGATATCTCTCTCCACGGGGCGGAGGCGGAGGCGGGTCGCCCCGCCACTCCATGGCTCGGGGATGACCGTCCGCGTCCCGCTCGATGGAGATCCGGGTCCGGCTGCGGCTGGTAGCCGGCTCCTTCTCGCGTCGCGCGCGGGTATTGCTCGTAGTCGGCGTTCGGGACGTCGCGCCGTGCTCTCGGCGCGGGGGAAGGCTTTCCGCGCGAGCGTCGGCTTCGTGCTGCTGCGCGGCGGCGTCAATCAACTGTTGGATGCGCCGGGTCATGTGGGGAAGGTCTTCGGCCTCCAGGCCGTCCAGCTCGTCTACGGCCGCCTGGGCGGCACGCAAGTTCTCGAGCGGAGTGGCATAGACCGGACGGTCGACTCCCAGCGTGTCGGCGATGACGGCGCCGCGTTGCTTGACAAGGCCGGCCCGGCTTGGCCCGGCCGGGGCCGGCGTGCCGAAGGCGGCGCGGTCAGCCTCGCGCCGGTAGGCCTCAGTGAGGCGTCTTACGGAGGCCAGCCTCCGGCCCTCTGCGAGGAGGGCGAGGCGGCGTGCTTCCAGTGCTTCGTGGTCGGCGTCGGCCGGGAGAGGAGCGGACAAGTCGTGGGCCACCGCGCGCGAGGCGTCGCGGGCGCTCTCGTCGGCCGGGCTGCTGTGGCCGACAACCATCACTTCGGCGGTGACAGCATCGTGGCCGTTGGCTCGAGGAAGCGGGTCGTTGTAGATCGCGACGTTGGTGGGGAAGGCGTCGTAGGAAGCCGTGTCGGAGTCGACAGGCATCGGGTCGGCGGAGCCAACCGACTCCAGGTCCGCAGCGGGCTCGCTGGAGACATGGAGCCGGCCGAGAAGGTTGGTGAGGCGGTCAGCACCCGTATCGGAGGCGAGCTCGTCGGGGATGAAGGTCTCGTCGGGGAGATCGGCGAGGCCGCTTGCCGCGCAGATGCTGGTGACGCCTTGCAGCGCGTCGTGGCAAGCGCCATCGGGCGTGCCGGGCTGGCTACGCTCGTTGGGGAGGAAAAGGGTTCCCGTCCAGAACAGGTCTCCGGACGACGGTGCGCCTGGCCCCACGGTGGGCGCCAAATGTCGGGTGGTAGGTGCGACATATGCCAACGGGTGGCTTATCTTTGTGGGAACCAGTAAGACGTCGCCGGTGCCTGGAAGCGGGATGAGGCGAAGGCATGCACGCCGGCGGATCTTACCCAGCTTCGGGGCTCTCCGAGGAGATAACACCCCTACTGCTACTCTGCGGGGTCTCCGCATGCTCACTCGATGAATCAAGTAGCTACACAACGCTCCTGGAGCTGTTTTGGGGGAAGGAGGAAGAAAGGGCACGGCTAGCCTGCTTCTTCTCCTTGTATGGTGTCTAGAACTAGCAGGGGGTCCAACCGTTTGCATGGGTGCTCCGGGGGGTTTATATAAGCCTACCCCCCGAGGGTACAATGGTAATCCGGCTGGGCGCGGGGCCCAACCGTCTGTGACTGCGCTCGCCGGCTTCTGCGCCGACTGCTGGGGCCCGCCGACTGGTGGGTTCCGCCGGCTGCCAACTCCTTGGTCACTGTGGCTTCATCTTGCTGACGTGAGCTTCATCGTGGTAAGCGCGGCTACAGTACCGCCGCCTGTCGGACGATCGCTGTAGCCTTACCGCGTCTTGTCTCCTTAATGGGGCGTCCTCTTCGAGGGAGGCGGCGAGCCGGCTGCGGGGAGCCGGCTCCGTCTCGGGCCGGCTGGTTGGAAGCGTGGCCGCCTTCGGCCGTCTCTCTAGCTTAAGGGGCCCACCGCCTGTGGGCCACGCTGGCGGCTCGTCGTGGGTGACGCCAGGGTCAACATGGCAACAGTGCTGCGCCGGACGGGTCATGCCTACCTCGTACGGCGCACTGTGCCAGGCGTGCCCCGGGATTCGAGGGTGGCAGGCTCTCCTGTAGCCACGCCCCGTCGCACCGCCGTTAGGTGGGTGCAAACTTTGTGGGTACGGTCTTGACTGCTTTACGAGGAGCCGGCTCGAAGGAGTCGGCCTTCTCACAGCCGGCTTCTTGGAGTCGGCCCTCTCTTGAGGGCTAAAGTCGGACCGCCTTCCGAAAGCCTGCCTTGATCGCAGCCGGCTAGGGGAAGGCGGCCCCATGTCTTGGGTTCTTGAGAGCCGGGCTGGCTCGTAATTTTCTCAGAAGTGCCAGGGGAAGCCGGCTAGGCTACCCATGGCTATTTACTCCGACAAATATACTGTAATGAACTCATTCTTTATTTATATTGGTGTTATAACTACTGTATTACAACTTCTCTATGGTTTATAAACTATTTTACTAGCCATAGATTCATCAAAATAAGCAAACAACACACGAAAAACAGAATCTATCAAAAACAGAACAGTCTGTAGTAATCTGTAGCTAACGCAAGATTTGGAACCCCAAAAATTCTAAAATAACCTTCTGGACGTGAGTAATTTATCTATTAGTCATATGCAAAAAGAATTAACTAAATAGCACTTTCCAAATAAAAGTGACAGCAGTTCTCGTGAGCGCTAAAGTTTCTGTTTTTTACAGCAAGTTCAACAAGACTTTCCCCAAGTCTTCCCAACGGTTCTACTTGGCACACACACTAATTAAACACAAAAAACACAACCAAAACAGAGGCTAGATAAATTATTTATTACTAAACAGGAGCAAAAATCAAGGAATAAAAAGAAAATTGGGTTGCCTCCCAACAAGCGCTATCGTTTAACGCCCCTAGCTAGGCATAACAAGCAAGGATAGATCTAGGTATTGCCATCTTTGGTAGGCAATCCATAAGTGGCTCTCATAATAGATTCATAAGGTAATTTAATTTTCTTTCTAGGAAAGTGTTCCATGCCTTTCCTTAATGGAAATTGGAATCTAATATTTCCTTCCTTCATATCAATAATTGCACCAATCGTTCTAAGGAAAGGTCTACCGAGAATAATAGGACATGAAGGATTGCAATCTATGTCAAGAACAATAAAATCTACGGGCACATAATTCCTATTTGAAACAATAAGAACATAATTAATTCTTCCCATAGGTTTCTTAATAGTGGAATCCTCAAGGTGCAAGTTTAGAGAGCAATCATCAAAATCATGGAAACCTAACAAATCACACAAAGTCTTTGGAATCATGGAAACACTAGCACCCAAATCACATAAAGCATAGCATTCATGATCTTTAATTTTAATTTTAATAGTTGGTTCCCACTCATCATAAAGTTTTCTAAGGATAGAAACTTCCAATTCAAGTTTTTCTTCATAAGATTGCATCAAGGCATCAACGATATGTTTAGTAAACGCTTTATTTTGACTATAAGCATGAGGAGAATTTAGCACGGATTGTAACAAGTAAACACAATCAATCAAAGAGCAATTTTCATAGTTAAATTCCTTGAAATCCATAATAGTGGGTTTAGCAACATCTAGGGTTTTAATTTCTTCAATCCAACTTTTATCAATTTTAGCATCAAGATCAACAAATTCTGATTTCTTGGAACGCCTTCTAGGTAAAGGTGGATCATATTCAGTCCCATCATTATCAAGATTCATATTGCAAAACAAAGATTTAATAGGGGACACATCAATAACTTTTAGATCTTCATCTTTATTTTCATAGGAACTAGAAGAACACGCTCTTATAAAGGCATCTTTCTTAGCACGCATCCTAGCGGTTCTTTCTTTGCACTCATCAATGGAAATTCTCATGGATTTGAGAGACTCATTGATATCATGCTTAGGTGGGATAGATCTAAGTTTCAAAGAATCAACATCAAGAGAAATTCTATCAACGTTCCTAGCCAAATCATCAATCTTAAGCAATTTTTCTTCGATCATAGCATTAAAATTATTTTGCGAAGTAATAAATTCTTTAATATTAGATTCAAAATCAGAGGGCATCTTGTTATAATTTCCATAAGAATTGTTGTAGGAATTACCATAATTATTAGAGGGATTACTAGGATAAGGCCTAGGGTTGAAATTTCCTCTATACGCGTTGTTACCAAAATTGTTCCTACCAACAAAATTCACATCCATAGATTCATGATTATTCTCAATCAAAGTAGACAAGGGCATATCATTAGGATCAGAAGAAACACTCTTATTAGCAAATAATTTCATAAGTTCATCCATCTTTCCACTCAAAACATTAATTTCTTCTATCTCATGCACCTTTTTATTAGTAGATCTTTCAGTATGCCATTGAGAATAATTAACCATAATATTATCTAGGAGTTTAGTAGCTTATCCTAAAGTGATTTCCATAAAAGTGCCTCCCGCGGCCGAATCTAAAAGATTTCTAGAAGCAAAATTCAATCCAGCATAAAAATTCTGAACAATCATCCACAAATTTAAACCATGAGTAGGGCAATTACGTATCATTAATTTCATTCTCTCCCAAGCTTGTGCAACATGTTCATGATGAAGTTGCTTAAAATTCATAATATTGTTTCTAAGAGAGATGATCTTAGCGGGAGGAAAATACTTAGAGATAAAAGCATCTTTGCACTTGTTCCATGAATCAATACTATTTTTAGGCAAAGACGAAAACCAAGCTTTAGCACGATCTCTAAGCGAAAAAGGAAATAGCTTAAATTTAACAATATCATTATCCACATCTTTCTTGTTTTGCATGTCACAAAAATCAACGAAGCTATTTAGATGGGTAGCGGCATCTTCACTAGGAAGGCCGGAAAACGGATCTTTCATGACAAGATTCAACAAAGCAGCATTAATTTCACAAGATTCAGCATCGGTAAGAGGAGCAATCGGAGTGCTAATAAAATCATTGTTGTTGGTATTGGTGAAGTCACACAATTTAGTATTATCTTGAGCCATCGTGACAAGCAAGCAAACTAACACACAAGCAAACAAAAAGCAAGTGGGCGAAAAGAGGCAAATAGAGAAAGAGAGGGAGGATAGAGAGAGAGGGCAAATAAAATGGCAAGGGTGAAGTGGGGGAGAGGAAAACGAGAGGCAAATGGCAAATAATGTAATGCGGGAGATAAGGGTATGTGATGGGTACTTGGTATGTTGACTTTTGCGTAGACCTCCCCGGCAACGGCGCCAGAAATCCTTCTTGCTACCTCTTGAGCACTGCGTTGGTTTTCCCCGAAGAGGAAGGGATGATGCAGCAAAGTAGCATACGTATTTCCCTTAGTTTTTGAGAACCAAGGTATCAATCCAGTAGGAGGCTACGCGCGAGTCCCTCGCACCTGCACAAAACAAATAAATCTTCGCAACCAACGCAAATAGGGGTTGTCAATCCCTATAAGGCCACTTACGAGAGTGAGATCTGATAGATATGATAAGATAATATTTTTGGTATTTTTATGATAAAAGATGCAAAGTAAAATAAAGGCAACGTAAATAGCAAAGGAAATAACTAAGTAGTAGGAGATCAATATGATAACGATAGACCCAGGGGCCATAGATTTCACTAGTGGCTTCTCTCAAGAGCATAAGTATTCTACGGTGGGTGAACAAATTACTGTTGAGCAATTGACAGAATTGAGCATAGTTATGAGAATATCTAGGTATGATCATGTATATAGGCATCACGTCCGAAACAAGTAGACCGACTCTTGCCTACATCTACTACTATTACTCCACTCATCGACCGCTATCCAGCATGCATCTAGAGTATTAAGTTAAAAAAAGAGTAACGCCTTAAGCAAGATGACATGATGTAGAGGGATAGACTCATGCAATATGAAGAAAACCCCATCTTGTTATCCTCGATGGCAACAATACAATACGTGCCTTGCTGCCCTTACTGTCACCGGGAAAGGACACCGCAAGATTGAACCCAAAGCTAAGCACTTCTCCCATTGCAAGAAAGATCAATCTAGTAGGCCAAATCAAACTGATAATTTGAAGAGACTTGCAAAGATAACCAATCATACATAATAGAATTCAGAGAAGATTCAAATATTATTCATAGATAGACTTGATCATAAACCCACAATTCATCGGTCTCAACAAACACACCGCAAAAAGAAGATTACATCAAATAGTTCTCCACAAGAGAGGGGGAGAACATTGTATTGAGATCCAAAAAGAGAGAAGAAGCCATCTAGCTACTAACTATGGACCCGTAGGTCTGAGGTGAACTACTCACACTTCATCGGAGGGGCTATGGTGTTGATGTAGAAGCCCTCCGTGATCGATGCCCCCTCCGGCGGAGCTCCGAAACAGGCCCCAAGATGGGATCTCGTGGATATAGAAAGTTACAGCGGTGGAATTAGGGTTTTGGCTCCATATTTGATCGTTTGGGGGTATGTGGATATATATATAGGAGGAAGGAGTACGTCAGTGGAGCAACAAGGGGCCCACGAGGGTGGAGGGTGCGCCTGGTGGGGGTGGGCGCGCCCCCCTACCTCATGGCCTCCTGTTTCCTTTCTCGATGTAGGGTCCAAGTCTCCCTGGTCTTGTTCGTTGAGAAAATCAAGTTCCCGAAGGTTTCATTCCGTTTGGACTCCGTTTGATATTCCTTTTCTTCGAAGCCGTAAAACAGGCAGAAACAACAATTCTGGGCTGGGCCTCCGGTTAATAGGTTAGTCACAAAAATAATATAAAAGTGGATAATAAAGCCCAATAATGTCCAAAACAGTAGATAATATAGCATGGAGCAATCAAAAATTATAGATACATTGGAGACGTATTAATGCACCCTTGATGAGTGGTCTATTTTTGTTGAATCTCGATCGTGGTGATACACATATTCATAATATTGATGCCAAAAGATGCAAAGTTGATAATGATAGTGCAACTTATTTGTGGCACTTCCGTTTAGGTCATATTGGTGTAAAGCGCATGAAGAAACTCCATTCTGATGGGCTTTTGGAATCACTTGATGCTTGCGAACCATGCCTCATGTGCAAGATGACTAAGACTCCGTTCTCCGGAACAATGGAGCGAGCCACTGACTTATTGGAAATAATACATACCGATGTATGCGGTCCGATGAGTGTCGAGGCTCGCGGTGGGTATCGTTATTTTCTGACCTTCACAAATGATTTGAGCAGATATTGGTATATCTACTTAATGAAACATAAGTCTAAAACATTTGAAAAGTTCAAAGAATTTCAGAGTGAAGTGGAAAATCATCGTAACAAGAAAATAAAGTTTCTACGATTTGATCGCGGAGGCGAATATTTGAGTTATGCATTTTGTCTTCATTTAAAACAATGTGGAATTGTTTCGCAACTCACGCCACCTGGAATACCACAGCGTAATGGTGTGTCCAAACATCGTAACAGTACTTTTTTAGATATGGTGCGATCTATGATGTCTCTTACCGATTTACCACTATCATTTTGGGGTTATGCATTAGAGACAGCTGCATTCACGTTAAATAGGGCACCATCTAAATCTGTTGAGATGACACTGTATGAACTATGGTTTGGCAAGAAACCTAAGCTGTCATTTCTTAAAGTTTGGGGTTGCAATGCTTATGTGAAAAAGCTTCAGCCTGATAAGTTCGAACCCAAATCGAAGAAGTGTCTCTTCATAGGATACCGAAAAGAAACTGTTGGGTACACCTTCTATCACAGATCTGAAGGCAAGATATTTGTTACTAAGAATGGATCATTTCTAGAGAAGGGGTTTCTCTCGAAAGAAGTGAGTGGGAGGAAAGTAGAACTTGATGAGGTAGTTGTACCGTCTCTCGAATTGGAAAGTAGTTCATCATAGAAATCAGTTCTAGTGATGCCTACACCAATTAGTGAGGAAGTTAATGATGATGATCATGAAACTTCAGATTAAGTTACTACTAAATCTCGTAGGTCAACCAGATTACGTTCCGCACCAGAGTGGTACGATAATCCTGTTCTGGAAGTCATGTTACTAGACCATGATGAACCTACAAACTATGATGAAGCGGTGATGAGCCCAGATTCCACGAAATGGCTTGAGGCCATGAAATCGGAGATGGGATCCATGTATGAGAAGAAAGTATGGACTTTGGTTGACTTGCCCGATGATCAGCAAGCCATAGTAAATAAATGGATCTTCAAGAAGAAGACTGACGCTGATGGTAATGTTACTGTCTACCAAGCTCGACTTGTTGCAATAGGTTTTCGACAAGTTCAAGGAGTTGACTACGATGAGACCTTCTCACCCATAGCGATGCTTAAGTCTGTCCGAATCATGTTAGAAATTGCCGCATTTTATGATTATGAAATTTGGCAAATGGATGTCAAAACTACATTCCTTAATGGATTTCTTAAAGAAGAGTTGTATATGATGCAACCAGAAGGTTTTGTCGATCCTAAATGTGCTAACAAAGTGTGCAAGCTCTAGTGATCCATTTATGGACTGGTGCAAGCCTCTCGGAGTTGGAATATATGCTTTGATAGTGTGATAAAAGCATATGGTTTTATACAGACTTTTGGAGAAGCCTCTATTTACAAGAAAGTGAGTGGGAGCTCTGTAGCATTTCTAATATTATATGTAGATGACATATTGTTGATTGGAAATAATACAAAGTTTCTGAATAGCATAAATGGATACATGAATAAGAATTTTTCAATGAAAGACCTCGGTGAAGCTGCTTATATATTGGGCATCAAGATCTATAGAGATAGATCAAGACGCTTAATTGGACTTTCACAAAGCACATACCTTGATAAAGTTTTGAAGAAGTTCAAAATAGATCAGTCAAAGAAAGGTTTTTGCCTGTGTTACAAGGTGTGAAGTTGAGGTAGACTCAATGCCCGACCACTGCAGAAGATAGAGAGAAAATGAAAGTCATTCCCTATGCCTCAGCCATAGGCTCTATCATGTATGCAATGCTGTGTACTAGACATGATGTGTGCCTTGCTATAAATTTAGCAGGGAGGTACCAAAGTAATCCAAGAGTGGATCACTGGACAGCGGTCAAGAACATCCTGAAATACCTGAAAAGTACTAAGGATATGTTTCTCATTTATGGAGGTGACAAAGAGCTTGTCATAAATGGTTATGTCGATGCTAGATTTGACACTGATCTGGATGACTCTAAGTCGCAAACCGGATACGTATTTATATTGAATGGTGGAGCTGTCAGTTGGTGCAGTTCCAAGTAGAGCGTCATGGAGGGATCTACGTGTGAAGCGGAGTACATAGCTACTTCGGAAGCAGCGAATGAAAGAGTCTGGATGAAGGAGTTCATATCCGATCTAGGTGTAATACCTAGTGCATCGGGTCCAATGAAAATCTTTTGTGACAATACTGGAGCAATTGCCTTTGCGAAGGAATCCAGATTTCACAAGAGAACCAAACACATCAAGAGACGCTTCAACTCCATCCGCGATCAAGTCAAGGAGGGAGATATAGAGATTTGCAAAATACACATGGATCTAAATGTTGCAGACCCGTTGACTAAAGCCTCTTCCACGAGCAAAACATGATCAGCACCAAGACTCCATGGGTGTTAGAATCATTACAATGTGATCTAGATTATTGACTCTAGTGCAAGTCGGAGACTGAAGGAAATATGCCCTAAAGGCAATGATAAAGTTGTTATTTATATTTCCTTATATAACGATAATTGTTTATTATTCATGCTAGAATTGTATTAACCGGAAACTTCATACACGTGTGAATACATAGAAAAAACAAAGTGTCCCTAGTATGCCTCTACTTGACTAGCTCGTTAATCAAAGATGGTTAAGTTTCCTGACCATAGACATGTGTTGTCATTTGATGAACAGGATCACATCATTAGGAGAATGATGTGATGGACAAGACCCATCCGTTAGCCTAGCATAATGATCATTAAATTTTTATTGCTATTGCTTTCTTCATGACTTATACATATTCCTTTGACAATGAGATTATGAAACTCTCGAATACAAGAGGAACACCTTGTGTGCTATAAAACATCACAACGTAACTGGGTGATTATAAAGATGCTCTACAGGTGTCTCCGAAGGTGTTTGTTGGGTTGGTATAGATCGAGATTAGGATTTGTAACTCCGAGTATCGAAGAGGTATCTCTGGGCCCTCTCGGTAATGCACATCATTATAAGCCTTGCAAGCAATGTGACTAAAGAGTTAGTTACAGGATGATGCATCACGGAACGAGTAAAGAGGCTTGCCGGTAACGAGATTGAACTAGGTATGAAGATACCGACGATCAAATCTCGGGAAAGTAACATATCGATGGCAAAGGGAATAACGTATGTTGTTATTGCGGTTTGACCTATATAGATATTCGTAGAATATGTAGGAACCAATATGAGCTTCCAGGTTCCGCTATTGGTTATTGACCGGAGATGTGTCTCGGTCATGTCTACATAGTTCTCGAACCCGTAGGGTCTGCCCGCTTAACGTTCAATGACGATTTGTATTATGAGTTATGTGTTTTTGTGACCGAAGTTTGTTCGGAGTCCCGGATGAGATCACGGACATGATGAGGGGTCTCGAAATAGTCAAGAGGTAAAGATTAATATATTGGACAATAGTATTCGGACACCGGAATGGTTCCGGAATATTACGGGTATTTTTTGGAGTAACGGGAGGTTACCGGAACCCCCCAAGGAAGTAATGGGCCTACATGGGCCATAGGGTAGAGAGAGGGGAGCCCGCAAGAGTGGCGCCCCCCATGGGCTGTCTGAATTGGACAAGGGGAGGGGGCACGGCCCCCCTTTTCCTTCTGCCTCTCCCTCTCCTTCCCTTTCCCCCCTCCGAAAGAAAGGAAGGGGGCCCGACTAGGACTAGGATTCCTATTCGGCCCCCCATGGCGCGCCTCCTTTGGTCGGCGTCCTCCCTCTCCTCCTTTATATACGGGGGCAGGGGCACCCAAAGGACATTAGTTGTTCTCTTAGCCGTGTGCGGTGCCCCCCTCCACAGTTTACTCCTCCAGTCATATTGTCGTAGTGCTTAGGTGAAGCCCCGCGTGGATCACATCACCATCACCGTCACCATGCCGTCGTGCTGACGAAACTCTCCCTCGACACTTTGCTGGATCAAGAGTTCGAGGGACGTCATCGAGCTGAACGTGTGCTAAACTCGGAGGTGTCGTATGTTCGGTGCTTGATCGGTTGGATCGCGAAGACGTTCGACTACATCAACCGTGTTAACCTAACGCTTCCACTTTTGATCTACGAGGGTACGTGGACACACTCACCCCTCTCATTGCTATGCATCTCCTAGATAGATCTTGCGTGATCGTAGGAATTTTTTTGAAATTGCATGCTACGTTCCCCAACAGGTTCGATGTTGGCTATCCACATGTATCATTCTCGTTCACTATCAGGACTTCGAATAGGGAAAGCCGAGGCCACTCACACTGGTCGGACACGTCATTGCGGAGCAAACAGATAAGGGTAGGATTGGGGTGACGACTCGTATGGTTGAGCATTTAATTTGGTTCTCCGACCTTGACCGCTCCTTACACGCCGGCAAGTTATCGGCATTTGCACCACTCTATGGGGTCTTACAATGGCGTCCAGATAAGCAATGTAGGAATACGAATCGGGACTAAACAGATGCAACACTGTAGGCAGTTGCATGCTTTTGAGTGGTTGGATGTTTCATGTGACCGACTCCGATGGTTTAGGGTGTTCGCCGAGGGGTAACAACGATGGTAGAGGAAAGTTACATGTTCCGTCCCCTCCCTCCTGACATGAACGAAGAAGATAAAGGACAGAAAGTGTGTTTTCCCTCCGCCGAATAGAAAGCGCTCAACGGACTCGGAAAAAACAACCTATGCCAACCGGCTAGTGCCAGCAGTGTGCAACAACCGAGCGCTCCGGTAACAACCGCTCCAAGGAACATACAACCTTTGTAATAGGGTAACTACAGGGAAAACAACCTCAAATGACCAACCAACCCCAAGAATAACGAGCAAACAAGTGGGCAGTGTCGATGCTAAAACCGGTGGATCTCGGGTAGGGGGTCCCGAACTGGTGATCTTGGTATGATGGTAACAGGGAGAATAGGGACACGGTATTTACCTAGGTTCGGGCCCTCTGAAGAGGTAAAACCCTATGCCGTGTTCTTATTATATTGATTGTGGATGGGTGTAACGCCCTCGATGCGGCTATAGCTCCTACGTGTCGAGGCACGACTTAGAGACATAACCGCATTGAAAGCAATGTCGCAAGTCAGGCAATCATTACAACATCCCATGCAATCCATAATAAAAGGGGGAGATAACATAGTTGGCTTACACTCGCCACGTCACATCAGAGTACATAAATAACATCCATCAAATAAACACTCATGGCCCAACTACGGCACCAAAATGGAAAAGAACCCAACATGCGACAAGGCCCTGAATCGAACCCCAACTAGGCACCACTACTGATCATCGGGAAAGGAAACATAATAACGCTGAGAGTCCTCGTCGAACTCCCACTTGAGCTCGTACTCGTCACCTGGAGCGGAATCACCTGGACCTGCATCTGGCATTATAGTATTTGTGAGCCACAAGGACTCAGCAATCTCGCACCCACGCGATCAAGACTATTTAAGCTTATAGGACAGGATAAGGCAAGTATATGTGGAGCTGCAGCAAGCGACTAGCATATATGGTGGCTAACTTATTCGCAAAGGAGAGCGAGAAGAGGAGGCAAAGCGCGAGCGAGAACTAGAAGGAACAACCTGCGCAAGCATTACTCCAACACCGTGTCCACTTCCCGGACTCCGCCGAGAAGAGGCCATCACGGCAACACACTCGGTTGATTCATTTTAAATAATTAAGGTTTAAGTTATCTACAACCGGACATTAACAAATTCCCATCTGCCCATAACTGCGGGCATGGCTTTCGAAAGTACAATCCCTGCAGGGGGGGTCCCAACTTAGCCCACGACAAGCTCTCACGGTCAACGAAGGAATAGACCTCCTCCCAAGATGTTCCGATCAAACTCGGTATCTCGGTATCTCAAGGCACTTTGTCAGGTTAAAACAAGACCAGCAACACCGCCCGAATGTGCCGACAAATCCCGATAGGAGCTGCACATATCTCTTTCTCAGGGCACACTCAGATTGTCTAAACTTCCGGTAGGCCAGCCCAGAGTTGCCCCTGGTAGCCACCGGCGGCTGACAGTTTGGACCAACACTCAGAGGAGCACTGGCCCGGGGGGGGGGTTAAAATAAGATGACCCTTGAGTCTGCAGAACCCAAGGGAAAGAAAAGGCTAGGTGGCAAATGGTAAAACCAAGGTTGGGCATTGCTGGAAAAGCTTTAATCAAGGCGAAATATCAAGGGGTTCCCATTATAACCCAACCGCGTAAGGAACGCAAAATCCGGGAACATAACACCGATATGACGGAAACTAGGGCGGCAAGAGTGGAACAAAACACTAGGCGAGAGGCCGAGCCTTCCACCCTTTACCAAGTATATAGATGCATTAAGATAACATAGCAATATAATGATATCCCAACAAGTAAATAAATGTTCCAACAAGGAACGCTCCAATCTTCACCTGCAACTAGCAACGCTATAAGAGGGGCTGAGCAAAGCGGTAACATAGCCAATCAACGGTTTGCTAGGAAATGGTGGGTTAGAGGTTTGACATGGCAATTGGGAGGCTGACAAGCAAAAGGTAGGCATCGTAGCATTGGCTAAGCAAGAGCGAGCAAACTAGCATAGCAAAGATAGTAGTGATTTCGAGGGTATGATCATCTTGCCTGCACAGTTGTCAGAGTTGACTGGATCCTCACAAGCAAACTCAACGGGCTCCTCGGTAGCGAACTCGTCTCCCGGCTCTACCCAACAAGACAAACAAGCAACAAGGATACAATCAACCACGTGCAAGACCAAGCAATATGATGAAATGATGATATGCTATGCGGGATGCGATGCGGGATGCAAAATGCAAGATATGACAGGAAATGCATGAACCTGGCCTCAACTTGGAATTCCAAGGGTGCCACTGGATAGAGGGGATGAAATCGCTTGAAAACGATATAAAGATCATTGGAATCGGAGTTACGGTTTGGAAATGGCAAGCGTTTTAAGATATGACACCGGTCTGCGATTTACAGCAAGTAGGCATCTAAATGCAACGAAATGAACATGCTACAGCCACCAAACATGAAAACAAAATACATGGCAGTGATGTACACAAGATGGTTAACAAAACACTAGCACTGAGCCATAGGCAATCATCCATTAAGAGGTTCAAACAAGCATGGCAAAAACGCAAATGCAAAACAGATTCCAGACTTAGTGAAATTAACACTAGTCTGAAATTTCAGATCACGATGCTCTCTTCGGAGCAGCAAAACAACATGGAACATGACCTGAACATGACAAGTAAGAACATGGCATGGAGTTACTCAACAAGCTTAACAAAAGTCCCAAAGTGACCTGGGGCCAAAAGGGATCACAAAATATATTAACGGGCACACGAACATAGCTAAAACACAATCAGTTTTCAGACTTAGTGAAAACTGAGACATGCTGAAATATAACTCACGAAGGCATGTAAACGAGCTCGATGCACTCACCACGGTGCAAGTCATGGCAAGGCAAGCATACACATTAAGAAGGCACAAAAATACAAGCTAGACATGGCAAGAACAATGGCATAGCATGCACGGATCAACTACAACAACGCCGGCAAAATCGCAAACGAGTTGACGATCTGCCCAGATTCACCACGAAGCAAAAGTAGAGCTCGATTGACTCAAGCTATGGTGCTCCATAATTGCAAATAAAGACATGGATGGATAGAGCATAACATGAATAGCAAAAGTCCTTACTGATCATCCTCAAAAGAGGCACGGATCATTAGGAAACAAGCTGAACATATGGCATCATGAACTAAAATATCCCAGACTTAGTGAAAACAACTAAGTCTTTGAAAACAGATTTCCCGGGTGCCTCTCTTTGCGAGCTTGCACAAGTCACCACACACATCCTAAAAATGCATGGGTTGCACCTCTGGAAATAAGACAAAATGCTTAACAAAACACATGAAGGACTCACAGGCATAGCATGCACACAATAATCATGACAAAAATGACAAAAGTCTAAGATGAACTAGCAGATCTGAAAATTAACTCATGAAGCCTCCTTCTAACAGCATTTTGGGCATCAATATGAACTCAAATGAAAATGATGCAATGGAATGAGATAATGTACTCATCGAGGCGAAGATTTTGATATATTATATGCCCAAATCGGAGCTACGGATGCAAAGTTACGGGGCCTCGAACAGGGCATCATGGACTGAAAAAGTTTAGGGACTTGGTGAAAAAAAACTACCCAGATCTAGGGTTTGACCGGCGGGCACGCGAACCGAGGCGAGGAGATCCGAGCTCGCTGGAGCCTTGCCGGACTTGACGCGGCACGCCGGCCGGAGGAGGAGGAGACGGCCGGGGCGGTGAGGGGCGCGGCCGGGCGGCGGGGGAGGCGGCGCGGGCGAGTGCGGCGGTGGCCGTGGCGGGCTCGCCCGCCGGAGTTGGAGCGGGGCGGCGGTGAGGCGCGTCAGCGGCGGGCGGCGATGGCGGCGTCGACGCCGGAGTTGAGCGAGGCGGCGGCGGAAGGAGGCGCGGGGCACCAGGCGGCGGGGCGAGGCGGCTGGGCCGCGGGGGCTTCCCGCGGGCCTGGCGGGCCGGTCGGCGGCGATGTGGGCGCGAGGCGGCGGCGAATGGGCGCGTGCCACGTGGCGGCGGCGGGTGCAGCGAACACGTCCGTCGGTGGACGAAATGTCCGGCGGCGCGCGGGATCCGATCTCTTTTTTTTAGAGCTAGGGTTCGAGGGGGAAGACGAGATCCGAAAATGGAGGGGGTATATATAGGCATAAGTAGGGCTAGGAGAGTCCAAATGAGGTGCGGTTTTCGCCCACGCGATCGTGATCGAACGCTCTAGGACATGGAGCAGAGTTTGGTGGGTTTTGGGCCAAATTTGGGGGGTGTTGGGCTGCAACACACATGAGGCCTTTTCGGTCCCTCGGTTAATCGTTGGAGTATCAAACGATGTCCAAATGATACGAAACTTGACAGGCGGTCTACCGGTAGTAAACCAAGGCCGCTTGGCAAGTCTCAGTCCAATCCGGAAATGTTTAATCCCCACACACGAAAGAAAGCTGGAAATGGCCACCGGAGGAGAACGAAGCGCCGGAATGCAAACCGGACAACGGGGAAAAAGCTCGGATGCATGAGACGAACACGTATGCAAATGCAATGCACATGATGACATGATATGAGATGCATGAAAACGAAAACAACACACGGAGACAAAGACCCGAACCCGAGAAATAAATATAACTTAGCGCCGGAGACGGCAAGAGTTGGATACAAATATGAAAAGTATATCTGGGGCGTTACAACACTCCACCACTACGAAAAGATCTCGTCCCGAGATCTAGGACTGAAAGAACTCCGGGTACTCAGAACGGAGGTGATCCTCGCGTTCCCAGGTAGCTTCACGGTCGGAATGGTGTGACCACTTGACTTTGAGAAATTTGATTGACTTGTTGCGAGTCTTGCGTTCAGTCTCTTCAAGAATAGCAACTGGGTGCTCACGATAGGAGAGATCTTCTTGGAGCTCAATGTCCTCGAAGTTGACGGTGCGTTCAGGCGTCTTGAAGCACTTTTGGAGTTGGGAGACATGGAACACATCATGAACATTGGCAAAGTTTGAAGGAATCTCGAGCTGATAGGCGAGGTCGCCTCTCTTGCTAGCAATCTTGAAAGGTCCCACGTATCTAGGGGCAAGCTTCCCTTTGATACCGAAGCGACGAGTACCTTTCATAGGAGAGATGCGGAGGTAAACGTGATCTCCGATCTCGAAAGCCAAATCACGGTGCTTACTATCATAGTAGCTCTTCTGGCGGGATTGGGCTGCTTTGAGGTTATCACGAATGACTTTGCACATTTCTTCTGCCTCTGTGATCAGGTCATTACCCAGCAGCTGACGTTCACCGGTTTCAGACCAGTTGAGAGGGGTACGACACTTCCTGCCATATAGAATTTCAAAAGGGGCCTTGCCCGAACTTGCTTGAAAACTGTTGTTATAGGAGAATTCAGCATAAGGAAGACAATCCTCCCACTTCATGCCGAAGGAGATCACACAAGCCCTGAGCATATCTTCAAGAATCTGGTTGACACGCTCGACTTGACCGCTTGTTTGAGGATGGAAAGCTGTGCTGAAGCGAATGTTGGTACCCATGGCCTTCTGAAAAGAATCCCAAAACTTGGAGGTAAAGATGCTGCCACGGCCTGAAGATATCACTTGAGGAATACCGTGCAGAGAGACAATGCGAGAGGTATAGAGTTCCGCCAATTGAGCTGCAGTGATCGACTCTTTGATAGGCAGAAAGTGAGCCACTTTGGTGAGCTTGTCGATGACGACGAATATAGCATCATTGCCACGCTTGGACTTTGGAAACCCAGTCACGAAGTCCATTTCAATGTGGTCAAACTTCCATTCTGGAATGGCAAGAGGTTGGAGGAGACCAGCTGGCCTTTGGTGTTCTGCCTTCACTCTTCTGCAGACATCACATTCATTCACGAATTGAGCGATCTCGCGCTTCATTCGAGTCCACCAATAAGATTGCTTGAGATCCTGATACATCTTCGTACTACCAGGGTGGATGGAGAGGAGAGAGTTGTGAGCCTCGTTCATGATCACTTTACGAAGTTCCCCTTTGGGCACAACAATACAATCCTCGAAGAAGAGAGTGTCCTTGTCATCAAGGCGGTAGCACTTGTACTTGGGCTGACTCTTGGCAATCCCAATCTTCACCTTTTTCACCATAGCATCAAGAAGCTGGGCTTGGCGAATCTGGTCTTCTAAGGTAGGAGAGACTTGAAGGTTGGCGAGGAAACCTTGAGGAACAACTTGCAGATTCAGCTTGCGGAAAGCTTCACAAAGCTCGGGTTGATAAGGCTTGAGAATCAGACTGTTGCAATATGCTTTTCTGCTCAAAGCGTCAGCAATCACATTAGCCTTGCCTGGAGTATACTCAATACTCGGATTGTACTCTTAAATCATTTCGACCCATCGAGTTTGCCTTAGGTTGAGATTAGGCTGAGTGAAGATGTACTTGAGACTCTTGTGATCAGTGAAAATGTCCACTTTTCTTCCCAATAGAAGATGTCTCCAAGTCAACAAAGCGTGCACAACTTCCGCCAACTCGAGATCATGAGTGGGGTAGTTCTTCTCATTAGGCTTCAACTGGCGAGATGTATAAGCAACAACTTTCTTCTCTTGCATCAATACTGCGCCAAGACCTTGGAGAGAGGCATCACAAAAGACCTCGTACGGCTTGGATTCATCAGGCGGAGTCAGAACTGGAGCAGTGATCAACTTCTCTTTCAAAGTGTTGAAAGCAATATCACACTCCGGAGACCAAACGTACTTGACGTGCTTCTGAAGAAGATTTGAGAGAGGCTTCGCGATCTTGGAAAAGTTTTCAACGAATCTTCGGCAATAGCTTGCGAGACCGAGAAAACTGCGGAGTTGCTTCACGTTCTGAGGAGGTTCCCAATTCACAATTGCGGAAACCTTCTCGGGATTCACGGAAATGCCCTTGGCAGAGATGATATGGCCAAGATAAAGAACCTCATTGAGCCAAAATTCACACTTGGAGAACTTAGCGTAGAACTGATGTTCCCTGAGCTTGTCAAGAACCAAACGCAAGTGCTTGGCATGATCTTCCTTGTTCTTCGAGAAAACCAGAATGTCATCGAGATAGACCAAAACGAAGTCATCGGTGTAGGCGTTGAAGATGAAATTCATCATGCGAGAGAACGTCGGAGGAGCGTTGGCGAGGCCAAAAGACATGACAGTGTATTCATATGAACCAAAGCTTGTTCTGAATGCTATCTTGGAAATATCTTCTTCACGAATGCGAATCTGGTGATAACCCATACGGAGATCAAGCTTGGAGAATACTTGAGCACCTTTGAGTTGTTCGAACAGCTCATTGATGTTGGGAAGTGGGTATTTGTTCTTGATGGTCTTCTTGTTCACTGGACGGTAATCAACACAAAGTCGACTCGATCCATCCTTCTTCTTCACAAAAAGAACACCACAACCCCACAGAGAAGTACTAGGCCGGATGAGACCCAATCTTTCTTGCTCATCGAGTTGCTTCTTCAGCTCCTTCAACTTTTCAGGTCCGAGCTTGTAAGGACGTTTGCACATAGGTTCCGTGCCAGGTTCAAGTTCAATAACGAATTCAACTGGCCGGTGCGGAGGCATTCCTGGGAGCTCTTCTAGAAAGACGTCTTGATATTCGCAAACGACTGGAATTTGCAAGATGGCATCCAATTCACCCTTCTCATTGAGAGAAAACAGACGAATGGTACTATCCCGAGCGGCAAAGATAATTGCATCCTCAGACGAATGAGTCAATAGAATCTGCCTGGCTGCACAATCAAGATGTGCCTTGTGCTTAGAAAGCCAATCCATCCCGAGAATAAGATTAATATCCGAGTTACCAAGCACCATAGGAGAAGAAAGAAACTTGTAGTCACCCAATGTGATAGAAACATCCGGAGCCATCATTTTGGTGTTCATGAACAAACCCGGAGAAGAAACCGCTATTGGCTTAGGCAAATCAATAGTATGAACATCATGCATGGATGCAAAAGGCTTCGACAAAAATGATAAAGATGCACCAGTATCAAAAAGAACTCTTGCGGGAATGTCATTAACAGGAAGGTTACCCATGATCACATCTGGTGATTCCTCTGCCTGAGCTGCATTCAGCAAGTTGACCTTGGCGGACTTGGGGTTATGCTTGACCACAGCTGTACTTGCCGACCTGACAGGAGGAGGAGGAGGAAGACGCCTCTGGTTGAAACACTTGTTGGCATAGTGACCCTTCTGTTGGCACTTGTTGCACGTGACCTCTGAAAGCGGACGGTGATACGGAGCACTCGATCTTGGAGCTTGAGACGAAGTCTTGTTCTGAAAGCCTGGGTTGGGTGGGTGGGAAGAACCACTGCCACCTTTGCTCTTCTGCTGATACAGCTGATGGAACGGAGGAGGAGGAAGCCAAAACTTCTGCTGCTTGGCCACTTGAGTAGAGGAAGACGGAGTAACATCTCTGACTCGCTTCCTGGAAGCATCACACCTCAACTGAGCAGCCTCTTGCTTCAGTGCCATGTTGTAGAACTCATCGTATCTCAAAGGCTCGAAGAGAACAAGAGCGAGCTGAATATCTTCTCTGAGACCACCCCTGAACTGATATATCATGCTCTTCTCATCAGGCACGTCCTGCTTGGCAAAGCGGGCAAGCTTCTGGAACAATTTGTTGTAGTCATAGACAGACAAAGAACCTTGCTTCAGATTGCGGAATTCCTCACGCTTGCTTTCAACCACGCTCTGCGGAATGTGATGAGCGCGGAAATCTTGACGGAAATCGTCCCAAGTGATAACACGTCCACCTCTGGAATCCTTGTATTGCTGGAACCATTCTGCAGCTTGATCTTTGAGTTGGAAGGAAGCGAACTTCACAAAGTCCTCAGGCCTGACGTTGCTGCACTCGAAATGCTTACACAGATCCACAAGCCAATCATCAGCATCGGTTGCCTCAACACAATTACTGAAAGTCTTTGGCCCATTAGCAAGGAACTGGTTGAGTGTAGCAAAGTGACTCTGATTGCTGCCTTGATTCCCTTGACTGCCTTGATTGCGCTCTTGGATAATTTGCATGATCAGCTGAGTGTTTGCATTGGTTGCGGCCATCACAGCTTGCCATGCCTCTGGAGGAGGTGGAGGCGGTGGCAGATCTTGATTCTGGTTCTGACTGGTGCTCTTAGCGGGAGCCATCCTGAAGAGGTTGACCACCGTTAGCACACAAATAGACAAATATTGAAGCTGAATCCAACGGAATGATAATTGCAACATAAAGTCTTCACATCCGAACAAAATGAACGAATGTATTTCTCTTGGAGTGGTCACATATTCCTAAATTGCGAAGCCATGAAGAATCAGGTAGAAGGGGGTACAACAACGAGGGATGGAATCAAATATGACGTCGAAGCAAAACGAATGCCACAACTCGAAATAAAACCAAGGGTTGGCCTGCGGAATAAGCCGGAACAAATACATGATAGAAATTTCGTCCGAAGTTTTCGTGGTGGGACCTACACGGGCTCGATCGTACAGCACCATCATGTACAAGGCAGTGCACATGACATACGAAGCGTCCCCGAGTCAGCATAGCCAAGGACTCTTTAAGACACAACGAGACCACTGTAAAATCGACCGTGAATACGCGAACCACTAGATGTCGAACCCCAATTTCATATCATACATCTGTCAGAAAGATATCCTAAGGCTACTTGAATTCCCACCTATGAAATTCCCGAAATTTTCCCGGTTATGCAATCAGGTGTTGGGGATACAGGGGAGCATAATATCTCAATCAAGCTAGCAATCCTACATCCAGCTGTATCCATCCTTCAACACATAACCAAGAAACCTTCGGAAACCATCTATCTCAACCTTCGAAAAGCATCCGTTATACAAGTTATGGCGATACTCCCGAACTCCCGCCCCAGTACTGGGTGGCGTCGAGGTTATCTCACCAACGAACTGCATAAAAGAGATTTTCGATGTCGCGCACATATCTCAAGTATACCGGAATTGCAACGATAAAATTGTGACGACAACACCTCGGAGCTCAACTCCCCGGGACACTGCCACAACCCCTAAAGACAGGAGGCACCAAGAACAATGTTCTCGTCACAAAACCATCGGAACAAAACCAAGATACTCGCGTGATCCTAAAATTTTTTTTTAGTGAAATTTGAGAAGAGAAGAGTTAAAACTCTACGTCAGGATGCCTTACCAGAGCGATGAGGATACTGAGAAGTAAAAAGAATTCCTAAGCTCTCCGATATATAATTCCTAAGGACTCAAAACATTTTTCTAGACACAACTCGGCTACTAAAAACGATCAAGCAATGGGGGCTCCTAAGGTCGGGGAAGGCTCTGATTACCAACTTGTAACGCCCTCGATGCGGCTATAGCTCCCACGTGTCGAGGCACGACTTAGAGACATAACCGCATTGAAAGCAATGTCGCAAGTCAGGCAATCATTACAACATCCCATGTAATACATAATAAAAGGGGGAGATAACATAGTTGGCTTACACTCGCCACGTCACATCAGAGTACATAAATAACATCCATCAAATAAACACTCATGGCCCGACTACGGCGCCAAAATGGAAAAGAACCCAACATGCGACAAGGCCCTGAATCGAACCCCAACTAGGCACCACTACTGATCATCGGGAAAGGAAACATAATAACGCTGAGAGTCCTCGTCGAACTCCCACTTGAGCTCGTACTCGTCACCTGGAGCGGAATCACCTGGACCTGCATCTGGCATTATAGTATTTGTGAGCCACAAGGACTCAGCAATCTCGCACCCACGCGATCAAGACTATTTAAGCTTATAGGACAGGATAAGGCAAGTATATGTGGAGCTGCAGCAAGCGACTAGCATATATGGTGGCTAACTTATTCGCAAAGGAGAGCGAGAAGAGGAGGCAAAGCGCGAGCGAGAAACTAGAAGGAACAACCTGTGCAAGCATTACTCCAACACCGTGTCCACTTCCCGGACTCCGCCGAAAAGAAGCCATCACGGTAACACACTCAGTTGATTCATTTTAATTAATTAAGGTTCACGTTGTCTACAACCGGATATTAACAAATTCCCATCTGCCTATAACCGCGGGCACGGCTTTCAAAAGTTCAATCCCTGCAGGGGAGTCCCAACTTAGCCCATGACAAGCTCTCACGGTCAACGAAGGAATAGACCTCCACCCGAGACACACCGATCAGACTCGGTAACCCGGTACAACAAGACAATTCGACAGGTTAAAACAAGTCCAGCAACACCGCCCGAATGTGCCGACAAATCCTGATAGGAGCTGCACATATCTCTTTCTCAGGGCACACTCAGATGAGCAAGACGAAGGGTAGGCCAGCCCAGAGTTGCCCCTGGTAGCCCCGGACATCGCTCGGTTGGACCAACACTCAGAGGAGTACTGGCCCGGGGGGGGGTTAAAAATAAGATGACCCTTGAGTCTGCAGAACCCAAGGGAAAGAGAAGGCTAGGTGGCAAATGGTAAAACCAAGGTTGGGTATTGCTGGACAGGCTTTAATCAAGGCGAAATATCAAGGGGTTCCCATTATAACCCAACTGCGTAAGGAACGAAAAATCCGGGAACATAACACCGATATGACGGAAACTAGGGCGGAAGAGTGGAACAAAACACTAGGCGAGAGGCCGAGCCTTCCACTCTTTACCAAATATATAGATGCATTAAGATAACATAGCAATATAATGATATCCCAACAAGTAAATAAATGTTCCAACAAGGAACGGCTCCAATCTTCACCTGCAACTAACAACGCTATAAGAGGGGCTGAGCAAAGCGGTAACATAGCCAATCAACGGTTTGCTAGGACAATGGTGGGTTAGAGGTTTGACATGGCAATTGGGAGGCTGACAAGCAAAAGGTAGGCATCGTAGCATTGGCATAGCAAGAGCGAGCAAACTAGCATAGCAAAGATAGTAGTGATTTCGAGGGTATGATCATCTTGCCTGCACAAGTTGTCAGAGTCGACTGGATCCTCACAAGCAAACTCAACGGGCTCCTCGTTAGCGAACTCGTCTCCCGGCTCTACCCAACAAGACAAACAAGCAACAAGGATACAATCAACCACGTGCAAGACCAAGCAATATGATGAAATGATGATATGCTATGCGGGATGCGATGCGGGATGCAAAATGCAAGATATGACAGGAAATGCATGAACCTGGCCTCAACTTGGAATTCCAAGGGTGCCACTGGATAGAGGGGATGAAATCGCTTGAAAACGATATAAAGATCATTGGAATCGGAGTTACGGTTTGGAAATGGCAAGCGTTTTAAGATATGACACCGGTCTGCGATTTACAGCAAGTAGGCACCTAAATGCAACGAAATGAACATGCTACAGCCACCAAACATGAAAAAAAAATACATGACAGTGATGTACACAAGATGGTTAACAAAACACTAGCACTGAGCCATAGGCAAATTCATCCATTAAGAGGTTCAAACAAGCATGGCAAAAACGCAAATGCAAAACAGATTCCAGACTTAGTGAAATTAACACTAGTCTGTAATTTCAGATCACGATGCTCTCTTCGGAGCAGCAAAACAACATGGAACATGACCTGAACATGACAAGTAAGAACATGGAATGGAGCTACTAAACAAGCTTAACAAAAGTCCCAAAGTGACCTGGGGACAATAGGGATCACAAAATATATTAACGGGCACACGAACATAGCTAAAACACAATCAGTTTTCAGACTTAGTGAAAACTGAGACATGCTGAGATATAACTCACGAAGGCATGTAAACGAGCTCGATGCACTCACCACGGTGCAAGTCATGGCAAGGCAAGCATACATCCATTAATAAGGCACAAAATACAAGCTAGACATGGCAAGAACAATGGCATAGCATGCACGGATCAACTACAACAACGCCGGCAAAATCGCAAACGAGTTGACGATCTGCCCAGATTCACCACGAAGCAAAAGTAGAGCTCGATTGACTCAAGCTATGGTGCTCCATAATTGCAAATAAAGACATGGATGGATAGAGAATAACATGAATAACAAAAGTCCCTTACTGATCATCCTCAAAAGAGGCACGGATCATTAGGAAACAAGCTGAACATATGGCATCATGAACTAAAATATCCCAGACTTAGTGAAAACAACTAAGTCTCTGAAAACAGATTTCCCGGGTGCCTCTCTTTGCGAGCTTTCACAAGTCACCACACACATCCTAAAAATGCATGGGTTGCCCCTCTGGAAAGAAGACAAAATGCTTAACAAAACACATGAAGGACTCACAGGCATAGCATGCACACAATAATCATGACAAAAATGACAAAAGTCTAAGATGAACTAGCAGATCTGACAATTAACTCACGAAGCCTCCTTCTAACAGCATTTTGGGCATCAAGATGAACTCAAATGAAAATGATGCAATTGAATGAAATAATTTAATCATCGAGGCGAAGATTTTGATATATTATATGCCCAAATCGGAGCTACGGATGCACAGTTACGGGGCCTCGAACAGGGCATCATGGACTGAAAAAGTTTAGGGACTTAGTAAAAAAAACTACCCAGATCTAGGGTTTGACCGGCGGGCACGCGAACCGAGGCGAGGAGATCCGAGCTCGCCGGAGCCTTGCCGGACTTGACGCGGCACGCCGGCCGGAGGAGGAGGAGACAGCCGGGGCGGTGAGGGGCGCGGCCGGCCGGCGGGGGAGGCGGCGCGGGCGAGTGCGGCGGTGGCCGTGGCGGGCTCGCCCGCCGGAGTTGGAGCGGGGCGGCGGTGAGGCGCGTCGGCGGCGGGCGGCGATGGCGGCGTCGGCGCCGGAGTTGAGCGAGGCGGCGGCGGAAGGAGGCGCGGGGCACCAGGCGGCGGGGCGAGGCGGCTGGGCCGCGGGGGCTTCCCGCGGGCCTGGCGGGCCGGTCGGCGGCGATGTGGGCGCGAGGCGGCGGCGAATGGGCGCGTGCCATGTGGCGGCGGCGGGTGCAGCGGACACGTCCGTCGGTGGACGAAATGTCCGGCGGCGCGCGGGATCCGATCTCTTTTTTTAGAGCTAGGGTTCGAGGGGGAAGACGAGATCCGAAAATGGAGGGGGTATATATAGGCATAAGTAGGGCTAGGAGAGTCCAAATGAGGTGCGGTTTTCGCCCACGCGATCGTGATCGAATTCTCTAGGACACGGAGCAGAGTTTGGTGGGTTTTGGGCCAAATTTGGGGGGTGTTGGGCTGCAACACACATGAGGCCTTTTCGGTCCCTCGGTTAATCGTTGGAGTATCAAACGAAGTCCAAATGATACGAAACTTGACAGGTGGTCTACCGGTAGTAAACCAAGGCCGCTTGGCAAGTCTCGGTCCAATCCGGAAATGTTTAATCCCCACACACGAAAGAAAGCTGGAAATGGCCACCGGAGGAGAACGAAGTGCCGGAATGCAAAACGGACAACGGGGAAAAAGCTCGGATGCATGAGACGAACACATATGCAAATGCAATGCACATGATGACATGATATGAGATGCATGAAAACGAAAACAACACACGGAGACAAAGACCCGAACCCGAGAAATAAATATAACTTAGCGCCGGAGACGGCAAGAGTTGGATACAAATATGAAAAGTATATCTGGGGCGTTACAATGGGGTACAAACTACTTTATGATCTACCTCGAGATCGTATGTATGAGTTCTAACTTCTAAACCTTGAAATCGTGCCTCTATAGACTAAACCTCTTGGCTTATATAGGCACCGAGGGTATCTAGGGTTTACACATGGTTGGTTACAATCTAAGGATAAACATGCCGGTCTTTCAAATACGCCTCGAAGTGTATGCCAAGACTTCAATGGACTCCATCTTGATTACGCTGAGAACCAGGGCATGTGTGGCCCATTCTTCAGTTGTCGGTGGGTCCTGGGCCCATCCCATGAAAAATAGGCTGGCATGGTGTGCACCCCCTAATATAATCTAGGACACCATCAGTAGCCCCTAAACTAGTCTTCAAGCCGAGGAAATTGGCTCCTTCCCCGGGACAACTTCATTATCTTGGTCTTCGGCTTCGTAGGAGAGTTCCTCCTTCTACGTCAGCTCCTGAATCTGAGGATACACTCAGATCCGAGGCCTTCTTTAGCATTCTCTTTGATCACAACCATGGGTTTATATAATGATTTGCTGCAGGCTATAAGGGATATCTTTTAACCAGACCCTTTTTGGCATAACTTATTTTTCAACGGGTCTGAAGTCCCCTTTAGCTTAGCCACGAAGGCTTGCCACCATGTGGGCGCAACGGTTAACTAACTGGGTCAAACCCTAACAACTTTCAACCGAGAAACCAAATCGTCACCTCTTAACACAGAGTAGAATCATCTCGTCAACAATTATTACTGGGCATATCGCGGCCCAAGGACTTTTCCATTGGCACGTCTTATCAATAAAGAGATCATGCTCTGGATTTTTAGCGATATCATCATCAAAAATGCTTTAATCCTTGCGCGCATTGCATGTTGTATAGGGAACTGGTGTTTTTTACTGCGCATGTTGCAACCCTTGGTTTTCTACCGATCTATAAAAAGGGAAGCACTAAATCAAAATTTACCCACGCTCTCATTCCTTGCTCCATCGCCAAGCTCAAGTGCTTCTGAGACCTGCTTTTCACTCCTGCTCCTCCCCACTTCCTCCCTCCACCACAAGAGATGGCCGGCAAGGGAAAGGGTGTTGCCGCTCCATCATCCGAGGCTGCCAGCATGAGGGGGCAGTGGTTGCCCTCCAATGTCACCACCGACATGATAACCGAGATCTAGGTTGATGGGTATCTTCCCGTAAGGGCAAAATGTCGATCTCCCATGGGCACCGAGAGGTCTACTCAGCTGCCGCCATCCCTATGCCTAGAAATGGGCAATGTGTTGTCTTCATCTCCCACCTCATCCGAGGTCTGGGCTTCCCTTTCCACCCCTTCGCCAGGGGTCTACTATTTTCTATGGGCTTGACTTCCATCATATCTCCCCAAATTCTATTCTCCACATCGCCTCCTTCATAACATTCTGCGAAGCCTTTCTCCATGCCGAGCCTCACTTCAGGCTGTGGCTGAAGGTGTTCGATATTAAGCCGCACAACAGCGGCTCCAAGCTTGCTGATTGTGGCGGCACCATGATAAGCAAGATCCTCGAAGTTACCTGGCCAAAGGGCACTTTCATCGAGATAGTGAAACTTTGGCAACAAGAGTGGTTTTATGTGGCCGACCAGCCAGGAACCCGGAGGAGGTCTCGGTCTTTTCCGTGGAGCCACCGAAGAGGCTGTACTCCTGGACCGACAAGGTCTCAACCAAGGGTATCAGAAGGATGTGGGGGTACTCCAAGGTAAGCTCAAGGTCGTGGTTGATACGCTGTGATGGATGTCGTCCATGTGATGCTCCTCTGCCGGGCCCTTCCCCTCCAAATCTGGGCTACTCCGATGTGGAGGTATATGCCGGAGGCTGACCTGTGGGCCTACTAAGTTGACGTGTACATAGGGCTTTGTCAACTTAGTCAACAAACAATTCTAGCAGCAGTGACCGTTGGATTTTAATCGAACGGTCCTGCTGCTTCTTCAATATCTGATCTTCTTGCACTAGCTGCCCAAACCAGCGCCGACTGGACCGCCTACTCTTGCCTCTAGTGTCCGGCTGTGTGATACGTCTCCAACGTATCTATAATTTTTGATTGTTCCATGCTATTATATTATCTGTTTTGGATGTTTTATATGCATTAATATGCTATTTTATATGATTTTCGGGACTAGCCTATTAACCTAGAGCCCAGTGCCAGTTTCTCTTTTCCCCTTGTTTTAGAGTTTGGCAGAAAAGGAATACCAAACGGAGTCCAAACGGAATAAAACTTCCGCGATGATTTTTCTTGGACCAGAAGACACCCATGAGACTTGGAGTGCAAGTCAGAAGAGCCACGAGGCGGCCAAAAGGGTGGAGGGCGTGGCCCCCGACCTTGTGGGCCCCTCGGTGACCCCCTGACCTAGATCTTCCTCCTATATATTCTCATATGCCTCGAAAACTTCCTGGGGATCCACGAAACCACGTTTCCACTGCCACAACCTTCTGTACCCATGAGATCCCATATAGGGGCCTTTTCCAGCATCCTGCTGGAGGGGGATTCGATCACGGAGGGCTTCTACATCAACACCATTGCCTCTCTGATGAAGCGTGAGTGGTTTACCACAGACCTACGGGTCCATAGCTAGTAGCTAGATGGCTTATTCTCTCTCTTTGATTGTCAATACCATGTTCTCCTCGATGCTCTTGGAGATCTATTGGATGTAATACTCTTTTGTGGTGTGTTTGCCGAGATCCGATGAATTGTGGATTTATGATCAGCTTATCTATGAATATTATTTGAATCTCCTCTGAATTCTTATATGCATGATTTGATATCTTTGCAAGTCTCTTCGAACTATCGATTTGGTTTAGCCAACTAGATTGGTTTTTCTTGCAATGGTAGAAGTCTTTAGCTTTGGGTTCATCTTGCGGTGCTTGATCCTAGTGACATAAGGGGAACCGACACGTATTGTATTGTTGCCATCGAGGATAACAAGATGGGGTTTTCATCATATTGCTTGAGTTAATCCCGCTACATCATGTCATGTTACTTAAGGCGTTACTCTGTTCTTATGAATTTAATACTCTAGATGTAGGCAGGAGTCGGTCGATGTGTGGAGTAATAGTAGTAGATGCAGAATCGTTTCGGGCTACTTGACACGGACGTGATGCCTATATTCATGATCATTGCCTTAGATATTGTCATAACTTTGTGATTTTCTATCAATTGCTCGGCAGTAATTTGTTCACCCACCGTAATAATTTCTATCTCGAGAGAAGCCTCTAGTGAAATCTATGGCCCCCGGGTCTATTTTCCATCATATAAGTTTCCGATCTATAATTTTAGTTTCCGATTTACTTTCTTTGCAATCTTTTACTTTCTGTTCCATAACAAAAAATACCAAAAATATTATTTTACTGTTTATCCATCTATATCAGATCTCATGTTTTAAATAACCATGAAGGGATTGATAACCCCTTTGTCACGTTGGGTGCAAGTTGGTGTTTGTTTGTTCAGGTATTCGGTGGCTTGTTGCATTGTCTCCTACTGGATTGATACCTTGGTTCTCAAAAACCGAGGGAAATAATTACTCTACTTTGCTGCATCACCCTTTCCTCTTCAAGGGAAAAACGAATGCAAGCTCAAGAGATAGCAGGAAGGATTTATGGCACCGTTGCCGGGGAGATCTACGCCAAGCCAAGACATACCAAGTACCCATCATAAACTCTCATCCCTCGGATTACATTATTCGCCATTCGCCTCTCGTTTTCCTCTCCCCCACTTGTAAAACGATTTTTGAAAAGACTCACTTTTCTTCCGTTCGTCTTCTCCATTTGTTCGTTTGCCACCATCATGTCTGAAACTGGGGAGGTTATCGCTGAAAAGGATTGTACTAAGGATGGGGGAAACTTTTATACTTTTGTTAATTTTGGTCCTCATGAAGAAACTACTATCTTGCATGCTAAGAAATTCCGCATGGGTAGTGGAAATATTATTGGAAAAGGGGTAATTCAAGATTTCTTTACTTGTGCCAGTGCACTCCCCACTATGGGTGGATCTATCCTCCATAAAACTAGTAGCCTTGTGGATGCTATATCTTTTCTTATTGTTGAACTTGAAAGGCAATTTGTTCACATGCATCCATCCATACAAAGGTTTTTTCTAGAGTTTTCTAATATTGAGCATTCTTCTGTTAAGCGTGCCGCTACTATATTCCTAGCTCATGAGTTTAGATTTATTATGAAAGAAGCTAGTGAAATTTTTTCTCATTATAAAGTAGATGGTGGTCATCCTCCCATAGAGGGAATCCTCTTTAATCAACATGATATAATGCGATTACGGTCTTTAGATCATGTTGCTTATAACGAAAATTTAAGAAAGAGGGTTCCTACCGATGTTTTAGTCAATAAGATTTCTGAGCTTAATGATGATTTTGCTATTCAAAGCAACGGATTGCGTTTCTCTCTTGGGCACAAGCTCATGACTTGTTGCCAAAAGAATGCTTATAATGATGAGTTGGTCATACAATATGAAGGGCCGAAGGAGGAATCAATTCCTCCCGAGATCGATCTTGGGGACTCTTATCCCATTAAACTTAGCCCTTTTGATTACTTTTCCTTGCCTCAAAGAAAACTTGCTACTGAATGAAGGAAGTACGCGATGAGTTTTCGAGATTTGCCTTATCATTATTACGATTACACTTAGATATATTCGTGTTTTATGCCTAGCTAGGGGCGTTAAACAATAGCGCTTGTTGGGAGGCAACCCAATTTTATTTTTGTTTTTTTTGCTTTTTAGGTTCTGTTTTGCAATAAATAATTCATCTAGCCTCCGTTTAGATGTGGTTTTATGTTTTAATTAGTGTTTGTGCCAAGTAAGACTTTGGGATAGCTTACGGTGATAGTTGATTTGATCCTGCTGAAAAATAGAAACTTTTGCGCCCAGGAGATTAGTTTTCATTTTTTAAAAAGCACGATAAAATACTGATTCTATTTACATAGTATTAATAAACACATTTTATATGACTTTGTAATTTCTCAGGATTTTTAGAGTTACATAAGTATTCGAAATATCCAGATTGCTACAGACCGTTCTGTATTTGATAGATTCTGTTTTTCGCGTGTTGTTTGCTTATTTTGATGAATCTATGGCTAGTATCGGGGGGTATGAACCATGGAAAAGTTGGAATACAGTAGATATTACACCAATATAAATAAATAATGAGTTTACAACAGTACCAAAAGTGGTGATTTATTTTCTTATACTAATGGAGCTTATGAGATTTTCTGTTGAAGTTTTGTGTTGTGAAGTTTTCAAGTTTTGGGTAAAGATTTGATGGACTATGAAATAAGGAGTGGCAAGAGCCTAAGCTTGGGGATGCCCAAGGCACCCCCAAGGTAATATTCAAGGAGGCCAATGGGCCTAAGCTTGGGGATGCCCCGGGAAGGCATCCCCTCTTTCGTCTTCGTTTATCGGTAAATTTACTTGAAGCTATATTTTTATTCACCACATGATATGTGTTTTGCTTGGAGTGTCTTGTATGATTTGAGTCTTTGCTTTTTAGTTTGCCACAATCATCCTTGCGGTACACACCTTTTGGGAGAGACACGCATGAATCGTGATTTATTAGAATACTCTATGTGCTTCACTTATATTTTTTGAGCTAGGCAAAATTGCTCTAGTGCTTCACTTATATCTTTTTAGAGCTCGGCGGTGGTTTTATTTTATAGAAATTGATGAACTCTCATACTTCACTTATATTATTTTGAGAGTCTTTAGAACAACATGGTAATTTGCTTTGGTTATTAAATTAGTCCTAATGATAGGCATCCAGAAGGGATATAATAAAAACTTTCATATAGAGTGCATTGAATACTATGAGAAGTTTGATTCCTTATGATTGTTTGAGATATGAAGATGGTGATATTAGAGTCATGCTAGTAAGTAATTGTGAATTTGAGAAACACTTGTGTCAAGGTTTGTGAGTCCTGTAGCATGCACGCATGGTGAACCGTTATGTAACAAAGTTGGAGCATGGGATGTTTTTTGATTGTCTTCCTTATGAGTCGCAGCCGGGGACGAGCGATGGTCTTTTCCTACCAATCTATCCCCCTAGGAGCATGTGCATAGTACTTTGTTTCGATGACTAATAGATTTTTGCAATAAGTATGTGAGTTCTTTATGACTAATGTGGACTCCATGGATTATACGCACTCTCACCTTTCCGCCATTGCTAGCCTCTCTAGTACTGTGCAACTTTCGCCGGTACCATAAACCCACCACATATCCTTCCTAAAAACAGCCACCATACCTACCTATTATGGCATTTCCATAGCCATTCCTAAATATATTGCCATGCAACTTTCCATCGTTCCGTTTATTATGACACGTTCCATCATTGTGATATTGCTTTGCATGATCATGTAGTTGACATCGTATTTGTGTCAAAGCCACCATTCATCATTTTGTATACATGTCACTCTTGATTCATTGCACATCCCGGTACACCGCCGGAGGCATTCACATGGAGTCATATTTTTTTTCTAGTATCGAGTTATAATTTTCGAGTTGTAAGTAAATAGAAGTGTGATGATCTTCATTATTAGAGCATTGTCCCATGTGAGGAAAAAAAGGAAAGGCTAAATCAAAAAAAAGAGAAGGCCCAAAAAAAGAGAAAAGAAAAAAAATAGAAAATGAGAGAAAAAGAGAGAAGGGACAATGTTACTATCCTTTTGCCACACTTGTGCTTCAAAGTAGCACCATGATCTTCATGATAGAGAGTCTCCTATGTTATCACTTTCATATACTAGTGGGAATTTTTCATTATAGAACTTGGCTTGTATATTCCAACGTTGGGCTTCCTCAAAACGCCTAGGTCTTCATGAGCAAGCAAGTTGGATGCACACCCACTTAGTTTTCTTTTTGAGCTTTCATAAACTTATAGCTCTAGTGCATCCTTTGCATGGAAATCCCTACTCACTCACATTGATATATATTAATGGTCATCTCCATAGGCCATTGATACGCCTATTTGATGTGAGACTATCTCCTTCTTTTTGTCTTCTCCACAACCACCGTCTATTCCATCCATAGTGCTATGTCCATGACTCACAGTCATGTATTGCGTGAAAGTTGAAAAGGTTTGAGAACATCAAAAGTATGAAACAATTGCTTGGCTTGTCATCGGGGTTGTGCATGCTTTGAATGTCTTGTGTGACGAAGATGGAGCATACCCAGGCTATATGATTTTGTAGGGATAAGCTTTCTTTGGCCATGTTATTTTGATAAGACATAATTATTTGTTAGTATGCTTGAAGTATTATTGTTTTTATGTCAGCATTAGAATTTTGTTTTGAATTTTACGGGTCTAAACATTCATGCCACAATAAAGAGAATTACATGGATAAATATGTTAGGTAGCATTCCACGTCAAAAATTCTGTTTTTATCATTTACCTACTCGAGGACGAGCATGACTTAAGCTTGGGGTGCTTGATATGTCTCCCACGTATCTATAATTTTTGATTGTTCCATGCTATTATATTATCTGTTTTGGATGTTTTATATGCATTAATATGCTATTTTATATGATTTTGGGACTAACCTATTAACCTAGAGCCCAGTGCCAGTATCTATTTTTCCTTATTTTAGAGTTTTCATAGAAAATGAATACCAAACGGAGTCCAAATGGAATAAAACTTTCGTGATGATTTTTCTTGGACCAGAAGACACCCAGGAGACTTGGAGTGCAAGTCAGAAGAGCCACGAGGCGGCCACAGGGGTGGAGGGCGCGCCCAGGGGGTAGGGCATGCCCCCCGATCTTGTGGGCCCCTCGGTGACCCCCTGACCTAGATCTTCCTCCTATATATTCTCATATGCCCCGAAAACTTCCAGGGGAGCCACAAAACCACTTTTCCACTGCCGCAACCTTCTGTACCTTTGAGATCCCATCTAGGGGCCATTTCCAGCATCCTGCCGGAGGGGGATTCGATCACAGAGGGCTTCTACATCAACACCATTGCCTCTCCGATGAACTGTGAGTAGTTTACCATTGACCTACGGGTCCATAGCTAGTAGCTAGATGGCTTCTTGTCTCTCTCTCTCTCTTTGATTCTCAATACCATGTTCTCCTCGATGTTCTTGGAGATCAATTCAATGTAATACTCTTTTGCGGTGTGTTTGCCGAGATCCGATGAATTGTGGATTTATGATCAGCTTATCTATGAATATTATTTGAATCTCCTCTGAATTCTTATATGCATGATTTGATATCTTTGCAAGTCTCTTTGAACTATCGATTTGGTTTGGCCAACTAGATTGGTTTTTCTTGCAATGGGAGAAGTCTTTAGCTTTGGGTTCAATCTTGCGATGCTCGATCCTAGTGACAGAAGGGGAACCGTCACGTATTGTATTGTTGCATTGAGGATAACAAGATGGGGTTTTCATCATATTGCTTGAGTTAATCCCGCTACGTCATGTCATCTTACTTAAGGTGTTACTCTGTTCTTATGAGCTTAATACTCTAGATGCAGGCAGGAGTCAGTCGATGTGTGGAGTAATAGTAGTAGATGCAGAATCGTTTCAGTCTACTTGACATGGACGTGATGCCTATATTCATGATCATTGCCTTAGATATCGTCATAACTTTGCGCTTTTTTCTATCAATTCCTCAGCAGTAATTTGTTCACCCACCGTAATAATTTCTATCTTGAGAGAAACCTCTAGTGAAATCTATGGCCCCCGGGTCTATTTTTCATCATATAAGTTTCGGATCTATAATTTTAGTTTCCGATTTACTTTTTTTGCAATCTTTTACTTTCCGTTCCATAACCAAAAATACCAAAAATATTACTTTATTGTTTATCCATCTATATCAGATCTCATGTTGCAAATAACCGTGAAGGGATTGACAGCCCCTTTATCGCGTAGGGTGCAAGTTGTTGTTTGTTTGTGCAGGTATTTGGTGGCTTGTAGCGTTGTCTCCTACTGGATTGATACCTTGGTTCTCAAAAACGGAGGGAAATACTTACTCTACTTTGCTGCATCACCCTTTCATCTTCAAGGGAAAACCAACGCAAGCTCAAGAGGTAGTACTGTGCTGCCGCGCAGGCCTCACCACCCCATCCTACTCCCACCGCTAGCCAGGCCTTCCCTCTACTCACCCACACCCCCTGTTATTCTCCAGCGATGGCAGCCTCAAACCGCAGTGGAACCAATCAACCCTCGTACTCCCCTCCATGTGGGCATCCACTGCTACGTATTCCCCGGCTCCGGGTTGTTCCCTTCCTAGGTCGCGCCGTCGTCCACCACCTTGGTGCTCTCGGATGGTACGACATCGTCAACACGATCAACGAACGATAGCCATCAGAAGAGGACTGTAGGAGGAGAGGCTGACAGTTAGGTCCATGGCCGCACGCAAGGAATTGCCTCCTTATTACGCGCAAAATAATGATTCCTCCACCTGACAGCTCGGACCCACCAGAAGGGCCTCTGTATTTCATGAAAAATGCCCCCCTAATAGTTGGGACCCACTGGCTTTACATTCGCATGGATGGAAGTGTCTTCTTACCCCTTGACAGCTGGGACCCACCAGGTTGAAGCGAAGGTAGCGTTATCTGTCTGGCCGCGAACGTGTACGTACGTAGCGGTCGATCGGTCTCTCTATAGCGACGTACCGTGGCCGAGTAAGGAGCGGCACGTGTTGAAGTAGAGGCGCCGACGTAGCATGCCACGCACTCCCGTCTATATCGTGTACACGTACGTACATCCATGCTGCAAGATAGTAAATATGGCTACGTACGTAAATATGGGCGGGGTATCTAACGCATACAACAACGTCGTCCTGTTCATCAGCAGCCAACCGGGTGGGTCGGAACAGAGTAAATAGCGTCGCGTGTTCATCGGGAGCCAACCGGCTTGGACGGAACTGCCGAAATGGCCTTCTGTTCGACCGCGTACGGTCGAAACGGGGTCCTGTTTGTCGGGATGGGTCCGGTGTACCGCAAAACAGAGGAAATAGACTGCTGTTCGAGTGCCTATGGTCGAAACGGGGTGCTGTTGATCGGGAGGGGTGTGGCGTACCGCAAAACGGAGGAAACAGACTTGTCTTGGAGCGCCTACGGTCGAAACAATGTCATGTTCATCGGAAAGGGTGTGGCGTACCGCAAAATGGGACTCCACGGGGAACTGTTCATCCACTGTCTACTACCTCGCTCGAGCCTCCACGGGCTACTGTTCATCCACCGTCGACTTCCTCTAGCTTCCACCTGCAATTGTTCATCCACCGTCGACTTCCTCCAGCCTCCACGGGTTATTGTTCATCCACGGGGTCCTAATCATGCAGCCTCCATAGGCTACTATTCAACTAGCCCTCCATGGGGTCCTGTTCATCCACCCCACCTCCTCGATCGGGGTCCTGTTCATCCAGCAACAACGGCCTACTACTACTACCACGAGATCCTGTTCATCCAACCCCCACTGGGAACTGTTCATCCAACCCCCAACAATGGTCATTGTTCATGCAGAGATAGCAGGTTCGACTGACTTCAGTAGCAGCACTAGAGAAGGAATCGCCCGGGTTCAGTTAACATCAAGGGATTGATCGATCGCTCGGGCTCAGTTAACATCAAGGGATCGATCGATCGCTTGGGTTCAGTAACGCGTAGCTAGTGCAATCGCTCGGGTTCAATAAGCGAACACCTCGCTCGGGTTCAGTTAGAGCCCAATGCCGCACACACGCACACGTACGTGTACGGGAGAAACCCGCAAACCTATGTGCATCGCTCAGCCCCGACCACCCACCGTAACCGGGAACTCCTCGATGTTTTCCTCTCCCTCGCTTCTACCACGATTTTTTCCATCATGGACGGCCCAAAGAATGTCATGCAGGTGTGTCCCCGGCCCGCCCAGGACAAAAAGCCCATTCTCTTTCATGATTTTTTGTCATAGAAGTAGGAGCCCACCACATCTATGATCATACATGCTTTTGTCACAATTATATTCATAGAAGTGTCATAAGCATGACAGAAAAAATTCATTCAGCCCAAAATGTCACAGATGTGTCTTTTTTTGTTGTGGATATTTACATGGCCGGTGTGTACCCGCCTAGCCTTCTATGAGCACTAACACTGGCAGCAGGAAACGATGGGAGAAGAGGCAGGGAACCGATGGGAGGAGTGGTGGGAAACGGTAGCGTGTTTGGATATATAACACCATTAATATGGAAAACTTAGTAAAGAAGGAAGCACAAGCTAGCACGATGTGTGCGCATGGTGCTTACCCACGGGTGCCAGACGGTTGACGAGAACCGCTTTAAATATTCAGGGTCCGTTTGGCCTTTTTTATACATTATAATTAAGTTTTTAAGCATGAATTTAATGTGCATAATTCAAATTTGAACTACAAATACATGCTCCAGTACACCAGAATGGATACAAAAATCATACATGTGTCCTTGGATGCATGTTTAGGTCCCATGCAAAGAAAGGAATGAACTACAACCGTCTCGGCGTCTAGCTCGGCCTCAAACATTGAGAATCTCAGGTTTTAAATCCCTGTAAATCCAAAACTCACACGAAAATCATCAAACTTGGCATGGTGTCATGGCACTGCACATATATGTCGTGGAAAAATTGTCCAATTTGGGGCAAGTTTTATTACAAGCCTCTTACAAACCGGAGCTTCTCTCAGGAAGCCACATGGTTCCTATAGGGAAACATGCCCCCCTTGTGGGTGAAACGATAATCGCTGCCTCTTCTTGCCTTGTATTTTTTTCTAGAGGAAACATGGAACAACAGGATGCTCATGCTGAAATTTGAAATTATTCAGGGTTTGTTTGGCCTTTTTATACATTAATTGAGTTTTCTAAGCATTTAATGTCCATAATTTAAATCTGAACTACAAATACATGCTCAAGTGCACCAAAATGGCTAGAAAAATCATACATGTGTCCTTGGGTGCATGTTTAGATCCCATGCAAGGAATGAGAATGAATTACAACCGTCTCGGCGTCCTGACTCGGCCGCAAACATTGGGAATCTCGGTTTTCAAATCCTCGTAAATCCAAAACTCACCATAAAATCATGGAACTTGGCATGGTGTCATGACATGGCACATATATGTCATGATAAAAAAACTGTCCAATTTGGGCCAAACTTTATTACAAACCTCTTACAAACCCGAGCTTCTCACAAGAACCCTTGTGGTTTCGGTAGGGAAACGTGCCCCCTTGTGGGCAAACGATAATCATTGCCTCTTCTCACCTTGTATTTCGTTTTCTACAAGCAACATAGAATAACAGGAGATTCGTGCTGAAATTTGAAAATATTCAGGGTTCGTTTGGCCATTTTATATATTATTGAGTTTTCTAGGCATAATGTCCATAATTCAAATTTGAACTACATGCACATGCTCCAATGCACCAAAATGGGTTGAAAATTGTACATGTGTCCTTGGGTGCCTGTTTAGGTCTCATTGAAGGAATGAGAATGAATTACATACGTCTTGTCGTCCTGAAACATTGGGAATCTTGGTTTTTAAATCCAAGTAAATTCAAAACTCACCCAAAAATCATGAAACTTGGCATGATTTCATGACATGGCACATATATGTCATGGTAAAAAAGCATCCAATTTGAGACAAGGCGCACACACTAATAGCCAATGCAGTCCTTTTGGAACAAATAACCGACACATTAATATCGCAAACGGTTGTATTATTTGAACCGTGTGTGTTCCCGTAACCATTTAAGTGCGGACATGCATCCCTCTTTTTATTGGAGAGTACTACCTCAATCCTAGTTCATTGATCCTCTTTCTATTTTGTGCCAAAATTTAACCATAGTCGATGGCGTGCGTGAAGCTATTTGATTGACGGGACAAGCGCGAGAAGTCCATCGTGCAGGCTTGATGGGACACGTGCGAGCAATCCGCCGCGCAGGCTTGACTTGACGCATGCGACCTATCCACCACGTAGGCTAGACGGGACACGTGCGAGCAGTCCGCCACACATGCTCACCAGGAAGCGAGCTCTTTGACCTCCATCCACCAGTCGGCCGCCTCGCTCACAACTTCTCCATTAATGGCGGCCGAGCCGCTGTTTAACATGTGGTTAATTAAAGCACCTGGACCGCTGGACGAAAGGTGTTTGCCTGTGATCCCATGGCCCCGCTTAATGTTAAAATTTTTTTTGTTCGTGCCTCGCTTAGAACATGATTTTAGCTAGTTTTCAACTCGTATTCCACATAATTTAAAATGCCACATGCGGCAACAGATAATACGACGACAAAATAAAGTTGCAATAGATAATACAATGAAAAATCTACAATGGCACGGATAATAATTGTCTTACATATTCCGGATAATTTACAATGCCACATGCGGCAACGCCCGGAAGACATGGGGGCAAGAAGAAGGAAATCGTAGATAACGATCTGGGTCGCTACTGCCTCTACTCCTCGATGGACCGCTGTCGGCGTTCTGGGAACGGGGGTCCCCAGACTTGCCTGCATGTGGCCTGCGGCATGGCTCAAAGGGGGGCCCAGCACGGCCCGTCTTCAGCAACACAAACCCAAGACCCTCGCGGGGGGCCAAGCCTCGCGGGGCGGACAACGCAGAGCTTCCTCAGGCACGACCTCGTCAGGCTGGCTCACGAGGAGGCGGAGAGATCAAGGCGGGGTACCTCACGAGCTGCCCGTGACGCAAGCCATGACGACTCAGGGCGCCAGGCGGGTGCCAGCCCGCGCAGCGTCCTCCTTCCCTCTTCGGTGCAAAGGGGGCAAGCGCAGCCGCGAAGTACCGAGGCATCAGGAAAAAGTTGCCATTTCGGTGCAACGAGACCAGGACCAGGAGGACTACGAGACGGAGGTCACCGTGGAGCCCAAGACGGCGTCATCACCGGAGCTTTGCGCAGGCGAAGACTACTTTTGTCAGGATAGATGATACTTGCTGTCCCCCTTCAAATTAGCCCGCCATTGTTGGCTCCCTTCCCGCTCAATATTTGGGAAGAGGACCAGGGCCTCTATAAATAGGACCAGCCACCCACATAGCAAGGGTCGGCCAGAGGTCGATTAGCTGAGGGTTGAGGGAGTTCGGTCGGTTGGTTGAGAGAGAGAGAGAGAGAAGAGAAAGGTGACTGAACTCGACCCAGCAGTTCATCGCCCCAGCCAAGAACAGGCCCTCGCGAGGCCTTTCTTCCTTGTATTGTTTGCCATCATCAGCCCAAGAGGCAATCCACACACCACACACTGGAGTAGGGTATTACACCACAACGGTGGCCCGAACCAGTATAAACCTTGTGTCTCTTGCGTTGTTCTTTCCGTAGTTTAGACCCTAGCATGGCGGAGGGGTGCAGGTAGGTAGGAGGCGGAATCTCCACGCGCACCCTAGTGTTCGAACCTCAAGGGTCTGCCGGAACCCGAAATCCAACATTTGGCGCGCCAGGTAGGGGTGCTCCGGAATCCACCTTCTACCACCCCGTTCTCCTCTAACCATCGCGCCCATGTCTGACGCTCGTCGGGCCCGCGCGGAGCGCAGGGCCGCCCTCGCTTCCCGCGTCGCCCAGATGGCCCCTGTCGGCGGGCGTCCTCACCGTTCCCCATCACCTGCCGTCAACGCCGCCACCGGCCCGGCGGGGGATGAGCAACAAGCATCGTCTCAGCATGCTTCCGTGCGGCAAGACGGCCGCACCGCAACTCTCTCACTCACCCCGGCTGGATCTTCGTCCCGCGCGCTCCGCGCGCCCATGGAGGCTCGAGCTGCGCTCATCGCGGCAAATGAGCTCCTGCACTACCGTTCCGTCAACGACGTCTACGAAGAATGGCTCGACCGCGTCGCCGAGCTCGTCCGCGCCGCAGGGGGCTCTTCCGCGCCGTCCGTCCCGCTGCACCGCACCCCGCCCCGCGCGGGCGACGAGGCTCCGGCGGCGCCCCGGCCGCCTCCTCCTCAAGAAGACGCCATGGCTCGAAGGCGCGTGGCCCCTGGGCGGAACCCGCTCCGTCAGGTGCCAGCGCGGCAAGAACAGAGCTGCCAAGAAGTCCCTCGCCCGCCAGAAGCTGCTCGGGCGCTCCCTGCTCCAGCACGTCGCGACCATGCTCCTGCTCCCGCGCGTCAAGACCCCGCGCTGCTCTCAGCTGCAGCGCGTGGGGACATGCAAGACCAGGCTCTCCGTCACCCAAGGCCTCCCGTGGCCACAGCAGGCTGCCGCGCCTACACCACCGAACTACGCAGCGTCGCGTGGCCCGGCAAGTTCAAGCCAGACCTACCTCCTTGCTACGACGGCACGGCCGACCCTGCGGAGTTCCTCCAGCTCTACGAGCTGGGCATCGAAGCTGCCAACGGAGACAAGAAGGTCATGGCGAACTGGTTTCCCATGGCGCTCAAGGACGGGGCCCGCACCTAGCTCCTGAACCTGGCTCCAGGCACAATCTCCTCCTGGGAGGAGATGCGCACCCGCTTCATCGCCAACTTCCAAGGCACTCGCGACCGGCCACCCGCCATGAGTGACATGCGCCGCATCAAGCAACAACCCGGGGAGACCCTGCAGAAGTACATCCAGCGCTTCAACAACGCACGCCTCAAGATTCCCAAGGTGACTGAAGAGGCCATCATCTCAGCTTTCTCCAACGGCGTGCGCAACGTCAAGACGAAGGAGGAGCTGGCGATGCATGAAGACTTGTGCACTTCCTTAGAGCTGTTCAACTTGGTGAACAAGTGCGCCAGGGCCGAGGAAGGGCGTCTCTCCCTCCTCGAGCTGCCTGCCGCAGACCCAGAAGAGAAGAAGCTCAAGGCCAAGGATGTGAAGCGCAAGGGGGCTGCCGTGCTCGCGGTAGAACCAGACACCAAGCGGGGCAGAGATCAGCCCGAACCTCCCAAGGGCAGCCGGTACTGTGTGTACCACGACCTCCACACCCACAACACCAACGAATGTCAAGAACTCCGAGCCGTGCGTGAAGGAAGGATCGGCCATCGCCCTGACCGCGGTGACCGGGGCTACGGCCGAGGAGGAGGAAGGAACGCAGGACGCTGGGAAGACCGCGGCCCGCGCCAAGGGTGGCGCGACCAACCTCGCGAGGATCACTGGCAAGACCCGCCTCGCGAGAGAGACTGGAGGGATCAGCCTCACGAGGATCGCCTGCAAGGCAATGCAGGCCTCCCACCGTTGCTGCCGCAGCCAAGGAGAAACGAGGACCGCCACCAAGACGAGGAGGCTGGGGGCTTCCAGGAGGCGTGCACGATCGCCTGCATCCTGGGCGGGGCTCAAGCCCCAGCCTCTCAACGCATCTTCAAGCAGTTCGCCCGCGAAGTGAACGCAGCCCTCCCCAGGCTCGAAGCCACGCGCCCTCTCAGTTGGTCAGCGTGCGCCATCACGTTCAGCTCAGCGGATCAGCTCAAGTGTGCGGCTACGGCCGGAGTCCTCCCAATGCTTTGTTCCCCAATCATCAGCAACGTGGTGGTCACCAAGACCCTCATCGATGGCGGGGCAGGGCTCAACGTCCTATCCGTGGAGACGTTCAACAACCTCCAAGTGCCCTACAGCCAGCTTCAGCCAACCAAGCCCTTCTCCGGTATCACCGACGGCTCCACGGTCCCGATCGGGCAGGTCCGCCTCCCTGTCACCTTCGGGGCACGCGACTACTACCGCACCGAGCTCATCGACTTCGACGTCGCTCACATTCGCCTGCCGTACAACGCCATCCTTGGGTACCCAGCGCTGGCCAAGTTCATGGCCGTAACTCACCATGGCTACAACGTCCTCAAGGTGCCAGGAAGCGGCGGGGTCATTACGGTGCCCTGCGAAGAGAAGGACGCGGTGTGTTCCCTGGAACGAGCCTTTTAGGCCGCATCACTGGAAGACCCGGACCGTGGAAGCAGGAGGCCTCCCGAGACCACCCCTAAGAAGAAGAAGACATCATCCGGCCTGGCCCCTCAGGAGGCAGGCCCCTCTGGGCCCATGCCTGCCCAGGGGGAACCTCCTTCCATCACATAGGAAAGCGCGCCCAGCGCCCTCCTCAGGCAGGGCTCGGGGGCTCTCCTCTGGAGGGCCGCCGACCTAGCTAGGGTCACGAGGGAGGCGCTTGGGCACCACGTGGAGGCGTGTTTTGAAGCACGTTTCCCTCAAGAAGGAGCGAGGCAAAGAGATCCAGACCCCCAGGAGTTCGTCAGCAAGGCCATTCAGGAGTTACAGGAGTCAAGGGTCGTGAGAGGCGGCCGTCGCCTACCAGCAGTGGCCCCCCATCCAGGCAAGGATGGCGGGCTGCGCGTCTGCATCGACATACCAGGGCTCAACCAAGTCGCCTCCCTGGAGCGCCTCTGGCCCTCGTGAGTGGGGCGCTGCGGAGGTCCACCCCACAGCTACGTTCGCATGCCTTACGGCCTGCCGAACGCGGCTGACGCGTACCAGTGCCTCATGAGGGGCACCACGGAGGCACAAGAGGCCAGGCGTTCCACAGCCCCGGCGGAGATGGAGATGGTTCATGAGGGGCCACCAGCGCCTCCCGAGCCTCCCGAGGCCCCTGGGCCTAGGGGCTCATGAGGATCGGCTTCCGCAGCCCACCGAGTCGGCTACACCAACACCCCTTCATCTTCAACATCATCAGGTGACATCCTTCGAGTTTTACTTCCAGCTGGGAGCGCCCCCAGGGCTGCATTATTCCCAGGCCGCGTGGGTCCGTCCCTGCGGCGTGTATCCCTTTTTATTTCGCGTCGTTAGCTTACCTTGTTGGGGGCGCCCCCTCGGGCTGCATGACCCCCCAAGTCGCTCGGGCCTGACCCAGTGATCTCCGCATTCCCAGCATCTATTTGAACGAATCCACTCCCTCGCGACTAATGTGTTTTACCTAGTTGCCTGCTCAGCTGACGCCAACTAACGGAGCTGCTCCCAAATGGCACGACGCTTGCGCATGGGTCCGTCCCTGCAACACCGACAAACCTAGATGGCCGAGCTCTGGCCGCGGTAGCCCCGCATAGCGTCACCTCATCAAGCCTTCAGTGCCTCACTATCCCTCGGAAGCAACCAACGGCTGACTGTCAATTGTCATGGCAACCCCTTGTTTTCTCTATGCTGGACCTGCAGGACCTCCCGAAGGAGCTGCGTCAGGCGAGGCTCTTATGGTGTCTCCTTCGCTCTCGCCTGTGCAAACCGCTTGCACGTTAAAGGGGGGGTGCCTGAGCATCGCGACTCAGGGCTCTTACTGGCTCTCCAGCCCTCACCCTCTGGCCTTGACCACGGCATCGCGACCTGGCATACCAGCGACGGCTGAGACTCGCTTGAGGGCCGGGACCCAAGGACGTAGAGCAGAAAGGGGAGCAAAGGCGAGAAGGGAGAGACACGCGAGGACCTCGCCGAGCAACCTCGCGCCTGCCGAAGCACGGACCCGGCGACACACCAGGGAGCGACCCCTGATCCTCGAGATAAGTCATCACCCGAGAGCACCAGCTACCGTGGCATCATCTCCGCACCTAATGCCATCCCTTGTTAGCGACGCCGCTCTCCTTTCTCACCAAGCGACGGCTGCTTGGGCGCCAAAGGGGACCTCCGGAGCATCGCGACTCAGGGGCTCTTACCGGACTCCGGGTCGCTCACCTTCTGGCCTTGACCACGGCATCGCGACCTGGCATACCAGCGACGGCTGAAGCCGCCTTGGGACTGGGACCTGTCGGCGCAGTGCACCAAGCCCTCGTGAGGTTCGAAAGGGAGGACTGAGCTAAGGCGGGATGAGCAACTCGCGCAATTCTACGACAAGGGTTATATTAACAAAACAGGATCACATGCACCTTACAAGCCCCCACGGGGCGGGTTTTTGGTTCCTCGCAGGGAACAGATCCTAAAGGGACGCAAACTACGCGCATCCGTACAAAAGACGCCATCATCAACAGTGGACCGTCAGGCATCGACGCCAACCCCATCCAAATCAGAGTCGGCGGCGGCCTGATGATCCCGCCCTGCTCCAGTGTGGCGCCGGCTCGGGGGCTCGTAGCTGTCGTCGCTCGTCTCTGGAGTCACGAAGGGCTCACCGGAGTCGCTGGAACCTCTGACGTCTCCACCGCCTGAGGAGCCACCAAGGGAGCGGTTGGCGAGCCCAGTCCTGGTCGCAGCAGGGTCCCGGCCGCCTTCCCTGGGGCCGCACTGCAGCCGGCGCCTGCTCGCATCGAAGACCTTGAAGAGCATCACCGAAGCACTGTCGTAGTCCAAGTGAATCGCGAAGACGCCCCTTGTCCTGCAAACCCAGGCGATCTCTCTCCAGCCCTGAGTCATGTAGACCTCGCCCGGGGCGACGACCGCGACCTCTGCCTCAGTCGCGAGGGTGCTGCAGCCGGCGTGCTGCAGCCAGAGCTCCAGGGGCTCCCCCTGTGGGATGATGGAGGCGAAGAAGGGAGGAAGGAGGATCCAAGACTGAAGAGGGATGGTGACGTGGAGCACGAACTCTTGGGAGGAGCCCTCGGTGTGGACCCCAGGGGGGACGACCCACACCTTCGTGACCCGGTGGCGCCGTTGGCGGCGCCGTCCGTGGCGGCCAGCATCAGCTCCTTCGGGGCCCTCGACATGGGCGTACAATGGAAGCGGGAACCCCGGCGGCGCCAGCTCGCCCCAAGGCCTCGACACCACCTGAAGGGCCCTCCTCGTCCGTGCCACGGCGGACGGGCCGTTTCTTCGGCGGGAGTGGGTCTGGTCCCTCTCGGGGGGCCTTTCCCTTCTCTACCGTCGAGAACCGGCGGAGCGGAGCCATCGCGGCAAGACGGAGCAAGAATCGGGAAGAAGGAGGAGCAAGGAGGGATGGACTGGAAGGGCGCGCGCCGTTCCGTGCTTATAGCCGGCGAATGCCAACCGCCGACCTCCACGATCATAGGTAATCATGACCCGTTTTGCATGCAGGGACTTCTCCAATCCTTGCAGTTGTCGAGGCGCCGTGGGGAATTGGAGACGCCCACGTCCAATCAGCCGCCACGCGGCACCCAAGGCCGCAGGCTGTTAGGGCCCGCGGCGCTTCGCTCTTGCCCTTCCGCCTCCCTGCACGGCCAAGTCCGGGCATGCCTTGGGCCCGGGGGCTACTGTGGCGTTCTGGGAATGGGGGTCCCCAGACTTGCCTGCCTGCGGCCTGCGGCGTGGCTCAAAGGGGGGCCCAGCACGGCCCGTCTTCACCAACACAAACCCAAGACCCTCGTGAGGGGCCAAGAGACCAGGACCAGGAGGACTACGAGATGGAGGTCACCGTGGAGCCCAAGACGGCGTCATCACCAGAGCTTTGCGTAGGCGAAGACTACTTTTGTCAGGATAGCTGATACTTGCTGTCCCCCTTCAAATTAGCCCGCCATTGTTGGCTCCCTTCCCGCTCAATATTTGGGAAGAGGACCAGGGCCTCTATAAATAGGACCAGCCACCCACATAGCAAGGGTCGGCCAGAGGTCGATTAGCTGAGGGTTGAGGGAGTTCGGTCGGTTGGTTGAGAGAGAGAGAGAGAAGAGAAAGGTGACTGAACTCGACCCAACAGTTCATCGCCCCAGCCAAGAACAGGCCCTCGTGAGGCCTTTCTTCCTTGTATTGTTCGCCATCATCAGCCCAAGAGGCAATCCACACACCACACACTGGAGTAGGGTATTACACCACAACGGTGGCCCGAACCAGTATAAACCTTGTGTCTCTTGCATTGTTCTTTCCGTAGTTTAGACCCTAGCATGGCGGAGGGGTGCAGGTAGGTAGGAGGCGGAATCTCCACGCGCACCCCAGTGTTCGAACCTCAAGGGTCTGCCGGAACCCGAAATCCGACACCCGCCGAGGGCTTGGGCAAGGTCAGCTTGGCTCTGGCCACCACCTTCAATGAATGCGGGAGGACGACGGCCTGGCCCGCGTCCCACTTCTCCATCGACAAGATAGCCACCGAAGTCCCGTATCTCACCGACGCCCTGTGGGCGGGTCTGGTTCCTCCCTTTTCTGATTTCTTCAACACCGGCTTTCCCACTACCAGATCCACATGATGCATCTGGGTTCTGAATCCATCACCCTCCTTTCGGTCTTTGCCTTCGTTTGTGAAGCTATGGTGGGCATCCTTCCTTCGGTTGCCTTGCTGCGCCACTTCTTCTCGTTGCATCTTGTCGACCCTACCCAATGCTGGGCTTGCGTGAGCTTCGTCGCCGCGTCCGAGACTGCGGCCTCTGGGATTGACTTCAAGCTCCCCCTGCCCGCGGTTGGGTTCAGCGAGCGGTGGCTGTATGTGGACGCAGGGGTGCCCAGCCCCCTGCTATCGGAGCCGACCTCGCCTGCTGTCCCCAATTCGGGCTGGGGCCAGGAGACGCTTGAGAGCCCCCGGCTCGTCTTCGTTTGGCGCCGCTTCGCGCTCTTGAGGTCGCTTGGCGTGACAGCGTCCAAGGTGGTGAAGGAGTTCCTGCTATGCCGCGTTGCTCCTCTTCAACGCCACTCTCGCCCGATGTGGGCCTTCCATGGGCGCGAGGATCGTATGAGGCTCCAGGAAGAGGACCTGGCTCCAGAGGTGCTGAGGACGGTGCTCTTGACCCTGGCGTGGGACCCCAACCTCGGCAGCGTCCGGCAGGGAGGGGCCTTACTGTACCTCTGCCAGAGCAGGGGCGACTTTGTGAAGCAGATGCCTGTCTTTGATGAGTCGGGGCCGCACCCCGCCGGCCTTCAGGGGCCTCGCGAGAACCCAGTGGTGGTGACTGCCCTTCCAGTCGGCCAAGGCGACTCATCCTCGAGCGGCGGAGCAGGGAGGCACGAGGCGCCAGAGGCCAAGGGGGTTCCCAGCATGGTGACAGCGCTGGGCGAGGCCCATGAGGAAGCAGCTCCTGGGGCCCGTGCCGCTGAGGCTGAGGGTGACGAGCATCTGCCCTCAGCGCCTGCGACTGGGGCCCCTGAGGCGCCAGCTGTGTCTCTTGGGGAGGCGATTGGCAGCTCACATCAGGCAGGCTCCCCTGCCGCAGATCACCTTGACGCTCCGTCTTCGTCGAAGGTCGATCCATGCGCCCAACTCTTGGGCCGGTTCCGTGTGGACTTTGGGGCTCTCCGAAAGAGAAGGGAGGCCCTGGGCGACGATTACCCTTGTCGCCTGTTGAAGCGTAGGAAGTACTTTTCCACTGATGAGTGAGCCTTCTCCTTTCCCAGCTCCCGATCCTTCTGTTACTTGTACTGACCCTTGCTCCGCAGGCCTCTTCCAGCCGAGCATGCGGAGACGGCTGAGGAGCCATCCCCTTTGACTTAGCTCCCTCCATCATCCTCGAGCGCTCAGAGCAGCGGAGCCCTTGTGGTGAGGGCGATCGAAGAGGCAAACCATCCCGAGGCGTATCGTGGCCCCACGCACCTCGCGATCCTCCTTCGTGGGCCTTCTCGTGGCATAGCCAGCCTACCATGGGCTTCTCGCCTGGTCGTGGACTGCGATCGGCTGAGGCACTTCCTGCGCTCTTCTCCTGAGGACGGGCTGGCCCCAGGCCGGGTTTCTGATGCGGCGTGCCCGGCCGTCGCGAGGGTGCCAGCCCCCAGCCCCCAGCCTGGAGGGGGAGTGCTGACTCGCGGCCCCCGGCGCTTGCTTGGGGCAGATGATGGTGTGGAAGATGTGCTCGAGCGCGCTCGGGAGCGTCGCGCTTTCCGCCAAGGGTTCCTTCGAGGGGCGACTAACGCGGTGAGCCTGCTTGGTGAGGAGCTTGCTGATGAAGACGCGCGCCTTGAGGCCGAGGGCCTACGCCTGGCTGCAGAGAGGTGCGAGCTGGAGGGCGCCATCGCCCTTGCCGCCGTCAGCGCGATCTTGATGAAGCAGAGGCCAAGGCGTCGTTGGTGGCCTCTCGGGAGGCCCGGTCTCGGGCCGCTGAGGAGGCTCGGGAAGCTGACCGGCGACGAACGGTCGCGGAGGAGCGGGCTCGGGAGCTCCTGGCCTGGTGCCACTCGCTGGAGGAGCAGGTGGAGCTGCGCGAGGCAGCCCTCGCGTCGATGAAGGTGGCCTCTGGCGACTCAGCAGAGCTCCAAAAGCATGAGGAGGCGCTAATGCTGGAAGCCGCCGAATGTACCCGCGAGTACGAGCGCCTGGAGACGAGGGAGCGCTTGGTGACGCAGGCGGAGGACGATGTCACTGCACAGGAAGCCTGCGTCCTGGAGGAGGTCGGACGTCGGGTGGTGATGGCGCATTTGAACCTCGAGCACGAGTTCGAGGAGAAGCTGGGGTTGATCTGGGCCGAAGCTGAAGGCAGGACTGCCGCCTTGAGGGCCAAGCTGGAGGAGGTGACGCGGCGGGCCGATGCTTCCCGGGCCGCCCTTGAGGTGGCGCAAGGTGAGTTAACCACCTCCCAGGCTGAGGTGCTCCTTCTTCGCCAGCGGGTGGAGGAGGCTGAGGCCGTCACGCGTCAGAACACGGACGAGATACGTCAGCGGCAGATCCTGGAGCATGAGCACGGCCCCATGCTCACCACGCTCCGGGAGAGGGCCAATGCGGCCTTGGGCAACATATGCGAGGAGACCGCCGGCGAGCCGCACGCAGTCAACTACGCGGGCAATCTTCAGTTCTTCACTGACGCGGTGACGCAGATGGAGGCGCGGTCGATCAGGGCTGACAGGTTGGTGGAGGAGAGGAGCCGCGCCCTGCTCAGGCGCGCCTTTTCTCGCGTCTTCAGCCACCTCCGGAACATGGATCCCCACTTTGATTTTGACGCCGCCATCGCCCCAGCCCCGCAGGCCGTCCGAGGCGAGCTAGCGCACTGGGTGGAAGACAATGTGGACGCTCTTATCAGGGCCTTCGCCTCGGACAACGACGACGTGATCGTGGCGGCTGACGAGGGGGGCGTGATGGACGGCTCTGGCGCCGTTGGCGGCGACGCGGACAACGACGGTGTGTTCAGCGACGCCAGCAACGGCTCTGGTGGTGCTCCTGAGGATGCATTGGGGGATTCGTCCGACTGATTGTGCATCATTCCTGTTTCCTTACCCTGCATGAATAGAACTCAGGTTTTGGCCTGATGACTGTGAGAGCATTTTGGAGGGGGAGCCCCTCATGTAAAACTTGTGTTCGTCGTATCAGTAGACGCTACATTTCCCATGCACCCGCGCCTAGTGGCAGGCTTAAGCGACGCGCTGGTCGGCTAGTTTACCTTTGTTCCGTGCTGACCCTGAGGCAGCCCGCGGGGAGTTGTGGTGTCCTGAGCGTCCCCTGATTGAATCCGTAGGATCTGCAGTAAAACACCCTCCTGAGAGGACGTGGCAGCGGCAGTCTGGGCTGCGCGCAAGCTAGGCCTGACCCGGCTCGCGAGGGGCTCGCGAGGGGAGGCAGCTGAGGTGAAGTGGTAACCAAAACGCGAGAAATCGCTCGAACGAGACTAAGCACCCCTTCCCCGAACACACGCAAATCTCAAATTCGAATCCAACTTGAATCCAGCAGGGGAAAGCGACAACCAAAGGGAAGAGCAACGAAAGCAAACAAAAGGCCGTGTCCGGCACCTAGTCTAGTCTTGGACGTCTTCTCACCAGCGCGGAGCTAAGTGCTGTCACTGGGCGTGGGAGGGAGCCCCAGGGCCTGAGGCCGGCACCCCTGAGACTCCGGGGTGTGTACAGCCCCACTCATTATTACGTGAGAGTGTCACGGGGCGGCGAGCTTCACAGGCACTGGACCTTCTTCACAGGTACCGGCCTTGCTTCATATCGCCAGATGAGGGCCCCGCCTTGCGCCACACTCTAGTGCCATCAACGATGACCGGAAACCAGGACGCCGCCGATGGGGTAGAGCGGTCGCTAGCGGTTCCCCCAACAACCACGGGTCCTCCGCCGGGGGCAGGCCCTGAGGCACCTCCCCGGCGGAGGGCCTACCTCCTGAGGACACCTTGCTCCGAACACCGCGGTGGTGATGTCGAATCCATGACCCTCTCCCGCAGCCCCCTGCGCCCTCCTCCCGAGGGGTAGGAGACTGTGGGAGCAGGGCAGCTGCCCCTGTAGCAACCTGCACCTCCTGCGATCCATGGTTAGCGTATGCTTGCTGAAGAATTAGCGGTACCCGATAATCGTTGCCTCCAGCGTGCCCAGCGGGACCGTCCCGGGACTCCTGGAAGGGCTCAGCTTCTGGCGCCTCGTCCCCCCAACTTGGGCTGAGGAGCGAGCCTTGTTCGCCCTCGTGTGGGTGTCCTTGGTCCATCATGAGGGGCACGTATTCCTCTGGCGCCGTCATCCCGAAGGCCACGCCGTAGTGCCCTATGTGCCACGCGGTCCTGCCTGACGCGCCTACCGTGGGTTGGCAGCGCGGCTGTCCACCGGGGCCGCGGGTCACGTCGAGTCCTTCTTCTTCGCGGATCGGGAGCGGGGGCAACGCCGCCGCCGGTCCGGTGCTGACAGCCTCGCTGGTGTTGGAGTAGCCTTGGAGCCCCCGCGCGGGCCGCCCTGGCCTTGAGATGGGAGCTGGGTGCAGAAGGGGTGAGCCCCCGAGGCGGCGAAGCCCAGGAGCTCTGCCACCCGCTCTAGCAACACGTCGCGGCCGCCCTCCAGAAGTCTGCACTGCGGCAGCTCCCGGGCCACCGTGAGCGCGGCCCTCGAGTTCGCCTGCTCCCGGCGGGTGTACGGTGTCGTGGTCGCGGCGTGATTGGAGGCCCTTGCTGCCGACCGCGCCTTCCGCGGTGTGAGAGCCGTCGAAGCCTATCCGCGTCGCCCGCGGCCCGCAGCGCCCTGCGGACCGCGAGCTGCCTGGGTCACGGGGTCGCCCGAGGCGAGCGGCTCTACGCGGGCGAGCCATGCCGCCCATGGGTCTGGGTTTCCCTCCTGGTCGCCGGGCATGGTGATGACGATGCGACGGGGCGCAGAGCGGTGGAAGACGAATTCCGGCGCACCCCTACCTAGCGCGCCAAATGTCGGATTTCGGGTTCCGGCAGACCCTTGAGGTTCAAACACTGGGGTGCGCGCAGAGATTCCGCCTCCTACCTACCTGCACCCCTCCGCCATGCAAGGGTCTAAACTACGGAAAGAACAACGCAAGAGACAGAAGGTTTATACTGGTCCGGGCCACCGTTGTGGTGTAATACCCTACTCTAGTGTGTGGTGTGTGGATTGCCTCTTGGGATGATGATGGCAAACAATACAAGGAAGAAAGCCTCGCGAGGGCCTGTTCTTGGCTGGGGCGATGAACTGTTGGGTGGAGTTCAGTCACCTTTCTCTTCTCTCTCTCTCTCAACCAACCGAACTCCCTCAACCCTCAGCTAATCGACCTCCCTCTTGCTATGTGGGTGGCTGGTCCTATTTATAGAGGCCCTGGTCCTCTTCCCAAATATCGAGCGGGAAGGGAGCCAACAATGGCGGGCTAATTTGAAGGGGGACAGCAAGTATCAACTATCCTGACAAAAGTAGTCTTCGCCTGCGCAAAGCTCTGGTGATGATGCCGTCTTGGGCTCCACGGTGACCTCCGTCTCGTAGTCCTCCTGGTCCTGGTCTCGTAGCACCGAAATGGCAACCTTTGCTTGATGCTTCGGTACTCCGCGGCTGCGCTTGCCCCCTTTGCACCGAAGAGGGAAGGAGGACGCTGCGCGGGCTGGCACCCGCCTGGCGTCCTGAGTCGTCATGGCTTGCATCACGGGCACCTCGTGAGGTACCCCGCCTTGATCTCTCTGCCTCCTCGTGAGCCAGCCTGACGAGGCCGCGCCTAAGGAAGCTCCGCGTCGTCCACCCCGCGAGGCTTGGCCCCTCGTGAGGGTCCTGGGTTTGTGTTGATGAAGACGGGCCGTGCTGGGCCCCCCTTTGAGCCACGCCGCAGGCCGCAGGCAGGCAAGTCTGGGGACCCCCATTCCCAGAACGCCGACAGTCACTGCGTGACATTTCCCCGTAGGGACAGACATAGGAACGAAGTGAAATACATGCCGGCCAGTCAAGTGTCCTGAACAGTAGTGCTGGGCTAGCAGGACTCCGGTGAACCGGGCTGTAGCAGACTACTATGGCTCGAGGAACACTAGACTACATTTCCCCATAAGGAAGGCTGCCAAGGATAAACAACTAGATTGTCGGATCCCACTCATACCAAGCATTTCAATCATACACACAATATGCCCGATATGAGTACATACAACATGGCATCACAACAAAACTCTACAACTCAAGTACTTTATTTAAAGGCTCCAGAGAGCCATACATAACATGTTCATACAGATAGGGGTCACATGACCCGACACTCAAGTCATACTATCATACAAGCACAAGCGGAAGCAACTAGTCTGAGTACAGACACTAGAAAGAAAGAAGGCTTCTCGAAGCCGGTCTATCTACATAGGGCCCTCCATGGCCAGGATTACCACCTAGGTGGCTAGTCACTCATCGACGTCAAGGTCTACGTAGAACCCATCGGAGGGGGTGGTGCTGTCGTCTGAAAATAGTAATTAAGCAAACATGAGTACAAAGGTACTCAACAAGTCTTACAACAGAACCTACTATACATGCTCATTCTCAAGAAGGTGGTGGGGTTATTGCAGCAAGCCAGCTTTGACTCTTGGCTAAGCTATCCTACGGAACTCCACTAGTAAAATAGTTTTCGCACACGAGTCCACTACTCACCAACACAATACTCCACCGGGGATCCTCTCTCGTCATCCTACGAGAGGGCCATCCTCGGTACTCACACTTCTGGGCTACTTTGGGAAGACGGTCGATCACAACGAAGATGGCATTATTCCCTCTCTTGGTCCTGGGAAACCCAGTGATGAAATCCATACTGATTTTATCCCATTTCCACTCAGGAATAGCCAAAGGTTGAAGGGTACCAGCAGGCCGTTGATGCTCTGCTTTAACACTGCGACAGACATCGCAGCTAGCAATGTATTGAGCAATTTCTCTCTTCATCCTAGTCCACCAAAACCTCTGGCGTAGGTCTTGATACATTTTAGTACTACCGGGATGAATGGTGAGAGGGGATTCATGAGCTTCCTTAAGAATCAACTGGCGTAGATGTTGTTTCCTGGGAACCACCAAGCGGTTCTCGAAGAAGACAACACCTCGCTCATCCATGGAAAAACATTTAGCAACTCCGCTAGCAATGTTTTCCTTAATCCGGAATATGCCCTTATCACGCTTCTGGGCAGCTATGATTTGATCCATAAGGTTAGGCTTCGCCACCAGGGTGGATAGAAATCCTCGAGGAACAATGTGAAGATTAAGCTTACGGAATTCCTCATGGAGAAGTGGTTGACTTTGTTGTAACATCAGGTTGTTTCAATAGGACTTACGACTTAGTGCATCAGCCATGACATTGGCTTTGCCCGGGGTGTAAGTTATTCCTAAGTCGTAATCCGAGATCAACTCGACCCAACGTCTTTGCCTGAGATTCAAATGTGGTTGGGTGAAGATATATTTCAAACTTTGGTGATCGGTGAAGATCTTGCAATGGTTACCGAGGAGGTAATGTCGCCAAGTTTTAAGTGCATGGACTACAGCTGCAAGCTCCAGATCATGTGTGGGATAATTCTCCTCATGTGGGTGTAATTGCCGTGAAGCATAGGCAATTACCTGACGATCCTGCATGAGTATGCAACCTAGTCCTTGTCGCGAGGCATCGCAATAGATAATAAAGTCCTTGGAGAAATCTGGTGGTACCAGTACGGGAGCAGATGTCAGGCGTCTTTTCAGTTCCTGAAAGCTGAACTTGCACTATGGGGTCCACTCGAACTTTTTATCTTTCTTGAGGAGTTCAGTTAGAGGTTTAGCAACCTTGGAGAAATTCTCGATGAAGCGGCGGCAATAGCTCGCTAATCCAAGGAAGCTCCGAACTTGCTTGACCGTCTCAGGTGGAGTCCAATCAAGGACAGCTTGAACTCGCTCGGGATTGACAGCAATACCCTTACCAGAGATTACATGGCCTAGATAGGTCACTTCTGGCAACCAAAATTCACACTTGTTGAATTTGGCATAAAGGCGATGCTCTCGAAGTTTCATCAATACCAGCCTTTGATATTCGGCATGTTCCTATTCATTCTTGGAGTAGATGAGTATGTCATCGAGGTATACTACGACGAATTTATCCAAATACTCCATGAAGACCGAGTTCATTAACCGAGAGAAGGTAGCGGGGGCATTGGTTAAACCAAAGGACATAACGGTGTACTCGTATTGGCCATAACGAGTAACAAAGGCCGTTTTGGGAATGTCCCCGTATCTGATTTTGATTTGATGGTAGCCCAACCTCAAATCCATCTTTGAAAAGACTGAGGACCCAGCGAGCTGGTCATACAGATCATTGATCTTGGGAAGCGGATACTTATTCTTGAGGGTGACCAAGTTGACAGGTCGGTAATCTACAACCATTCGATCCGTTCCATCCTTCTTCTTGACGAAGAGGACGGGGCAAGCCCAAGGAGAGGAACTAGGACGGATGAAACCCTTTTTCAAGGACTCATCGAGTTGGTTCTTAAGCTCGGCTAGTTCTAAGGGTGCCATCTTGTAGGGTCTTCTAGAAATTGGAATGGTTCCTGGAACAAGGTCTATCACAAACTCGACATCCCTGTCAGGTGGAACACCTGGCAGTTCTTTTGGAAAGACATCCAGAAAGTCTCGGACTACCGGAACATCCTCAAGGTCTGGAAGGGGGTTGGCATTTAGGGAGTAAAGTTGGCGCTTGGCCACTCAAGTTAAGACATTGACTGTCTTGCCCAATGAATGAGTAAGTTGAACGGTTCTAGTGGCACAATCAATCTTAGCATAATGAGCTGACATCCTTTCCATACCCAAGATGATGTTTATGTCCGAGGACTTGAGAGCTATTAAGGATGCAAGGAAGACAAGTCTATCAACAAGAATTTCGTTCCCATGGCTTACTCTAGAAGTTTGCCATTTGGAACCCGGAGTTTGAATTACCATAGAAGTGGGCATGTCACAGAATGTCGTGTCATGCAATCGAGCATAGTTCTCGGATATGAATGAATGAGATGCTCCAGTATCGAAAAGAACAGATGCCGGATGGCAGTTAACAAGGAGCGTACCAAGGACGACGTTAGGATCCTCATGAGCCTCCTCGGCTGAAACATAGTTGACACGGCCACGGGCAGTGGTGACCGGCTTGGCGTAGAATGTCTTTCCCGCTGGCTTACCACGGCCAACGGACTTTCCAGTTTGATTGGGGTTGTTGTTCTGGGGACACTCTCGGCTATAGTGACCCGGCTCTCCACACTTAAAGCATGTCACCACATTGGGGTGTGGAGCAGCATTAGCAGCGGGGCCACCATAGGGCTTGGGCGATGCAAACTGCTGGTTGGGACGAGGCGCCTCAAAGGATGGCCTCGGAATAAACCTGGGTGGCAGTGCCGTGCTTGGAATCCACACCCGGCGCTTCTGAGCTCCAGAGCCGGATGAAGAGCCAAAATCACGGGAGTGCTTGCGTGAAGCGTCATAATCAGTCTAGCCTGTCTCAGCGCTGATGGCTTTATTGACCAACTTCTGAAAGGATGTGCACTCGTGCAGACGAAGATCGCGGCGAAGCTCAGGGCTAAGTCCCTTGCGGAACCTTGTCTGCTTCTTAGCGTCAGTAGATACCTCTTCAGGGGCATAACGTGCCAGATTCCCAAATTCACAACTATATGCATCCACAGTCAGTCTTCCTTAGGTGAAATTGCAGAACTCCTCCCTCTTGCGATCTATGAGACCTTCCGGAATGTGATGCTCACGGAAAGCCTCACTGAATTCAGCCCAAGTAGTAATTTGGCCGACCGGGCGCATAGCTTAAAAGTTTTCCCACCGAAGGCTAGCAGGGCCTTCAAGATGATAGGCAGCATAAGTAACCTTGTCGGCTTCGGCTACGTTGGCAGAACGTAGCTTGTGGGTGATGCTGTGAAGCCATTCATCTGCGTCGAGGGGCTCGACGAAATGGTTAAACTTTGGTGGGTACAGCTTGATAAAGTCATTGATTGACACCAAGTCATTTCGCTGATGGCGTGCAGTGTTTTGCTCAATCTGCTCTAGCAGGCGGTTAGTCTCACACTTGTTTCTTTCCGCCTCTAGCATCACTTCGGCCAGAGAGGGAAGGTGAGGCAGATTTTCACCCCTAGTTGCATTGGCTTCCCCCTGCTCCGGGGCAGCAGGGTTGCTGCGGGTGTTGACCATCCTAGGAGAAAACAAGACAACGGTTTAGATAAGGATGGCTCAAACTTAGCAAGGAAGTGCAGAATGTAATGGATAACACGGAATGCAGAGATGTTCATCCATATGTCATGGTAATATAAAACTGCCATATATATACCAACGGTCATACACATCATACATAGTTTAGTACAAGCCCAGGCTACAGTACAACTATGATGAAAGACGTTACATCTCATCGGAGGCATTCCAAGCTCCTATACATTATTTGTCTACACCTCCGGAATTGATTACACACAAAGTCATATTCCACAAGTCACGCAGGATAGTGGAGATACAACCATTACAATACTAGTGATACTACTACTAACTCAGACAGCTCCGTAGTAGTCCTCATAGAAGTCACCTCCATAGCCTGGAAGTTCAACGTGATCATCCGGGAACAGACGGTCCTGAGGAGCTTGTGGACCAAAGGGGCTAGGATGAGGTCTTGGACCAACAAACGGTGGCCTGCGGGGACCACGGGGTGGGGTGATGCCTCCCACATCACGCCAATCCACCATGTCTGGCAGAGCAGATCTCACAGGATACAGATCCCTTGTATCCATACATCCAGCTTGCACCGCAGGTGCAAACCGAGTCAATGTGGCCCAATGATCAGCATGGGTATTAAAAAGCTCCAGCCTCAAGGCCCGATTCTCTCGGTCCTTATCTTTGAGCATCTCCACAGTGGTACGAGTTAATGAGTCCTCCTGAGTGGAGTCAGCATAGATAGCCTGAATATACCCTTGCGCTCCCGGAAGTGAAGCTGGCATGTAACGGAAGTCGGTGTTCCGAAGCAGGCCAGTCCGGACTCGCATGATGGTCATCATGGAATAGGCAGCATCCTGCACAGCCATCTCAACAGTAACCCTGAGTCCATAGGAACAGTGGAGGGGCTCGGTAGATCCAGGATAAGAAGGAAATATCCTGACGGTGCAGAAATATTGGCTTTGATTAAAGTCTCGGAATTGCTCTTCGACGGTGTATTCGGGATACCAACGGTAACCCGTCTCGATCATTACCCGGACTAACATAGCAGTATGACCGGGCACGTCGAGGCACCGGGTCAGGCGAACCACTTGGTTTTGAGCACGGTTGGCCATCTGAAAGCACAACCACAATGCAAAGACATTAGAATTTCTAGGGAAAATTGGACAGCATAACAGCTGTAAATGCTCAGAAAAGATTTGAGACATCCACAACAATTTGCAATACCACTCAACAACATCATATCAAGGTTCTGATTCAACTAGCAACATACTAGAAATAGTAGAAACTGAACTGGGGCTTGTAACAACAATCCTATAAGCTACTACGGATTAGTAACACATGAACCTGATAGAAGAAGAGAGCCTAGTCCTTAACCCACGTTGAATGAGAAGAGAATGACTCAGATCAGAGGGCATAAGGTAAAGGAGTAAAAGAGCCTTACGTTCCCTCCCACAATTAATTCCCCTACATATAACTAAAGCATTTCTAGACTCGACATCGACCAGTTTGGCTCAACGAACCTACAGGCAGTCCGGCTCTGATGCCAACGCTGTCAGGACCCCGATTCCAAGCCACATCAATCTAGCCGGTAACACGCCATATCACTTTGCGGTCTCACGCACGGTATCCCACGGGTGTCGCCTTACCATGGCCCGGGACCGTTTGCGCCTTTTGGCTCACATATATGATAGTGTCGCTAGCATCCATATGACAGAGAACCCGGGCCGACATGGCTAGTCGTGAACCCAAAGCGGCACAGACCTATGGAGACAGGCATACATGAATCACATCGAGCATGTCGGTCATCAGCGAGTGAATCCGGGCTGTAGCACTGGGCTAACTAGACTCCGGGGAACCCAGGCTATAGCATGCTAGGCAGGACTCCAGATGTCACCGCGTGACATTTCCCCGTAGGGACAGACATAGGAACGAAGTGAAACACATGCCGGCCAGTCAAGTGTCCTGAACAGTAGTGCTGGGCTAGCAGGACTCCGGTGAACCGGGCTGTAGCGGACTACTATGGCTCGAGGAACACTAGACTACATTTCCCCATAAGAAAGGCTGCCAAGGATAAACAACTAGATTGTCGGATCCCACTCATACCAAGCATTTCAATCATACACACAATATGCCCGATATGAGTACATACAACATGGCATCACAACAAAACTCTACAACTCAAGTACTTTATTTAAAGGCTCCAGAGAGCCATACATAACATGTTCATACAGATAGGGGTCACATGACCCGACACTCAAGTCATACAATCATACAAGCACAAGCGGAAGCAACTAGTCTGAGTACAGACACTAGAAAGAAAGAAGGCTTCTCCAAGCCTGTCTATCTACATAGGGCCCTCCATGGCCAGGATTACCACCTGGGTGGCTAGTCACTCATCGACGTCAAGGTCTACGTAGAACCCATCGGAGGGGGCGATGCTGTCGTCTGAAAACAGTAATTAAGCAAACATGAGTACAAAGGTACTCAACAAGTCTTACAACAGAACCTACTATACATGCTCATTCTCAAGAAGGTGGTGGGGTTATTGCAGCAAGCCAGCTTTAACTCTTGGCTAAGCTATCCTACGGAACTCCACTAGTAAAATAGTTTTCGCACACGAGTCCACTACTCACCAACACAATACTCCACCGGGGATCCTCTCTCGTCATCCTACGAGAGGGCCTTCCTCGGTACTCACACTTATCTTGAGTCTTTTAGCAGTATCCATTAACTTGTCTATGAATTGTATAGGCAACCAAGTAGTCCTTTACCGCGGACGCGGCTATTCGAATAGTTTTATACCCTGCAGGGGTGTACTTTGTCACACATGTTTCCACCACTTAGCGTCTGCACACGACATGTGCTCGGCAGACTTCAAGCGAAAACCGACGTGGGTGTAGACCACGACCTGACTAACCTCACAAGTCTCTAGTCCAGGTTTATCGCCTATTTAGGTTCCATCCACAAGGAAATCCAGCCGGGGTGTCCTCAACGGCCCCAAACGATGTGTGCAGGGTTCCGGAGACACCAAACGGGCGACTCGGTACACCGTGCCACGGTGTATCTACCGCATCATAGCCCATCCCTAGGGTCAGCGCTACGCACGGCCGCCAACACATAACCTACAAACACCAGAGACTAGTTGCAACTCTTAGACAGAGGACGAGATGGGTCAGTAAGTCGAGCGGGGTCATATTTCAGGGCCCAATATGTGGTAGTAACTGAATCTTAAATCACGCATACAGATCTCAATTCTTATGGATGGTCTCAATGAAACAACCCACCATGTACTCCTACATGGCCTCTCATCGATAACTTTACCAAAACATGTTCAACACATCCCTCACATTACCGACATAATCATATCACTCTAGCCCATCACCCAGATGAACCAGACCTGACACAACTCTAAGCATAGCAGGCATAGCAAGGTAGGAATCACATACATGGCTCAATCAACTCCTGCACATGCTAGTGGGTTTCATCTAGTTACTGTGGCAATGACAGGTCATGCAGAGGATAAGGGTTCAACTACCGTAGCACACAACAGTTTGAATCGCGTTGTCTTAATGCAGTAAACAAGAGCAGAAGCGAGAACATGGGTTTGTATCGGAATGATCAATGGGTTGCTTGCCTGTTGTAGTGGTAGTAGGGTACCGCCCTTCAGACAGATACTCGGGGTTATCCTCGGAGTAAGAACCTACCACGAAAGACACACCGAACATAATCAACACATGGCAATATGCAACAATATGATGCATGCTATGACATGGCAAGATGAAAGTGTCTTGGCCTAATGCAAGCTAAAACAGAAGGGGATGAACTCATTTGAATCAAAGATTCAAATGTTAGCTCATTAAACATGGCCTTATTAGTGCATTACCTTATTCTGCTTAAACAGCAAGGTTAACTTGTTTTGTCATGCATGAAACCATTACAGATGGATAGATTGAATTTTTCTGATCATTTTTCATATATAAATCTTTGCATTTGGAGCTATGGTTGATTTTCTATGATTTTTAGAAGTTTTGGCTATTTTCTGGAATTTCCTATATAAGAATAATTCCAGTAATTGAATTAATGCGTCAGCATGACATAGGTGTGACGTCAGCGGTCAACTGGGTCGGCCAGGTCAAACCTGACTGGTGGGCCCTGTCTGTCAGTGACTCAGCTAATTATCAGAATTAAATTAACACTAATTAGCTGTCAGTGGGGCCTGGGCCCACATGTCAGTGTCTAAACTAATTAAATTTAGTTAAAACTAATCCTAAACTAATTAGTAGGCCGGCCCCACTTGTCATAGACTCAGGAGGGGAGTCAACCTGGGCCCACACGGGGGTCAAACAGGGTCAACTCGCCGGCGTCTAGCCGCTGGCGAGGCCAGACGCGGCGGAGCAACGCGGGATTTGCACTCTGGCGACCAAAAGGGCGGCGGAGACTATCTACGTGATGCAGGGAGGAAGCCGCGTCGAGTGGTGGCAGTGGGTGGAGCTGGGGTGGCCGGAAACGTCGCCGGTGACGAGTTTGGCGGCGACCGGAGCTCGGGTGAAGATGAACTAGTCGCTAGGGGGCACGGGAAGGCGCGAGTTTTGGTGCATTGAGCTCCTGGAGGTGCGGTAGGACTAGTGGACAGGGTGGCATGGCCATTAGGTGGCCGGAGTCTCGTCGGCGACGAGCTCCGCGGCGGTGCGTGCGGGTGATCTACATGCAGTCGCTACGGGGCTCGAGAGAGAGAACGGAGAGGGTGGGGAGGTGGCTGAGCTCACGGGGGTCTCGCTGAGGCAGTCGGAGAGGTCGGGGATGAGCTGATGCGGCGGGGGCGGCGAAGGGGATCTCCGGTGGCCGGAGTTGAGGACGAGCTCGGCGCAGCGTCTCCGGGGCGAGCGAGCGCTCGGGCTTGGCCTACTCGATGTAGTCGACGACGGCGGAGCTCATGGACACGATGGCGCGGCGCGAGGACGACGGAGGGCACGGCTACGACGACGGTGCGGCGACAGGAGCGTCGGCCATGGTGGGGAACGGCGAAGGGAGAGAGACAGGGGGAATGGCGTGTCCAGGGGCTTCGGGGTCCGACGTGGAGGCGTCTAGGCGTCCAGGGGCGCGGGCGTGTAACATCCCAAATTTTCAATTTGGAATGTAATACATTAGATCATCATTGCATACCATATTTTATTTTTGCATTTTGGTTGATCCTAGAAATTCTACGCAACTCAATGACTCAGGGAGAGAGTTGGGGATTTTGTTATTTTCAGATTTGAGTTTTCTCAAATTTTGAGAATAGGATCATTTGATTTTATTTATTTTATCATCAATTATTTCTATTACAAAAATATGAGAGAGGGAATAAAATGACTTTCCCAAAATAAATAAATATTGAGGATTTAATAATAAAATCAAATAAGATTTTATTTCAGAGTTTTATTTGAATTTAGGAAAAATGTGTGTTTTTCAAAATTGCATTTAGGTCCCAAATAAATGTTCACCTTGTGCGGCTTGATTTTAGAAGCCCGTGAAAATTTATTTCGGAATTTTTGGAGTCCGTTTAGTATTTCTTTTTATTTTTCTTCTGCGCGTAATATTTAAAAAAACGCGCACCGACCTACGGGCCGTGTCCGACCTAGACTCCGGCCCGGGCAGGCTTTATAAGCTGGGGCAGCCCACCCGGGCAAACCCTAGCCGCCCTAGCCCCAAGCCGCCGCCGCCGCTGACGCCGCCGCCCCGCCGCACCACCGCCGCCGCCCGCCGCTGCCTCGCCGCCGCCACACGCCGCCCGAGGTTCGCCGCTGCCTCGAAATCCGCGCCATTTTTTTTTATTTTTTTTTTCGAAAAACCGTTCGGTTTTTCCGTCTGTTTTTCCGTCGTTTTTTTAGATTCGGTTTTTTTAAATAGATTGGTTTTCCGGTTTATTTAAATAGTGAGCGTTCATTCGTTCGTTCTTCTAGCGAACGTTCGTCATTTTTCTTTTTCTCGGATTAAATCCGCGATTTTTCAGATCGTGATTCCTGATCCGATTTTCGTTTTAGTATAACTTTTTGCTCGTTTATCGGAATCAGGCGATTCAAGCACCTAGAGTTTCGTATCGAAACCCTCTATCCGTTTAACCAACTTAAACAAGATGTTGCTACTGTAAAATTTTCCCTAGATCCAGATTAGTAGAACGAAGTTGTTTTCTTTCGCCGTTTGACTTTCGTTGCTTCGTTCGATTTGATTCTTTTTGCCAACCGGAGTTCTTAAGTTGAACCTTCTGGTTAGATCTCTTATTTGACCTTTACCCATGCATTAGATGAGTACTTATTGTATGCTTGTTGTTTGTCCGCGATATAATACCCGGAGTGCGCTGCTTGTTACATCGAATCGCTAGGTTTCCCGGATCATCAGCAAGGCAAGTAACACTTTGATCATCCTTTTCCTACTACCCAGTTTTATTGCATTAGATCAATCCTCACACATTGCATGATTAGGATCTAATTAAATTGTGGGATGGGAAGTAGATGAGGTAGTACCTATTACCTGTTTATTATCAAACCTTTGGGAGTTACTTCTACATTTACTTATTATGCCATGCTATGCTAGTAGACATGGATTGGGTGAGTGATATCCATGACAGATGTGAGTTTTGTTAATTAATGGTTTATCTAAGGTGGCAACTTAAACACACATCTGGGTGGATTGAGGCACCTGAGTATTCCAGGACTTGCATGTTTTCTTTTGGACCGCCACCCAGACTCAAAGGGATCATGAGACTATTCATACTAGAAACTTCCGTGTGCAGCCACAGGCTATTATGGGCTCTAGCGTAGTTGACTAAGTCGTGCGAACTCTTACAGTGGTAGACTAGCAGATGTAGGGGATGTAGGTGGTACGGTCTACCGGATCGTAAGGTGCTAGCGCTTCTGAAAGACTATGTCTCGGTCATCTGTTTCTCAAACACCATGTAGTGTGAGAAACCAAACGGAGGAGATCGAGTCTTGTGGGGAAAAGTGCGCAAACCTCTGCAGAGTGTAATAAACTAATCATGGTTATCCGTGTCCCCGATTATGGACATCTTGAGTATCTAGTACCTGGATTATCATGTGAATCTCAACATGTTACTCTAAATTAATTTTGTTGGGTTATGTTTAATGACGATGCTTAATTGGGATTGAGAATGCTGTCAACCATTCTCAATGTTTAACAACTACCATGATAGATAAATAAATCTTATTCCTTTGAAGTAGGGAAAATTGGCTTTACGCAAAACTGTAACCATAGAGCTTTCCACCAGCCAAATATGCATATAGTATAGCTATTTCATTCCGTTACTCTCTATGTGTTACATTGCCAGCATATTCCATGTGCTGACCCGTTTCGGGCTGCAACGTTAATGTTGCAGACTTTTTAGATGATGATTAAGGAGTTTTAGGTCGTGGTTCTATACTCAGTGATGCCGTTGGAGTTGATGGACTCACTTATCTCCCAAGCCTTCCGCTGTTATCGTTATTAGATGGCCTTAAGCCATATTCATTGTATTAAGTTCTCTTTGAGACACTTGATGTAATAAGTGTGTGGTTGCTACTCTGCTATAAATCCTCCGAGTACTGTGTGGTGTCAGCATTACTGATCCAGGGATGACACCGGGGCACAGAGATCAGACTGTTTGAGGTCTGGTCGCTACAGAGATGGTATCAGAGCACATGCTGACTGTAGGACACGACCACTAAGCTAAAAGACCTAGATCACTATCCATTCTCTTCTCTTCTGACTCCTCATCTTTTCTACTCATTTAGGATGGCGGACGCAAGGAACAAGTTCACACAACCGGATGAAGATACACCCTTTGGACGTCACTTGAAGGAAGTCACTAGATACCTGAACATAGTTGTACCAAGCTTCACCGGAACCTACAACGCCACTTTACCTGAAGAAGAGCGCTGGATGATTCAAGTTCAAGTTCAAGTTCCAGGAAGGACGTTCATGCCAGTCACTGAGCCCATAGAGTTTTCTTTTGATGCACCAACTTGGAGTCTAGGAAAGAGCATGGCAGCTCACATCGCCATGGGACGCATTGGAGAAGTCTACCGCAATGATCTCAAGGATACTATCTACCAAATTTGTGGGCGCCGAGATGAACACTGGGAGATGATCAGCACTAGGAAGGATAGATCAATTGCAGCTTTTATCCAGGAGTTAAACCAGCACATTCGATGACAGGAGAACCAGATGTGCGCCGACATGATAGATCTGAAGAAGGCTAAGACAAGAATCAAGGAACTGGAGGAAGAACTCAAGGCTACACGTGAAGATTATGAAGAAGAAATTGAAGTATTGGTGGAGAAGAATGACGACCTGATCAAGAAGATTGGAATATTTATGGGCGGCCCTACACTAGTAGAGGAAGACAAAGAACCCAAGGAGATTAGCCCGGAAGCCTACATCATCATCGACAATACCGACTCGGATCTAGATAGTAGCGATGATGACTATGTTGATGAAGCTGGAGCAGATATCATGGAGTCTGCAACCGAAGAGTATTTCTAGTAGACACCTCATCAGTAGTAGTAGTCCACCATGTAAATATAGTAGTCCGAGCACTTTTGCGATAGTTAGATCGATTGTATGCCCTTGTTTGATTGAATGAAGTGAATTGTTTGTTTTGCCTCATGTGCATATGGGTAGTGTTTTCTCTTTAGACCCCCTCTATTCTTACCTCTCATCTTTTCTAAACCCTCAGATGCCTCCGAGACGTGACCCCGGATTTGCCTTTCCACCAGAGCTCACTCAGTTGATCCAGCAGCAGAACACATTGATGCAGTTGCTAGTCCAGAATCAGAATCAAGGGAACAACAACAACAACCCACCACCACCACCACCTGTTGACCACTTAGCCCGTTTTCTTAGGCTGAATCCACCGGTGTTTTCCAGTAGCACCGAGCCGATAGTAGCAGATGATTGGCTCCGCAAGATAGCTAGGGAGTTGACCACAGCAGGATGCACAGATGCGGAGAAGGTGAGGTTTGCCGCACATCAGCTAGAAGGACCCGCAACATCATGGTGGGAGAATTTCACCGCCACTTTCCCAGTCGACACTGTCACATGGGACCAATTTCAGCAGGCTTTTCGTACTGCCCATGTTTCAGTAGGAGCTATGGCCATGAAGAAGCGTGAGTTTCGCAACTTGCGCCAAGGAGGATGGACAGTTGGCCAGTATGTGGAGGACTTTAGTAAGTTAGCACGTTATGCCCCAGATGACGTCGCTACGGATGCAGCTAAGCAGGAGAAGTTTCTGGAAGGACTGAATGATGAGTTGAGCATGCAGTTGATGGTAGCAACCTTCAACAACTACCCGGAGTTGGTAGATCGTGATCTTATGATTGAAGGGAAGCAACAGCAAATTGAGAATCGCAAGAGGAAGTATGGACAAGGAAAGTACAATTCAGGAGCTCAGCAGAAGCCATGTTTTACCCCTAGACCGGGAGGACATTTTCAGCATACCCATGGAGGAGGTAGCTCGCACAATCACAATGGCACCAAGAATGGTAATGGCAATGGAGGAAGCAACGACCAGAATCGCACCAACCCATCAACCCCAGCCAAGAAGGACCTGAGCCAAGTCACTTGCTTTAAGTGTCAGAAGACCGGACATTATGCCAATGAATGTCCTGAAGGCCAAAATGGCAATGGAAGTTCTGGAAAGAAGCCGAATCCTTTCAACAGGGGACAGGTGAACCACGTTAGCGTGGAGGAGGTTGAAGCTCATCCCGATGCAGTAATAGGTAAGTTTTTGGTTAAGTCATTTACTGCACTCGTTCTTTTTGATACTGGTGCATCGCATTCATACATCTCAGGGGGATTTGTGGATAAGTATAACCTATCAACCCAAGCCCTTAGGTCACCCATGTTAGTAACCTCGCCTGGAGCAGAGTATGTGGCTAGTCTATGGTGTGATCGGTTACCATTAAGGATTGGTAACTATGTTTTTCCCTCAGACCTAATAGTATTGGAATCTCAAGGATTGGATGTGATATTAGGCATGGATTGGTTATCAAAGTATGAAGGGAATATTGAATGTGCTAGTAAGTCAATTTTGATTACCACCCCAGAAGGGAGAAGGATCAAGTATGTATCCCGGCATGTGCCAAAGAGGACTCAAATAAATTGCCTAACAGGAGTTGTGCAGGAGGAAGTACCAGTGGTAAGGGATTTCCCTGAAGTATTTCCAGAAGAGTTGCCAGGCATGCCACCGGATAGAGATATTGAGTTTTTGATTGAGCTATTGCCAGGCACAGGGCCAATATCAAAGAGACCATATAGGATGCCAGCAAAGGATTTGGTGGAAATTAAGAATCATATTAAGGAGTTACTAGATAAGGGATATATTCGCCCAGGTTCTTCTCCTTGGGGATCGTCAGTACTTCTGGTAGAAAAGAAGGATGGATCGTTAAGGATGGTTGTTGATTATCGAGGATTGAATGAAGTAACAATCAAGAACAAGTACCCACTACCGATGATTAATGATCTGTTTGATCGATTGCAAGGAGCTAAGGTATTTTCCAAGATCGATCTGCGATCAGGATACCACCAGTTGAAGATTCGAGAACAGGATATTCCGAAGACAGCTTTTACCACCAGGTATGGGCTATACGAGTATACTGTTATGTGATTTGGTCTGACTAACAAACCTGCCTATTTTATGAACATGATGAACAAAGTGTTTATGGAGTTCTTGGATAAGTTCATCGTAGTGTTCATTGATGATATCCTGATTTATTCGAAGAATGAAGAGGAGCATAAGGAGCATTTGCGTTTGGTACTTGGAAAGCTCAGAGAACATCAATTATATGCCAAGTTCAGCAAATGTGAGTTTTGGTTGAAGGAAGTAGGATTCCTCGGACACGTTATATCTGGAGAAGGTATAGCAGTTGATCCCACTAAAGTTGATACCGTGACCAAGTGAGAAGCCCCAACAACAGTTGGAGAGATCCGGAGTTTTCTTGGACTCGCAGGATACTACCGGAGATTTATTGAGAATTTCTCAAAGATTGCGAAGCCTATGACTGAGTTGTTGAAGAAAGATACCAAGTTCATATGGACGGAGGAATGTGAGGCTAGTTTCCAGGAGTTGAAGAAACGTTTGGTTACCTCACCAGTGTTGATTTTGCCAGACCAGACCAAAGATTATGAGGTGTATTGTGACGCTTCACGTCGGGGACTTGGAGCAGTGCTTATGCAGGAAGGGAGAGTTGTTTCATATGCCTCAAGACAACTGAAGCCTCATGAGTTAAATTATGCCACACATGATTTGGAGTTAGCAGCCGTAGTGCATGCTCTGAAAACATGGAGGCATTTCCTCATTAGAAATCATTGTGAGGTGTACACGGATCATAAGAGTTTGAAGTACATTTTCACACAGAAGGAGTTGAATCTCAGACAAAGGAGATGGTTGGAGCTCATCAAGGATTATGATATGAGATTGCATTATCACCCCAGAAAAGCTAATGTAGTAGCTGACGCATTAAGCCGTAAGAGCCATGCCAATACGTTAATGATAGGAGAAATACCCAAGGAGTTAGCAGAAAATCTTCGTGAACTATGTGTGGAAATAGTTCCGAGAGGCTATGTAGCAACATTGGAGATTCAGTCAACTTTGATGGATAGAATCAGGGAAGCTCAGAAAACTGACAAAGAGATTGCCGCTATAAAGGAGAAACTGAGCAAAGGAAAAGCTAAAGGATTTCATGAGGATGAGCACGACACCCTATGGTTTGAAGACCACGTTTAAGTGCCCAATGACCCGGAGATCAGGAAGTTGATTTTGCAAGAGGCACACGATTCACCATATTCAATTCACCCAGGAAATACCAAGATGTATTTGGATTTGAAGGATATTTTCTGGTGGACCGGAATGAAGAAGGATATTGCGGAGTATGTAGCATTTTGTGATGTATGTCAGAGAGTAAAGGCAGAGCATCAGAAGCCAACAGGATTGTTACAACCATTGCCGATACCCGAATGGAAGTGGGATAAGCTAGGCATGGATTTTATCACGGGATTGCCCAGGACTCGTTCAGGCTATGACTCAATTTGGGTTGTAGTTGATCGATTGACAAATGTAGCTCATTTCATCCCAGTAAAGACCACTTGCACCACTGCTAAGTTGGCAAAGATATACATGACCAGGATCGTATGTCTGCATGGAGTTCCAAGGAGTATCGTATCATATAGAGGAACCCAGTTTACCTCAAAGTTCTGGAAGCAGTTGCACGAAACTTTGGGTACCAGGCTAGAATTCAGTACAACTTTTCATCCACAAACAGATGGATAGACCGAGAGAGTCAATCAGATTTTGGAGGATATGCTGAGAGCTTGTGCGCTAGATTATGGATCTAGTTGGGACGATAATTTGCCATATGCAGAGTTCTCTTACAACAACAGTTATCAAACCAGTTTAAAGATGGCCCCTTTCAAAGCTTTGTACGGAAGGAGGTGCAGGACACCGTTATCGTGGGACGAAGTTGGAGACCGCCAGTTGTTTGGACCTGACTTGATTAAAGAGTCTGAACAGAAGGTGAAGTTGATTCGCGATAGGCTCAAGGTAGCCCAATCCAGACAGAAAAGTTATGCAGATTATAAACGCAAGGAGACAGGTTACGAAGTCGGAGATAGAGCTTATCTTTGAGTATCTCCACTTCGGGAACAAAGCGTTTTGGAGTTAAAGGGAAGTTAGCACCACGATTTGTAGGACCATATCGAGTTTTGGAGCGTATGGGAGAAGTGGCCTACAAGTTGGAATTGCCTGAAGGATTGTCAGGAGTTCATGATGTGTTCCACGTTTCTCAGTTAAAGAAATGTCACGCAGAGATGGCTGACATACCGTTGAGAGACACAGGGCCTTTGGAAACTATTCAGTTGGATAACGATTTGACCTACGAGGAGAAACCAATTAAGATCCTCAAGTTTGCCAGCCGAGTTACCCGCAGCAAGGTTATCAAGTTTTGCAAAGTTCAGTGGAGCCACCACATAGAGGATGAAGCCACCTGGGAACGAGAGGAAGATTTGCTCAAGGACCACCCTCACCTATTTTCTAACCAACCCGAATCTCGAGGGCGAGATTCATCTTAAGGGGGTAGGTTTCTAACATCCCAAATTTTCAATTTGGAATGTTATACATTAGATCATCATTGCATACCATATTTTAGTTTTGCATTTTGGTTGATCCTAGAAATTCTACGCAACTCAATGACCCACGGAGGGAGTTGGGGATTTTGTTATTTTCATATTTGAGTTTTCTCAAATTTTGAGAATAGGATCATTTGATTTTATTTATTTTATTGTCAATTATTTCTATTGCAAAAATATGAGAGAGGGAATAAAATGACTTTCCCAAAATAAAGAAATATTAAGGATTTAATAATAAAATCAAATAAGATTTTATTTCGGAGTTTTTCGGTGTTCTATTTGAATTTAGGAAAAATGTGCGTTTTTCAAAATTGCATTTAGGTCTCAAATAAATGTTCACCTTGTGCGGCTTGATTTTGGAAGCCCGTGAAAATTTATTTCCGAATTTTTGGAGTCCGTTTAGTATTTCTTTTTATTTTTCTTCTGCCCGTAATATTTAAAAAAACGCGCACCGACCTACAGGCCGTGTCCGACCTAGACTCTGGCCCGGGCAGGCTTTATAAGCCGGGGCAGCCCACCCGGGCAAACCCTAGCCGCCCCAGCCCCAAGCTGCCGCCGCCGCCGACGCCGCCGCCCCGCCGACGCCACCGCCGCGCCGCGCCGCCGCCCGCCGCCTTGCCGCCGCCGCCTTGCCGCCCGCCGCCGCCGCCTTGCCGCCCGCCGCCGCTGCCAGACGCCGCCGCCGTCGCACGCCACCCGAGGTTCGCCGCCGCCTCGAAATCCGCGCCGGTTTTTTTTATTTTTTTATTTTTTCGAAAAACCGTTCGGTTTTTCCGTCGGTTTTTTTAGATTCGGTTTTTCTAAATAGGTCGGTTTTTCCGGTTTATTTAAATAGTGAGCGTTCGTCCGTTCGTTCGTTCTAGCGAATGTTCGTCGTTTTTCTTTTTCTCGGATTAAATCTGTGATTTTTCTGATCGCGATTCCTAATCCGATTTTTGTTTTAGTATAACTTTTCGCTCGTTTATCAGAATCAGGCGATTCAAGCGCCTAGAGTTTCGTCTCGAAACCCTCTATCCGTTTAACCAACTTAAACAAGATTTTGCTACTGTAAAATTTGCCCTAGATCCAGATTAGTAGAACGAAGTTGTTTTCTTTCGCCGTTTGACTTTCGTTGCTTCGTTCGATTTGATTCTTTTTGCCAACCGGAGTTCTTAAGTTGAACCTTCTGGTTAGATCTCTTATTTGAGTTTTACCCGTGCATTAGATGAGTACTTATTGTATGCTTGTTATTTGTCCGCGATAGAATACCCGGAGTGCGCCGCTTGTTACTTCGAATCGCTAGGTTTCCCGGATCATCAGCAAGGCAAGTAACACTTTGATCATACTTTTCCTACTACCCAGTTTTATTGCATTAGATCAATCATCACACATTGCATGATTAGGATCTAATTAAATTGTGGGATGGGAAGTAGATGAGGTAGTACCTATTACCTGTTTATTATCAAACCTTTGGGAGTTCTACGTTTGCTTATTATGCCATGCTATGCTAGTAGACGTGGATTGGGTGAGTGATATCCATGACAGATGTGAGTTTTGTTAATTAATGGTTTATCTAAGGTGGCAACTTAAACACACATCTGGGTGGATTGAGGCACCTGGGTATTCCAGGACTTTCCTGTTTTCTTTTGGACCGCCACCCAGGCTCAAAGGGATCATGAGACTATTCATACTAGAAACTTCCGTGTGCAGCCACATGCTATTATGGGCTCTTGCGTAGTTGACTAAGTCATGCGAACTCTTACAGTGGTAGACTAGCAGATGTAGGGGATGTAGGTGGTACGGTCTACCCGATCGTAAGGTGCTAGCGCTTCTGAAAGACTATGTCTCGGTCATCCGTTTCTCAAACACGATGTAGTGCGAGAAACCAAACGGAGGAGATCGAGTCTGGTGGGGAAAAGTGCGCAAACCTCTGCAGAGTGTAATAAACTAATCATGGGTAGCCGTGTCCCCAGTTATGGACATCTTGAGTATCTAGTACCTGGATTATCATGTGAATCTCAACATGTTACTCTAAATTAATTTTGTTGGGTTATGTTGAATGACGATGCTTAATTGGGATTGAGAATGCTGTCAACCATTCTCAATGTTTAACAACTACCATGATAGATAAATAAATATTATTCCTTTGAAGTAGGGAAAAATTGGCTTTACGCAAAACTGTAACCATAGAGCTTTCCACCAGCCAAATATGCATATAGTATAGCTGTTTCATTCCGTTACTCTCTATGTGTTACATTGCCAGCGTATTCCATGTGCTGACCCGTTTCGGGCTGCAATGTTAATGTTGCAGACTTTTCAGACGACGATTAAGGAGTTTTAGGTCGTGGTTCTATACTCAGTGATGCCATTGGAGTTGATGGACTCACTTATCTCCCAAGCCTTCCGCTGTTATCGTTATTAGATGGCCTTAAGCCATATTCATTGTATTAAGTTCTCTTTGAGACACTTGATGTAATAAGTGTGTGGTTGCTACTCTGCTATAATTCCTCCGAGTACTATGTGCTGTCAGCATTACTGATCTAGGGATGACACCGGAGCACAGAGATCAGACTGTTTGAGGTCTGGTCGCTACAGGGCGGCAAGCAGATGACGCCGTGGCGAGCTCGGGCACGCCGGCGTCACCTCCCTGCCTGCCTGGCGGGGAAGAAGCAGCTGGCTGGCGCGGGCCAGCACAGTGCTGGGCCTCCAGGTGGGCCGGCAGGTGAGATAGCTGGGCCGCGCCAGGTAAGTTTCTCTCTCTCTCTTTTTCTGATTTGTTTTCCTTTTTCTAATTTTCTGCAACTGTTGGGCTTTATTAAAAATACCTAGACATCTTTAAAAATCCTGAAAATAACCAAGGGCTCTGTTTAGATTATTCCCAACAGCCCACACTTATTTCCAGAATTATTTGAGCATTTAAATTATTTTATAGCATTTAAATGCCCAAATTCAAATACTTATGATTTAATTCAAAAAAATCCAGAATGTCCTAGAAAAGAGTGCACCATTTTTGCCAGGGGTTTTAGCCCAATCCAGAAATGATGAACATTTTGTGAAGGGCATTTTGGGTTCATTGAAAATAATTTTAGTAAACCCTAGTTGTTTCCAGGGGGGTGCTGGGGGTTCTGTCTTCCCCATTTCAAATTTAAGAGGAATTTAAACATGATGCACACTCTAATGCTTGAACTAGCTAGGGTGTGACACACACACGGCTAAACAATTGTCTGTTGTGTGCTAGGGCGCCCCCACATATATATAGGTGGGAAGGAGAGGGGAGGCTGCCAGGAGGCGCCCCAAGTAGGCTGAATCCTACTTGGGGTCCTCCCCTTGGCCGCGCCCCCCTGCCATATTTGTCGGAGGGGGAAGGTAAGAGGGGGAGAGGGAAGGAAGGGGGAATCCTATTCCTCTCTTTCCTTATCCTCCTAGGCTGGCCCATATGGGGGTGCACCAGCCCTTGTGGCTGGTGCGTTTCCCCTCTTGGCCCATAAGGCCCATATCTTTTGCTGGGGTGCCCGGAACCCCTTCCGGTGACCCGATAAGTACCCGGTACCCCCCGAAACATTTCCGGTGTCCGAGTACCATCGTCTTATATATCAATCTTTACCTCTCAACCATTTCGAGACAGCTCGTCATGTCTGTGATCTCATCTGAGACTCCGAACAACATTCAGTCACCAAATCACATAACTCACATAATACTATATCGTCATCGAACGTTAAGCATGCGGACCCTACGGGTTCGAGAATTATGTAGACATGACTGAGACACCTCTCCAGTCAATAACCAATAGCGGAACCTGGAGGCCCACATTGGATCCTACATATTCTACGAAGATTTTTATCGGTCGAACCGTTATGACAACATACGTAATTCCTTTTGTCCATCGGTATGTTACTTGCCCGAGATTCGTTCGTCGGTATCTTCATACCAAGTTCAATCTCATTACTGGCAAGTATCTTTACTCGTTCCATAATACATCACCTCCTGACCAATTCATTAGTCATTTGCTTGCAAGCTTATGATGTGTATTACCGAGAGGGCCCAGAGATACCTCTCCGAAACTCGTAGTGACAAATCCTAGTCTTGATCTATGCCAACTCAACAAACACCTTTGGAGATACTTGTAGAGCATCTTTATAATCACCCAGTTATGTTGTGATGTATGATAGCACACAAGGCATTCCTCCGGTATCCGGGAGTTGCATAATCTCATAGCCGAAGGAATATGTATTTGACATGATGAAAGCAATAGCAATTAACTGAATGATCAATATGCTAAGCTAACAGATGGGTCTTGTCCATCACATCATTATCCTAATGATGTGATCCCGTTATCAAATGACAACACATGTCTATGGTTAGGAAACGTTAACCATCTTTGATCAACGAGCTAGTCTAGCAGAGGCTCACTAGGGACATGGTATTTGTTTATGTATCCACACATGTATTTAAGTTTCCAATCAATACAATTCTAGCATGAATAATAAACCTTTATCATAAATAAGGAAATATAAAATAACAACTTTATTATTGCCTCTAGGGCATATTTCCTTCAGTCTCGCACTAGAGTCAATAATCTAGTTCACATCGTCATGTGATTAACACCCATAGTTCACATCGTCATGTGATTAACACCCAAGAGTTTACTAGATTCAATAATCTAGTTCACATCGCCATGTGATTAATACCCAAGGAGTATGAAGGTGTGATCATGTTTTGCTTGTGAGAGAGGTTTAGTCAATGGGTCTGCCATATTCAGATCCGTATGTATTTTGCAAATTTCTATCTCGACAATCCTCTGCATGGAGATACTCTAGCTAATTGCTCCCACTTTCAATACATGTCCAGATTGAGACTTAGAGTCATCTAGATCGGTGTCAAAGCTTGCATCAACATAACCCTTTACGATGGACTCTTTATTACCTCCATAACCGAGAAACATTTCCTTAGTCCTTTTTAAGGTACCTAAGGATACCACTGTCCTAGTGATCTACCCCTAGATCACCATTGTACCTCCTTGCCAAACTCATGGCAATGCACACAATAGGTCTGGTACGCAGCGTGGCATACTTTATAGAACCTATGGCTGAGGCATAGGGAATGACTTTCATTCTCTCTCTATCTTCTGCCATGGTCAGGATTTGAGTCTTACTCAACTTCACACCTTGCAATACAGGCTAGAACTCCTTCTTTGATTGATCCATTTTGAACTTCTTCAAAATCTTGTCAAGGTATGTACTCATTGAAAATCTTATCTCTATAGATCTGGATGCCTAATATGTAAGCAACTTCATCGAGGTCTTTCATTGAACAATTATTATTCAAGTATCCTTTTATGCTATCCAGAAATTCTATATCATTTCCAATCAGCAACATGTCATCCACATATAATATTAGAAATGCTACGGAGCTCCCACTCACTTTATTGTAAATACACGCTTCACCAAAAGTATGTATAAAACCATATGCTTTGATCACCTCATCAAAGCATATATTCCAACTCTGAGATGCTTGCACCAGTCCATAGATGGATCGCTGGAGCTTGCACACTTTGTTAGCACCTTTAGGATCTACAAAAACTTCTGGTTGCATCATATACAACTCCTCTTTAACATCCATCAAGGAATGCACACTACAAAAAATACACTTCCGTGATGATACGTGTTTGTCATAGTAGGTCATGTTTTGTGTCATGCATGTACATCCATGACAAATTTATGACAGAATCAAGATAGTCATACCTGTGCTGTCGTAGAAGTGTTCCATGACATTACCAAAATTATCATCAGGGAAGTATCCACTTCCATGACAATAAATCACGCGTCACAGAAGTGCTTTCATCAAGGGTGACCGACATGTGGCATCCACCGTAACAGAACACCGTTAAGCTATCGTGTCCGGTTTTGGATCTGATAACCCGTTAACAGCCCGGACCAATGGGGATTTTCCACGTGTAAAATCATCATTGGCCGGAGGAAACACGTGTCAGCTCCGCGTTGGCACAAGTGTCACTCATCCAATGGGCGAGATGCGCCTATGATATGTTAACACATGGACCGGCCCAAAAGTGGCCCATAAAGTTTAAATGGGCCGGCCCAACTAAAGGCCCACAAGATTTTGGGGACCATAATGGGCCGGCCCAGTAAAGGCCCACAAGATTTTGCGGGCCATAATGGGCCGGCCCAGTTAAAGGCCCACAAGATTTTTGCGGGCCATAATGGGCTATCCCAGGTGAAGGCCCACAAGATTTTTGTGGACCATAATGGGCCGGCCCAGCGAAAGGCCCATGAGATTTTGCCGACATTAATGGGCCGGCCCAGCTGTAGGCCCACAAGATTTTGAGGACCCTAGTAGGCCGGCCCATTAACTGGCTGCCACCTTTCGGGCCTAATAATGGCCCATATAAGATCCGTCCTGTTAAAAGCCTACCACATTTTAGGCCAAATTACAGCCCAGATCAGGTTTGACCCTTTAAGAGGCTTTGGGCTAAATTATGGCCCGTCAACTGGACGCTATGCTTTTGGGCCCACTTGCTAAAGGCCCATTTAGTAATTCAGCCTGATATTAGTTTCGGCCTGTTAAGGGCTTGTTTAACATTTCAGCCCTATATTAATTTCGGCATGTTAAAAGCCCGTCATATAGTTGGGCCTAACTACGGCCTGGTTTGCATCCGGCCTGCTCGCAGCCGATAATCTGATTGGGCCAAACAAGGACCAAGACAATTTTGGCCTGTTATAAGCCCTTGATTTGATTGGCACATTCATGGGGCGGGGTCTATTTCGGCCTGTTGCCGGCCCGTGAGCTGTTCGGCATGTTTCAGGCCCAGCCTACTTTTCAGCCTCCTAAAGGCCCATTGAGTTTTCTTGGGAAAATAGGGCCAATGGTTTACTCGGCCTATTAAAGGCCTGAATCTACTAGTGGGCCAGTTTACATTTAGGCCTATTAACAGACCAAGATGACGGGGCCCATGATGCGGATCATACAAGTGATTTGCATGACGGCCGTTTGGCCGGTTTACTACGAATACAATATATATATATATATACAGCAAAATAACTGCAGCATCGTGAATAAGAAAAAAACCTAGACTATACAATAAATAAATTACGGCATATTACATCCACTAGGCATCAAAGTTCGCCACTATGATAATAAAGCACAAGCAGACAGCAGATTACATACACTAGGCATCAAGGATCGCCACCAGTGCAACTAAACATGCCGACAAAATAATATACAAAACCGACAACACTTCAATAGAGTTCAAGAAAGGTTAGCCTTGCTTGGGAGCTGCAGCGCAAGCAGCTGAGCAAGCTGGTGAGACTGCACTTGTTTGGCACTTATATCCTCCTCACTCTGAAAGATAAATAAGCAGACAGATGATAGGTTTTGCACATATAAGTATCAGTGTTGACAATTCATCACATTTCTTACTGACGAATAAAGTGACACAACTTAAAATAGCATTAACACAATATGGTATTCTTTAGGTCAAGACATGGCAGGAAATGACATTGTGAAGGAGTTGGCAGCTTCACGACACCACTGGATTACAGATCAAGAAGTCATAAGTATCAATGGTTAGTGTGCTGTCAATTTATGCCATTTTAGATTGGCAAAATAAGATCACTTGCTCTGTATAGTTTAATTTACATGGTATGAAGAAGGAACTTGGTTGTACAACTGAAAACTTAAATTGAGAAGGACAAACTTTTGTTTATGAACTGGAGTACATAATAAACTTTAAACATGCAATTTGATGCAAACACCAACAATAAATAGCTGTTGCAGTCATGCCTAACCAAATATACACAACAAAGTTTGAAGGCTTGAGAAGGACAAACTTACATTATTGGTGAAGGAAGGCTCTATAAAGCCCTTGTCCATGCTGATGGGGGGGGGGGAATTCAAGAAGTTTACCACATAATCTTCTTCATAAGCATTGCCTTTATTCTACATTTTGTTAAGAGTAAATATAGATGTGACAATATAAGAAAAAATGGAGAATGTTTAAGATAAGATGAAGAGTGATGCTACATAACCAAGTAGCTATAAATGTAAGTACATCGATACAGGAAAATGGTACAACCAAGAGCAATGCAGAGCTAAACTTCTTCAGTACCATCGGTGTTATCCAACCTTATGGTAAGAGTAAATATATATCTTATGTGTAGAAAATGGAGGGCAAAGGAAAATAAGCTGCAGAGTGATGGTACATGAACAACTACCTGTCAATATAAGTACACTGATAAAGGACAACAGGTACTTACAAGAACAATGCAGAGCTAAAATATTTCATTGGCATTGGATATATTCTACACTAATCTAACCATTCATACAGATCAGATAATTTGGAGCAAACTATTGATAAGCAAGCTATCATGCATACTGCTGTCACATAATGAACCAGGTATGTATGCAAGTACACTGATACAGGACAACATGTACTAACAAGAGCAAAACAGCGAGCAACATATTTGCGATATCCTGTCGTTCTTTTCAAACCAGAATTCTTTTCCGAGCAGATTTCCTGCAAAAAGATCCGTAAGGCACATGCGGAAAAGTAGAAGTTCAAATTGTCATGACATATCATAGACAGTACCTCATCCTCGAAACGAGACCAGTGCATAACAAGATTTTTTCCATTCAATGTCTTCTAAATTTAGCACAAGAGTCTTCACCAGAAATTCGTTTATAGACTTGCCATCAAAGTGTGATTTCCTCAGGTAACACCAATACTGCTGCAATGCTTCCTTGAAAAGCGCAAGCAAGCTTTGCTCGTCATGACTATTCAGATTGACCCTCACCTACTTACAACAATGTAATGTAAATCATTGATGTGTTCAATCAGCAGAAAACAGGAAAATAATCACCATGAATAATAGCACTTACACGTAATTGGGATAGGAAGATGTGAAAATGGTGTTTGTCTTCGCTATAATCTTCCAATGATGGAAATATATGCACGTAGTCCCTAACACCATTTAAATCATTGTCTTTTAAACTAGGAATAACTAGAATGGGGTTCCAATCTGCAGGAATTGGCCGTCTCTACAGTTGGGATAGGTCTTCGGCCGGTGGACTTGCTGTACTTTTTGCTGGAGTGGGATTTTTCTGTGGAACGGCTGGTGCTATGACAACTGAAATCGGCATACCTTTTGCCAGAGTGCAGGTCCTGTGTGGTGGGGCTAGTGGTGTGGCCAGTGAAGTATGGGTACAGTCTGCTAGAGTCGGTCCTAAGTTTTGTGTCACTGGTTGTACAACCAATATAAGTGGGGTGTTGTCTAATTTCTCCGGCAAAACCACGTTTTTCAAGGACTTTGCTGGTGCTCCTTCAGGTTTGACAGTCACCCTCTTCCTTTTTGATGTCTGATGCACAAGAACAACATTTGAGTGGAAAAACATGGTATGATGACATATGGAATATGTATTGATAATGGATGGGCATGGCATCTCGACATATATGATGAGTAAACTAAGCAGATGGCGGTGCAACAAAGTAGAAGAAATGCAAGACAACATATGCAAGATACGCACAATCAATAAAACCTTGCCAAATTAGAGTAGGCACCTTGATGGGTGAACATGACGGGCCATATGCCTTTGACTCCTCGAGGTTAGAATAGTCATTAGGATCATATTCTGAACAAGAATCTACAGGTGGGGAGCGTATGAGTTTCATTGCATCCAGAATGGCACTCAATGCCTTGGTGCCAATTTTGTAAGTCATTGTAGTGTTCCACAATATTCTTCTGATGCACTGATTCAGATATTCACTGTAATTACGTATAATATCTGAGAACCATGAAAACATAAATAGTTGTGAGATTATCTTTGTAATGCAGAGGATATTCTAATATAGGGGCGCCCCTGTAAACACTTGTGTGCTATCACTGGATTCTGATGAGAGAGCTCATGTGTGCTGTAATATGGTGCGTGCATTTATATAATCTGGCACAAGTACACAAAAATAGGCTCCAAAAGTAAGGACAGTTGGCAGATGATAGGTTCAAAATATATTGTATAGAGAGTTTATTGCCAAACCATGATAACAAGAGCACACAAGAACTAGGCAGATCATAGTGTACATAAAAGGGGTACACCATAACCACGATATATAAATCGGGAAAGTGGAACTGGCTTGAAAATACGGTGTTGTATTGCCGCTAGTAATTGAAAGCCTATCGATCAAGTACATGCCAGCTCTATCGGCTATTGACTACAGATGTCCCTGCTCCCCTTCCTGACAAGGAACATACTGTACGTACAAAATACAGAATAACAAAAGAGGATCATGTTAAAGAATAGAAGAGGAAGCATATTCTTGAGGTTCCGCTTAATTGCATACAATGTTGGTTGCCCACTCATGATGAATCACAGCGCCCAAAGAAATGCAATTCCATGTTGTCTCTCTATATGTGGCAATTTTGAACAAGAGTCATTAGGATCATATTCTGAACAAGAGTCAACAGGTGGGGAGTGATGTCTACTACACAACCTTATTCTTGTAGACGTTGTTGGGCCTCCAAGTGCAGAGGTTTGTAGGAGAGTAGCAAATTTCCCTCAAGTGGATGACCTAAGGTTTATCAATCCGTAGGAGGCGTAGGATGAAGATGGTCTCTCTCAAGCAACCCTGCAACCAAATAACAAAGAGTCTCTTGTGTCCCCAACACACCCAATACAATGGTAAATTGTATAGGTGCACTAGTTCGGCGAAGAGATGGTGATACAAGTGGTATATGGATAGTAGATAAAGGTATTTGTAATCTGAAATTATAAAAACAGCAAGGTAACGAATGGTAAAAGTGAGAGTAAACGGTATTGCAATGATAGGAAATAAGGCCTAGGGTTCATACTTTCACTAGTGTAAGTCCTCTCAACAATAATAGAATAATTGGATCACATAACTATCCCTCAACATGCAACAAAGAGTCACTCCAAAATCAGTAATAGCGGAGAACGAACGAAGAGATTATGGTAGGGTACGAAACCACCTCAAAGTTATTATTTCCAATCAATCCGTTGGGCTATTCCTATAAGTGTCACAAACAGCCCTAGAGTTCGTACTAGAATAACACCTTAAGACACAAATCAACCAAAACCCTAATGTCACCTAGATACTCCAATGCCACTTCAAGTATCCGTGGGCATGATTATATGATATGCATCACACAATCTCAGATTCATCTATTCAACCAACACAAAGGACCTCAAAGAGTGCCCCAAAGTTCTACTGGAGAATAACGACGAAAACGTGTGCCAACCCCTATGCATAGGTTCATGGGCGGAACCCGCAAGTTGATCACCAAAACATACATTAAGTGAATCACGTGATATCCCATTGTCACCACAGATATCCACGGCAAGACATACATCAAGTGTTCTCCAATCTTTAAAGACTCAATCCAATAAGATTACTTCAAAGGGGAAACTCAATTCATTACAAGAGAGAAGAGGGGGAGGAGAAACATAAGATCCAACTATAATAGCAAAGCTCGCGATACATCAAGATCGTGCCAAATCAAGAACACGAGAGAGAGAGATCAAACACATAGCTACTGGTACATACCCTCAGCCCCGAGGGAGAACTACTCCCTCCTCGTCATGGAGAGCACCGGGATGATGAAGATGGCCACCGGAGAAGGACTGCCCCCTCCGGCAGGGTGCCGAAACGGGTCTAGATTGGTTTTCGGTGGCTATGGAGGCTTCTGGCAGCGGAACTCCTGATCTAATCTCTGTTCTGGAAGTTTTACGATACGTAGGTATATATGGGTGCAGGGGGTACGTCGGAGGAGCTACGGGGGCCCCACGAGGCAGGGGGCGTGCCCTAGGGGGGCGTCCCCCACCCTCGTGAGCACCTCCCGTATCTCCTGACGTGGGGCCCAAGTCTATCTGGTGGCTTTCGTTCGAAAAATAACTTCTCCAGTTGATTTCGTTCCGTTTTGACTCCGTTTGATACTCCTTTTCTTCGAAACACTGAAATAGGCATAAAACAGCAAATCTGGGCTAGGCCTCCGGTTAATAGGTTAGTCCCAAAAATAATATAAAAGTGGAAAATAAAGCCCAATATTGCCCAAAACAGTAGATAATATAGCATGGAGCAATCAAAAATTATAGATACGTTGGAGACGTATCAAGCATCCCCAAGCTTAATTCCTGCTCGTCCTTGAGTAGGTAAATGATAAAAAGAGAATTTTTGATGCGGAGTGCTACTTGGCATAATTTCAATGTAATTCTTTTTAATTGTGGCATGAATATTCAGATCCATAAGATTCAAGACAAAAGTTCATATTGACATAAAAATAATAATACTTCAAGCATACTAATAAAGCAATTATGTCTTCTCAAAATATCATGGCTAAAGAAAGCTATCCCTACAAAATCATATAGTCTGGCTATGCTCTATCTTCACCACACAAAGTATTTAAATCATGCACAACCCTGATGATAAGCCAAGCAATTGTTTCATACTTTTGATGTTCTCAAACTTTTTCAATCTTCACGCAATACATGAGCGTGAGCCATGGACATATCACTATAGGTGGAATAGAATGGTGGTTGTGGAGAAGACAAAAAGGGAGAAGATAGTCTCACATCAACTAGGCGTATCAACGGGCTATGGAGATGCCCATCAATAGATATCAATGTGAGTGAGTAGGGATTGCCATGCAACGGATGCACTAGAGCTATAAATGTATGAAAGGTCAACAAAAGAAACTAGTGGGTGTGCATCCAACTTGCTTGCTCACGAAGACCTGGGGCACTTGAGGAGGCCCATTGTTGGAATATACAAGCCAAGTTCTATAATAAAAAATTCCCACTAGTATATGAAAGTGACAGAACAAGAGACTCTCTATCATAAAGATCATGGTGCTATTTTGAAGCACAAGTGTGGTAAAAGGATAGTAGCATTGCCCCTTCTCTCTTTTTCTCTCATTTTTTTATTTTTTATTTGGGCCTTCTCTTTTTTATGGCCTCTTTTTTTGGGGCTTCTTTGGCCTCTTTTTTTTCCGTCCGGAGTCTCATCCCGACTTGTGGGGGAATCATAGTCTCCATCATCCTTTCCTCACCGGGACAATGCTCTAATAATGATGATCATCACACTTTTATTTTTCTTACATCTCAAGAATTACAACTCGATACTTAGAACAAGATATGACTCTATATGAATGCCTCCGGCAGTGTACCGGGATGTGCAATGATGCATGAGTGACATGTATGAAAGAATTATGAACGGTGGCCTTGCCACAAATACGATGTCAATTACATGATCATGCAAAGCAATATGACAATGATGAAGCGTGTCATAATAATGGAATGGTGGAAATTTGCATGGCAATATATCTTGGAATGGCTATGGAAATGCCATAATAGGTAGGTATGGTGCCTGTTTTGAGGAAGGTATATGGTGGGTTTATGGTACCGGCGAAAGTTGCACGGTACTAGAGAGGCTATCAATGGTGGAAGGGTGAGAGTGCGTATAATCCATGGACTCAACATTAGTCATAAAGAACTCACATACTTATTGCAAAAATCTATAAGTTATCAAAGCAAAGTATTACTCGCATGCTCCTAGGGGGATAGATTGGTAGGAAAAGACCATCGCTCGTCCCCGACCGCCACTCATAAGGAAGGCAATCAATAAATAAATCATGCTCCGACTTCATCACATAACGATTCACCATACGCGCATGTTACGGGAATCACAAACTTCAACAAAAGTATCTCTCAAATTCACAACTACTCAACTAGCATGACTCTAATATCACCATCTCCATATCTCAAAACAATCATCAAGTATCAAACTTCTCTTAGTATTCAATACACTCATAAGAGAATTTTATTATTCTTGAATACCTAGCATATTAGGATTTTAAGCAAATTACCATGCTATTTAAGAATCTTAAAATAATATAAGTGAAGCATGAGAGTTCATCTATTTCTTCAAAATAAAACTACCACCATGCTCACTAGAGCAAACGACAAACTACTCCGAAAGATATAAGTGAAGATCAATGAGTAGTCAAATAATTATGCTACTATGTGAAGACTCTCTAACATTTAATAATTTCAGATCTTGGTATTCTATTCAAACAGCAAGCAAAGCAAAATAAAATGAAATTCTAAGAATGGAAACATCATGTGAAGAAGCAAAAACTTAGGATCAACCGAAACTAACCGATAATTGTTGAAGAAGAAAGGTGGGATGCCAACCGGGGCATCCCCAAGCTTAGATGCTTGAGACTTATTGAAATATTATCTTGGGGTTCCTTGGGAATCCCCAAGCTTGAGCTTTTGCGTCTCCTTAATTCCTCTCATATCACAGTCTTCCTAAATCTCAAAAGCTTCATCCACACAAAACTCAACAAGGACTCATGAGATAAGTTAGTATAAACCATTGCAAAAAACCTTATCATCCTCTACTGTAGCAAATAACTAAAATTATTATTCAACATTGCATACTAAATGCCTCTGCATATTTAATAGTCCTATCCTCAAATAGAATCATTAAAGAAGCAAACATATGCAAACAATGCAAACATAACAGCAATCTGCCTAAACAGGACAATCTGTAAAGAATGCAGCAACATCCATACTTCCCTAGCTCCAAAAATTATGAAATAAAATTCCCACTGTATTAAATTTATCAGAGCTTAATATGCAAAAGGTTTCAACATTTTATCACATTATTACTTTTCTAGGGAATTATTGCAACAGCGGTAAACTTTCTGTTTTCAAACAGCAACATGTATACTTGTAACATAGGCATAGTAAAGGCTATCAATGCCACTTTTATTGAAATAAAAGATGCAAAACATTGTTATAAATAACAGCAAGAAAATCTTAACAAAATAAATTGACTCTCCAAGCAAAACACATATCATGTGACGAATAAAAATATAGCTCCAAGTAAAGTTACCGATGAACGAAGATGAAAGAGGGGATGCCTTCCGGGGCATCCCCAAGCTTAGGCTCTTGGGTGTCCTTGAATATTACCTTGGGGTTCCTTGGGAATCCCAAAGCTTAGGCTCTTTCCACTCCTTATTCCATAGTACATCGAATCTTTACCCAAAACTTGAAAACTTCACAACACCAAACTTAAAGTAGAAAACTCGTAAGCTCCGTTAGCGAAAGAAAACAAAACACCACTTCAAGGTACTGTAATGAACTCATTATTTATTTATATTGGTGTTAAACCTACTGTATTACAACTTCTCTATGGTTTATAAACTATTTTACTAGCCATAGATTCATCAGAATAAGTAAACAACACATGAAAAACAGAATCTGTCAAAAACAGAGCAGTCTGTGGTAATCTGGATCAAACGTATACTTATGTAACTCATAAAATTCTCAAATAAATTTCTGGACCTGATTAATTTATCTATTAATCATCTTCAAAAAGAATTAACTAAATAGCACTCTCCAAATAAAAATGGCAGTAATTCTCGTGAGCGCTAAAGTTTCTGTTTTTTACAGCATGATCAACAAGACTTTCCCAAAGTCTTCCCAAAGGTTCTACTTGGCACAAACACTAATTAAAAGCATAAAACCACATCTAAACAGAGGCTAGATGAATTATTTATTACTAAACAGGAACAAAAAGCAAGGAACAAAAATAAAATTGGTTGCCTCCCAACAAGCGCTATCGTTTAACGCCCCTAGCTAGGCATGATGATTTCAACGATACTCACATAAAAGATAAGAATTGAAACATAAAGAGAGCATCATGAAGAATATGACTAGCACATTTAAGTCTAACCCACTTCCTATGCATAGGGATTTTGTGAGCAAACAACTTGTGGGAACAAGAATCAACTTGCATAGGAAGGTAAAGCAAGCAAAACTTTAAAATTTTAAGCACATAGAGAGGAAACTTGATATTATTGCAATTCCTACAAACATATGTTCCTCCCTCATAATAATTTTCAGTAGCATCATGAATGAATTCAACAATATAACCAGCACCTAAAGCATTCTTTTCATGATCTACAAGCATAGAAAATTTATTACTCTCCACATAAGCGAAATTCTTGTCATGAATAATAGTGGGAGCAAACTCAACAAAATAACTATCATGTGATTGAAAATTAAGATCAAGATGACAAGTTTCATGGTTATCATTGGTCTTTAAAGCATATGTGTCATCACAATAATCATCATAGATAGGAGGCATGTTTTCATCATAATAAATTTTCTCATCAAAACTTGGGGAACAAAAATTATCATCTTCATCAAACGTAGCTTCCCCAAGCTTGTGGCTTTGTATATCATTAGCATCATAGATATTCAAGGAATTCATACTAAAAACATTGCAATCATGCTCATCATTCAAATATTTAGTGCCAAACATTTTATAGATTTCTTGTTCTAGCACTTGAGCACAATTATCCTTTCCATCATACTCACGAAAGATATTAAAAAGGTGAAGCGTATGAGACAAACTCAATTCCATTTTTTTGTAATTTTATTTTATAAACTAAACTAGTGATAAAACAAGAAACTAAAAGACTTGATTGCAATATCTAAAGATATACCTTCAAGCTCTAACCTCCCTGGCAACGGCGCCAGAAAAGAGCTTGATGTCTACTACACAACCTTCTTCTTGTAGACGTTGTTGGGCCTCCAAGTGCAGAGGTTTGTAGGATAGTAGCAAATTTCCCCCAAGTGGATGACCTAAGGTTTATCAATCCGTAGGAGGCGTATGATGAAGATGGTCTCTCTCAAGCAACCCTTCAACCAAATAACAAAGAGTCTCTTGTGTCCCCAACACACCCAATACAATGGTAAATTGTATAGGTGCACTAGTTCGGCGAAGAGATGGTGATACAAGTGGTATATGGATAGTAGATAAAGGTATTTGTAATCTGAAATTATAAAAACAGCAAGGTAACGAATGGTAAAAGTGAGAGTAAATGGTATTGCAATGATAGGAAATAAGGCCTAGGGTTCATACTTTCACTAGTGTAAGTCCTCTCAACAATAATAGAATAATTGGATCACATAACTATCCATCAACATGCAACAAAGAGTCACTCCAAAATTACTAATAGCGGAGAACGAACGAAGAGATTATGGTAGGGTACGAAACCACCTCAAAGTTATTATTTCCAATCAATCCGTTGGGCTATTCCTATAAGTGTCACAAACAGCCCTAGAGTTCGTACTAGAATAACACCTTAAGACACAAATCAACCAAAACCTTAATGTCACCTAGATACTCCAATGCCACTTCAAGTATCCGTGGGCATGATTATATGATATGCATCACACAATCTCAGATTCATCTATTCAACCAACACAAAGGACCTCAAAGAGTGCCCCAAAGTTCTACCGGAGAATAACGACGAAAACGTGTGCCAACCCCTATGCATAGGTTCATGGGCGGAACCCGCAAGTTGATCACCAAAACATACATCAAGTGAATTACGTGATATCCCATTGTCACCATAGATATCCACGGCAAGACATACATCAAGTGTTCTCCAATCTTTAAAGACTCAATCCGATAAGATTACTTCAAAGGGGAAACTCAATTCATTACAAGAGAGAAGAGGGGAGGAGAAACATAAGATCCAACTATAATAGCAAAGCTCGCGATACATCAAGATCGTGCCAAATCAATAACACAAGAGAGAGAGAGAGATCAAACACATAGCTACTGGTACATACCCTCAGCCCCGAGGGAGAACTACTCCCTCCTCGTCATGGAGAGCACCGAGATGATGAAGATGGCCACCAGAGAAGGATTGCCCCCTCCGGCAGGGTGCCGGAACGGGTCTAGATTGGTTTTCGGTGGCTACGGAGGCTTCTGGTGGCGGAACTCCCGATCTAATCTCTGTTCTGGAAGTTTTACGATACGTAGGTATATATGGGTGCAGGGGGTATGTCGGAGGAGCTACGGGGGCCCCACAAGGCGGGGGGGCGCGCCCTGGGGGGGGGGCGCCCCCACCCTCGTGAGCACCTCCCGTATCTCCTGACGTGGGGCCCAAGTCTATCTGGTGGCTTTCATTCCAAAAATAACTTCTCTAGTTGATTTCCTTCTGTGTCGACTCCGTTTGAGACTCCTTTTCTTAGAAACACTGAAATAGGCATAAAACAACAAATCTGGGCTGGGCCTCCGGTTAATAGGTTAGTCCCAAAAATAATATAAAAGTGGAAAATAAAGCCCAATATTGCCCAAAGTAGTAGATAATATAGCATGGAGCATTCAAAAATTATAGATACGTTGGAGACGTATCAGGGAGCGTATGAGTTTCATTGCATCCAGAATGGCACTCAATGCCTTGGTGCCAATTTTTTAAGTCATTGTAGTGTTTAGCTTCAAGAGTGGACTGCTGCTAGTGCGACACAAAGCAGCTACACAGATCATAGTGTAGATATAACGGGAAAACCATAAACATCAGAGTAAAATCAGCAAAGTGGAACTTGCTGGAATATATGTGCTAGTATTGCCGGTACAGCTAGAAAGGCTTCGGATACCAGCTCTCTTCAACTGAAGGTGCGGTATTGTTAATATAAGTGTAACTCTCAAAGGCGACACAGCTCCCTGCATTTCCTTTCTATTCTTATAGGATTCAAGTGGGTAGGCCACTACAAATCCTATTCCCATGTTTACAAAATCCTACGAATCAAAGAGGCCCGAAGAGTTCAAAGTGTCCATGCCAACCGACCATATAGACCTCTACACTGCAAATGTCCCCGCTCATCTTCACTACAAGGAACATACTATACTACTATCATACTCCCTGCGTTCCAAAATATAAGTCTTGGTAGATATTTCCACTATGGATCACATACAGATGTATCTAGATACATTTTAGAGTGTAGATTCACTCATTTTGCTCCATATGTAGTCCATGGTGGAATCTATACAAAGACTTGTATTTAGGAATGGAGAGAGTACTTATTAAAGAAGAACGGAAGAGGAACATGCTAAAGAAGAGCAAGTGGATTTTGGATAATAAAATGTTCGTTGCGTAGTGCCCACACATGATGAACCAGAGCACATTAAGAAAGCAACTCCCTGCTGTCTCTCTATATGTGGTGCACGTGCTTTTTCGAAAGTAAAGTAGGAACACTAGCTGACCAATTAAATGTTATCGGTTTTAGTAATATCAGCATCATATCGGATTCGTACTTGAGCAACAAGTTTGGAATTATGAGTGGCACATTGTTTAGCTTGATGGATCCGTACAGAACATCGCACGGGCCGCCGGCCAGACCATCGGCCCCCACCGCCTGTGTTCCTCCGCACCCCCACCCGCGTCGAGTTTTCTTTGTTCGGCGAGGCCCCACCACTGCCCCGCCCCCACCACAACCAAAGTCCCCACCTGAGCCCCTTCGTTCGCACCGGCGAACTCCGGTGAGCTCTGAAAAATCGATTGACCGAATTTTGAAATTTACTCTACTATGATTTAACTAGTGTGGAATATAAAAGGGGAAAACCATAAGCATTCGGAGTATAGTGTTGAGCGTGCCATGGCGGATCTGAAGGTGCAAACCGGACGAAGGCAACTTCGCAACCAATGTTTGCTCTCAACTATCAAGTAAGTGATGGACAAGAAATCAGAGTAAAGCAATGGTGATCTATTTTCTTGCTGCATAAATAAGTTGAGCAGATACGAAAGAGTACCGCCTCTAGTGCGGTGTCGTGTATGCATCTGCTGAGAATTTGACGGTGCTGCGGTAGGGATGGCTGTCGGCGGCGTGGAAGCAGATCTAGGAGGGTAAACGGTGGCGGCGGGGCGCGGTGGACGAGACGGTCGTAGGAGCGGCGCCGACAAGGTGGATGACGATGGGGATGAAGCGAGAGGACGGGATGCAAGGATCCCGGTCCGAAGCCGTGGATGAGAGAGGTCGATCTCTTGTAATGGACGGCGGCGTCGGGGTATGAGCTCCGGCATGGCAGAGGATGACGACGGTGGATGAGGTGGCGGACGGAGGAGGCTGCGGTGGAGAGGCTATTTTGGCGCCCACGGAGTACGAATGGGGAAATGGAGGTGGAGAGGAAGGGGGAACCATGTCTTCAGGGCGCGCTTGTCTCAAACACGAGGAAATTTACAAACTTAGCCCCCGTTTCAAATTTACTACATCACAACAATATTAGTCGATTGGGGATAGGACGGTAATCTCGCATACACCGAATATTTGCTGACGAGAGTTTGTTTTTGGCGCCCATCGTGTATGAATCGGGGAGGGAGTCAATTTCGGCCGAGGACACACTGTGTTTTGGCGCCCACCGTGTATGAATCCGGGTGAGAGGCGGTTATGTCACGTTCGAGTGAAACTACAAACCTACCCCTATCGAAACCTATAGAAATCGAGCAGATAGGCTTTGCGTGGTAGGGATAGGCAGTAGTAATTTCCATCTCGCAGATTTTGGTTTCGGGCGGTTACTGTGACTTTCCCCGCTTTGTTCAAATTTTGCAGAGTGCACGTTTACCGTGCCAACTCAATTCGAATCCCGTTTGTATTCTATTTTTTTTCCGGGCGGGATCCATTTTTGATTGGAATAAAATTCTATATACATCATTGAGGGAGTCCTGGATTAGGGGGTGTTCGGGTAGCCGGACTATACCTTCAGCCGGACTCCAGGACTATGAAGATACAAGATTGAAGACTTCGTCCCGTGTCCGGATGGGACTTTCCTTGGCGTGGAAGGCAAGTTTGGCGATGCGGATATTCAAGATCTCCTACCATTGTAACCGACTCTATGTAACCCTAACCCTATCCGTGTCTATATAAACCGGAGGGTTGTAGTCCGTAGGCAATCAACTCCATATACAATAATCATGCCATAGGCTAGCTTCTAGGGTTTAGCCTCCTTGATCTCGTGGTAGATCTACTCTTGTACTACCCATATCATCAATATTAATCAAGCAGGACGTAGGGTTTTACCTCCATCAAGAGGGCCCGAACCTGGGTAAATCATCGTGTTCCCTGCCTCCTGTTACCATCCGGCCTAGACGCACAGTTCGGGACCCCCTACCCGAGATCCGCCGGTTTTGACACTGACATTGGTGCTTTCATTGAGAGTTCCTCTGTGCCGTCACAATCAAGAAGGATGCCTCCTCCCATCTTTAAAGACGGTGCCGTTGCTAAGGGAGCCTTGGCTGTCAGCCAAACCCTCCGGCTAGGTGGTTTCCTCGTGACCGCCTGTTCGGCTGTTGCGCCGACGGTGACCTCTCGGGTCATCAAAAGCAACCTACACGTCAGCTCGGAGCTCGTCGAGCAGCTAGATCCAATGGAGCTCTCTTCCGTGAACGAGCTCTTGGATCGCATCGCCGCCCTGGGGGTCGCTACGGATTACGACCAGGTTGGGCTTAAACCCGATCTAAGAGAAATTAACTCTCCCCAAGTCACCCACCACGTTGCCGTGGTAAAGACGCTGTGCGGCGACCCTTCATCTATTTTAAGGACTAGCTACGTCCGAATTCCCGACCCCTCCAAGCCGGATACCCGCGGAGGGGGAGATATAACTCAAGACCTGAGCTTAGGATCAGGCAACGGGCCAGATTCACTGGACAACATCCAAGAATCCGAACTTCAGAGTTCGGAAACTCTTCGGCCTCTGAATCTTGGATTGGGTGAGGTTTCAGATTCAACGACACCCGCCCACCCAATCATAAGCGATCTCTCCCAAATCAGGCAGAGGCCCGAGGAAACAGTACATCATTACTGGGCCAGATTCCTCCTGGTTATGAACAGGATAAAGGATTGCCGCGAGGAAGACGCAATCTCAAGTTTTTGCGGTAATTGCACGGACAAGGGAATCCTTAACGCCGTAAGTCGTCGTGATATCACACGCTTCGCTGACTTGGCGTCCATAGTACAAAAATACTGTGCGATGGAAAGCGCCTGGAAAACCGAAATAAAATTTTGGGATAATCCGGCCTTGAATAGTAATCTCGTCCGAACTAAGAGGGTGCATCATCACAGGACACCCGGGATAAACACCAAAAAGCCAAAACCCTCTACAGGGCATGGAACCGTACTGGAAAGATGGCTTGATGGACCCTGTAGAATTCACAGTACAGAGGACGCCACACCAATATCGTACGAATCCAGGACTATGAAGATACAAAAATTAACCGGGTGCGTGGCGGCTTTAAGCCGCTTCATCTCCCGCTTGGGAGAAAAGGCACTACCCCTTTATCGCCTCCTTCGGCGCACCGAACACTTTGAGTGGACGGATGCCACCACGGCCGGACTTGATGAAATAAAAGCCATATTGGCAACAAACCCAGTCCTGGCCGCGCCAATCACCGGTGAACCAATGTTAATTGTACATTGCAGCAACACACCAAGTTGTCAGCGCAGTGCTCGTTGTCGAGCGGGAAACGGACGGACACAAATTCCCCCTTCAAAGGCCGGTCTACTACGTGTCCACTGTCCTCACTCCATGCAAATGACGATACTCGCATTATCAAAAGATTGCATACACGGTATTCATGGCATCCCGAAAGCTACGACACTACTTTCAAGAGTGTTCCATAACAGTAGCCTCGGAAGTGCCACTAAACTATATTATCAACAACTGCGATGCAACGGGCCGGATTGCAAAATGGGCCATCGAGCTTCTCCCGTTTGATATAACCTATAAGCCACGGCGAGCTATTAAATCGTAAGTTTTGGCCGACTTCGTCGCAGAATGGACAGAGGCCGAGCTCCCTAAAGAGTACGGCACATATTCAGATTGGATTATGCATTTCGACGGCTCCAAAATGTTGGCCGGACTGGGGGCCGGCGTCATCCTGACGTCCCCCACAGGAGACACAGTCCAATATGTGCTCCAAATCATGTACACGGATTCCAACAATGCAGCCGAATATGAGGCCCTCCTACATGGCCTCCGGATAGCAGTATCCATGGGTATCCAGCGCCTAGAGGTACGCGGGGATTCAAACCTCGCGATATCCCAAATAAATGGAGACTTCGACGCCAAGAACCAAAAATGGCAGCTTACTGCGACGCCGTCCTAAAAATGTCAGCTCGGTTCGAAGGGCTGGAGTTCCACCATATAGCCCGAGAAAACAATCAAGCGGCGGACGTCCTAGAACGCATCGGAGTAAAACGCGATGCAGCCCCCCCAACGTCTTTTTGGAAAGATTGTTCAAGCCATCCGTAGCATGGGAGGGGGAACCCGCAAATAACAGCCCGAACCCAGCCGCACCACTCGACGCCGAACAATCTGACACAATTGGAGGCTCTGCCAACGAAATTACACCTTCAGCCCACATAATAATGGCGGTTATCACCTCGTGGACAGAACCATTCCTAGCCTACTTTACTAGGCAGGAACTCTTGGAGGACCAAAACGAGGCCCGCTGCATAGTGCGGCGATCTAAGGCCTATAGAGTCCATGAGGGAGAACTTTATAAGAAAAGCACTACCGGAGTCCTTCAAAGGTGCATCTCCGAAGAGGAAGGGCGGAACCTCCTGGCTGAAATACATGCCGGACTCAGTGGTCACCACGCCACTGCTTGGTCCCTCGTTAGCAAGGCTTTTTGTACAGGCTTTTACTGGCCGACGGCCCGAGCAGACGCTCAGGACCTAGTCCAACGATGCGCTGGTTGCCAACTTTTTGCCAACCAAAGCCATATGCCACCCACCGCACTCCAAAATATACCCATCACCTGGCCTTTTGCGGTCTCAGGGCTTGACATGGTCGGACCCCTTAAAGGTGGAACCCATAGGAAAAAAATACTTACTGGTCATGGTGGATAAGTTCACCAAATGGATAGAAGCCAAGCCTATTAAAACGGCCGAATCTGGACCTGTGATAGACTTCATATCCGGGGTTGTACACCATTATGGCGTCCCCCACAGCATCATAACCGACAACGGTACAAATTTTACCGCCGACAAGGTAAAACTCTGGTGCAAAAACATGGGCATCAAGCTCGATTATGCTTCCGTCTATCACCCACAAACCAACGGCCAGGTCGAACGTGCAAATGGTCTTATCATGAGCGGCATCAAACCCAGACTGGTGCGGTCCCTCAAGGAATCTAACACGCACTGGGTAGAGGAGCTCTACTCCGTGCTATGGGGGCTGCGGACCACGCCAAATCGCACCACCGGGTACACACCATTTTTTATGGTGTACGGCGCAGAAGCAGTTCTGCCCTGCGACATAATTCATGACTCACCTAGAGTGCGCATGTACAAAGAAAGAGAAGCCGAGCTCGATCGGCAGGACAACTTGGACGCCTTGGAGGAGGAGCGCGATGTGGCAAAAGCCCGTTCCGCATTTTATCAACAGCAGGCCCGAAGATATCAAAGCAGAGAAGTACGGGCCAAAAATTATAATGTTGGCAAACTAGTTCTACGCCTGCCGGATAAGAAAAAGGACAAACTCAAGCCCAAGTGGGAAGGTCCATTCATAATCGACCAAGTCCTGACTGGTGGGGCGTACCGCCTGCGAGATGCGTCGAACAACCGACTCGAGCCGAACCCGTGGAACGCCACCCGTCTCCGAAGATTCTATGCCTAGCGCCGGACTCTGTGTTCGTCTCCTTCCTCTGTCCATCCCTTTTTGTATTTTTCTGTCTTACATTTCTCTCCTTCCCATTTTTTTCTTTCATAGCCCTTAAAGGCTCATCTAGTGACGTGCCACTCGCGCTCATTAAACCCCGGGGCTTCTTTAACAGAAGCTTATTTATACGGGCTTCACGCCCAACACATGCGTCAAACTTCTGCATGTACCTTTTTTCTTCACCATTATATGCATCGATATGACTTAAGTTTTGGCCAAGCTGGGTTGCCTGGCTCCTGTGCTTACCCCTACGTTCCCGATTGTTTGGCTAGGCGGTAAAGGGAGCACCTCTGCGATTGTTACTGCCGGGTCAGCCGGATGTGTACCTCAGACTGGGTGAAGCCGAAAGCTAGCGTTCTTAAGGGAATATTCGGTCAGTGAAATAAAAGATGATCTTTTTACTCATTTTATGCGCCCCCAGATGCCTTTTTTTCTACCTCTCTTCACGCAGTCCGGACATGCACCTTAGGGCATGCCTCTCAGCGAAAGGAACCCTTAACGAAACTATTCTCTCTAGAAGATGTTTCTTACTAACCATGTAATATAACATAACTAGTTGGGCACTTGTCTGATAAAGCACTGATGACCCCTACGCCTGGTCTCCACGCATACCCCGGTTCTTATATAACCGCTAGGGTATTCAGACACACTCCGGACCGTCAGGTCCCGAGGTTGAAGCGAAAAGGTCGGCAACGACAAACGATCTACAATCCGGCTAGAAGGCATTACACATGTCAATTCAAAATTACACAGTCATTCTGACTGATTGTATTCCTCTTCTATACCATCTAACAGGCTGTCTAATTTACAGTCCTGCTGGGAATACTTTGTGGCCAACTCTACTTGGCCGTATACTAAGCTTACAGGGATCTCCTTCCCGTCAGGCCCCACTGGTCCGACCTCGGCCATGTGGTTTGGGTCAGACTTCGTAAAACGGGTCTTCACCATGCCCAGGCCTCCCTAGCGCCTTGTCGGCAGGCCGATATCTTCCACAACCGGAAGAGCCGCCGAGCTCCCTTCAGCTTCTCCGCAAGCTCTCCAAGGTCCTCGGGCATGGAGTGGGCAGGCCATAAGGCTTGGGCAATATCCCGCATCGCCTGCCGAATTCGCTCGTGCAGTTGCAAGAGTTCGGGAAGAAGGTCACCCGTAGAACCGGGCATCTCCTCTGCAGGACGACCTGTGAGCATACCTACAGACATTACTCTGTTAGTCGACTTCCTCGCCGAACTCTTTTTTCAAAGTTCGTTCAAGCACTTACTAAAAATGCCGCGTCGAAGCCGCTGATTCTCCTTTGTGGAGTCCGACAGCTGGCCACGAACATCTTTAAGTTCGACGTCCAGCTTGGTGTTGGCATCCTGAAGATCATTCTTCTCTCGCCTCACCTTTGTCAACGTACTCTCACTGGCCTTTAGCCGGCGTAAGAGTTGTTGCTTGTCCGGATCGAGTCCGGCGCCATCTGCAATATGATTTGTCAGATTTGCACCCACACCACACAATACTAATCTTTCGAAGTGTATCTTACATGAGGGGGTCTCTTTGGGCTCCCCTGCTGCGGCTAGTGCGGCCTCTAGTTGGGCCTTGCACTTTTCCAGCTCCTGGGACAGTACGGTATTCTTCTCTGTAAGAAGCTGCATATTAAATGATCCTTAAATCAGTTGCTCTAACTGCTTCAAGTCTCGGGGGCTACTGGCATATATAATTTAACCAAAATTTTCTTACCCGTATGTCTTTTACATACTGCTCCGTGGCTCTGGCTAAACCATTTTGAGCGGCATGGAGGTACGCATCTCCTGAATTAAAGGCATCTAAAGCCTCTTGGGAGAAACAAGCGTCGTGTAGAATTGTCCGGCGACGCCTGTGGTTCATGGCACTCTCCACTTCAGAATTTGTGGCAGACAGCCTGTCCGCATCCTCTATCGGAGGAGCGTCCGGTGCGCGCCTTGTGCTCGCCTCCACTTCCTAGCCAGACATTGGAGCCTGGCTGGTGGAGGCGCGATTGGCAACCTCTCCGGATGTAGTCCGGCGAGGTTTCTTCATTCTGAAGATAGCACGAACGTTAGTATGCCCTGACAGAATAACTCCAGGGAAACAGAGGGTGCACTATACCTTTGCGCCGGCATCTCAGTCCGGACTTCATTCCTTTTGGCCCCACGGGGCCCTGCGGCCCCTTGTTGGCTAGCCGCCACAGGTTCGGCCTCCTGCCTTGGAAATCTCCCCTGCAAAACATGGCTGTCGTTAGAAACACCGGGCTACGTGAGGGTGGAATCTCTTTCAAGGGAATAAGACCCCGGTTTCTGTCACCTGGGAGGCCGGGATTAACCCTGGGTAATCCGCCGTAATGGCTACCAAGGTATTGTCCTTGCTTAGCTGATGGAACACCCCGTCGATAAGCTCCACCGATATGTCCAGATCCTCTTTGGAGTCCGGATTGAGGGACAGTTCTAGGTCCTCGGGCTGTGGAGGGCGGCTGCTTATATCCTTTACCTCCTGTCGCAGTTCCTGCATTGAAGTCGTTAGACTACCTATCTAACCATGGGAGTATAAAACAAACGGGCAAGCGCAATTGTTCACTTACCCAACTTGGAGGATCGTACATACTGAATCCGGCCCGCGGGTTGACGCGGAGGAATTCCTCCTTTTCTCCCTTGTACAAAGAGGATAAGATCTTTCTAAGGCGGCGGCTGAGGCCGGCCCCTTACGACCGTAACGTGTGGCGTCATCCTCCCCGTTGAAATCCCACATGGGGTGGCCTCTATATTGAAGCGGCTGCACCCCCCGCATAATTCATGCGGCCATGACTCCAATCATGGTTAGACCGGAATGAGCCAACAGTCTTATCCGGCCCATCAGGTAAAGGACGTCTCTGTCGCTTTCTCTCTGAGAGCTCCGCGGACGCCAGCTCAAGCGTTTCTTCAATGGAGCACTGTTGAACTCAGGGAGACCGACCCGGATAGGGTCCGGTAGTGGGACGTCATCTATATAAAACCATTCCGAAGGCCAGTCCTCGAATGCCTTCTTTGGGGTTCCGGATAGGTATCCGGTCCCGGTGATGCGCCATACTTCGGCTCCGCCCACTTGGTATATAGACCCCTCTTGAGAACGGGGCACCAGGCAGAATAACGTCTTCCACAGCGCGAAATGAGCCTCAACGCCTAAAAATAGCTCGCAAAGGGCGACGAAACCCGCAATATGCAATACGGAGGCCGGCGTGAGATTGTGCAGCTGGAGGCCGTAGAACTCCAGAAGCCCGCGGAGAAATGGATGAATTGGAAATCCCAGTCCCCTTATTAGATAGGGGACGAGGCACACCCGCTCTCCTTTAGAAGGATTGGGGGTGCACTCTGCTTGTTTTTCGCCATTGTAGGTGGCGAGACCGGCTCGGACCGGGACCATGTATGCCCGAGGGAGAAACCCCTTGGCCTGAAGCGACACTAACTCGCTATGCGGGATGGTGCAACTCTCCCAGTCACCAGGTTTGGGACCGGAGGGGCGAGGGGAGGAGCTGCGACGACTGGTCATGTTGGAATGGACCTTTGCTGGAAGCGCTCTGATGATAACTCGCGGAAAGGAGAAGATGCGGTTTGGACCTAAATCCCCATCCCGTTAAATAGGCAGCTCGTTTATACGGCTAGGGGTGTGGATGTAAAAACGCCCCGGCTTTTCGCATTTGTTTGACACGTGGAAGACGGCCATTATTGGGCGTGGAAGCCGAGGAGCACTACATTACAAAAATTGGACATTATTCCTACAGGTACACAAGATTTGGAGAAGAACCCGCCTTGCAATGCCGAACAATCTGCGCGCCGGACTCATCGTCATTGAAGCCTGGTTCGGGGGCTACTGAGGGAGGCCTGGATTAGGGGGTGTTCGGGTAGCCAGACTATACCTTCAGCCGGACTCCAGGACTATGAAGATACAAGATTGAAGACTTCGTCCCGTGTCCGGATGGGACTTTCCTTGGCGTGGAAGGCAAGTTTGGCGATGCGGATATTCAAGATCTCCTACCATTGTAACCGACTCTATGTAACCCTAACCCTATCTGGTGTCTATATAAACCAGAGGGTTGTAGTCCGTAGGCAATCAACTCCATATACAACAATCATACCGTAGGCTAGCTTCTAGGGTTTAGCCTCCTTGATCTCGTGGTAGATCTACTCTTGTACTACCCATATCATCAATATTAATCAAGCAGGACGTAGGGTTTTACCTCCATCAAGAGGGCCCAAACCTGGGTAAAACATCGTGTTCCCTGCCTCCTGTTACCATCCGGCCTAGACGCACAGTTCGGAACCCCCTACTCGAGATCCGCCGGTTTTGACACCGACAATCATTTTTTATATATACTTTCAAAAGCACAACAAAGAATTCTGCTCCTTTATATGTATAATATGCTTTACAAATACAATGGTCTCAAAATCATAAGGTTGAATTCAAAAAATTAAACCAAATTATGTTCTACTAAAATGTATGGATCAGTAATATCTACATATTAAATAACATAGATGCGCGTGAATTAATATGAGTATGCATGTTTGATAGATCAATTTTGGTTCGAGTATGGATTACATGTATCATCATCTCGAAATCAAATATTTGAATCCCTTTTATGTTCACTCCTTTCATGCCCATCTCTCTCGCATGCATGCTCCTTCATGTAGCTATCACTCTCTTTTCTCCAGCTCACCCGCACGCTCACTTCATGTTTCTCCTATCCTCGCAAACATGGTCTCTCGACATCTCCCTTGAGAAGTGTCACACTCTCCCTATCATTATACATTACACGGTTTTCATTATCTCTCATGTCTCTACCGTTCTCTCATATCACTAGGTACCTAAGCTTTCTTTTCACCGCCACACACACAGTCTCCACTCGTCTTTCACTTTCTCTTTCTCTCTATGGGATTCTCTCACACACCCTATATGTCTCTAGATATGAATCATACCACTAAAATTACTCTCTCTCTCTCTCTCTCCCTATAGACACAGCATTTGTTGCAGTCTCCTTTTCGTCTCCATCCCAGACTGGCATTATTCATTTGTTTATCGATTAGACAAACTCCCCCCCTCTCTCTCTCACACACACACAACTCCTGCTTCCACTCCCCTTTCCGACTGCCATCTCTCTCTCACAAACACAAAACTCTCGCTTTTGCACCCCGACTCGTATTTCTCTCACAAACATTTATCGACTGGCCTCTAGATAGGTTTATACACCCGCACACTCGTGCTTCCACTATCACATACATGTCTCTCTCCCGCTCCTTGTATCTATGTAGATTTTTCTTCCCTTCTTGAGACACGCCCTCTCGATCGTGCACACACACTATCACCTCATTTTAAGATGATACCTCTTGCACACACACTCTTTGTGTCTTTGTCACACATGCACTCCGTCCTCCTCCTCTCTCCCTCTCTCTCTCACACACATGGGCTTTTTGCAACAACTAGCAAGATCCCCATGCGTTGCACGGAACATGAAGATGCATTTGTATGAGTAGTTTATCTTGTGGGAGAAAAGGATGAACAAGGGAAGGCCTTATTTGCAAGTGTGGAGAGGGGTGTGGGTATCTTTCTACAAAATTGCCATAATTTCCTTCCTATCCGTCAGATATAGATCGGATGACCTATAAAAACCCGAGTTGGTGATGATGGTGTGCCTGTCATCCTGCAATATAGACCGTTCGATCTATATCTGACGGATAGATAGAAAAGTATGACAATTTTGCAAAAAGATACCCCACCTCTCTCCATATTTGCAGATAAGGTCTTCCCTCGTTCATCCTTATCTCTCACAACCTCATTGTGGAGCAATTAAAAAAGAAGCCACTGGAACAATCTGGCACGATGGCCGGCTGGCTGCTACCGGCGTCGTCCATCCCCATGCCTACTCTCAGTCCGACCACCAATCGCCACCACGCCCAACTCCTACTCACCTTATTTCTCTCTTTCTCGAGATATTGTTAGTTTTTACATATGGGATTACTCCTGCATGGATCAATCACAACAGATATTTTGTAAAATAAATGCATCATGGTGTTCCGTGCAATGCACCGGCATCTTGCTAGTAGGGATAAAAAACAAAATTGGTGATGATGGTGGGTCTGCCATCCTGCAATATAGGTCGTCCGATTAATATCTAACGGATAGGAACGAAACTATGGCAATTTACCCGCACTCCTCTCCACATTTGCAGATAAGGCCTTCCCTCATTCATCCTTTTCTCCCACAAGATCTTGATGTTCCGTGCAACGCACGGGCATATTGCTAGTAAGAGTAGAAATTAGACATATACCACTTCTAGAATCTTGAAACCAACAACTTTCCTCCCTTATCTCATTAAAACCGCCAAAGGAATATATTTTGAGTGAAACATAACAATTTTTTAGTGATATACGTATTTCAAAACTAGACTTTTTTCTATCAAATCGGTGAATATGTATTAATCTACTCAGATCGTGTGGCAACGCATTGGCACATTGCTAATAGTTATTATAATTTTTTGGACACCAGACAAACGGTGGAGTACATATATGAGGAGAAGAGGCGCACGCACGCAGTCGGTCTCTCGCTGTCTCGCACACACGAGTGCTACATAAAGGCAACGTTAACAAATAAACCCTAAAACCCTAGGTGCACGATTGTTGCATTCGCGGGTACCGAGTACGTGGTGGAGCGCACCTTTGTAGGAATAGTCCGCTCGCGTGATAATTTGATCCGTAGGAGTTGATGGTCGGGACCATAGGTGAACGACTTGGAGGCAGTGGCTCGCTAGTTGCCACAGATCGAGTAGCCACATTTAAAATAGTATCATTTTTTAGCGGGGTTAAGAGTTCCGATTTTCAATGGCGCGTTATAAGTACCAAGTAGTTTTTAGAACGATTGGTATGGAGTGAAAATGGAATTCATAGTACTACCTACTACGTACCTCCTTGGCGTATGGTTGTATGGGTTTATGTTGCGAGATGTTGAACCTGGTAGTTCTAGGGCAAATACTATGTTTAGATTTAGATGTTGGTTTTCAGTAATGAAAATCGGAAGGACCACAGGTGAACGACTTGGAGATGTTGAAACTGTTGAACATGCGTAGGAAGCGAGCAAGGCATGCTTTCACCGTCGTGGATCCACGGGTGTAGATGACATCGAACTCATCGCCGGTGATGGTTCTAACGTTGTACTCACCGCCGATTATGGAGATTTGGGATGCCATATTTGGGAGGAGGGTTAGGATTAGTGGAACTACCGTAATGTGAAAGGACGGGACGACTGGGAGGGAACTGTTGTAAGGTACTATACTAGTAGAAGACGGGGACGAGTAGGGCGTGCAAACAGCATGGGGTTGCCGGCTTGCCCGGTGGATAAACGACTGCAAGCCCCCAAAGAGTTCTGGAGAACTATGCGGGACCCACTAGATGTCATGTCTGTTGGAAATATGCCCTAGAGGCAATAATAAAATGGTTATTATTATATTTCTTTGTTCATGATAATTGTCTATCGTTCATGCTATAATTGTGTTATCCGGAAATCGTAATACATGTGTGAATACATAGACCACAACACGTCCCTAGTGAGCCTCTAGTTGACTAGCTCGTTGATCAAAAGATAGTCATGGTTTCCTGACTATGGACATTGGATGTCATTGATAATGGGATCACATCATTAGGAGAATGATGTGATGGACAAGACCCAATCCTAAGCATAGCTCAAAGATCGTGTAGTTCGTTTGCTGTAGCTTTTCCGAATGTCAAGTATCATTTCCTTAGACCATGAGATTGTGCAACTCCCGGATACCGTTGGAGTGCCTTGGGTGTGCCAAACGTCACAACGTAACTGGGTGACTATAAAGGTACACTACAGGTATCTCCAAAAGTGTCTATTGGGTTGGCACGAATCGAGACTGGGATTTGTCACTCCGTATGACGGAGAGGTATCTCTGGGCCCACTCGGTAATGCATCATCATAATGAGCTCAATGTGACCAAGTGGTTGATCACGGGATCATGCATTATGACACGATTAAAGTGACTTGCCGGTAACGAGATTGAACGAGGTATTGGGATACCGACGATCGAGTCTCGGGCAAGTAACGTACCGATTGACAAAGGGAATTGTATACGGATTGATTGAATCCTCGACATCATGGTTCATCCGATGAGATCATCGTGGAGCATGTGGGAGCCAACATGGGTATCCATATCCCACTATTGGTTAATGACCGGAGAGGCATCTCGGTCATGTCTGCATGTCTCCCGAACCCGTAGGGTCTACACACTTAAGGTTCGGTGACGCTAGGGTTGTAGAGATATTAGTATGCAGTAACCCGAAAGTTGTTCGGAGTCCCGGATGAGATCCCGTATGTCAAGAGGAGTTTCGGAATGGTCCGGAGGTAAAGATTTATATATAGGAAGTCCAGTTTCGGCCATCGGGAAGGTTTTGGGGGTCGCCGGTATTGTACCGGGACCACCGAAAGGGTCCCGAGGGTCCACCGGGTGGGGCCACCTATCCCGGAAGGCCCCATGGGCTGAAGTGGGAGGGGAACCAGCCCCTGGTGGCCTGGTGCGCCCCCCCTTGGGCCTCCCCTGCGCCTAGGGTTGGGAAACCCTAGGGGTGGGGGCGCCCCCCACTTGGCTTGGGGGGAAGCCACCCCTTGGCCGCCGCCCCCTAGGAGATTGCATCTCCTAGGGACGGCGCCCCCAAGGTCCCTATATAAAGGGGGGGGGGGGGGGGGCAGCCGCACCCCTTGCTCTTGGCGCCTCCCTCTCCCTCCGTAACACCTCTCCTCCCCGCTTGCGCTTGGCGAAGCCCTGCCGGGATCCTGCTGCATCCACCACTACGCCGTCGTGCTGCTGGATCTACATCAACCTCTCCTTCCCCCTTGCTGGATAAAGAAGGAGGAGACGTCTTCCCAACTGTACTTGTGTTGAACGTGGAGGTGCTGTCCGTTCGGCACTTGGTCATCGCTGATTTGGATCACGACGAGTACGACTCCATCAACCCCGTTCTCTTGAATGCTTCCGCGCGCGATCTACAAGGGTATGTAGATGCACTCCTCTCTCCCTCGTTGCTAGATGACTCCATAGATTGATCTTGGTGATGCATAGAAAATTTTAAAATTCTGCTACGTTCCCCAACAGTGGAATCATGACCTAGGTCTATGCGTAGTTTCTATGCACGAGTAGAACACAAAGCAGTTGTGGGCATGGATATTGTCAATTTGCTTGCCGTTACTAGTCTTATCTTGATTCGGCGGCATCGTGGGATGAAGCGGCCCGGACCGACCTTACACGTATGCTTACGTGAGACTGGTTCCACCGATTGACATGCACTAGTTGCATAAGGTGGCTGGCGGGTGTCTGTCTCTCCCACTTTAGTCGAATCGGATTCGATGAAAAGGGTCCTTATGAAGGGTAAATAGAAATTGGCATATCATGTTGTGGTTTTGGCCTAGGTAAGAAACGTTCTTGCTAGAAACCTATAGCAGCCACGTAAAAACTTGCAACAACAATTAGAGGACGTCTAACTTGTTTTTGCAGCATGTGCCGTGTGATGTGATATGGCCAAAAGGATGTGATGAATGATATATGTGATGTATGAGATTGATCATGTTCTTGTAATAGGAATCACGACTTGCATGTCGATGAGTATGACAACCGGCAGGAGCCATAGGAGTTGTCTTTATTTATTTATGACCTGCGTGTCAACATAAATGTCATGTAATTACTTTACTTTATTGCTAAAGCGTTAGCCATAGTAGTAGAACTAATAGATGACGAGACAACTTCAAGAAGACACGATGATGGAGATCATGATGATGGAGATCATGGTGTCATGCCGATGACAACGATGATCATGGAGCCCCGAAGATGGAGATCAAAAGGAGCAAATGATATTGGCCATATCATGTCACTATTTGATTGCATGTGATGTTTATCATGTTTTACATCTTATTTGTTTAGAACGACGGTAGCTTAAATAAGATGATCCCTCGTAATAATTTCAAGAAAGTGTTCCCCCTAACTGTGCACCGTTGCGAAGGTTCGTTGTTTCGAAGCACCACGTGATGATCGGGTGTGATAGATTCTAACGTTCGAATACAACGGGTGTAAGCCAGATTTACACACGCAATACACTTAGGTTGACTTGACGAGCCTAGCATGTACAGACGTGGCCTCGGAACACAGAAGACCGAAAGGTCGAGCATGAGTCGTATAGAAGATACGATCAACATGAAGATGTTCACCGATGTTGACTAGTCCGTCTCACGTGATGATCAGACACGGCCTAGTTAACTCGGATCATGTTTCACTTAGATGACTGGAGGGATCTCTATCTAAGTGGGAGTTCATTGAATAATTTGATTAGATGAACTTAATTATCATGAACTTAGTCTAAAATCTTTACAATATGTCTTGTAGATCAAATGGCCCATGTTGTCCTCAACTTCAACGCGTTCCTAGAGAAAACAAGCTGAAAGACGATGGCAGCAACTATACGGACTGGGTCTGGAACCCGAGGATCATCCTCATAGCTGCCAAGAAAGATTATGTCCTAGAAGCACCGCTAGGTGACGCACCTGTCCCAGAGAACCAAGACGTTATGAATGCTTGGCAGTCACGTGCTGATGATTACTCCCTCGTTCAGTGCGGCATGCTTTACAACTTAGAACCGGGGCTCCAAAAGCGTTTTGAGAGACATGGAGCATATGAGATGTTCGAAGAGCTGAAAATGGTTTTTCAAGCTCATGCCCGGGTCGAGAGATATGAAGTCTCCGACAAGTTCTTCAGCTGTAAGATGGAGGAAAATAGTTCTGTCAGTGAGCACGTACTCAAAATGTCTGGGTTGCATAACCGCTTGACTCAGCTGGGAGTTAATCTCCTGGATGACGCGGTCATTGATAGAATCCTATGGTCGCTTCCACCGAGCTACAAGAGCTTTGTGATGAACTTCAATATGCAGGGGATGGAAAAGACCATTCCTGAGGTATATTCAATGCTGAAATCAGCGGAGGTGGAAATCAAAAAGGAACATCAAGTGTTGATGGTGAATAAAACCACTAAGTTCAAGAAAGGCAAGGGTAAAAAGAACTTCAAGAAGGACGGCAAGGGAGTTGCCGCACCCAGTAAGCAAGCTGCCAGGAAGAAGCCAAAGAATGGACCCAAGACCGAGACTGAGTGTTTTTATTGCAAGGGAAGTGGTCACTGGAAGCGGAACTGCCCCAAATACTTAGCGGACAAGAACGCCGGCAACACTAAAGGTATATGTGATATACATGTAATTGATGTGTACCTTACCAGTACTCGTAGTAGCTCCTGGGTATTTGATACCGGTGCGGTTGCTCACATTTGTAACTCAAAATAGGAGCTGTGGAATAAACGGAGACTGGCGAAGGACGAGGTGACGATGCGCGTCGGGAATGGTTCCAAGGTCGATGTGATCGCCGTCGGCACGCTGCCTCTACATTTACCTACGGGATTAGTTTTAAACCTCAATAATTGTTATTTAGTGCCAGCTTTGAGCATGAACATTGTATCAGGATCTCGTTTAATTCGAGATGGCTACTCATTTAAATCCGAGAATAATGGTTGTTCTATTTATATGAGAGATATGTTTTATGGTCATGCTCCATTGGTGAATGGTTTATTCTTAATGAATCTCGAGTGTAATGTTACACATATTCATAGTGTGAATACCAAAAGATGTAAGGTTGATAATGATAGTCCCACATACTTGTGGCACTGCCGCCTTGGTCACATAGGTGTCAAACGCATGAAGAAGCTCCATGTAGATGGATGGACTTTTAGAGTCTCTTGATTACGAACCATTTGACATGTGCGAACCATGCCTCATGGGTAAAACGACCAAGACTCCATTCTCAGGAACAATGGAGCGAGCGACCAACTTATTGGAAATCATACATACTGATGTGTGCGGTCCAATGAGTGTTGAGGCTTGCGGTGGCTATCATTATGTTCTCACCCTCACTGATGACTTGAGTACATATGGGTATGTCTACTTAATGAAGCACAAGTCTGAGACCTTTGAAAAGTTCAAGGAATTTCAGAGTGAGGTTGAGAATCAACGTGATAGGAAAATCAAGTTCTTGCGATCAGATCGTGGGGGAGAATACTTGAGTCACGAATTTGGCACACACTTAAGAAAATGTGGAATAGTTTCACAACTCACGCCGCCTGGAACACCTCAGCGTAATGGTGTGCCCGAACGTCGTAATCGCACTCTATTAGATATGGTGCGATCTATGATGTCTCTTACCGATTTACCACTGTCATTTTGGGGCTATGCTTTAGAGACTGCCGCATTCACTTTAAATAGGGCTCCGTCGAAATCCGTTGAGACGACACCGTATGAATTATGGTTTGGGAAGAAACCTAAGCTGTCGTTTCTAAAAGTTTGGGGATGCGATGCTTATGTCAAGAAACTTCAACCTGAAAAGCTCGAACTCAAATCGGAAAAATGCGTCTTCATAGGATACCCTAAAGAAACTATTGGGTATACCTTCTACCTCAGATCCGAAGGCAAGATCTTTGTTGCCAAGAATGGGTCCTTTCTAGAGAAAGAGTTTCTCTCGAAATAAATAAGTGGGAGGAAAGTAGAACTTGATGAAGTATTACCTCTTGAACCGGTTAGTGGCGCAGCTCAAGAAAATTTTCCTAAGGTGCCTGCACCGACTTGAGAGGAAGTTAATGATGATGATCATGAAACTTCAGATCAAGTTGCTACTGAACTTCGTAGGTCCACGAGGACACGTTCCACACCAGAGTGGTACGGCAACCCTGTCCTGGAAATCATGTTGTTAGACAATGGTGAACCTTCGAACTATGAAGAAGCGATGGCGGGCCCGGATTCCGACAAATGGCTAGAAGCCATGAAATCCGAGATAGGATCCATGTATGAAAACGAAGTATGGACTTTGACTGACTTGCCCGATGATCGGCGAGCCATAGAAAATAAATGGATCTTTAAGAAGAAGACAGGCGTGGATGGTAATGTAACCATCTATAAAGCTCGGCTTGTCGCTAAGGGTTATCGACAAGTTCAAGGGGTTGACTATGATGAGACTTTCTCACCTGTAGCGAAGCTGAAGTCCGTCTAAATCATGTTAGCAATTGTCGCATTCTATGATTATGAGATATGGCAAATGGACGTCAAAACGGCATTCCTTAATGGTTTCCTTAAGGAAGAATTGTATATGATGTAGCGGGAAGGTTTTGTCGATCCTAAGAATGCTGACAAGGTGTGCAAGCTCCAACGCTCGATTTATGGGCTGGTGCAAGCATCTCGGAGTTGGAACATTCGTTTTGATGAGACGATCAAAGCGTTTGGGTTTACGCAGACTTATGGAGAAGCCTGCATTTACAAGAAAGTGAGTGGGAGCTCTGTAGCATTTCTCATATTGTATGTGGATGACATACTGTTGATGGGAAATGATATAGAATTCTTGGAAAGCATAAAGGCCTACTTGAACAAGTGTTTTTCAATGAAGGACCTTGGAGAAGCTGCTTATATATTAGGCATCAAGATCTATAGAGAGAGATCGAGACGCCTCATTGGTCTTTCACAGAGTACGTACCTTGACAAGATATTGAAGAAGTTCAAAATGGATCAGTCAAAGAAGGGGTTCTTGCCTGTATTGCAAGGTACGAGATTGAGCACGGCTCAATGCCGGACCACGGCAGAAGATAGAGAAAATATGAGTGTCGTCCCCTATGCCTCGGCCATAGGGTCTATCATGTATGCTATGCTGTGTACCAGACCTGATGTAAACCTTGCCGTAAGTTTGGCAGGAAGGTACCAAAGTAATCCCGGCATGGAACACTAGACAGCGGTCAAGAATATCCTGAAGTACCTGAAAAGGACTAAGGATATGTTTCTCGTTTATGGAGGTGACGAAGAGCTCGTCGTAAAGGGTTACGTCGATGCTAGCTTCGACACAGATCTGGATGACTCTAAGTCACAAACCGGATACGTGTATATTTTGAATGGTGGGGCAGTAAGCTGGTGCAGTTGCAAGCAGAGCGTTGTGGCGGGATCTACATGTGAAGCGGAGTACATGGCAGCCTCGGAGGCAACACAAGAAGCAGTCTGGGTGAAGGAGTTCATTACCGACCTAGGAGTCATACCCAATGCGTCGGGCCCGATGACTCTCTTCTGTGACAACACTTTAGCTATTGCCCTTGCCAAGGAGCCCAGGTTTCACAGGAAGACCAGGCATATCAAGCGTCGCTTCAACTCCATTCGTGAAAGTGTTCATAATGGAGACATAGAGATTTGTAAAGTACATACGGACCTGAATGTGGTAGATCCGTTGACTAAACCTCTCCCTAGAGCAAAACATGATCAACACCAGAACTGCATGGGTGTTCGATTCATCACAATGTAACTAGACTATTGACTCTAGTGCAAGTGGGAGACTGTTGGAAATATGCCCTAGAGGCAATAATAAAATGGTTATTATTATATTTCTTTGTTCATGATAATTATCTATTGTTCATGCTATAATTGTGTTATCCGGAAATCGTAATACATGTGTGAATACATAGACCACAACACGTCCCTAGTGAGCCTCTAGTTGACTAGCTCGTTGATCAAAAGATAGTCATGGTTTCCTGACTATGGAAATTGGATGTCATTGATAATGGGATCACATCATTAGGAGAATGATGTGATGGACAAGACCCAATCCTAAGCATAGCTCAAAGATCGTGTAGTTCGTTTGCTGTAGCTTTTCCGAATGTCAAGTATCATTTCCTTAGACCATGAGATTGTGCAACTCCCGTATACCGTAGGAGTGCCTTGGGTGTGCCAAACATCACAACGTAACTGGGTGACTATAAAGGTACACTACAGGTATCTCCGAAAGTGTCTGTTGGGTTGGCACGAATCGAGACTTGGATTTGTCACTCCGTTTGATGGAGAGGTATCTCTAGGCCCACTCGGTAATGCATCATCATAATGAGCTCAATGTGACCAAGTGGTTGATCACGGGATCATGCATTACGGCACGAGTAAAGTGACTTGCTGGTAACGAGATTGAACGAGGTATTGGGATACCGACGATCGAGTCTCGGGCAAGTAACGTACCGATTGACAAAGGGAATTATATACGGATTGATTGAATCCTCGACATCATGGTTCATCCGATGAGATCATGGTGGAGCATGTGGGAGCCAACATGGGTATCCAGATCCCGCTGTGGGTTATTGACCGGAGAGGCGTCTCGGTCATGTCTACATGTCTCCCGAACTCGTAGGGTCTACACACTTAAGGTTCGGTGACGCTAGGGTTGTAGAGATATTAGTATGCAGTAACCCGAAAGTTGTTCGGAGTCCCGGATGAGATCCCGGACGCCACGAGGAGTTCCGGAATGGTCCGGAGGTAAAGATTTATATATAGGAAGTCCAGTTTCGGCCATCGGGAAGGTTTCAGGGGTCGCCGGTATTGTACCGGGACCACCGGAAGGGTCCCGGGGGTCCACCGGGTGGGTCCACCTATCCCGGAGGGCCCCATGGGCTGAAGTGGGAGGGGAACCAGCCCCTTGTGGGCTGGTGCGCCCCCCTTGGGCCTCCCCTGCGCCTAGGGTTGGGAAACACTAGGGGTGGGGGCGCCCCCCACTTGGCTTGGGGGGGAAGCCACCCCTTGGCCGCCGCCCCCTAGGAGATCGCATCTCCTAGGGCCGCCGCCCCCCAAGGTCCCTATATAAAGAGGGGGGGAGGGAGGGCAGCCGCACCCCTTTCTCTTGGCGCCTCCCTCTCCCTCCGTAACACCTCTCCTCCCCGCTTGCGCTTGGCGAAGCCCTGCCAGGATCCTGCTGCATCCACCACCACGCCGTCGTGCTGCTGGATCTTCATCAACCTCTCCTTCCCCCTAGCTGGATCAAGAAGGAGGAGACGTCTTCCCAACCGTACGTGTGTTGAACACGGAGGTGCTATCCGTTCGGCACTTGGTCATCGGTGATTTGGATCATGACGAGTACGACTCCATCAACCTCGTTCTCTTGAACGCTTCCGTGCGCGATCTACAAGGGTATGTAGATGCACTCCTCTCTCCCTCGTTGCTAGATGACTCCATAGATTGATCTTGGTGATGCGTAGAAAATTTTAAAATTCTGCTACGTTCCCCAACAATGTCTACTAGACCCACATCGTAGGCCTGATGGTATAGCTTTTGCCTGTTCGCACGCCATGCCGGCGCGCGGGTAACTTCACTTAATTCCGTCAACCATCGCGCCTCCCATGACCTTTGCCTCCCTCGCACGGTCGCACCCTTTGAGACTTCGACCGGCTATAAATGAGCAATTTTTTTGCCTATTCCACATGCATAATACTCCCTCTGGTCCTTTTTACTTCCGTCAACCGTTTGCAAAGTGTTTGACCAAATTTATAAGTACTAAAAATATCAATATCTACAATATCGTTTCTTGTTTTGTGACATATCATGATATCAACCAATAAGAGATGTGGGCGGTGCATGCTTTCAATGACTTGAGACTGCCAACCATGACATGCAGTGGTTAGTTCGTTGCATGCAATGCTATTAATTGGCAAAAAGACATTAAGTTTTCTCGTTTTCCTCTCCGCCTTGGTCGCGGTGCACAACGTAAGATGACTTACACACCTAAACGGAGGGAGTAGCCCAAATAAGCACCTCTTGGGTGGGTTAGATTTTTTTTGGGTTAGTTGAGTTCAAACTAACCCAAACTAACTCTAACACATGGATCCAAACAGGGCCAAGGTTAGCTATTAGAGTACTACTACCTCCCTTCTAGTTTGAAGGGCTCGATTCAAAAATTTGACCTACTCTTAGCGAGATAGAGGCGGTGGAAAGTTTTTGTAGTTCATAAAAAATGTGTTTACCAATGCATGCATGAACACTAGTTACTCTAACCCCCCTCTCTTCTTTAATTCTTTGCCACATCAGCATGTTTGCTATTCCCGTGTGCATGGTACCAGCTAAGATACCACCATTTTGGCCGGCCTTAATCATCGCATGCAATAATTTAGTGCACCTTGAAATATGAACATGTCTGGTGCGTGTATGTTTTTAATGACTTGAGACTATACCTAGCCCGGCATGCAAGGTTAGACTTATTATGCACCGTTCCCCATACCTACAGGAGGCCCGTTCGTTGGGCACCAATCCGTTGTGACCAGCAATATTTCCACCCCTTCCCTCCCCCATAATTTACTCCAACAAATATGCCCACGTAGCTGTTACTTAACTACAGGTGCATTGGGTCACTGATATATGGGCCCAACAGGGGTCTGGCCCACATGTCAATGACGCAACTGGACCCACAGTTAAGTCAGTGCAGCTCAGTCCATATCTTACGTAGGTGTGCCATTGCTCGCTATAAATACTGCGCCTCCCACGACATCGCTATCTCCCCCCTTCACATTCACGTTCATCGCTATCTCCTCCCCCTCCCTGGCTCCCTCTCACGTCGACCACCATGGCATCACCCCTCCCAAGCCCTAGGCGCCCCAGGCTGCACCGCGCGGACGGTCACGCGTCACCATTCCGTTCCTCGCCGCCACTAGTCGAGGAGGACACGTCGGTGTTCCACTCCTCGCCGCGATGCGCCGCGTCGCCGTTCCGTTCCTCGCCACCACTAATCGAGGAGGACGCGTCGGCCTTCTGCTCCTCGCCGCGACGCGTCGAGGTGGACGCGTCGGCATTCCCAATCTCGCCAGCACGCGCGTTGGAGGACGCATCGGCTCCCCGTTACGAGGAGAGCGCCGCGCCGCCCGCCGAGCCCCCCAGCCTTGAGGAGCTTTGGAAAGAAATGGATGTCGCCTTGTGGGAGGATTTGCCTCCAGTAGAGCGTGCCAAAATAGAGGCGGAGAAGAAGGCTGAGGAAGAGAAGCGCACCACGGAACAAGCTGCCTGGGAGGCCTATGTCGCGTCCGAGAGAGTCAGGCAATTGGCTCTTTGGCAGAAGGCTCATGCGAGGGCCATGAGGGTGGCGGAGGACGCCCGTGCCGACGCCCTGAGTGCAGTCCGGCCCAAGCGCCTCATATACGCTTGGCGGTACGTGGACCGGGTGCACGCTTCCAGTGAGGAGGAGTACCTGTTGGCACCGGATCACCACACCGGTGAGATCGCGCTCGCCCGCCGGCAAGCCGCCATTCAACACCTCGCGAGTTGCGAGGCTAAGGAAGAGGCGTTGTGTCGACGCGCTGGGAAACGGCTGCGCACCAGGGCACTTGTGGCGTGCCGCAAGCGCTCATGCGAGCGCCGTGGCTTTTAGTAGGAGTATAATTTTTGTTTCGTAAGGTGATCTCATTAGTTTTGGGACACAAATGATAAACCCCGAACGCCCAAGAATTATTAGCGTCCTTAAATAAGTATGTAAAAGAGAAAGTTTGGAAACCTTGTGTATTCATACGCATTTTGCAAGTACGTGCATATAGCACAAACTTTACTATATACTATCGCACCACACGTCTCTCTCTATATATGCTTGCAGACTATGCTACTCCCTCCGTCCAGGTCAATAAGTCATCTTTGGTTGTGCGCCGTGACCAAGAAGGAGGGAAGACTTATACACCTAGACAGAGGGAGTACTACTATAACTTATGTGCGTGCAAATGCACGTTTTAACATTACGATGCAGTTTTTCTAAAAGTAGAAAAACAACATTAGTCAAGCTTGTGAAATGATTCAATGCAAAACAAATGCAAAAATGCTTGTTTGATTGTTTACTTTTAGCTTCCTTCTCTATGGTTATTTCTCTATCGTACTTTGTACAGAGTATCTCACTGGTCGGAAAGGCATGCAAATTCCCAAACCGCTTCCTACACCCTGTATCGAATTTTTAGCCTAACAAGTTGTGTCGTGCAATTGGAATTACAACTTGAGTACTACTACTAGTAGGAGTACCAGGGGCCAGTTCTTTTAGGCTTCTAGATTAGTAATCCCATAACTACTACCTCCGTCCTGGTTTATTGGTCCCCATTGTAATCTATGTCAAATTTTGAAAATTTAACTAATGAAATGTTAGTGCATGTCACATGCACTAACATTTTATCAGTTAAATCTTTGGTCAAAATTTAGCACAAATTACAATGGTGAGGAATACACCAGGACGGAGGTACTACTAGTACTAGTAGCTTAGAAGCCCAAATAAATGAGTGAGGCGCCTTAATGTTAGCCTCCACTGTGACTAGTCTTATGGGAAAAGCTAGGGAAGCCACCAAAAGAACTGGCCATAGGAGTAGTAGCTAGGGATACTAGGAGTAGTAGCTAGGGATCGAGTGCGTGATATGAACCGGAGAAAGTAAATGCAGAGAGATGAAATGCAAAAAATACGGAGGGATGTGATGGTTGCTTGTCCGTTTATTTTACCAGGCCACTTATTACTGGGAGTGGTTGGGTTTTGTGATATGACGGCTTTACTGCCACGCCACGAGTGGGGTGAGACTCTCATGCAGCGCCGCCCTCTACACTAGTACGACTACATCGGTCGTGGTTTATCCCCCATTGAGTTTGACTGAAGATTTAACTAACAAAATGTTAGTGCATGTCAACAAAAACAATATCGTTGGATTCATATTTGAACATAGTTTTCAATGATACTCCTATAATTTTAGGTGACATGCATCATCATTTATCGTACTATATATAATGTTAGTTCAATTTTTTGTCGTACTAATCTATAGTAAGGTGGCCGTGCGTTGCACGGAAGAGTGAAATGCATTGATCGGGGAGTTGTTTATTTTGACAAATGATGCGGGGGTCATCTCATGTGTAACGGGTATCGATAGGTTTGTTCAGATATTATTTCATCACTAGAGCTCACAAACATCCGGGTGAAATAGATAAAAAAGTATCTTTTGCAAACAAAAGCGTTCAACTATTCAACCTGCATCCAAAACTTGTGAAGAGATAACTCTTATTGTGCTTTGCATGAAATGATCTTCAAGAATTTGTTTTTGAGTATCCATTGTTATACATGTTGGCTACAGATGACATGGCACTTTCTTATAGAGTCGCATCCAATCCATTTGAGTTAATTGCGTGTATGATTCTCCCTCTATAAAAAGTTAATTGCATCCTTAATCTTGTATTCTAAGTACTCTGTGGGTTTCACTGTTAGTACAGTGTACATGACTTGCAGGCTGGCTACAGATTCATACAGAAAGTTAAAAAGAAACAAATCCATGACTTGCAGGATTGGAGTTAGCACCGATGGAGGTTTGTAGTCGTTCCATGCTCGGGCATTGAAGTTTGTAACTATTTTAGATTAGAACATACTACTCCTCCGGTGCTATTAGTAGAGTAGAGTCCTACTCCACTACTACTCTACTCAAGCAAGTTAGGGCATAGTAGCAGGTACTGTAGGGAGTACCAGTACTGTGATCACTCAAGAAAGTTGTCTGACTTCGATATGACCCTACGCTGCTGGTATGTGTCTCGTAAGTCAAGCGGTGTGTTGTAGTCATCATCACCTGTCCACTTCTCGCAGCACATATTTGCTTCTCCATCTTTGTCCGCTCTTCCATCCCCGCTAAGGCGCCTCCCCTTCGTCCAATCTTCCATACCCGCTAAGGCGCCTCCCCCCTTGTCCGAAACCCAAGCACTAACAATGGCAGAACTGAGCAGCGTCCGCCGAAAGAGTGGCTGGAATTCGCTCCCCACAGAGGTAATCAAGCTCATTGTTTCGCGTGTGGACAATCTCAGTACCATGCCGTTCGCCGCATGCTCGTCGGGGCTGTACTGTTTACTCAAAGCCCTCAGGTCGGAGCTTTTTAAGCCAGATCCTTGCTTGCTGATGCTGCCTGATCTTCAGAAACGACGTGTCACGCAGCATAACGATCGTAGGTGGCGAGCATCAACCCCCTTGAATGCGATCCGATCTCCATCACCCTCAACTACATTAACGGTATGTACTGGGTCGACATGAACACGTCTTGGATGGTGCTCGTCGATGGCCGTGGAAGTTGGATGCTCGTGGAGGTCTACACCCAGTGATTGATCCCCCTTCCTCCGATTAACACTACACTGCTTTGGCACCGCAGCCCAAAATACACGGAATCTTACAGTAGCCAACATGATACCAAGTTTGATTTGCTCAAGGTTGTAATCTGCCAAGTGCCCACAAGATCTGCGAATTATAAAGATTTCAGGCTAATTGCGTTCTTCAACCGCGGTCTCGCCTATCTGACAGGTCACTGCGATAAGTGGATAAATCTGCACGTCCATCGCATGATCATACATCCTCCATGGTTCACTGATGCCATTGAACACAAGGGCTTCATTTACGCTGTCGACTCCTTCTATGGCTGGACGTATTGCTGGCCTACTCCAGTTATCGCTACAAACGGCTGTTACAATAGTATGTTACTTTCCTATGATATCATGATGGCTTGCTTATATTACTGTCAACATTTACTGAAAAAATATTCATGCTCATAACATGTTGTTCTTAAGATTGACTACATCAAGAGCCCTTTTTTATTTGACTCAAACTTTTTTTATGTTACTTTCCTATAATATCATGATGGCTTGCTTATATTACTGTCAACATTTACTGAAAAAATATTCATGCTCATAACATGCTGTTCTTAAGTTTGACTACATCAAGAGCCCTTTTTTATTTGACTCCAACTTTTTTGTGGGTTATTTGACTCCAACTTGATATGATGTTGTAGGCCGCCTGGTGTTCCTACCGTTCCTAATCCCAGAACCTTTCAAAGAAAAGCGGCATGGTAGTTGCAGGTGGTTCCTGGCTCGATCAGACGACGGCGAACGATTGATGATCGTTCACACGTACCAGGCGTGTTGTTTCGCGGAATACAATCACAGTCACTGCAAGGTCTTTGAGCAGGATCCCAGCTTCTCTGGGCCTTCAGGAATTTTTGACTGGAGGTTGGTAAGTTGCCTTGGTACACGCTCTCTGTTTGTCGGACTGAATTATCCGATTAACCAGGAGATAACCGACGGCAAGGATCATGATGGCAGCGCGGTTTCGTTCATCAGGCAAAACTGTGTGTACACATCGTACCATGTGTCTCTGCATGCACCATATCCTGATATGTGCCGCCATGCTCTGCAGCCCAAAGTAGGAGAGAGGGTCGCAAGTATCAGACTTCGACCTGCTGGCTGGAGTTTCCCCCGTCAGGCACCCATCTGGTTCAAGTCGTCAGCCAATCTCCATAGCTTAATAAATAGTACTCCCTCCGTTCCTTGATATAAGGTGTATAGATTTTTGAGAAAAAGTTCAAAATATAAGGTGTATTGCGTTTCACCACTCGTTTGAATAATTTTTTAAGGGATTCGATTACATTTCCTTATATATGTCAAGCTCCTCTATTTTCTCATGTCAATTATTCAGGTGCAATCTCGCCCAAAACTTGTGAAATTTTCCCTCCATGTGCGTTCTTTAATTTCCGTGCCAAAAACTATACACCCTATATTTAGGAATGGAGGGAGTAATGTCTAACTGAGACAGTTAGTTAGATGCGTACACTTGGTGTAGTAGGATCTTTATTTAGTTTGATGCATAGAGTTGTTCTTTTTTGGTAGCCCTTTTGTAATGATGGCTGATGTTTGGTTTGGAAGTGAGAGCTGCGTCTTCACTCTTCTGGCCTACTTACTGCTTCTGTTGCACCCCCAGCCCTGGTTGCTGCTGCTATTTTCAATGTACAATCAGTAGTATATTTCGTCTGTTGGTTGAATAAATGTGTTGTTAGAACGACACACACAATGTTTTGGAAGTCGTTGCACGGTTCGATCCTTTAGTGCCCCGTACCATACGTAGTGCATAGTATTTTTCGTACGGAACACATTTTCCACTTGTTGATAACATGCAGCCCACTGATGAAGGCCCAATAGAGAAGCCCATAATTAACTAGAAGGGAGGCTCTCACATGAATCCGGCCCAGGTACATGCTCATGTTCCCCTAAACAGAAATAAGTAAGTAAGTAAATAAAGCTAAATGCGCATGCACCAGTTCTTTAAATTCACAATTTAACAGGAGGATATTATTTCCTATGATAGTGTCGTTACATTCAGTCGATATTATTTTTGGCAAAGATAGCGACCAGTCTTCTTTCTCCCAGCATTTTCTTCCTGCAACCAGCGGACCCATGCAAATCGTAGTCAACGTCGTAAATAGATCCGGTCCATTTTTATTTTCAATAAGAATGTCCAACCGAGCCAGCACTTGGCGACAACATTTTATCCTCCGCCTTGGTGCGCTCGCCGCGGCGCCACCGTCCGGCCCTGTCAACATAGTTTTTTTCTTGAAACGGTCCCTATCAACATAGTGAATCGGGAGAGGACTGTAGTTGTGAGTATGGCAGTACGGACCCACTAGGTCCACTCCCGAACACAAGCAAGCGCCTCTTTTACTACTCAGATGAACCCCTCGTTTTTTACTCTAATCCACCCTGCTGATATCTGGGACTCACATCATTTTCAACGTATAGTCAATTAACGACAAAATTGCACAACTTTTTTAGTAGTAATTCGGAGGAGCAGGCTACAAACTGGGTTGCGCGGTCTCTGTGGCCCGTCTAACAACATGACCAGCCCAGCAGTTTTTTCTTTGGGAAAATAGGTAGCCCAATATTTCTTTTTGAAGAATACCCAAGCTAGGCCTATTTGTTTTCTCCGACTTACTGGGCAGCAAATCTTTCAAGATGAGGAGGGGTGCATTCCGGCCTGGCTGAAGAGTATGGTCAGTGTTTGTTAAAAGTAATATCAAAAGGGGTTGAAAATTCCAAAAAAATATAGCAAATGGGATATTAGTTTCTTTTTTGTTTTTGTTCTTCACTCATATCGTATTTCATTGGATTTAACATGACATAGTACTATTTTATTTTTAAATTTGTTTTAGTATGGCTACTAATTTTTGGATTAAGAATATTTTTTCCCGAGCAAAAATTTGCGAATTTTCAAAATTTTCCACATATTTAGTTAATTTTTTTAACCCTGGTACTGACCAGAAAATGGGCAGCAATTCTAAAAATGGAAAACGGGCTGCAATAAATTCCGTATGAATTATAAAATGAGTAAAAATTATAAAAATAATAGCAAATGGGTTGTACACGCCATAGATTTCGAGGCTGACTTGTTTACGCAAGGCTTTGTCAGTCAACACACGATTCTAGCAGCAGTGACTATTGGATTTCCATCCAATGGCCGACGTGCTTCTTCAATCTCTAATCTTCCTGCTCCACCCGCCTAAACTAGCGCCGGTGGGACTGCCTGCTCCCTCCTCTTGTGGCCCGCTGTGATGCCGCACAGGCTTCCCCGGCCCACCCTACTCCCTTCGCTGGGCTGGCCGCACGCAATCAACTGCCTCCTTATTACGTGAAAAAATGATTACTCCCACTGACATCTGGGGCGCACCGGTTGGGAGGCTGACCTGTGGGCCTACTAAGTTGACGTGTATGCAGGGCTTGTCAACTTAGTCAACAAACGATTCTAGCAGCAGTAACCGTTGGATTTGAATCGAACGGTCCTGCTGCTTCTTCAATCGCTGCTCTTCTTGCACCAGCTGCCCAAACCAGCGCCGGTGAGACCGCCTGCTCCTGCCTCCAGTGGCCGGCTGTGCTGCCGTTGAGGCCTCATCGCCCCCTACTACTCCCACTGCTAGCTAGGCCCTGCGGACAGCCTCACTCCGCAGCCGAACTAGTGAACCCTCGTACTCCTCTCCACGTGGGCATCCACTGCCGCGTCTTCCCCGGCTCCACGTCGTCCCCTTCCTAGGCCTCGCCATCGTCCACTGCCTTGGTGCTCTCATCGCGGCATGGTCAATGTGGTCAATGACCGACTTCCATCGGAAGAGTACTGTACGTGGAGAGGCTGATAGCTGGGTCCATGGCCACAACCAATTTTTTATGATTTGCCAAGTAAGTCGCTTTGTCAGGCCTGTTGGGCTACAAATCTTTCAAGGCGAGGAGAGATTCATTCGGCTGGACGAGAAAATGGCCTATCAGTAATGAGAAATGGGTTGTACATTTTTAAAACACATCAAACTGGCAATTAGTTTCAAATTTCTTTTTTTCATTTTGAGATTTTAAATTGCATTGATTTTTATGCGTGGACAATTTGTTGGATTTTATAATGATATATGTTTATTTTTAAAATCAGTTTGAACGTGACTCGAAATTTCAGGATTAAAAAGAGTTCGGACCGCACCGAAATATGCAAAATTTCATATAATTTTTTAACCGTGGCCACAATATGGGCTGCAATGCTAACAAAAAGAATATGGGCTCCAAAAAAACCTTAAGAATTAGCAAATGGGTTGTAAATTATTAGAAATAATGGCAGATGAGTTGTATGTTGTTTTCCATAGATTTGAGGCTTTCCTAAAAAAAGGTTGACGCACAAGCAGTGACTGTTGGATATCCATCCAACGGTCGTCGTGCTTCTTCAATCTCTGCTCTTCCTGCTCTAGCCGCTCAAACAAGCGTCGGCGGGACTTCCTGCTCCCTCCTCCCCGCGGCCGGCTGTGCTGCCGCGCAGGCCTCAGCGCCCCATCGTACTCCCATCGCTGGCCTAGCCATCCCTCTACTCACCCACACCTGCTGTTATTCTCCAGCGATGGCAGATGAACCAGTAAACCCCTGTACAGTTGTACTCCCCTCCGTGTGGGAAACAACTGCCGAGTCTTCACTGGCTCCGCGTCGTCCCCTTACTAGGCCTCGCCATTGTCCACCGCCCTGGTGCTCTCGGCGCGGCCTGGTCAACGTGGTCAACGACCGACATGCATCTAAAGTGGACAGTGCGTGGACAGGCTGACAGCTGGGTCCATGGACACATGCGAGGAAATGCCTCCTTATTACGCGCAAAATAATGATTCCTCCACCTGACATCTGGGACCCACCGAAAGGGCCTCTGTATTTCATGAAAAAAACGATACCGCCGCTGACATCTCGGACACCAGCTATATCTTCGCATGTAAGGAAGTGCCTCCTTATTACGCACAAAAAAAATGAATAGTCCCTCTGCTAGCTGGGACCCAGTATAGTGGTAGGCTGACTTGTGGGCCTACTAAGTTAACGGGGACGGAGGGCTTTGTCAACTTAGTCAATATGCACGATTCTAGCTCCAATGACCATACAATGTCCATCTAACGGCCGTAGTGCTTCTTCAACCTCTGCTCTTCTTGCTCCAGCCGACCAAACCAGCGTCGGTCGTGCCTCATGCTCCTGCCTCCCGTGGCTGGCTGCGATACGGCGGAGGCCTCACCGCCCCCTACTACTCCCACCGTTGGCCAGGCCATCCCTCTACTCACCCACACCCCCTGTTATTCTGCGGCGATGGCAGCCTCACACCGCAGCGAACCAGTGAACCCTCATACTCCTCTACGCGTGGGCATCCACTCCCGCGTCTTCCCTGGCTCCGCGTCATCCCCTTCCTAGGCCTCGCCGCTGTCCACCGCTCCGGTGCTCTTGGCTCGGCGTGGTCAACCTGGTCAAGGAACGACTTCCACCGGACGTGGACTGTACGTGGAGAGGCTGACAGCTGGGTCCACGGCCGCAGTAAGGAAGTGCCTCCTTATTACGCGCAAAATAAATATTCCTCTACCTGACAGCGGGGACCCACCAGACGAGCCACCGTATTTCTTTAAAACAACGTTTCCCCCTGACTGTTGGGACCCACCAGCTACATCTTCGCATGCAAGGAAGTGCGTCCGGGCAAAAAAAAGATTCACCCCCTGAGTGTTGGGACCCACCAGCTACATCTTCACACGCAAGGAAGTGCCTGACAGTCGGGACCCACCTGGTCGAAGCGTACGTAGAGTTGTCATTCTGGTCGCCAACGTGTATGTACATACTGGTCAATGTAGAGGCGCGCACGTGTTGTAGCAGAGGCGCGCACATAGCATGTACATGTACGTACAACGGCTAGGGTGCAAGAAAGTAAATACGGCCACATACGTACATATGGGTGGGGTCTCAAACGCCTACTCGCGCGTATGTATGGCTAGGGCTCGTGTACATGGCTGGGTCGGAATGGAGAAACAACGTCGTCATCATGTTCATGGGGAGCCAAAAGGCTGGGTTGGAACGGAATGCATTGTCCTGTTCATCGGGAGGGCTTGGACGGGATAGCCGATGGAAACGAGGCCTGGCGTACCGCAGAACGGAGGAAACGGCCTTGTGTTTGACCGGCCACGTTTGAAATGGGATCCGGTTCATCGGGAGGGGTGTGGCGTACCGCAAAACGGAGGAAACGAACTTGTGTTGGAGCGCTATGGTCGAAACGGGGGTCCTGTTCATCGGGAGGGGTGTGGCGTACCGCACAACGGGACTCCACGGGATACTGTTCATCTCCACCGTCGACCCCCTCCAGCCTCCACGGGCTACTGTTCATCCACCGTCGACCTCCTCCAGCCTCCACCTGCGACTGTTCATCCACGGGCTCCTGTTCATCCAGCCTCCACCGCGCACTACTCCACCGGCTACTATTCAACCAGCCCTCTCCACGGGCTCCTATTCAACCACCCCTCCACGGGCTACTGTTCATCCTGCCCTCCACCATCTAGTGTTCATCCTGCCCTCCACGGGGTCCTGTTCATCCAGCCCCAACCGGCTCGATCGATCGGGGTACTGTTCATCCAAAGGCAACACCATGGGGTCCTGTTCATCCACCCCCACCGGGAACTATTCATCCACCCCCCCGCGCAACACTCACTGTGCATCGATCGGCTTCAGTTAGCAGCAGTAGCGAAGGAATCGCTCGAACAATTGTTTTCTGTGTTAATCAAAGGTTGTTTCAACCTTGTTTATTTTCGCATCTATTTCTGTTTCTTCTACTATGATAAACCATTGGTTATATACCGGTTGTTTTGACCCGTTCGGTGCTAAACTGCCAAGCCAGTTTTTTTCCTTTTCTACAGGAACAGGGCTGAAATATTATAGAGATAACCATAAATGTGACACATATGTTGACATCAAGAAGCAAAGAGTCATACATGTCATCTTATGCATGATGGCATAGGCAAAGTATACGGTTGTTTTAAGCTAAATCTATTACAAGGCTCTAAAAGAGCCCATGAAGATGGTTCTCACTCTTCCCTCGCCGGTTCACCTCCTTCTGCTAATTGGAAGCTAGGTTTTGACCAGTCAAAACCGTTCACGGCAATGAATTCTGCTTCTTCATCAATCAGGCCAGCCGGATCAACTTCCAGAGCAAATGTATGTTCACGAACCGACGGGATTAGATATGTCACCTTGTACGAGGGAGTTGTCATATTCTTATTCTCCAAATCAAAACGCGGCTGATATTTTTCAATATTGGTTTCATCTCCAAGAATCATAGCCTGAGGTCGAACTCCTCTCACACAAGCAACGAAGTCATCCTGCTCAATCGGAGACCCGTCTTCCTTCACGGTAGGGTACCCCCTGGCTACATCCGCCGGGTCTAGATCTGGCGCCTAGGCTTTGGAGCGGCACAGGGCAGTAAAGCTTCGGCTCTGGCACAGGATCATTTGACTTCTTGGAACCTGGCGGGTAAGATGGACAACTTTTTCAAGACATCACTGAGCCGGTTGGGTCCTTGATTGGCAGGAGAGATAGCGGCAAGTGCTCGTTGTGCGCCAATGTACAACTGCTCCACTAAGGTATAGACTGCCTTCAGTTTAGTCACGTTATCTTGGCTCAGATTCTTGCTTCGCGGGCCTGCACATATTTTGTAAACAAAGGGTCAGCTGGCAGTTTATATTTTGGGTCAAAAGAAGGTATAAAAGATCAGTACAGACGGCTTACCAAAGATGGCAGAAACCATTTGAGACACCCGATTCTTTAAGCCGGTCAGTTCCGTGGTAACCTCCTCAAGAGCCGCTTCAGCTTTTTCAGCGCGTTGTGTCAGCAACGTCTTTTCTTTAGCCCAAGATTTCTTTTTTGCAGTCAAACTGGTTTTCAGTTTTTCTGTCTCAGCAAGACTTAATTGAAGTTTAGAATCAGCAGACTTGATTTCTGTTTCTTGATCCGCTGGCCGGGTCTTGGCGTTAGTTAATTGAGAACCCAATTCAGATAAGGCGTTCTACAAAGCATACACATGTGTGTCAAGGTTTAAACTAAAAATTTAAGATTCAAGATTCAAGTCTCAAGTACTTTTCATTGCAAAACCACTTGACACTTGGGGGCTAATGTATGCCAAAACAATTTCTTATGACAATGATATATTTCAAATCCCAAGTACCTTACAAAGTAACAACACTTGGCACTTGGGGGCTAATGTATGATATTCAGAAAGTCTCTCAAGATTAAACCGGATTACAATGCTTATTGGGACAATTCCGAAGTTAAGTACCGGTTCATTTTGATCCATTGAGCCGGCCCTTGGGGACTATAGGTGAAGTTTATACTATTTTATTGGACTTCAGAAGAATCTAAGGGCAAAGCTTTAGCCTATATAACAAGTCTACAGATCATTCAGGTTTTATCATAATCTAAAGACTTGGGCGCTGGCAGAATATAAGTAAGCTGGAAGAGCATACCTCATACTTCAGCTGCAATTGCTTCACCATCTCGATTTCTGAGTCACGTCTGGAGTGCACATGGCTGAGATAGCCGGACAATATGTCATTGGCGTTCAGATGGTTGTAGTGAGAAACATCAAAACGCACTTTCTGTCTCTCCAGGGCCTCTTGTTTAGCGGTGTGACGAACCAACACGGTGGGAGTCCCCGGCTCAACAAAACGGCTTCCAGTGATCAGAACGTTGGGGGGGCAGTTGATGATGGCGGGTTGGCCGAGCTGGACGGTCCGGTAGTAGAGGGGTTAACGATGGTATCGTCAGCTGACGGCTCAGGAGGATCAGCATTGGCAGCCGGGTCTTCTGATGCTTCAGTTTGAGGGGGAGAAGGTGGCATGGCCGGTTCAGGCGCAAGGACTGACGGGTCTTCCGCCGGCTTAGTCACCTTGGCCTTCTTGGACTTAGCTTGGCAACTAAGAAAGATGTTATGAGACTGTCAATATAATGTTGCAGTTTGAGAAACACAGAGGAAAGATGATTGTGTACTTACCCAGGGGCAGTCTTGAATGCCGGAAATTGTGTCTGAGAGGAGTCGCCAGAAGAGCAAGAAACCTCCTTCAAAAGGCAAAATAACGTTAGTAGCACAAGAGAATATATTCATTAATGAAAGCCGAAGAGGAATATAAAAGAGACCTCATTCTGGCATTTTTTAGGAGTTTGTTGTACAATAGGAGGCAGCTCATCATCGTTCCGGGCTTGACGACGGCTCTCGTGTTGCTGCTTTTTCAAAAGAAAATGAGGGTCCAAATAAGCCAAAGGGTGCGAAAACCTTACTTTCCGGGTTACCAGTCGAAGTTTCTATCTCGGCAAATGGTCCGAGTGGGAGGAAATAATTACCTCTTCTTCTCCGGCCTGATTGGCCCCCGTGTCGTCCTGGCAATAATCAGAGTCAATAAGGTTATTAAAAAACTAGCTAAGGGAGTTAAGGGCTACCTCTGACTCAGAAGTATCCTCGTCAAGTTTCAATAGGTCCTCAGCGGTGCTCTTCTTCTTCTTCTTAGACCTCTGGGTCGTCTTCTTGGCGGTCATGGCAGCGGTTCTAGCTTTCTTGGCGGCTTCGTGGTCATACTTGGCTTTCCAGAAATTAGATTTGGCCTGTAAACAAATAAACAAGATGAAAGGTCATGCAGATATTTAAAACAGCTGGGGAAAATACAAAAAGAAAGAGGTCAGAGGTTCTTTACCTCTGGCGCCGGGTTAAGTTTGCAGAACGGGTTTAACCCGACTTTACTGCATTCTTCATACTTGCCATTCACCAGAAGAGTTGACATTGAAACAATATCTTCTTCACTAAGTTGAACGGAGCTGTGACGAAGAGAGTCATTTGGGCCACCACCATATTCATACATCAATTTGGATCGACGGCTTGAAGGGATGACCCGCCATGAGACCCAGCAACGGGTCAAGTCAACTCCGGTTAAGCCGTTCCCCAATAAGGCGTTAATTCTTTTGAATGATAGCATAAGCTTCTTGCGTTCGGCGGCAGTGAGTTTGTTAGGGAGCGCAGACTTGGAGCCAAGACGCTCTGCGCGATAACCTGGAAGTGGCTTCTCATTTGCTGGTGAAGTGTCTTGACAATAGAACCAAGTCTGATTCCAGTCTTTGGGATGACTCGGCAAGACTATTATAGGGAAGACGGCGCCCTGTTGACGCTGAATTGAGATGCCTCCAAGTTCCAAGCTAGGGCCATTGGTACACTCGTTCTGGCGGTTCAGATAAAAATACTCTCTAAAGAGTTCCACAGTCGGTTCTTCTTGAAGGTACACCTCACAGAGAACTTGGAAACTACAAATATTGGATATGGAGTTGGGTCCGAGATCTTGAGGGTGGAGTTTGAAAAAATGGAGGACATCCCTGAAGAACTTTGAGCCGGGCAGTGAAAAGCCATGGTTCATGTGGTCAGAAAAGACAATGACTTCACCGTCTTTTGGATTGGGCCGTTCCTCATCCAGGTCAGGTGCATGGTAAGACATGACATTCTTCCCTAGCAAAAATCCTATGGAGAAGAAGTCCTTCAAATTATCCTCAGTTACTGTTGAGGGAACCCAGTTGCAGACAGTCGGTGCTTTGGACGACATGATGTTCAAAAGACGAACTGAAAAGAAAGCAACATGCCGGTTCAATTCAATGATAATGGTGAAATTAAGTGATTACAGGGGAGTAATGGCGGCTTAAGTAAGGTCTAATGTCATATAAGTAAAAGTAAGCCGGCGCAATAAGCCGCCATGACTACAGATATTTGAGAAAGCAGATTCGGCTAAGTGTTAAGACAAACAAGTTTCCTAATTGCTCGATATTATTCCAGATCAAATGGCTATTCAAAATGGAAAAAATTCTAGACCTAAAAGTTTAGCGCAGATGAGTTTGTGAGTCCTAATGAGGCCTTTATACTAGGAAAAGGGATCTACTAGTATCAAGAGTAGGCACAAAACAACTACCGCACAAGCATATATCTCTTTTTGGATCAAGAAGAGGCTGCAGTAGAAGAACTACGAAGAAACTGCGATGAAATACGAAGAACATGCAGAAACCTAGAAAGCCCTAATGCAGATCTGAGGAGCAATAAGGAAAACGCTTACAGCCACAGATCTTCCGCGGAGAGTCGCCGCCGTTCTCTGGACTGATTCTGGTCGATGCAGCGGCCAAAGTCGACGGAGGTGAGGTGCTCTCTGATGGCGGCGGAGCTCGAGCAGCAGTGGGGGTTGCGAGAGGAAGAAGACGAAGAAGAGAGAAGAATGAGAAAGACCGAGGCGTGCCTATTTATAAGGGGATAAGTGAACAGGTGGGCGAAAAAATCGAGGAAGACCCAAATAATGATTATCCAACTAAACAGACGCCTCGATTCTCGGAAGGCATTAAAGATGAAGATCCGTTGAGAGATGACGTCATAATAGTTTTTGTGTTTTCAAGAGATGACGTCATGGCGGGTTGCAAAAATTTCTATGAGGAGAGGAAGATGGATTTCGTCTAAGTATTGAAGATTGACAAAGAACAAAGTTCAAAGTCAACCTGGGGCCTAATGTTCGGAATATAGCTAATCGGTAAAGACCCGCCCAGGAGGGGCCGGGTCAGCCCCAATGGCGGGTTACAAAGGAAGCCCAGTAAACATTCAAGGTGATAGTTTATTAAGGCTTACAGAAGGCCTAAGCCCAGAGGCGGCTTAAAGGCCCAATATTGTAAACCGCCGTATGTAAGCAAAGACTTGTAAGGAAAGACATATAAAAGAAGCCACCGAGCCGGACACGCTTTATGAGCCGGCTGGGACTCCGTAGGCCGCCAGGCATCAACCCATGTATATAAGGGGACGACCCGGTGGCGGCTTAGGGCAAGAAACAAGAGATTGATAACCAAGACGGCAGATTAGCCTCTTGGTGATCGAAACGCCAGCAATTACAAACACAACTAGACGTAGGCTTTTACCTTCATCGTAAGGGGCCAAACTAGTATAAAACCTCTCATGTCCCTTGTCCCGATTAACCCCTTTAAGCTTCCTAGTTGCGATGGCCCTACGACTAAGTCCTTTTGCTCGGACATCTGCCGTGACAATTCCACGACAGGTTCAGTTAACAGCCATCGATCGATCGATCGGGTTCAGTAACGCGTAGCCTGCAGTGCAATCGCTCGGGTTTAGTTAGAGCCCAACGCCTCGCACACACGCGCGTACGTACAAGAGAAACGCGCATCGCTCGGCCCCTGACCACCCACCGTAACCGGGGACTCCCCGATATTTTCCGCGCCCTCGCTTCTACCATGGTTTTTTTCCGTCATGGATGGCCCAAAGAATGTCATGCAGCTGCGTCTCCGGCCCGCCCAGGACGAAAAGCCCATTTTCTGTCATGATTTTTTGTCATAGAAGTAGGACCCCACCACATCTATGATGATACCGGGTTTTGTCACAACTATCATCATAGAAGTGTCATAAGTATGACAGAAAAAAATTCGTTCAGCCCAAAATGTCACGGATGTGTCTTTTTTTTGTAGTGGCAGTTTTTGACATCCATTTGGCAGATTTCATAATTATAAAATGTGGCAATTGCTAACATGATTCGGATGGACTTAAGCATCGTTACAGGTGAGAAAGTCTCATTGTACTCAACCCCTTGAACTTGTCGAAAAACCTTTCACGACAAGTCGAGCTTTGTAGATGGTGACATTACCAATAACATCTGTTATCTTCTTGAAGATCCATTTGTTCTCAATGGCATGCCGATCATCGGGCAAGTCCACCAAAGTCCATACTTTGTTTTCATACATGGACCCTATCTCAGATTTCATGGCCTTAAGCCATCTATTGGAATCTGGTCTCATCAGTAGGTTCTTCATAGTTCGTAGGTTCGCCTTGGTCTACTAACATGACTTCCAGGACAGGAATACCATCACCACTCTGGTGCGGATTGTGCTTTGGTTGACCTACGAGGTTCAGTAGCAACTTGATCCAAAGTTTTATGATCATCATCATTAGCTTCCTCTATAGTTGGTGTAGGCATCACGGGAATGGATTTCTCTGATGTGCTACTTTCCAAATTGAGAGAAGGTACAATTACCTAATCAAGTTATACTTTCCTCCCACTCACTTCTTTTGAGATAAACTCCTTCTCTAGAAATGTTCCATTCTTGGCAACAAAGATCTTGCCTTCGGACCTGTGGTAGAAGGTGTACTGATGACCCACAGGTATAGGGGATCAATCATAGACCTTTCGATAAGTAAGAGAGTTGAACCCAACGAGGAGCAGAAGGAAATGACAAGTAGTTTTCTGATACGTCTCCATCGTATCTACTTTTCCTAACGATTTTCCTCTTGTTTTGGACTCTAATTTGCATGATTTGATCGTAACTAACCCGGACTGACACTGCTTTCTGCAGAACTACCATTGTGTTGTTTTTGTGCAGAAATAACAGTTCTCAGATTGGAACGAAACTTTGCAAGGAATTATTATATGAATAAAGAAAAATACTGGAGCCAAGAATATGCATCTCCTTCATCTATATCGAGGGCGGTTTCACCTCCTTCATCTATATGCATCCAGACGACTGCTCCCCTCCAGGCGCGCCCAGGTGGGTTGTCCCCACCTGGTGGCCCCGTAGACCCTGAAACTGACGCTATAAAATCACATATTTTCAGAAAAAAAAACAGGGAGGAAGAATTATCTCGTTTCACGATACGGAGCTGTCGTCACCTCCTGTTCTTCATCAGGAAGCAAGACCTGGAGTCTGTTTGGGGCTCCGGAGAGGGGAATCTTTGCTCTTCGTCATCACCAACCCTCCTCCATCGCTAATTCCATGATGCTCTCCACCGGGAGTGAGTAATTCCTTCGTAGGCTCGCTAGTCAGTGAGGAGTTGGATGAGATTCACCATGTAATCGAGTTAGTTTTGTTAGGGCTTGATCCCTAGTATTCACTATGCTCTGAGACTGATGTTGCTATGACTTTGCCATGCTTAATGCTTGTCACTTTGGGCCTGGGTGCCATGATTTCAGATCTGAACCGTTTATGTTATCACCATTATATCTATATTCTAGATCCGATCTTGCAAGTTATAGTCACCTACTACGTGTTATGATCTGGCAACCCCGGAGTGACAATAGACGGGATACTTCCCGGTGATGACCGTAGTTTGAGGAGTTCATGTATTCACCGTGTGTTAATGCTTTGTTACGGTTCTCTATTAAAAGGAGGCCTTAATATCCCTTAGTTTCCAATAGGACCCTGCTGCCACAGGAGGGTAGGAGAAAAGATGTCATGCAAGTTCTTTCCATAAGCACGTATGACTATTTACGGAATACATGCCTACATTATATTTATGAACTGGAGCTAGTGTCGTATCGCCCTAGGTTATGACTGTTATATGATGAATATCATCCAACAAATCACCAATCCAATGCCTACGATTTTCCTACATATTGATCTCGCTAAGTTACTACTGCTGCTGTTACTATCATCACTGCTACAAAACTATTACCATCACTCTTACCATTACTATTACTGCTACCACTACTATCAAATCTATCATATTACTGTGCTACTGATCACTTTACTGTAGATAATTAATCTTCAGGTGTGGTCGAATTGACAACTCAAATGCTAATACTCACAAATATTCTTTGGTTCCCCTTGTGTCGAATCTATAAATTTGGGTTGAATACTCAACCCTCGAAAACTATTGAGATCCCCTATACTTGTGGGTTATCATTTTCAGCAAGGTATTCTCTACAAGTACTGAAATTATAAGTAACAAGTACTGAAATCATTTTCACCAGATCCATTTATGGACCACGCAAGTGCGCTCCAGCATACGATGCAACACGACAAACATCCGAACACCACGGTACACCCAGATACAGGGGTGCCGCACACCCCCTATGTTTCACCGATGAGGTGCTGGACCATGAATTTCCAGAGGGATTCAAACCCGTAAACATAGAGGCATATGACGGAACAACAGATCCTGGGGTCTGGATTGAGGACTATATCGTCCATATCCATATGGCTCGAGGAGATGATCTCCACGCCATCAAGTACTTACCCCTCAAGCTCAAAGGGCCAGCTCGGCATTGGCTTAAAAGCCTTCCCGAAAAACATGTAGATCTATTCTCACACTATTAATTAAACAAAACATGTATCCACAAAAACATGTGAATATTCCTGTTCCATTGTATATTTACAAATTTATTATCCTAGATCCCAGACTTATTCTTTTTAAATAATTAGGTAACATAGGCAACTTTGAGCTTGCCAAATTCATGGTCAACTTTGAGCGAGTCAAAATCATGTGTGCTTGCCAAATTGACTATCTAAAACCCAATGACACTAATATATCATGATACAGTGTGGAATCCAAATTTGCGCTTAGTTACAAAAGAAAGAGACCACATTCAAAAGTTTCCAAAAAATGTATATGTGAGCTCCGGAACTTCAAAACTTTAGTAAGAAATATTCTTGTTTGTATCTTAAGAAATGAACAAATGAGTACATCTTTTATAGTGTATTATTTCATATATTTACGTCACACATTCGGTTTTTGTGTAACATGCAAATAATAATAGTCCGCAGTCAAACAGTAGTATCAATATTTACGTGTAAGGAAAAATTAGGATTTCGTCAAACTTAAAGGGGTGTTTGATTTATATCTTTTGTTGTCATTTTTGTCAACTTGAAGGTTGGAAGCAATATATTTGCACTCCATATGGCTCAGAATATTTCAATATAATGAAGAAAAAAATCATAAACATATATGTAGATAAGTTTTTTTTATCAAAAAATATGTGCTCGGTGTGCTTCCACTACATCAACAACACCATGCCATATTTTGCATATGCCTTATTAAATTGTAAAAACGGAAAAAGTCTTATCAGGCCTAACATAATTATATGCACTATAAACTTTTCACACACACACACACACACAGATATATATATATATATGCTTTTATTTATAATAAAAGATCAAAGTACAGCCACAATCCCATGGCCTGTTCAAAATATTTTCTGCTGAATATACTCTTGAACGGACAAAGGGGGCAAAAAGTTCCTTATACTTTTAAAGACGTAGAACTTATGCAACACAACAATTTATCACTTGTTCAATCAAAAGAGAGGTATTGCAGATTGATCTAAAATAGTTGTTCATGAGCTCAAATACAAATTTGGATGTTGCTAATGTATAAAATTACAGATATATATATTCTTACTTCTAATTTGTCTTATATTTTCAATAGAAAATTACATCAACTATTTAGCATGTATATGTAGCAATCAGCCAGCTACAAAATAATGATCACAATATACTGCAAATATAGAACGCAAGACATATTCTTCTTCTAACCAATTATTCATGCCCTCAAATAGTCAATGGGACAGCATGGGAGTAGTGATATGCTGTACGGGGGAGAGATGATATGTTTGTGCTGATGCTCAGGAAGCAGACATGAAAGCTCTGTGATGGGAGGTAAGTAACTCGACTAATCAGCAAATGGAGACGAACTGTGCTCTGTGGTTTGAAGGCTTGCAACCCCGTTATTAGTCATCTGTTGGTAGGATTTGCAGCTTGGTCTTCTATTACCTATTATCGTTAGAAGACAGCAATTGCGCAACACATGAGTTTGAAAATCAGGCAAGAGTACCCGGACGCCTTGTGCATTTGTGGCCTTTCCTGACATTGCTGAAGCACCTTTTGTAGTGGTTCTAATATGATCGACATTCATATGTAAAACTCACTTTCCCCTTAAAAAAATCCTTTTATCAATACATGAACCAAATCAATTAGAAATAGAATGATCTGAAGGATAATGATACCGTCTTTAAAGAAAGAGCAGTCCAACAAAACAGCAGTGGGTGAATTATTTTTGTCTCCGGCAGCCAATGTGCTTGCCGCCATATTGTACATCCCAATAAACTCAATCTAGCTCCTCAGCCTGTATAATCCAACAGTGGGGCATGAGTTATAAACAGAGAGAAAAATATAGGAGGAATTTTCTTTCCTTACCTTCACTAATGGCCTGAAGAGGAGCAACGACGTCGAAGAGAGAAAAGGTGGAGGAGGATACGTTGCCCATAGGACTTGAGCCTGTAGCCAAATTTCAGACCTTATTTAGTAATTATAGTCAGCAAAATTAGCACTATTCAGCTAGAGTACTGCTTAAAAGCATATGAACAAATCTCAGTGTCATATATACTATTAAAATTGAATCGTACAAAATACGTATTTCGTGGATGCAATTGCATGAATACCCTTTCTGATCAAGTTATACAATGTGATGCTTGAGTACGTCCTTTGACATACCTAAATTGGGACTCTAATTTGAAACTGTGCGGCACCTATCATGGAACGGAGGGAGACAACAAAGGGAATATGTAAATAAAGACATATGAACTCGAGTACTCCATGAAGCCAGCTTAACTCAACTATATGGACAACCATATTAAAGTCGGACTACTGATCTTCGAAAGAAGATTATGAACACTATTATCTCAAAAAGAAAGAAACAATCACTTAACTATGGTATTAGATGAACAAAGAGTAATAGCTACAGAATATATACTCTTCAATGCAATAGTAGAACAACCTCTCTTCTGATAACAATAGATCCACCGTATCCATCCTTTTTTTCCTAACGTTCAAGTTCTACCATCTTCAGGCTTGCATGAACCTTGATGGTGAGGATCTCTAAACTCACTATGATACGAATGAATACGCAAATTTTGTTGATTCAAACATGGTACAGTAACTGACTTTGTTTGTATACTTCATGATCCCACTACAGGCTAAGTTTATGTTATTATTCCCTCTTTAAGAAATCATTCAGGAGCAGTGCTGATAGATGAACATCTACAACACCAAATTTTCTTTGTACACAACCTATCTGCAGTCTACACAATGTATATATCATCATCTTGTCGAAATTGTCCAAACGCACAATTAACAGAAATTAAGGAATAGGCCTTTTGTTGGGTAATTAAGAATTGTAGGCAACACAAAGTAATACACATGGAAACTTTCAATCGTCCCTTTACCTTTTAGGTTTAGCCACACTGGGCCATATTATGGTTGCAGATTGAACATAACGATGTTCCTTGGGAGGCTTCTGTAATCTAATCAGAGTAGAGAAGAAGTTATATTAATAGATTTAAGACTAATATTACCTTAGAGGAGGGTTTTCATGGAATTGGAGCCAAGCAACAACAGAGTCCGCATCTATGAAAAGATGGCCGGATAGCAGTCTAGACTCTGCAGCGGTGGTACAGGAAGTGGCATCACGTGATTGGGTTTCAACTATTAGCTAGCCGATGCCTTAGGAGAGGCCGGCGTGGGTTTGAGAAGGATGATGGGCGCCGGAGACAGCAGGATTGTGGTTTGCCGGGCCGGAGGGGTAGAGGACATGGTGATTGAGGACGTGAGGGACGACCGATGCGTGGAAAGCTCGCAACCTAGGATTTCGCTAGATTTGTTTCTGGTCTAGTTACATGATTGGTTGACGTACGTGAGAGGCCGTTGAGATGTACTCTTTTTACGGGTGAGATGTACTTTTTTTTAGCCCAGCTATAGATAGATATTGACACGGGAGTTCTTTTCTCATCAGTTTTAACGACAAAAAAAATCATTATTTGTCTAGGATTTTGTGAGTCGATCTACAGCGCAATTACTTGGTCCCACCAGATAAATGGTTGGTAATTACTAATTAACGTGGGAATTTTTAGGGAGTCTAGGATTAGTATAGGTATAGATAGACAAGGGGCTCAACGCGCGCAGACAAGTGGCAATATTTACTCATCTTGAACTGTAAATGGTTTCTTTAAACCCACCTTTTTGCACGACAACTTTTCACCTAAGTTCCTCTCTTTTACAGATGACAGTCGTGCTACACCCGTCCAGGATACGGCACAACAGAGACACAGGTGCAGACGTGCAGCAGGGACCCGTTCCAAGGATTCTTTTTAGATTTAGACACAACTGTCTCTTGTTGATACACATCCCTCGGATTCTCAGTATAATTGAGAAGGATGCTGACGTCTTGGCATGTGGCCACGTCAGAACAATGCACGTACCTGGAAACTAGGGGCTTCTTACAAAGGGCACTATTTAGGCTCGGTTTACACCATAAAGACCGAATACCTTAGGGAGTGTTCGGCGTCGCGAGTTTAGCCTTATATGCATCAGCTCCGAATCATGTCTTGGGTCAAATATTGGGTTTGCCCGGCTCCTGTGTTTTGCTGCCTTACGTTCCGCTCTATCGGCTAAGGCGGCACCAGGAGAACTACTGCAATTGTGCCCGGTTCATCCGGACAAGCACCTCACTCGATGACCTATTGGAATCCTAGAATTCCTCCGCCTTAACGAATGGCCGTTTCCCGGCCGGGCATGTACGCACCCCGAACTCGGGTGAGTGCGGAGCCACCAGGGGCTATATAGTAGCCCCACTGTCAAACTCCTATGGCTAAGTGAAAGTGTTAAAGCATTATAGTCCGGTTGCCTAGTTCGCTGCGCTATCACCTCCTTATTAGGACCAAGACGTTGGATTAAGTGTGAATACGCGTCTTCTGCGAACACCCCCGCATTATATGCATGGGGGCTGAAGCCGACGACTGCAATCTTTCAGGTTATATACATGTATACATAAAACGGCCGGACAGGAGGCATCACAATACTTCCGAGCAAAAGTATAAATACAGCCGTGATAAAATTAATAAAACATTGTTTTTACAATGGGAATACATGTCACTCAAACATAATATTCTTCGAGCACTGGGCCTCTATCAAACGAGCACCCTCAAGAACTTCTTCAAAATAGTGCTCGGCAGCCACTCGGCCTATGGCCGAACCCTGCGCCGCGACAGTGGTAGCATCCATCTCCGCCCAGTATGCTTTGACAGGGGTGAGGGAGTCCTGGATTAGGAGGTGTTCGGATAGCCGGACTATACCTTCAGCCGGACTCCTGGACTATGAAGATACGAGATTGAAGACTTCGTCCCGTGTCCGGAAGGGACTTTCCTTGGCGTGGAAGGCAAGCTTGGTGATACGGATAAGTAGATCTCCTACCATTGTAACCGACTTTGTGTAACCCTAACCCTCCCTGGTGTCTATATAAACCGGAGGGTTTTAGTCTGTAGGACAACATACACAACAACAATCATACCATAGGCTAGCTTCTAGGGTTTAGCCTCTTCGATCTCGTGGTAGATCAACTCTTGTAATACTCATATCATCAAGAATAAATCAAGCAGGACGTAGGGTTTTACCTCCATCAAGAGGGCCCGAACCTGGGTAAAACTTTGTGTCCCTTGCCTCCTGTTACCATCCGGCCTAGACGCACAGTTTGGGACCCCCTACCCGAGATCCGCCGGTTTTGACACCGACATTGGTGCTTTCATTGAGAGTTTCTCTGTGTCGTCACCGTCAGGCTCGATGGCTCCTACGATCATCAATAGCGATGCAGTCCAGGGTGAGACCTTCCTCCCCGGACAGATCTTCATCTTCGGCGGCTTCGCACTGCGGCCAATTCATTTGGCCATCTGGAGCAGATCGAAAGCTACGCCCCTGGCCGTCAGGTCAGATTTGGAAGTTTAAAGTACATGGCTAACATCCGCGGGGACTTGATCTTCGACGGATTCGAGCCACTGCCGTGCGCACCGCACTGTCCCGACGAGCATGATCTAGCTCTGCCGCCGAACAGTGCCCTGGAGGCCGCACCCACATCGGCTTCGACCCTTAATTCGGAGCCAACTACGCCGATCGAGGATGGGCGGTTGGACGCCGCCTCGGGGGCTGCGATCCCAATGGCGATTGAGCCGAACACCAGCCCCGCACTCCGCGAGACTCGTGACTCCAAGGAGTCGGACTCCTCTCCGGACTCCGAACCCTCCGCGCCCCTGCCGATCGAATCCGATTGGGCACCGATCATGGAGTTTACTACCGCAGACATCTTTCAGCACTCGCCTTTCAGCGATATTCTGAAGACACTAGAGTCTCTCTCTTTATCAGGAGAGCCCTGGCCGGACTATGGTCAGCCAGGTTGGGGTACGGACGATGAAGAAATTCAAAGCCCACCCACCACCCACTTTGTAGCCACTGTCGACGATTTAACCGACATGCTCAACTTCGACTCCGAAGACATCGACGGTATGGACGCCGATGAAGGAGACGATGAAGAACCAGCGCCTATCAGGCCCTGGAAAGCCACCTCGTCATATGACATATACATGGTGGAGACCCCCAAAGAAGGAGATGGCGATGGAACAGCGGAGGATGACCCCTCCAAGAAACAGCCTAAGCGCCGGCGTTAGCGGCGCCCCTCAAAATCCCGCCAAAACAAATACGGTGATTCCAGCACGGGAGATAATAATACTCCGGAAAGTGCCAAAGAAAACCCCCTCCAGCAAGATTTAGCATAGGAGGATGGAGAAACCAGCCCTCATGAGAGAGCGGCAGACAGAGAGGTCGAGGACGATAATTATATGCCTCCCTCCAAAGACGAGGCAAGCCTCGACGATGACGAATTCGTCGTGCCAGAGGATCCCGTCGACCAAGAGCATTTTCAACGCAGGCTTATGGCCATGACAAGAAGCCTCAAGAAAAAACAACAACAGCTTAGAGCTGATCAAGATTTGCTAGTCGACAGATGGACTGAAGTCCTTGCGGCCGAAGAGCATAAACTCGAACGCCCCCCCCAAGAGATACCCAAAGCGTAGGTTGCTACCCCGATTAGAGGAGGAAGCACTTAAACCTACATCACCTGCACTCGATACGGCCGATCGGCCACCTCATGGCCGCGACAGAGAGGCCTCTCGGCCCTCCACTCAAGCCGCACCCCGTACCAAGGCACGGGAAAATGCGCCGGACTTGCGAGATATGTTGGAGGACAAGGCAAGGCAAACAAGATCGATCTACAGATCACGTGGGCGCCCCACGACTCAAGACGGTAACCGTCACGCCGACCACAAATTCGGCAGGGCCGAACACAATAGACAAAGCTCATTGGAGCTACATCGTGACATAGCCCAGTACAGAGGCGCCGCACACCCACTATGCTTCACAGACGAAGTAATGGATCATCAAATCCCCGAGGGTTTCAAACCCGTAAACATCGAATCATATGATGGCACAATAGATCCTGCGGTATGGATCGAGTATTATCTCCTTCATATCCACATGGCCCGCAGCGATGATTTCCACGCCATCAAATACCTCCCACTCAAGCTTAAAGGACCAGCTCAGCATTGGCTTAACAGCTTGCCAACAGGATCAATCAGTTGTTGGGAGGACCTGGAAGCCGCATTCCTCGACAATTTCCAGGGCACTTATGTGCGACCCCCAGACGCCGATGACCTAAGTCACGTAATTCAGCAGCCAGATGAATCGACCAGGCAATTCTGGACACGGTTCCTAACAAAGAAAAATCAAATAGTCGACTGTCCGGACGCCGAGGCCCTAGCAGCCTTCAAGCACAATATCCATGACGAGTGGCTTGCCCGGCACCTTGGACAGGAAAAGCCGAAGTCTATGGCAGCACTCACGACACTCATGACCCGCTTTTGCGCGGGAGAAGACAGTTGGCTTGCTCGTAGCAACAATATGACCAAGAACCCTAGTAATTCGGATACCAGGGACAGTAGTGGCAGGTCGCGTCGCAACAAGAAGAAGCGCCGCATTAACGGCGACAATGCTGAGGATACGACAGTTAATGCCGGATTCAGAGGCTCTAAATCTGGTTAACAGAAAAAGCCATTCAAAAGGAATCCTAGGGGGTCGTCCAGTTTGGACCGAATACTCGACCTCTTGTGCCAGATACATGGCACCCCCGAAAAGCTGGCCAATCACACCAACAGGGATTGTTGGGTGTTCAAGCAGGCAGGCAAGTTAAATGCCGAAAATGAAGACAAGGGGCTGCATAGCGATGATGACGAGGAGCCCCAGCCGCCGAACAACAATGGACAGAAGGGTTTTCCCCCCACAAGTGCGGACGGTGAACATGATATACGCAACCCACGTCCCCAAAAGGGAGCGGAAGCGTGCGTTAATGGACATATACGCGTTAGAGCCAGTCGCCCCAAAGTTCAACCCATGGTCCTCCTACCCGATCACCTTTGATCAAAGGGACCATCCCACTAGCATCCGTCATGGCGAATTCGCCGCATTGGTCCTAGACCCAATTATTGACGAATTTCATCTCACTAGAGACCTTATGGACGGCGGCAGCAGCCTGAACCTGCTTTACCAGGATACAGTGCGGAAAATGGGCATAGATCCCTCGACGATTAAGCCCACCAAAACGACCTTTAAAGGCGTAATACCAGGTGTAGAGGCCAACTGTACAGGCTCAGTCACACTTGAAGTGGTCTTCGGATCCCCAGATAATTTCTGAAGCGAGGAGTTAATCTTTGACATAGTCCCATTCCGCAGTGGCTATCACGCACTTCTCGGGCGAACCGCATTCGCCAAGCTCAATGCGGTACCGCACTACGCATACCTTAAGCTCAAAATGCCAGGCCCTCGAGGAGTAATTACGGTCAATGGAAACACCGAACGCTCCCTCCGAACGGAGGAGCACACGGCGGCCCTTGCAGCAAAAGTACAAAGCAGCCTCTCCAGGCAGTTCTCCATTCCGGCCATTAAACGACCGGACACCGTCAAGCGCGCCCGGAGTAACCTACAACAAGACCGCCTGGCACGATCCGAGCAGGCGTAGCAATGCGGCCCCAACCCCATCCCTCGCAAAAAGGCGACGCTAGTGCTTCGCATACATAACTACGCTCTAGAAATACCATGGGTATAGGGGGAGGGGCACCATCACGGCATGCCCGAAACACGGCTTAAACCGCACCAGGGGCTGCCGATTTTTTAATTTTATCTTACTTTCAGGACTCCATTCTTTGGAAGGCCTGTTCGGCAGTTCAATTGCCGCACAAACGATGCAAGAACCAGCGAAGAAGACAAGCCACGCCGCATTACGGAACTCCCAGGTGGTCTCTATCACGAGCAGTATACCTGTTTCGCATACCATTCCGCAGCCTGCCCCTGGAACGGACATGTTAAATAGTCCAACCTTTTGCTTATCGCATTATTTGTATCGTTCTGCTTTGATCGCAGCCCTTTTTAATAAACAATGCATAGCTTTTGTCTATTTTCGCATTAGTCTTTTTATATATATATATATGTTCCTTAACGACATGTTGCACCCGTACACTTTGGTCCGACCAAAATACGCCAGGGGCTTTAGTACCCCTCAATATGGTGTGAGAAGTTCGAACACTTTAACAAGTGTGGCACCCCGAACTTATAGCATTATATGCATCGACTCCGAATCATGTCTTGGGTCAATAGTTGGGTTTGCCCGGCTCCTATGTTTTGGTGCCTTACGTTCCGCTATATCGGCTAAGGTAGCACTAGGAGAACCACTGCGATTGTGCCCCAGTTGAGCTGGGTCGAGCACCTCAGTGGAGAAAGCTAAGACTGACTGTCATGATGAAGCGAGAGCTGGTCGCTGTTCGAGAGGTTTTTCGAGTCCCTAAAGACTTATGCCGCTTAGAGCGAGGAGTCGGCTCTGTCCGGCCAAGGCGTGGATAGCGCCCCGAACTCGGTCTTCCGAATACCAGGGGCTTCGCCGAAATTTAAAATTATAGAATTCTATGGCTAAGTGAGAGTGTTCACGCATTATAGTCATATTGCCTTGTTCGTTGGGCTGAGCGCCTCCCTCGAAGGACCCAAACATGGGAAAAAGAGCACTCAGGTTTATCCCCGAACACCCCAGCACTAGCGGCACGGGGGCAGAAGCCGACGACTCGCCATCTCTCGGAATTGATAAACAGCCGCACAGAAGGTAATATTTTAAATTCCAACAGCATTGCTTAGCTCTATGAACAAGTTTTTAGCGCACAGGACAAAACGAGCAAGTTTCACTCAAAAATTACATCCCTAGAACATTCATCTGCCACAAGGCAGGCACCCTTCAGAACATCCTTATAATAATTCTCGGGCTTGCGATGCTCTTTCCCCGGCGGTGGCCCGTCCTTCACAAGCTTCTCAGCATCCAGCTTGCCCCAGTACACCTTCGCACGGGCAAGGGCCCTACAGGCACCTTCAATGCAGACGGAGCGCTTGATGAATTCGAGCCTTGGACAGGCCTCCACCAGCCGCCGCACCAGCCCGAAATAGCTCCCAGGCAGAGCCTCTCCAGGCCACAGCCGAACTATGAGGCCCTTCATGGCCTGTTCGGCCGCCTTGTGGAGCTCGACCAGTTGCTTCAGCTGGTCGCTCAGGGGCACAGGGTGTCCGGCCTCAGCATACTGAGACCAGAACACCTTCTCTGTCGAGCTGCCCTCCTCGGCTCGATAGAATGTGGCAGCATCAGACACACTTTGGGGAAGATCTGCGAACGCTCCTAGAGAGCTCCGGATTCGGGTAAGTAACAAGTAACTCACGTTTATGTGTTTGCTTTGCATAAAGAATGCCTTACCCGCCACTATCTTCTTCACCTCATCCAACTCCTGGAGGGTCTTCTGGGATTCGGCCTTGGCAGACTTGGCATTTTCAATAGCCGCCGTGAGCTCGGATGCTCGCGTCTTTGAGTCAAGCTCCAAACTCTCATGTTTTTTCATGAGAACCTGGAGCTCTTGCTGCACCTTGCCAACCTAGGCCTCGTACTTCTCCCGCTCGATGCGCTCCGTGGCCGCCCTCTTCTCGGCCTCGACCAGCGCTTGCTTAAGGGTCGCCACCTCAGACGTGGCCCCTACAATAGCCACGATAATCCTGTCATTTTTTGCAATTGCACCTTTTTATATATATTTAAACAAGGTATTTCTTACCTTCATTGTCCTCGAGCTGCTTCTTGGCATGCCCGAGCTCTTGCTCGGACCGCTCGAGGTTTTGCTTTAGCGTGTCCACTTCCGTAGTCAGTGCGGCGGACGCAAGCAGAGAAGCCTGTATACGCATATTGACTCCTTTTTGCTACACTCCTGTGAATTTTATTTGATCCTCTATTCGGCTTTTCTTCCCGAACGCCAAACAGAGCATCAAGGGCTACTGTCTATGTGGTAATATTATTTACACATTCTTTACTTACCTCAAAGCCTGTTAAAAGGCTAGTACAAGCTTCAGTCAGTCCGCTCTTGGCGGACTAAACCTTCTGGACCACCGCACTCATAATGGTGCGGTGCTCCTCATCGATGGAGGCGCCTTGGAGCGCCTCCAATAGATTGTCCGGCGCCTCCGATTGGATGGAGGTCACCGGCACGGTGGGCTTGCTCCTCTTGGAAGGAGGTCCCCCGCCGGACTCTGGAACCTTTGAAGGTTCCGGAGCGGTGTCCAGCCTCGGGACGGACTTGGAGCCCTGGGGGGTTTCATCCCCTTTACTCCTGTAGTCCGGGAGGTCGCCTCGCGGCGCCTCCAGGACCACCTCCTCCCGGCTTGGAACCTGTTGGGACAACATTTCAGTGTCGTCCGTAGGGTGGGGGGAGGAAGCCGTCGGAAGCGAGTTCACATCCGACGAGTCCAGTGAGCCGCTCAACAACGCGTCGAGCCGGTCTTTGGGTGGGCTGCATAAACATATTCGACATAAGGGAAAGTTGTGCAATAAATGAATACTATGAATTACTCTGGTATCCGGATACTTACGATTTGGCCAGGGGCTTGGCCCTGGGCGGCCACTCCTCTCTGCTGTCGTCGGCATCGGTGGAGTAGTCTGGAGGAAGGGTTTTCCCCTTCTTGGACCCTTCGGCCTCCCCAGTTGGGGCGGGCTTCCTTTTCTTCCCTTCCCCCGCTGGAGGGGGAGGGGTCTCTTCTTCCTCCTCCTCGTCTTCATGGGAGGACCGCGTCTTGGAGTCGTCGGATGAAGGATCCGACACCTCCAGGCACCGGGCACTCTTTCGAGTCCCCGTGGCCTTCTTCTTGGCCCTCTTCTCTGGCACCACATGGGGTGCCGGAACCAGCAGCTTCGCCAAACGAGCGTCCGCTGGGCCTTCGGGCAAAGGAGCCGGACAGTTGATCTGTCCGGACGTCTCCTGCCAATCCTATCAAAGGTAAGGGAGCTTAGATCCCGCATGGAGTCAAACTATGAAAAACTGATACCCTGTAAAAGGAAAAACAGCTTACCGCATGAGCGTGATGCTGTGTATTGAATCCGCGATCCTCGGTAGCGGATGCGGGGGCCTCGGCGCCCTTGAAAAGCACCTTCCAGGCATCTTCGTATGTCGTGTCGAAGAGCCTGCTCAGAGTTCGGTGCCGCACCGGGTCGAACTCCCACAGGTTGAAAGCCCGTTGTTGACACGGGAGGATCAGGCGGATGAGCGTAACCTGGACTACGTTGACAAGTTTGAGATTCTTGTCCACCAGGGTTTGGACGCATGTTTGGAGTCCGGTTAGCTCTCCTTTTTGCCCCACGACAGGACCGTCTCCTTCCAGGAGGTGAGCCGCGTAGGGGGTCCGGATTGAAACTCGGGGGCTGCGACCCATTCAGGGTCGCGCGGCTCGGTGATGTAAAACCACCCCGATTGCCACCCCTTCAGGGTCTCCACAAAGGAGCCCTTGAGCCATAAGACGTTGGGCATCTTGCCCACCATGGCGCCTCCGCACTTCGCCTGGTTGCCGCGCACCACCTTCGGCTTGACATTGAAAGTCTTGAGCCATAGGCCGAAATGGGGGCGGATGCGGAGGAAAGCCTCGCACACGACGATAAACGCCGAGATGTTGAGGACAAAGTTCGGGGCCAAATCGTGGAAATCCAGACCATAGTAGAACATGAGCCCCCAGACAAATGGGTGGAGAGGGAAGCCCAGTCCGTGGAGGAAATGGGGGAGGAACACCACCCTCTCATGGGGCCTAGGGGTGGGGATGAGATGCCCCTTTTCGGGAAGCCGGTACGCGACGTTGTTAGACAAGTATCCGGCCTTCCTCAGTTTTTTGATGTGTCCTTCCATGACGGAGGAGACCATCCACTTGCCTCCCACTCCGGACATGGGTGGAGAAGCTTGAGCTGGGGAGTGCGGGCTTGGGCGCTGGAGCTCGAGTGTGCGAGAATGGATAAGCAAGGGAGGAAGAAGGCGTAGGTGAAAAGGTGGATCCTTATCCCCTTATATGGGTGGACGCAACTACGTGTCCCCACCAGCCTGGTAAAACTCGCTTATCTCCAAGCGCCGTAATCAATGGCGCGGTTGGGTTACCCACGCCTGTATTGATGAGAATCCTGGAATAAGGGGACACGATCTCTGCTTTAACAAGACGTGCCAAGGAAACCGCCTCGCATGACGCGCTGAGGTGGGATAATGAAACGACTCAGATAAAGGCTTGGTCGTGGTGTGTCACACTACGGAATACGTCAGCAGATTAGATTTGTGTAAATATTATTCTCTCTATGGCAATATGTGGAAACTTATTTTGCAGAGCCGGACACTATCTTTGTGTTCAAAATCTTCTATGAAGTACTTGGAGGAGGAACCCGCCTTGCAATGCCGAAGACAATCTGCGTGCCGGACTCGTCGTCATTGAAGCCTGGTTCAGGGGCTACTGAGGGAGTCTTGGATTAGGGGGTGTTCAGATAGCCGGACTATACCTTCAGCCGGACTCCTGGACTATGAAGATACGAGATTGAAGACTTCGTCCCGTGTCCGGAAGGGACTTTCCTTGGCGTGGAAGGCAAGCTTGGCGATACGGATATGTAGATCTCCTACCATTGTAACCGACTTTGTGTAACCCTAACCCTCTCCGGTGTCTATATAAACCGGAGGGTTTTAGTCCATAGGACAACATACACAACAACAATCATACCATAGGTGTAACACCCTCGATGCGACTATAGCTCCCACGTGTCGAGGCACGACTTAGAGACATAATCGCATTGAAGGCATATGTCACAAGTGAGGTAATCTTCGCAAACAACCCATGTAATACATAAGGGAAAAGATACATAGTTGGCTTACAATTGCCACTTCACACAAATACATGAATAAAACATTACAACATCCAAATACAATCAAGGTCCGACTACGGAACCAAAATAAAAGAAGAACCCCAAATGCGACAAAGGTCCCCGATCGACCCCAACTGGTCTCCACTACTGATCAACTAGAACGAAACAACACAAAGGACAAGATCTTCATCGAGCTTCTCCTGAGCTTGGTTGCGTCATCTGCATGGTCTCATCGGCACCTGCAAGCTGGTTTTGGAAGTATCTGTGAGCCACGGGGACTCAGCAATCTCGCACCCTCGCGATCAAGACTATTTAAGCTTATGGGTAAGGTAAAAGTATGAGGTGGAGCTGCAGCAAGCGACTAGCATATATGGTGGCTAACATACGCAAAAGAGAGCGAGAAGAGAAGGCAAAGCACGGTCGAGAAACTATGATCAAGAAGTGATCCTAGAACAACCTACGTCAAGCATAACTCCAACAACCGTGTTCACTTCCCGGACTCCGCCGGAAAGAGACCATCACGGTTACACACGCGGTTGATGCATTTTAATTAAGGTCAAGTTCAGGTTTTCTACAACCAGACATTAACAAATTCCCATCTGCGCATAACCGTGGGCACAGCTTTCGAAAGTACAAATCCCTGCAGGGGTGTCCCAACTTAGCCCATGACAAGCTCTCACGGTCAACGAAGGAATAGACCTCGTACCGAGACGTTCCGATCAGACTCGGTATCACGGTACAACAAGACATTTCGACAGGGTAAAACTAAACCGGCAACACCATCCGAATGTGCCGACAAATCCCGATATGAGCTGCACATATCTTGTTCTCAGGGCACATTCAGATGAGACTAGCTACGAGTAAAACCAACCCTCAAGTTTCCCTGAGGTGGCCCCGCAGGCAGCTCAGTTCGGACCAACACTCAGAGGAGCACTGGCCCGGGGGGGGGGGGTAAAATAATGATGACCCTCAGGAGCGCGACTCCCAAGGGAAAAGAAAAGGCTAGGTGGCAAATGGTAAAACCAATGTTGGGCATTGCTGGAAGAGCTTTACTTAAGGCGAACTGTCAAGGGGTTCCCATAATAGCCCAACCACGTAAGGGACGCAAAATCCGGGAACATAACACCGATAAGACGGAAACTAGGACGGCAAGAGTGGAACAAAACACCAGGCATAAGGTCGAGCCTTCCACCCTTTACCAAGTATATAGATGCATTAATTAAATAAGATATATTGTGATATCCCAACAAGTAAACATGTTCCAACAAGGAACGATCACCATGTTCCAACAAGGAACAAACTTCAATCTTCACCTGCAACTAACAACGCTATAAGAGGGGCTGCGCAAAGCGGTAACATAGCCAAACAACGGTTTGCTAGGACAAGGTGGGTTAGAGGCTTGGTTCAACAATATAGGAGGCATGAAAAGCAAGTGGTAGGTATAGCAGCATAGGCATAGCAAAAGAGTGAGCACCTAAGCAAGCAAAGATAGAAGTGATTTCGAGGGTATGATCATCTTGCCTGAAATCCCACAAGGAAGAAGAACGAGTCCATGAAGAAGACAAACGGACGTAGATGAACGGGTCCTCACAAACGCGACGTTAATGGAACCAACCCGAAGAAGCAACACCGGAAAGAAGCACACAACATAGTAAACAACCACGACATGAACATGGCATGATGCACAATCAAGTATGATGCATGTCCGGTTTAATGAAGCATGGCATGGCAAAGTGCAACAAACAACACTACAAATTAAGTGGAGCTTAATATGCAACGAGTTGCATATTGACGAAACACCACGTCAATTATTTAGTTCTCTCCCAGTTAGGTACTCAACAATATTAAATGTTGTTAAGCATGGCAAGAGGTGAAGCATAACAAAACTATACCATCTAGTCAAATTTAAATGAGGCCGGGAACAACAAACAACAAATCCGGAAACTCCTGATGTGCATATATTAGGTTAGGTCCTATTCTTCCCTAAACATAATTTTAGAGTTGTTAAGCATGCAAAATGAAGCCACCATGTTAAACTAATTTTTCTACCCCAATTACATATAAAGATTATTTAATTTGGAGCTACGGTTGAATAGTTATGAATTAAATCATTTTAGCTTGGCATAGGAGCAAATTTAAACAAACATCATTTTAGACATTTTTAACATTGATGAAAGTGACATATTATTAAACTAGACAATACTCTGAGCAAGTTTCATATATAAATCATTTTAATCCGATGCACGAATAGTGAGTTATTATATGCATGAACATGAGGGTCTTTTCTGTAAAACTGACATCTCTGGAAAATTGGACAAATGCGCAGAACGGAAAAAACATGACATGGGCCGAATCTGGCTGGCCCAACCGCACAGAGATCTGAAGGGGGGGGGGGTTCTCACCATGGGCTTGGCCCAAATATGTGGAGGAGGCGGCCTGGGGGCACGGTGGCCTTGGGCGTGGTTGGCCCACATGCGCGCGAGGAAGGTGGCCCAGTAGGGAAGCGCTCGTCCTCCTCTGCTTGAGCAGAGGCAGGAGCATGGAGCGGTGGCTGCCGGCGATGGGGATGGCGGCGCGACGCTTAGGGAGCCGGAGGACGACGGGGATGGATGGATCCGAGGACGGGTGTTCCAGATCCGGTGACACAGGTGGTCGACGGCGCTCGGGGATGCGGGATCCGGCGAGGTGGACGCTCGTCCATGGAGGCGGCGGCGGTTTCCTGTGGCAAACAGAGGGAGGGAGAGAGCTAGTGAGGGGAGGAAGAAGAACGGGAAGGGCACGGGGCGGCGAAGGGAGGTTCGGCCTGGGGTCGAGGTCACCGGCGGATGGTGCGGCGAAGGAGTCCGGCGGGGAGGCGTGGAGACGGGGCAGAGCGGCGGAGGAGCTCGGATCGGGATCTCCCTCTCCCGATCTGGAGCTCGGGGACCAGGGGCGGCGCGGTGCAGGCCTCAGAGCCCAGATCGGGGCCTGGGCGGGCCTAGAGCGGGCCTGGCGGTGCGGGGCGATATGGGACGCGGGGAGGCGACGTGGCTTGAGGCGAGTGGCTAGAGGGGCGGGTGGCTGGCGGCGCGGCCAGTTAGAGAGCGCCAAGTGGCGGTGGAGGGTGCGGCCAGCGCGAAAATGGAGGTGGGCGGCGTCTGGTTGAAGATTGGGGCATGGATTTTAAGGGGGAGGAAGGAGAAGGCCAAAAATGGCAAGGGGGGCTGCTATATATAGCAGGAGGAGCTAGGGTTGGGGTTTTTAGTCCGTTCCGGAGCCGTTCGATCTCGATCGGACAACCCGGAGCGGAGGGTGGTTAGATAGGTGGGCTAGTCGGCTATGAAGAGAGGTTGGGCTGAGATGAGAGGAGAGGAGTGCAGCCCGGCAACTGTTTCCGGAGACCGAAAATGTCCGACGAAAAGACCAGCAACGGTGCCGCTATAAATTTAACGGTTGGGCTATCAAACGAACTCCGAATGCGATGAAACTTGACAGGCGGTCTATCTACACTATAATAAGACCACACGTTAACTCACATCCCATTCCGAGAACATTTTCCGGCCACTTGTAAAATAATATTCGGACGTGCCACGGGCGCATGCATGTGTGGTTGGGCTCAGAACGGACAACGGAGAGAACTCGGAGAACCCGGACGAGTGCAAGTTTTGAAAAACATGATGATGCTATGCAAATGATGACATGATGAAATGCAACACGCAAGCAAATGACAAGGCAACAACAGCGAATAACTAGACGACACCTGGCGCAACGGTCTCGGGGCGTTACAACACTCCACCAGTACGAGAGGATCTCGTCCCGAGATCTAGAATGGCACCGGAGGAAAAAACGGAAGGAAAAGAGAAGAGGTAAAACTAAGTTGCTTCTTTGACCAATGAGTGAAACCAAAGAACCTTGAGAGGTTGAACAATTGAAAGAAAGAATGCAACGAGAATGAACAAAGTTGAAAGCATTCCATTAGGAAAAGGAACAAGGAAGAACAAATTCAGGCAGCACTCCGATTGAAAAGAAAAGGAATTGAATAAGAACTTGGTAAGGTGAGAAGATGCTTGATGAAATCACAACACGCTGCCTCCGGAACTATTGAATGAATGTAACAAGGGGTAAGAAAGATCTCAGACAGCACTCTGGTTGAACAGAGATGAAAGGCTTGATAAGGCGAAAAGAACTTGAGCAAAATGGCACAACACTCCGGTTAAATTAATAGGCATGAAAAGAACATGATCTTTTGATGAAACGAGATGATGGTTGAAGAAAGCAACATCACAATGCCTCCAGAAGAAAAGAATAGAAGATAGATAATTGTCATAGGAGAATTGAGAAGAAAATGCCAACTTCTGCCACAAAAGAGCTTGAAAAGGCATCTTTAGGAGAAGGGTCGAACGAAATTGTTGGAAAGGAAAGAGTTCAGAAGAAAATGACATCTTCTACCACAATAGAATTTGAAAGGCATCCATAAAAGTAGGATTGAACGAAGTTGTTGGGAAATCAACAACGAAAAGTGTAAGCTTGTTATGGACTTATAGAAGACATCTCAAAATTATGGGGCGACAACTTGCCGCTAACAAAAAACAATAGATTGGATTGATATCAACAAGGAGACGAGAAACTTATTTCACTGGGAGGATAAAGAAGAACTTGGGTCCTTTATAAGCACCATAATAGCAACAATCCTTAGGGAATGCTTAAAGTGAAATATAACCCAAGATAACTCCAAGGAAGAGATTAATGGATTTAAACTACCTCATTCTTAATAACATGTGAATCATGAAACATGAACTCAAATTATCAAGAATGACATAATGCCACCTCCAATGATTCGGAAGAAAGAATTGCACTCTGGATAACAAGATGAAGAAAGCTTGAGCTCCTTTGAAAAGAATCTCAATGAACGCTAGGAGAAGGAATCATCCTTGATGAACCATCATGTAGAGACTCCATGAAGAACTCCGGTAATAAAAGAATGACCAATCGAAAGGAAAGAGAAGTTGAATCCTTGCAATGATTAGATGGATCTCCGTGGTGATATAATTGAAAGAGGTTGGAACTCCGGGAAAAGAGAAGATGAAACCAATGAAACTGAGAATTTGATAAGCCTTCGGAATAAGGAATTAATCACTTGGATGAAACAAAGAATAAGAATTACATTATGCTTATCCTTCACCAATTAAATTGATGACAATCAACGGATTCGACATATTACTTATTCTCTTAGCGAGCATTAAGACAGATATAGCACCAACTTGATAAGGTCTTCAACAAATCACCCGTCGGGATTGAAAGAACGAATGAATTGATATGGAAGAGAGATCTTGAACGAACCACCGTAAGAATTGAAAACGATTGAAGTAAAGGTAAAGAAAACACCGGGAAGAATTATAAAATGAACATAGATTTAGAGGATTTAGAAACATGAGAACGAAGAGATCACGAGCCGATTAAAGATCACTTGAATGATGCACCGGTAAGATTAGAGAACGATAACTGAAGGCTGGGAATGAATAATTATGAGATGATGGGCTCCAGAGAATCAAATTGAGAAGACTCTTGAATTTTCTTCGGATGGATGAAAAGAATTCTCACGATCAAAACAATTACGAGAGAATGGCAACAAGCTAGAATCATGAATCTTGAAGAGAATGGAGCAAGATTAAAGAGAAACTCTTCTTCGGTCTTCAAAATCCGAGAATGATGACGAGAAACACCACCATGAATTATTTAGACCTCTGGAAGAATCAAAACGAAGAGATTGAGCCAACGATGAAAGAATTGTGAAAGATCTAGGAGAAGACATTTGAATGATGATAAATCATTCTTACGTCAAACTTTGAAAAGAAATATGAAGATAGCTCCGGGAAGATTGGAAGAGTCAGGTAAGATCCTGGGAAAAGACCTATGAGTTAGGGCCCACTCAAAGAAACACCGTTGAAATGATTTAGAAGAGAGGTTTCACCGGATGAATTAAATGGCTTGAATGAGATACCAATCTCAAAATAGGTTGAACGGATCTTGAATGACAGGAAGATCTTTCCAAGATATCTTTAGCACTCCGGAATCATTGAATAGTGAGAAATGGACGATTAAGAGGTCCACCGGCACGAAAAGGCATAGAAATGAGGAAAAATGGTAAAGAAGCATCAAAAACTTGAATTGAATCCACCGGAGAAGAAAACGAGTGAAAAGTGACGAACTTGAAACTCCGTTAGAATCTTTCTGAGAATCACCGGATAAGAGCATTGACGGAAAAGAATGGAGAGGCTTGCCATCACTAAAAGGATACTTAATAAGAAATCTGAGTCCTTGAAGAAAACAAAGGGAGGGAGGGCGGTAAAACAAAGACAATTTGGAATGGATGGAACGAACACCGTTGAGAAACTTAGAATTGATCTTGCGGATGTTGAAATGATCAGATCCATTTGAAGAGAAACACACCAGTTGATAAGGATTGACAACACAATCTCGATGATCATGAGGGATTAGTATTCACGTCGGAGTATGAGAACACCATTTGGGGAAGGTATGGAATCAACATTTGACTTCAAAGCAACTCGAATACCACAACTAAAAACAAAACAAAGGATTGGCTTGCAGAATAAGCCAGAACAAACATATGATAGAGATTTCGTCCGAAGTTTTCGTGGTGGGGCCTACACGGGCTCGATCGTATAGCACCATCATGTACAAGGCAGTGCACATGACATACGAAGCGTTCCCGAGTCGGCATAGCCAAGGACTCTTTAAGACACAATGAGAACACTGTAAAACCAACCATGAATAGGCGGACCACTAGACGTCGAACCCCAATTTCATATCATACATCTGTCGGAAAGATATCCTAAGAGCTACTTGAATTCCCACTTATAAACTCTCGAAATTTTCCCAGTTATGCAATCATGTGTTGGGGATACAGGGGAAGCATAATATCTCACCCAAACTAACAAATCCTACATCCAGCTGTATCCATCCTTCAACACATAACCAAGAAACCTTCGGAAATCATCTACCTCAACCTTCGAAAAGCATCCGTTATACAAGTTATGGCAATACTCCCGAACTCCCACCCCAGTATTGGGTGGCGTCGAGGTTATCTCACCAACGAACTGCATAAAAGAGATTTTCGATGTCGGCGTACTAAACTCAGGTATTCCAGAACTACAACGATAAAATTATGACGACAACACCTCAGAGCTCAACTCCTCGGGACACTTCCACAAAACCCCTGACAGGAGGCACCAAGCCAATGTTCTCATCATAAAACCATCGAAACGATTCCAAGATACCCGCGTGATCCTAAAAGTTTTTTTTAGTGAAATTTGAGAAGAGAAGAGTCAAGACTCTACATCAAGATGCCTTACCAGAGCGATGAGGAGACTGGGAAGTAAAAATAATTCCTAAACTCTCCGATATATAATTCCTAAATGACTCAAAACATTTTTCTAGACACAACAAGGCCGCTAAAAACGATCAAGAAATGGGGCTCCTAAGGTCGGGGAAGGCTCTGATTACCAACTTGTAACACCCTCGATGCGACTATAGCTCCCACGTGTCGAGGCACGACTTAGAGACATAATCGCATTGAAGGCATATGTCGCAAGTGAGGTAATCTTTGCAAACAACCCATGTAATACATAAGGGAAAAGATACATAGTTGGCTTACAATCGCCACTTCACACAAATACATGAATAAAACATTACAACATCCAAATACAATCAAGGTCCGACTACGAAACCAAAATAAAAGAAGAACCCCAAATGCGACAAAGGTCCCCGATCGACCCCAACTGGGCTCCACTACTGATCAACTAGAACGAAACAACACAGAGGACAAGATCTTCATCGAGCTCCTCCTGAGCTTGGTTGCGTCATCTGCACGGTCTCATCGGCCCCTGCAAGCTGGTTTTGGAAGTATCTGTGAGCCACGGGGACTCAGCAATCTCGCACCCTCGCGATCAAGACTATTTAAGCTTATGGGTAAGGTAAAAGTATGAGGTGGAGCTGCAGCAAGCGACTAGCATATATGGTGGCTAACATACACAAAAGAGAGCGAGAAGAGAAGGCAAAGCACGGTCGAGAAACTATGATCAAGAAGTGATCCTAGAACAACCTACGTCAAGCATAACGCCAACAACCGTGTTCACTTCCCGGACTCCGCCGGAAAGAGACCATCACGGTTACACACGCGGTTGATGCATTTTAATTAAGGTCAAGTTCAAGCTTTCTACAACCGGACATTAACAAATTCCCATCTGCCCATAACCGCGGGCACGGCTTTCGAAAGTACAAATCCCTGCAGGGGTGTCCCAACTTAGCCCATGACAAGCTCTCCCGGTCAACGAAGGAATAGACCTCCTCCCGAGATGTTCCGATCAGACTCGGTATCATGGTACAACAAGACATTTCGACAGGGTAAAACTAAACCAGCAACACCGTCCGAATGTGCCGACAAATCCTGATAGGAGCTGCACATATCTCATTCTCAGGGCACACTCAGATGAGACTAGCTACGAGTAAAACCAACCCTCAAGTTTCCCCGAGGTGGCCCGGCAGGCAGCTCAGTTCGGACCAACACTCAGAGGAGCACTAGCCTGGGGGGGGTAAAATAATGATGACCCTCAGGAGCGCGACTCCCAAGGGAAAAGAAAAGGCTAGGTGGCAAATGGTAAAACCAATGTTGGGCATTGCTGGAAGAGCTTTACTTAAGGCGAACTGTCAAGGGGTTCCCATAATAGCCCAACCGCGTAAGGGACACAAAATCCGGGAACATAACACCGATATGACGGAAACTAGGACGGCAAGAGTGGAACAAAACACCAGGCATAAGGCCGAGCCTTCCACCCTTTACCAAGTATATAGATGCATTAATTAAATAAGATATATTGTGATATCCCAACAAGTAAACATGTTCCAACAAGGAACGATCACCATGTTCCAACAAGGAACAAACTTCAATCTTCACCTGCAACTAACAACGCTATAAGAGGGGCTGCGCAAAGCGGTAACATAGCCAAACAACGGTTTTCTAGGACAAGGTGGGTTAGAGGCTTGGTTCAACAATATAGGAGGCATGAAAAGCAAGTGGTAGGTATCGCAGCATAGGCATAGCAAAAGAGCGAGCAACTAAGCAAGCAAAGATAGAAGTGATTTCGAGGGTATGATCATCTTGCCTCAAATCCAGCAAGGAAGAAGAACGAGTCCATGAAGAAGACAAACGGACGTAGATGAACGGGTCCTCACAAACGCGACGTTAACGGAACCAACCCGAAGAAGCAACACCGGAAAGAAGCACACAACATAGTAAACAACCACGACAAGAACATGGCATGATGCACAATCAAGTATGATGCATGTCTGGTTTAATGAAGCATGGCATGGCAAAGTGCAACAAACAACACTACATATTAAGTGGAGCTTAATATGCAATGAGTTGCATATTGACGAAACACCACGTCAATTATTTAGTTCTCTCCCGGTTAGGTACTCAACAATATTAAATGTTGTTAAGCATGGCAAGAGGTGAAGCATAACAAAACTATACCATCTAGTCAAATTTAAATGAGGCCGGGAACAACAAACAACAAATCCGGAAACTCCTCATGTGCATATATTATGTTAGGTAATGTTCTTCCCTAAATTTTAGAGTTGTTAAGCATGCAAAATGAAGCCACCATGTTAAACTAGGAATTTTTCTACCCCAATTACATATAAAGATTATTTAATTCGGAGCTACGGTTGAATAGTTATGAATTAAATCATTTTAGCATGGCATAGGAGCAAATTTAAACAAACATCATTTTAGACATTTTTAACATGGATGAAAGTGACATATTATTAAACTAGACAAAATTCTGAGCAAGTTTCATATATAAATCATTTTAATCCGATGCACGAATTGTGAGTTATTATATGCATGAACATGAGGGTCTTTTCTGTAAAACTGACATCTCTGGAAAATTGGACAAATTCGCAGAACGGAAAAAAAAACATGACATGGGCCGAATCTGGCTGGCCCAACCGCACAGAGATCTGAAGGGGGGGTTCTCACCATGGGCTTGGCCCAGATCTGTGGAGTAGGCGGCCTGGCACGGCACGCTGGCCTTGGGCGTGGTTGGCCCACATGCGCGCGAGGAAGGTGGCCCAGTAGGGAAGCGCTCGTCCTCCTCTGCTCGAGCAGAGGCAGGAGCATGGCGCAGCGGCTGCCGGCGATGGGGATGGCGGCGCGACGCGTAGGGAGCCGGAGGACGACGGGGATGGATGGATCCGAGGACGGGTGTTCCAGATCCGGTGACACAGGTGGTCGACGGCGCTCGGGGATGCGGGATCCGGCGAGGTGGACTTTCGTCCATGGAGGTGGCGGCGGTTTCCTGTGGCAAACAGAGGGAGGGAGAGAGCTGGTGAGGGGAGGAAGGAGAACGGGAAGGGCACGGGGCGGCGAAGGGAGGTCCGGCCTGGGGTCGAGGTCACCGGCGGATGGTGCGGCGAAGGAGTCCGGCAGGGAGGCGTGGAGACGGGGCAGAGCGGCGGAGGAGCTAGGATCGGGATCTCCCTCTCCCGATCTGGAGCTCGGGGAGCAGGGGCGGCACAGTGCGGGCCTCAGAGCCTAGATCGGGGCCCGGGCGGGCCTGGAGCGGGCCTGGCGGTGCGGGGCGATGTGGGGCGTGGGGAGGCGACGTGGCTTGAGGCCAGTGGCTAGAGGGGTGGGTGGCTGGCGGCGCAGCCAGTCAGAGAGTGCCAAGTGGCGGTGGAGGGTGCGGCCAGCGCGAAAATGGAGGTGGGCGGCGGCTGGTTGAAGATTGGGGCACGGATTTTAAGGGGGAGGAAGGAGAAGGCCAAAAATGGCAAGGGGGGCTGCTATATATAGCAGGAGGAGCTAGGGTTGGGGTTTTTAGTCTGTTCCGGAGCCGTTCGATCTCGATCGGACGACCCGGAGCGGAGGGGGGTTAGATAGGTGGGCTAGTGGGCTGTGAAGAGAGGTTGGGCTGAGATGTGAGGAGAGGAGTGCAGCCCGGCAACTGTTTCCGGAGACCGAAAACGTCCGACGAAAAGACCGGCAACGGTGCCGCTATAAATTTAACGGTTGGGCTATCAAACGAACTCCGAATGCGATGAAACTTGACAGGCGGTCTATCTACACTATAATAAGACCACACGTCAACTCACATCCCATTCCGAGAACATTTTCCGGCCACTTGTAAAATAATATTCGGACGTGCCACGGGCGCGTGCAAGTGTGGTTGGGCTCAGAACGGACAACGGAGAGAACTCGGAGAACCCGGACGAATGCAAGATTTGAAAAACATGATGATGCTATGCAAATGATGACATGATGAAATGCAACACGCAAGCAAATGACAAGGCAACAACAGCGAATAACTGGACGACACCTGGCGCAACGGTCTCGGGGCATTACAATAGGCTAGCTTCTAGGGTTTAGCCTCTCCGATCTCGTGGTAGATCTACTCTTGTACTACCCATATCATCAATATTAATCAAGCAGGACGTAGGGTTTTACCTCCATCGAGAGGGCCCGAACCTGGGTAAAACTTCGTGTCCCTTGCCTCCTCTTACCATCCGGCCTAGACGCACAGTTCGGGACCCCCTACCCAAGATCTGCCGGTTTTGACACCGACAACGGGCAAGGGCCATCCGCGAGCCTTCTATGCATGCCGACCTCTTCATCGCATTGATGCGCGGCACCGCACCAAGGAACTGCTGCACCAGGCTAAAATAATTGTTTGGCTTTGGCCTTTCCGGCCATAGCTGATCCATGACAGACCTCATGGCGAGTCCGGACAACCTATTGAGTTCGGCCCATTCGGCTAGCTGATCGGTCAATGGAAGCGGACGCTCTGGAACGTTAAACTGCGACTAGAACAGCTTGTCCACTTCCTGATCTGTTTGATCTCGGAAGTATTCGACCGCATCGACAGCGCTCGCCGCCAAGTCCAGATATGCGTCTGCCGAACTCCACAGCCGATCCAGAGGGGCATACCGCGGATCTCCGAACTTCCTCCATAGCAAAAAGGGCTTCCCAGCCACAATGTCACAGGCTTCACGCAGCTCCTCCTTCTTCGCTCTCATGGCAGAACGGGTGTCTTTGGTCGCCATCGTGGCCTTTTCAAGGCCCGTCGCCTTCGCTCGGTTTTTTTCCTCAAGGAACTGGCAACGATCGGCAGTGTCTTTTAACTTTACAGCCATCTTGGCCATTTTCTCTTTGCTCTCGCAATGCACGGCCTTCTCGGCTCTTAACTCTTTGGCCGCCTTCAAAGCAGCCGCATTACTACTCCTTGCTTGTTCTTTGGCTCGGGCAAGTTCCGCTCGAAGGGTCTCCACGGTGGCAGCTCCATCTGCAGTCACAAAATATTAAAGATACTGGCATCACGCTGATCTTACTACGTGACATTCACCAGAAAATATCACTTACCCTGTGCCTCATCAAGCCGCTTGTTAACAAGCTCGATGTAGGCATCCGCCGCATCCAGTTGCCGCTTTAGTTCGGCAAACTCATGAGTCCATCTAGCCACCGGAGCTTCCACTACCTGCACATAAAGGCGGTATGGTTATTACCTGGGACTATGGTCCTCTGTTTGCCGCCGTTCTCGGTGACAACCAGAGTCTCAGGGGCCACTATCTACACAGGGCACACCTAAAAATGTGCGGTACTATCACAAAGGTATATCATTTTACGTACCTCAAAGCCCGTTAGTAAACTCATAAAGGCATCATGCAACCCGCTTTTGGCGGACGAAATCCTTTCCATCACCGTACCCATCAACGCACAGTGTTCTTCCGAGATGGTCGCTTGCTTCAACAGATCCCTCAGTACGTCCGACCGCATACCAGACGGCGCCGGACTCTTTTGTCTGCCCTCTTCAAGAGCCGGATGCTGGGTACTTCGGGTGACTATGGGATTATCTTCTGGCCTTACCGGATCCGGAGAGGCCCTCCATGACGACACTTCAAGGTCACCCGCTTCTTGAGCGGGGGAGTCCGAGGGAGGCGTTTCGCTCTCCATCATCTCTGGAAGAAGGTCCCCTGAAGACGAGCTCTGTTGAGAAGGGCTAAGATCCGAACTGCAAGATAAACGCTTCGGTTATTTTCCTCAAAAGTAAGGTAGAACATCTCTACTATTAAGTAAATTTTGATCACTTACGACTCGTTAGAGGGCTGATCCCCGCACGAACTTTGTGCGGCAAAAGCACCCTCCGAGACGGGCTCCTCTGGTGGAGTTTTCTTCTCCCGTTTGGAAAAACCTTGGTTTCCGAATCATCGGAGGTAGTCCTCTTGCTCCCCCGGGGCGAAGGAATGTCAGACTCCTTCCCTTGGTTATCCTCCCTCACGGAGGCGCTCGTTCCCTCGGTTGGAACAGATAGCGGTGGAGGCCCGCTTTGGCCCTCTTTATTCCCCCCTTCATCTTCCTTTGCGGGCACCAGGCAAGGTGCTGGCTCGAGCATCTTTTCCAACACTGGATTGTCCAAGCCTTCGGGAAGGGGAGCCGAACACCGGATCATCTTCGCCTTTGCTATCCAGTGCTGGTCAAAGAGCGATCCTTCAGAATGATGTCATGATAAAAGAAATACAGTGTGTTCGGCTAGAGGGTTACTTACTTGGGCCGCGGTGCAGTTGCTGCTCAGGCCCATGTCCTCGGAGGTGTCCGGACACTCTATCTGGGGTCCGAAGAATGACTTGTACATCTCCTCGTGCGTCAGGCCAAGGAAATTATGAATAGCGCGCGGTCCTTCTGGGTTGAATTCCCATAAACAAAGGGGCCGGCGTTTGCAAGGCTGGACTTGATGAACCAGCATGACTTGCACTACCATAACCAAACTAAAATCTCCCTCACAGAGACCCCGGATGCGGCTCTACAGTATGGGCACATCCTTGGCTGGACCCCAGCTCAGCCCCCTGCTGATCCATGACATCAGTTGTGGTGGAGGGCCCGTGTGAAAGACGGGAGGAGCTACGCACTTGGCACTTCAGGGAGCGGTGATGTAGAAACACTCCCTTTGCCATAATCCGGACACCTCTAGAAAGGAACCTTTTGGCCACGGAGCTCCAGCAATCTTGCTTATTAATGCACCTCTGCATGCTGCATACTGCCCCTCGACCGTCTTCGGCTTCACATCAAAAGTCTTGAGCCACAGGCCGAAGTGAGGGGTAATGCGGAGGAATGCCTCACATACGACAATAAATGCCGAGATGTGGAGAAAGGAATCTGGGGCTAGATCATGGAAATCAAGCCTGTAATAGAACATCAAACCCCTTACGAAGGGATCTAGAGTGAGGCCTAGTCCTTGGAGGAAGTGGGAGATGAACACGATATCTTTGTTGGGTTGGAGAGTAGGGACGACCTGCCCTCGGGCGGGCAGCCGATGCGAGACTTCGGCGGTCAAGTATCTTGCCTCCCTCAACTTCTTGATATCCTCTTCCGTGACGGAGGAGGGCATCCACCGGCCCTGGAGGCTGGATCCGGACATGATTGATGGTCTGAAGCACCTGACCTGGGCTTTGGGTGTTAGAACTCGAGGCGGGGGAAGGATTCGATTGAGCATGGGAGGAAAAAAGTAAAAACCTTGACCCTTTATAAAGAGGGTGAATATCAAGCGTCCTCCTCGTGGCCGTTTGGGACTTGCCTAAAATCTAGGAGTCCTAGGCGCGGTTGGGTTACCCACGCCCGTATTGATGAGAATCCCGTAATAAGGGGGACACGATCTCTGCTTTGACAAGACGTGTCAAAAAACTGTCTCGCGTTATGTGCGGGGCTAGTTAAAGGAAATAGTTCAAATAATGACCGGGCCATGGCATAATGTCATGTTGCTAAAACGTGTCAGCAGATTAGATTTGTGGAAATACTATTCTCTCTATGGCGGTATGTGGAACTTATGTTTGCAGGGTCGGACACTATCCTTGTGTTCAAATTCTTCCGTGGTGTATTCGGAGGAGGAACCCGCCTTGCAATGCCGAAGACAATACCGCGCGCCGGACTCATCGTCATTGAAGCCTGGTTCAGGGGCAACTGAGGGAGTCCGGGATTAGGGGGTCTCCGGACAGCCGGACAATATCCTTTGGCCGGACTGTTAGACTATGAAGATACAAGATTGAAGACTTCGTCTCGTGTCCGGATGGGACTCTACTTGCGTGGAAGGCGAGCTAGGCAATACGGATATGTATATCTCCTCCTTTGTAACTGACCTTGTGTAACCCTAGCCCTTTCTAGTGTCTATATAAACCGGAGGGTTTTAGTCCGTAGGACAACATACAATCATACCATAGGCTAGCTTCTAGGGTTTAGCCTCTCCGATCTCGTGGTAGATCAACTCTTGTAATACTCATATCATCAAGAATAAATCAAGTAGGACGTAGGGTTTTACCTCCATCAAGAGGGCCCGAATGTGGGTAAAACATCGTGTCCCCTACCTCCTGTTACCATCCGCCTTAGACGCACAGTTCGGGACCCCCTACCCGAGATCCGCCGGTTTTGACACCGACAACCACCTTTTGTCAAGATAGCTTGTACTAGTTGTCCCCCTTCAAACTTGGCCATTGTTGGATCCGTTCCCGCCTAACATTTGGGAAGAGGACCAGGGCCTCTATAAACAGGGCTAGCCACCACCGTAGCAAGGGCGGATCAGTGAGACCATCCTCACACTCACCAGCTCATCGAGCTCAAGAACACCTCTCCTGAGGAGGCAGTTCATCCATTGTACTAGTTCATCCCTAGCCCTCGAGGCAATCCACCACCACCACACTGGAGTAGGGTATTACACCACAACGGGTGGCCCGAACTAGTATAAACCTCTGTGTCTCGTGTTCCTTGGGTTCGTCGAGCTAGGCTGTGGGATCGTCGAGCGAGCGAACTAGAGAGGAGGAATACTTCATGCGCACCCCAGTGTTTGAACCTCAAGGGTTAGCTGGAACCCACGATCCGACATTTGGCACGCCAGGTAGGGGTGCGCCGAAGGTTTCCTCCGACAGTCCACGCTCCACCGCTCCGCCGATTTCATGGTTGATGCTCATCGAGCCCGTGCCGAGTGCCGAGCCGCTCTCAACGCTCATGTCACTCAAACGACGCTGGTCGGTGGGCCTCCCCGTCGCTCTCCATCGCCCGCTGCCAATGCCGCCACCGGCCCAGTGGTGAACGAGCAGCATGCTTCGTCACTGCACCCCTCTGTGCGGCGGGACGGACGCACCGCCACCCCGTTGCTGACTCTGGCCGGCTCGTCGTCCGATGCTCGTTGCGCGCCCACGTACGCGCAGGCTGCACTGCTCATGGCACGCGAGCTCCTCCTCTACCAGACCGTCGATGACCTCTACGACGACTGGCTAAACCGCATCGCCGAGCTCGTAAGCGCCGCTGGGGGCTCTCCCGCCCCATCCCTCTCGCTACCTCATCCACCTCCTGCTGCGGGCGACGTGGTCCACGGAGCGCCTCCACCACCTCTGCATCAAGACATTGCCCTTGCAACAAGATGTGCGGCCCCGCGGCGTGACCCGCCGCGCAGGGCGCGTGCGCATGAAGAAAGAAGCCACCAAGAAGTCCCTCGGCCGCAACAAGATAATGCCCCCGCACTCCTAGCACCACCGCGTCAAGACCGTGCACCGCTCGCGGTGGCGGCATGCGGATACCAAGACAAGCTCCGCCCCCGCGACGGGCTCCAGTAACTACGGTAGGCTGCCGCGCCTTCACTCCTGAGCTGCGTAAGATCGTCTGGCCCGGCAAGTTCAAACCAGACCTACCTCCGCGCTACGACGGCACCTCGACCCTGCCGAGTTCTTGCAGCTCTATGAGCTAAGCATCGAGGCGGCCAGCGGCGACAAAAAGGTCATGGCGAACTGGTTTCCCATGGCCCTCAAGGATGGCGTGTGCTCATGGCTCCTGAACCTTCCCGCAGGGATCGATCTCCTCCTGGGGCGAGATGCGCGAGCGCTTCGTCGCGAACTTCCAGGGCACTCACGACTACCCCCGGCCGCGGGTGACCTGTGGCGCATCAAGCAGCAGCCAGGGGAAACCCTGCAGAAATACATCCAGTGCTTCAACAATGTTCGCCTCAAGATCCCCAAGGTGATGGACGAGGCCATCATCTCCGCGTTCTCCGACGGTGTCCACGACGTCAAGATGAAGGAGGAGCTCACCATCCACGAAGACCTATGCACGGCTCTGGAGATGTTCAACATGGCAACCAAGTGCGCAAGAGCTGAGGAGGGGCGTCTCTCCCTCCTCGAACTCCCTGCTACCGACCCAAAAGACAAGAGGGCCAAGGCCAAGGATGTGAAGCATAAGGGAGCGGCCGTGCTTGCGGCCGAGCCAGAGATGAAGCGCGGTCACGACCACCCGGAGCCTTCGAAGGGCAGCCGTCCGTTCTGCGCCGTCCACAACCTGCACAGCCACAACACCAATGATTGTCAAGTGCTCAGGGCCATCCGCGATGCGCGTTTCGGTCGACGCCCCGAGCGCAACGACCGGGGCTACGACCGAGGAGGAGGACGAAGCGGAGGACGCTAGGACGACTGAGGCCCTCGCTAGGAGTGGCGTGACCAGTCTCGTGAGGACCGACCTTAGGGCAAGGTTGGCCTCCCTCCGCTGCCGCCACCACCAAGGAGGAACGACGACCATCATCAAGACGAGGGGCTGGGGGCTTCCAAGAACCGCGCGCCATCGCCTGCATCCTCAGTAGCGCCCAGGCCCCAGCCTCCCAGCGCATCTTCAAAAATTTCGCCCGCGAGGTGAACGCGGCTCTCCCCAGGCTCGAGGCCACGCGCCCGTTCAGGTGGTCCAAGTGCGCCATTACCTTCAGCTCCTCAGACCAGCTCAAGTACGTAACAACTACCGGCGCCCTTTCGATGCTTTGTTGACCCATCATCAGCATCGTCCAAGTCACCAAGACCCTCATCGACGGTGGTGCAGGGCGCAATGCCCTGTCTGTCAAGACATTCGACCACCTCCAAGTGCCATATAATCAGCTGCAGCCTACCAAGCCCTTCTCAGGAGTGACCGATGGCTCTACCACCCCGATAGGGCAGGTCCGCCTCCCTGTCACCTTCGGCACCCGTGACAACTACCGCACCGAGCTTATCGACTTCGACGTTGCCCACATCCTCCTGCCATACAACGCCATCCTTGGATACCCAGCCTTGGCCAAGTTTATGGCAATGACCCACCACGGCTATAATGTCCTCAAGATGCTAGGGAGCAGCGGCGTCATCTCGGTCGCCTGCGAAGAGAAGGATGCGGTGTGCTCCCTTGAGCGCGCTTACAAGGTTGCGGCAGCCAAAGACCCAGACAACGAAGGCGTTGTATATCCCCCTAAGGCCATTCCCAAGAAGAAGAAGCTGCTGCTCCACCAGGGACCTCAGGAGAGCGGTGTCTCCAGCGGCACCACCTCAGGACCTGCTCCCGCAGATGGGGCGCCTCCCTCCCTCGCATAGGAAGGCGCGCTCGGCACCTGATACGTCTCTGCCGTATCTATAATTTTTTATTGTTCCATGCCAATATTATACAACTTTCATATACTTTTGGCAACTTTTTATACTATTTTTAGGACTAACATATTGATCCAGTGCCCAGTGCTAGTTCCTGTTTGTTGCATGTTTTTTGTCTCACGGAAAATCGATATCAAACACAGTCCAAACAGGATAAAAACTGACGAAGATTTTTTTTGGAATATATGCGATTTTTGGGAAGAAGAATCAACGCGAGATGATGCTCGAGGGGGCCACAAGGCAGGGGGCGCACCCTGGGCCCTTGAGGCCACCCTGTAAGGCGGTTGGTGCCCTTCTTTCACCACACGAAAGCCAATATCTGGATAGAAATCGTGTTAAAATTTCAGCCCAATCAGAGTTACGGATCTCTGGGAATATAAGAAACGGTGAAAGGCCAGAATCAGAATGCAGAAACAGAGAGAGACAGAGAGACAGATCTAATATCGGAGGGGCTCTAGCCCCTCCGCCACCACGGAGGCCATGGACTAGAGGGGAAACCCTTCTCCCATCTAGGGAGTGTTTTGCACACGAACACGTCACCGTGTACCCTCGACGTCGGGGGTGATGCACCGCGGCTCACGTGGAAGGAGATCTGACCGGCATCGCGATACGCAGGACAGCCGACAGATGCTTTTGTGACCCAAAACCCTGCATGCCCGGGAGGGACCCCGTCAGGGAGTGCGGCGGCTATGGGCTGCTCCAGGTCGATTTGCTCGCCCCTAGAGCCTCGTGGATCCGCAGCCCTCCAGCATGAAGAACTAGCAAAGAACGAGAAGAAAGATACAAGGGAGAGATAAAAAGTAGATGAACACAAAAAATAGTAGATGTGTTTGTTCGATTGTGTGTTGTTCAATCGGCCGTCACCCCTTAGGTATATAAGAGGGGGCTGGACTTTCCGTGCAAGGAAAAGGCTTGGATTCACGTCCAAAACCCTAGTCAAATTCGGATTGGTTTTGTCCAAACTTTCCAAAACTGTTCGGTCTAAAACTGGCTGCATACCGTGGGTATTCTTTGAGGTGGTAAACGACTTCGGATGGAAACGAGCCCAAAAGCAATCTTGACCGTTTTGACAAGACGAACAACTTTCATGTTGAACATTTTTTCATCAGAGGTCATCTGGAGGGTCAAACCGCTCGTGCAAGACAGCTAATTATTCACGCAGCACATCTGACATACCCACATATGTGTCTGGTTCCGGGCGTCATATTTTTGCTCACTGGAGGGTCGCGCTGTGTGGGCTCTAACTTTTGCAAATCACCTCGGATTGAGACAATCTTTATATCAACATCGATCGTTTCGACGAGACGAAGACAATTCATGTAGATCAGTTTTCAATATGGGGCAGTCTTGGGGGTGTAATCAGCCGAAATGTGTTCTGGATACAAAATCTCAGTACTTCGAACACAACTTCGGCCTTAGAGATGAGATCGGATGGCTATGACCCAAATATCAAAGTTTCTCCTTTTGATGATACGAAAATTTCTCACTTTGAGAACTTTTTCATTTGAGGCCATCTTTATTGCGTTTTGTATCATGCCAAAATCGGGTGTCAACAGGGAGAAGGTCAAGGAAGAAGAAGAAGAAGAAGAAGAAGAAGAAGAAGAAGGGGGCCTTCTCCCTCTCTCTTCCGGTGGCGCCGGAACACCGCCGGGGCCATCATCATCACCGCAATATACACTAACACCTCTGTCATCTTAACCAACATCTTCATCACCTTCCCCCATCTATCTACAGCGGTCCACTCTCCCGCAACCTGCTGTACCCTCTACTTGAACATGGTGCTTTATGCTTCATATTAATTATCCAATGATGTGTTGCCATCCTATGATGCCTGAGTAGATTTTCGTTGTCCTATCGGTAATTAGTTAATTGCTATGATTGGTTTAATTTTCTTGTGGTTATGTTGCTGTCCTTTGGTGCCCATCATATGAGCGCGCGCGTGGATCACACCATAGGGTTAGTTCTTTATTGATAGGACTATGTATTGGAGGGCAAGAGTGACAGAAGCTTCAACCTAGCATAGAAATTGATGCATACGGGATTGAAGGGGGACCAATATATCTTAATGCTATGGTTGGGTTTTACCTTGATGAACGTTAGTAGTTGTCGATGCTTGCTAATAGTTCCAGTCATAAGTGCATAGAATTCCAAGTCAGGGATGACATGCTAGCAGTGGCCTCTCCCACATAAAACTTGCTATCGGTCTAGTAAAGTAGTCAATTGCTTAGGGACAATTTCGCAACTCCTACCACCACTTTTGCACACTCGCTATACTAACTTTATTGCTTATTTACCTAAAACAGCCCCTAGTTTTTATTTACGTGCTCTTTATTGCAAACCTATCCAGTTACACCTACAAAGTACTTCTAGTTTTATACTTGTTCTAGGTAAAGCGAACGTCAAGCGTGCGTAGAGTTATATCGGTGGTTGATAAAACTTGAGGGAATATTTGTTCTACCTTTAGCTCCTCGCTGGGTTCGACACTCTTACTTATCAAAAGAGGCTACAATTGATCCCCTATACTTGTGGGTTATCAAGACCTTTTTCTAGCGCCGTTGCCGGGGAGTTATAGCATGGGGTGAATATTCTCGTGTGTGCTTGTTTGCTTTATCACTAAGTAATTTTTATTTGCTGTTCTAAGTTGTTCTCTATCTTTAGTTATGGATATGGAACACGAAATACCAAAAAAAATTAGGTTTACCTACTACTCATGGAGATGGGGAACCTCCTAAAACCCTCGATGCTCATTATGTGAAAGATATTATGTACTACTTGGATAATCCTGAGAGAACCCCATTCAATTATATAATGGGAGACATGTTGGATCAATGTGAATACTGTAGGTATTATCGCTTGACTCAAAAATGGAAACTATCATGGGATCAAATTCATATGTTGCATTGGTATGCTCGACAACTATGCTTGAGATATGATTATACTTGTTGCTCTAGGATGAAGGCCCCACACCTTCCCTTTTCATGCAAATTTAATGATAATGAAACCTTAGCTTCTTATGCTAATGGTATATATGATTACTATGATGTGGAATGAATAGATGAATTTGTTTCTTTTAAGGGTGCATGTGAAATTGAATCTTTGTTTAAAGAGTTTGAAGATTTTGATGATTCGGTTTATAGACCTAAAAATTTAGTTATCCTTAAATATTGATATGAGAATTATAAATACAATTATGATATTGATGAACTTATTGAGAAACTCTCCGCTGTCCAAGAAGAGACTAATATTTTGCAGGAGTCTATGGAAGAAGAAATTGATGAAACTATGAGCTCATTGGATGAAAAAGATGATGAGGAGAGCGAAGAACAAAAGGAGGAAGATCGGATTAGCTACCCGTGCCTACCTTCTAATGAGAGTAACTCTCCAACTCATGCATTATTTAATGTCCCTTCATTCTTACCGAAGAATGAATGCCATGATAATTGCTATGATCCCGTTGATTCGTTTGAAATATCCCTTTTTGATGAACATGATGCTTGCTATGCTTGTGGACAAGATGCCAATATGAATTGTGCTTATGGAGATTAGCTTGCTATAGTTCCTTATGTTAAACATGAAATTGTTGCTATTGCACCCACGCATGATAGTCCTATTATCTTTTTGAATTCTTCCCACTACACTATATCGGAGAAGTTTGCCCTTATTAAGGATTATATTGATGGGTTGTGTTTGACTACTACACATGATGATTTTGATAGATATAATATGCATGTGCTTGCTGCTCCTACTTGCAATTATTATGAGAGAGGAACTACATCTCCGCCTCTCCATGTTTCCAATATGATAAAATTGCAAGAAACTGCTTATGCTATGTATTGGCCTTTACTTGATGTGCATGAATTGTTCTTGTATGACATGCCGATGCATAGGAAGAGAGTTAGACTTCTTAATTTCCTAATATATGTTGTGTTGTGCTCACTATTAAATCACAAATCATTGTTAATTAAAATTGGCTTTGATATACCTTGGGATCCGGGTGGATCCATTACTTGAGCACTATATGCCTAGCTTATTGGCTTTAAAGAAAGCGCTACCAGGGAGACAACCCAGAAGTTTTAGAGATTCATTTATTTCTTTTGTGTGCTTTTATAAAGTTTAAAATAAAAATATTGTGCCAAGATTTGCCTTTAGGATGTTTACATTGCTTGTTGGTTTGTGTAGTGCAAAACAAAAACTTTGGCTGTAGTGCACGATTTTACATTTTTTTACTGGAACGTCAAACAGTTCTGAAACCTGTTGCACTGTCTTTCTATAATTTTTTTTGATTTTTCCTAATTTTTTCAGAATTTTTGGAGTACCATAAGTATGGTGAATGTTCAGATTACTACAGACTGTCCTGTTTAAGACAGATTCTGTTTTTGATGCATAGTATGCTTGTTTTGATGAAACTATCGATTTCTATCAGTGGATTAAGCCATGGAAAAGTTATATTACAGTAGCTATAATGAAAAAACAAAAAATGAATTGGTTTTCAACAGTACTTAGAGTACTAATTTGTTTTATTATACTAACAGATCTTACCGAGCTTTCTGTTGAGTTTTGTGTGGATGAAGTGTTCGAAGATCGAGGAGGTATCGATGTGAGGAGAAGGAGGAGAGGCAAGAGCTCAAGCTTGGGTATTCCCAAGGCACCCCAAGTAAATATTTAAGGATAATCAAGCGTATAATCTTGGGTATGCCCCGGAAGGCATCCCATCTTTCTTCAACAAGTATCGGTATGTTTTCGGATTCGTTTCGTTCATGTGATATGTGCAAATCTTGGAGCGTCTTTTGCATTTAGTTTCGACTTTTCTTTTATGCACCATGCTGGTATGATATAGTCCATGGTTGATTTATATAATGCTCTTTTCACTTCACTTATATCTTTTGAGCATGGCTTTATAGAATGCTTCATGTGCTTCAACATATCATTTGAAAGTTTGGATTGCCTGTTTCTCTTAACATAGAAAACTGCCATTTGTAGAATGCTCTTTTCTTCACTTATATTTGTTAGAGAGTGGGCATATCTTTTGTAGAAAGAATTAAACTCGCTTGCTTCACTTATATCTATTTAGAGAGATGACAGGAATTGGTCATTCACATGGTTAGTCATAAAATCACACATAAAACTTGTAGATCACTGAATAAGATATGTTTGATTCCTTGCAATAGTTTTGCGATATAAAGATGGTGATATTAGAGTCATGCTAGTGGGTAGTTGTGGATTGTAGAAATACTTGTGTTGAAGTTTGTGATTCTTGTAGCATGCACGTATGGTGAACCGTTATGTAACGAAGTTGGAGCATGACGTATTTATTGATTGTCTTCCTTATGAGTGGCGGTCGGGGACGAGCGATGGTCTTTTGCTACCAATCTATCCCCCTAGGAGTATGTGCGTAGTACTTTGTTTTGATGACTAATAGATTTTTGCAATAAGTATGTGAGTTATTTATGACTAATGTTGAGTCCAAGGATTATACGCACTCTCACCCTTCCATCATTGCTAGCCTCTTCGGTACTGTGCACTGCCCTTTCTCACCTTGAGAGTCGATGCAAACTTCGCCAGTGCATCCAAACCCCGTGATATGATATGCTCTATCACAAATAAGCCTCCTTATATCTTCCTCAAAACAGCCACCATACCTACCTATCATGGCATTTCCATAGCCATTCCGAGATATGTTGCCATGCAACTTCCATCATCTTCATATACATGACTTGAGCATCATTGTCATATTACTTTGCATGATCGTAAGATAGCTAGCATGATGTTTTCATGGCTTGTCCTTTTTTTGATGTCATTGCTACGCTAGATCATTGCACATCTCGGTACACCGCCGGAGGCATTCATATAGAGTCATATATTTGTTCTAGTATCGAGTTGTAATATTGAGTTGTAAGTAAATAAAAGTGTGATGATCATTAATAGAACATTGTCCCATGTGAGGTTATCAAAATAAAAGTGGCCAAAGAAGCCCCAAAAAAGAGAGAGAGGCCATAGAAGCCTACAAAAAAAGAAAAATAAAAAAATGAGAGAAAAGAGAGAAAGGACAATGTTACTATCCTTTTACCACACTTGTGCTTCAGAGTAGCACCATGTTCTTCATATAGAGAGTCTCTTGAGTTATCACTTTCATATACTAGTGGGAATTTTCATTATAGAACTTGGCTTGTATATTCCAACGATGGGCTTCCTCAAGTGCCCTTGGTCTTCATGAGCAAGCAAGTTGGATGTGCACCCACTTAGTTTCAGTTTGAGCTTTCATACACTTATAGCTCTAGTGCATCTGTTGCATGGTAATCCCTACTCCTCACATTGATATCAATTGATGGGCATCTCCATAGCCCGTTGATTAGCCGCGTTGATGTGAGACTTTCTCCCTTTTTGTCTTCTCTACACAAACTCCACCATCATATTCTATTCCACCTATAGTGCTATATCCATGGCTCATGCCCATGTATTGCGTGAAAGTTGAAAAGGTTTGAGAACATCAAAAGTATTAAACAATTGCTTGGCTTGTCATCGGGGTTGTGCATGATTTGAATGCTTTGTGTGGTGAAGATGGAGCATAGCCAGACCATATGATTTTGCAGGTATAACTTTTTTTGGCCATGTTATTTTGAAAAGACATGATTGCTTTATTAGTATGCTTAAAGTATTATTGTCTTAATGTCAAATGATAGACTATTGCTTTGAATCACTCGTGTCTTAATATTCATGCCATGATTAGATTACATGATCAAGATTATGCTAGGTAGCATTCCACATCAAAAATTACCTTTTTTTAATATTTACCTACTCGAGGACGAGCAGAAATTAAGCTTGGGGATGCTGATACGTCTCCATCGTATCTATAATTTTTGATTGTTCCATGCCAATATTATACAACTTTTATATACTTTTGGGAACTTTTTATACTATTTTTGGGACTAACATATTGATCCAGTGCCCAGTGCCAGTTCCTATTTGTTGCATGTTTTTTGTTTCGTAGAAAATCCATATCAAACGGAGTCCAAACAAAATAAAAACTGACGGAGATTTTTTTGGAATATATGTGATTTTTGGGAAGAAGAATCAATGCGAGATGATGCCCGAGGGGGCCACGAGGCAGGGGGCGCGCCCTGGGCCCTCGTATGAGCGCGCGCATGGATCACACCATAGGGTTAGTTGTATGTTCATAGGACTATGTATTGGAGGGCAAGAGTGACAGAAGCTTCAACCTAGCATAGAAATTGATGCATACGGGATTGAAGGGGGACCAATATATCTTAATGCTATGGTCGGGTTTTACCTTAATGAACGTTAGTAGTTGCGGGTGCTTGCTAATAGTTCCAATCATAAGTGCATAGAATTCCATGCCAGGGATGACATGCTAGTAGTGGCCTCTCCCACATAAAACTTGCTATCGGTCTAGTAAAGTAGTCAATTGCTTACGGACAATTTCGCAACTCCTACCACCACTTTTCCATACTTTCTATACTAACTTTATTGCTTCTTTACCTAATACATCCCCTAGTTTTTATTTACGTGCTATTTATATTCTTGCAAACCTATCCAGTTACACCTACAAAGTACTTCTAGTTTCATACTTGTACTAGGTAAAGCGAACGTCAAGCGTGTGTAGAGTTGTATCGGTGGTCGATAAAACTTGAGGGAATATTTGTTCTACCTTTAGCTCCTTGTTGGGTTCGACACTCTTACTTATCGAAAGAGGCTACAATTGATCCCCTATACTTGTGGGTTATTAGCGCCCTCCTTAGGCTGGGCTCGGGGGCTCACTTCTGGCGGGCCTCAGACCTAGCCAGCATCACGAGGGAGGTGCTCGGGTACCACATGGAGGCGTGCTTTGCCGCACGCTTCCCACCAAAGGGCACAAGGCATGGAACGCCAAGTGCTCAGGGGTTCATCACCAATGCGACCGAGGAGCTTCATGAGGCAAGAGCCATGCGTGACGACCGCCGCCCACCACCTGGCGTAGCTCCGCGTCCTGGCGAGGGCGACGAGCTGCGTGTCTGCGTCAACATTCCAGGGCTCAACAGGGCCGCATTTCCGGGGCGCTTCTGGCCATCAAGCGTTAGTCGGTGCGAGGGTCCCCCTCACAGCTACATTCGCATGCCTTTCGGCCTCCCTAACGCGGTTGTCACCTTCCAGCGCCACTTCGACGCATTCTAGTGGCTCAGGAGGCCAGGCATCATGCTGCCCTGGCAGAGGCGGCGACAATTCTTCAGGAGCCACTTGGGCCCCTGGGTCTCCTGAGGCTCAGGGCCCTGGCGGCTCGTGAGGAGCAGCCTCTGCAGCGCGCATCTTCAGCTACTCCAACACCTCGTCGGCAACGGTGCCAGGTGACACTTTCTGGTTTATTTCAGTTGGGGGCGCCCCTCGGGCTGCATCATCCCTAGGTCGCATGGCCCTGTCCTTGTGATGCGTATCCTTTCGCATCTTTAGCTTACTAAGTTGGGGGCACCCCTCGGGCTACATCATCCCCAGGCCGCTTAGGTCTGTCCCGATGGCAAGTATCGTTATTGCATCTATCTAAAGTAGCTTGCCTCCTCGCATGAATTGCTTTATAATCATTGTTTACCTGGTGCTTGCTCATCGCGGCCTCCCGCGTTGCTGATCGTCACTTGCTCACCCCGCAACGGGAGTCTCACATGTTGGCACGTCGCTTGTGCTCGGGTCCGTCCCTGCAACGCTGATAAACCTGTGTGATCAAGCTCTAGCTCTCGGCCCACTTCGGGCACGTCACCTCACCAGATCCACGGGTGCCTTCATCTTCTCATGGAAGGAGGAATGGCAGGGCGGCAAGCGCGGCTATGGGCTACTCTCTCTCCTCGCACTAACCCGCAGGAATCTCCGGAGCCTAGCTACAGGTGGCCCCGCTAGTTGCTCCCTTTCATGCTTTTCTCTTGGGCGTTAAAGGGAGGGCTCCTGAGCATCATGCCTCAGGAGCTCTTACTGACTCTCCATCCCTCACCCCCTGGCCTTAACCATGGCATTGCAACCTGGCATACCAGCAGCGGCTGAGCTCCCTCAAGGGTCGGGACCCGAGGACGCAGAGCACTCAGGAGAGTCTGAAGGGGGAGCTGGCATGGACATAACCTGGCGGTATCGCCATCAGCGGCGCGTAAATCGGGCACCACGCACAGAATCGACCCAGGATCGCTAAGATAAGTCATGTATTCATGGCAGCCCAGCTCGTAACTCTAGATTTTCGGCTCCTGCAGCCTTGCTTCGGCAATGTCGCCATCGTTTTCTACCCTTAGGAACCTGCTTGCATGCCAAGGGGGGCCTCTTGAGCATCGCGCCTCAGGAGCTCTTACCGGACCCCGGGCCACACACCTCCTGGCCTTGACCACGGCATCGCGACCTGGCATACCAGCGACGGCTGACGCCTGTCTGGGGACTAGGACCTATCGGTGTAGGACTCTAAGCTACCGCGGGGGCGAAAAGGGGGGACAATGCCAAAGCAAGACATGAAACCATGATTTTCGTAATGGAATAATATTGACGCCGAAACACTATAGATCCTTTACACACACCCACAGGGTTCATCTTGATTCCTTGCAGGGAACAAAAGAAGGAGGTTTTCTAGGAATCATATCTACAGGTACCACAACCGATGCCATCATCAATAGTGGGCCACGAGGGGTCGACGCCAACCCCATCCAGATCAGTGGTGACGACGAGCGGACGCTGCTGCTGCGCTCCGGGAACGGCGAGAACCTCGGGGCACGTAGCTGTCGTCGCTCGTCTCCGGAGTTTCTTCAGGCTCGGGAGAGTCGCTGGACTCCTAGGAGCCGTCGCTGCTGCTTGGAGGAGGTGTCAATGGGGCCAAGGGCGGGCCCGGCGCCAGCTGCTGCGCCGTCCAGGCGACCCCCTCCAGGACAACACTCCAGGCGGCGGCCTTGCTCGTCGAAGACCTTGAAGAACAGCATGCAGGTGCCATCGAACTCGAAATGGATGGTAAGGGCCCCCTCCGAGCGACAGACGCGGGCAACCTCGCCCCATCCATGGGCCATAAAGATCTTGCCCAGGGAGAGGACCTCGACCTCTCCTCCCGTTGTCAGGCTGTTGCACCCAGCGTGTTGCAGCCATAGCTTGAGCGGCCCCCTCGTCGGCATCCCTTTGACAAAGAACAGCGGGAACTTGATCCAGGTGCGCGGCAGCATCACGGCCCACACCACGAGCTCGCGCGAGGAGCCCTCGGCGTGAGTTCATGGGCCAGCAGCGCGAGCCACCACGGCCTGGCTACCGTGGCCATGGTGCAAGCGGCGCGAGGCGCTACCTCCTCCTCCGGAGCCTTGCGCCTGGGCGTACAAGGGCAGCGGGTAGCCGGGGGGAGGCCGCTCGTACCATTGCCTCATCACCTCCTGCCTCGCGACAACGTTGCGGGAGCAGGCCAACCTCTTGTTCGGCGGAAGAGGATCCTGCTCCTCACGGGGGGGGGGGGGGCTTCCCTTTCTCGGTGGCGGAGAATCTCCTTATTGGAGCCATGGGTGTCGTGGCCAGATGACAAAGTGAGGGGGAGGAGGAGATTGTAACATCCAAAATTCTAAATTTGGAATGTTATAATAAATAGATAGATTTGACTGATTGTTTGATTGATTGTCTGAAAGTGAGTGAATTCGAACTTTTGAAGTTAAATGAGAGGGAATAAAAGGACTTTCCCAAACTTTCATATTTGCTTTCTGATCTCCATGAATTCAAATTCTTTTCACCACAAAACCTTGGAGAGAAGATGACATGACTTCTTCCATTTATTTAAATGACAAGGGGTGTTGAAAATATTTGAATTTCATTTGAAAATATTTCCGAATCTGGAACTTTATGCAACTCAATGATTTTCATGAGAGAAGATAAAATGACTTCTTCAAATTATATGAAATATGAGTTGGGAGTTTCAAAGAATTAAATTCAAAGTTCTTTTGAATTTATTTTCAATTTGGAATGTTATACATTAGATCATCATGCATATCTTATTTTCTTGCATTTTGGTCGATCCTAGAAATTTCACGCAACTCAAGGACCTTCGGAGAGAGTTGGAGATTTCGTTATTTTCATATTTGAGTTCTCTCAAATTTTGAAAAGAGGATCATTTGGTTTATTTATTTTATCTTCAATAATTTTTCCGATGTCAAAAATATAAGAGAGGGAATATGACTTTCCAAAAATATAGGAAAAATGAAGATTTAATAAATAGATCAAATTTCGTTTTCCGGTGTTTGTTTGTTTTCTTTGGATAGGGAAAAATGCGCGTTTTCGAAAATTGCATTTTAGGTCCGTGAAAAGTTCATTTTGTTCGACTCATTTTTAGGAGTCGGGGAAAATTTACTTTAGATTTTGGAGTCCGTTTAGTTTAGTTTTCTTTTGTTTTTCTGCGCGCGGAATCAGTTAAAAAAAACTGGACCAAGGCCCAGCCAGGCCAAAGGCCACCGCCCCCAGCCGCCGTGCGCCAGGAGCAAGGCAGGCGCCAGCGCCGCCGCCTCTTGCCTCGCCTCTAGTCCGGTTTGGACTAAGGGTTAGCCCCTCCCCTTTCCTTGTTTCGTTTTCTTTAGTCCTACTCCGTTTATTCTTTCCTATTCCTAGTCTATTTCTTGTCCCCTACCCCAAGTCTCCTCACCCCTCCATGTTCCGTCTAATCAACTTAAACAAGTTTTTGCCCCGGTAAAATTTGACCTAGTTTCAACTTGCTAGAACCGAGTTGTTTTCTTCCGCCGTTTGTTTTCGGTTTCTTTGTTCGGTTCCTTCTTTCTTTGCAACCGGAGTTCTTAAGTTGAACCTTCTGGTTCGTTCTCTTCTCGTTCGAGTTTTACTTGTGCATTAGATGAGTACTTATTGTGTGGTTACTATTGTTTGCTTACGATAGATTGACCGGAGTGTGACGAGTAGATCTATCACGAGTTTTGAGTGCGAATCATCTTCATCAACATTGCAGGCAAGTTCACACTTTGATCATACCTTTTCTACAACCCATGTTTTATTGCATTAGATCAATCCTCTCACATTGCATGATTAGGATCTAATTAAATTGTGGGATGGGAAGTAGATGAGGTAGTACCTATTACCTGTATTATTATGAAACCTTTGGGAGTTACTTCTACGTTTGCTTATTATGCCATGCTATGCTAGTAGACCGTGGATTGGGTGAGTGATATCCATGACAGATGTGAGTTGATAATTTTAATGGTTTATCTAAGGTGGCAACTTAAACACACATCTGGGTGGATTGAGGCACCTGATGTCTATCAGGACTTGCCTATTTTTTTGGACCGCCACCCAGGCTCAAAGGGATCATAAGATAATTCATGCTAGAAACTTCCGTGTGCAGCCACATGCTACTATGGGCTCTGGCATAGTTGACTAAGTTGTGCGAACTCTTACAGTGGTAGACTAGTGGGTAGACTAGCAGATGTAGGGGTTATAGGTGGTACGGTCTACCCACACGTAAGGTGCTAGCGCTTCTGAAAGACTGTGTCTCGGTCATCCGTTTCTCAAACACCATGTAGTGCGAGAAACAACGGAGGCGATCGAGTCATGTGGGGAAAAGTGCGCAAACCTCTGCAGAGTGTATAAACTAATCATGATTAGCCGTGTCCCCGGTTATGGACATCTTGAGTATCTAGTTTCTTGAATTATCCTGTTGATCTCATCACGTTACTTTAAATGAATATTGTTGGGTTTAATGATGTTATTGAATTGGGATTGAGAATTCTGTCAACCATTCTCAATGTTACACAACCACCATGATAGTTAAATAAATTTATTCCTTTGCAGTAGGGAAAAATTGGCTTTACGCAAAAACCTTATAACCATAGAGCTTTTCCACCAGCCAAATATGCATATAGTGGTAGCCATTGTTCATCATTCTCTATGGTGTGAATTGCCAGTACATTCAATGTACTGACCCGTTTTCGGGCTGCAACGTCTTATGTTGCAGGTTTCTTACGACGAGTAAGTGATACGTTAGGGTTACGATTTCTACACTCAACTTTGCCGTTGGTGTTGATGGGAATCCACAACCTTGTTGCTTCCGCTATATGGATTGAGGTAATAGTATTTACGTTGCTTTATACATGTGATTTACCTCTGTTATAAATCCTTCGAGTAGTGTGTGTGTCAGCATACCGATCCAGGGATGACACGTAAGCACAGAGACTTGATCCATTCGGGTCGGGTCGCTACAAGATGGTATCAGAGCACATGTTGACTGTAGGACGTGACCCTAGAAACTGGCAAGCCCATAGCAAAGATTTTTCTCTACAACTTTCTCTTTCAAAAGGATCTTTTACCTCTCTTCTCTTCTGAGTTTATTCAAAATTCCCTTTAGTGAGACCATACCCCTTTCCCCTTTTGACCACACAAGGATTTGACTGAAGAGATCACTCCAAGAAGTACAAGAATTCAGATAAGTAAGACCATTCGGAATGAAGAGGATTTTACCATACACTATGGAAACTACAATTGTGAAGACTCTGAAGATTAGGAGAATTGGAGGCTCTGAAGAATCCCCAGATTTGTATGACCGAGGAATGCTACCCTTATGGAACTTGGCAGATTTTGGAAGTTGTCAATACCCGAGATCAAGGTGTATCGGAGAAAGACTGAAACAAGGATCATAGAACTCAAAGTTTTGTCAAGGAAACCCCCAATGTAGGAGATATCAACTATGGAGAGATAGCTCATGGAAATGACAAGAGCAGAAACACGGTTATCCGTGATGTCATCCCCGCTAATGCTATTGTCACCGTGCTGAGTTAAGGATGCATGTCCTCAGAATGGATTGGATGGTAGAAGGCCGATGGAGCATCTATCAGCAAGAGATGAAGTTTTAACTTTAGATGGTGTATCACCAGGATCTGGAGTAGTACATCAAGAAGTTAAGATGGAGCTACAAGAAGCCGTATTTTGACAAGGAAGCATTTCGTGAAGAACTTAGGTCCAAGAAGCTGAAGTAGCAAGCTGGAGGAGCTACAACCTCAAGATACCGGAGAATTGTCAGGGACTGAAGGACAGTATGACCATGGTTCATGTGAAGGATGTTGAAACCAGAAGTTTGGAATGCAACTCCAGATTATTAAAGGATGTCACGAGAGATTTCACGTCAACAGAGATTGATCTGTCAAAAGAACTTGAGAAAGACAAACATGATCGGAAGAAGCCATTGGAGGCGTGAACAAGACTTGAAGAGTTTGGCGACGTTGACCTTAGAAGACCAAACCCCTGTTATACACCTATGTTAGATGCGACGATTGTGAGCTGTCATTTGTTTGTTGTTTTTCCGACAGCCACAATAAAATCTGTCTTTTCAAAACTTTTGTTTGTATTGTGTGCATCCCTCTTGATCTCTCTTATCTCACCCAAACCCATGGACCCAATAGAGGATGAATGGAGATGAGCTTGTATTTTTGGGACCAATGAGTCAATTGGAGACAGACGGAAGGATTCAGAACATGGAGGATCATATGGAGAACAAGCCTATAGTCGGAAAGGATATGGCCCAGTATGCTCTTCAATGCTTTGAAAGAGGTGCTGCTACTTGGTGGAAGATATACCAAACCATGAATGGATGGCAAAGAGTAACCACTTGGAGAGAATTAAAGTTGACTCTGCAAAGATCTTACCTGGTGTCCCAGAAGTTGAAGTCTTATGGAAAGGATATAAGGAAACCTTGTGCATGCAAGATTTGTGGAGAAATCGGACACGACCATAAAGAACACAAGGATGAATGCCCTAATTGTGAAGGAAGTCACCCAGCTGAAGAATGCCCAACTAGGCAGATCACTTGTTTCTTGTGTGAAGGGAATACCCACTATCCTGCTCAGTGTCACATTTACCCCTTGGTACAAAGAACCATCCAGCAGAAGGAAGAAGCAATGAAAGGAGCTCATATGGAAAGTTTAGAAGAACCTGTGATGAAGAAAGAGGTGGAGGACACACCCAAAGAAGAACTAAGTAAACCCTGCACCAAGTCATGCTATTCATGTGGAGAAGAAGGACACATCTCCCAGAATTGTATGAATGGGAATCTAGTAAAATTCCCGACTAAGGAAGTAGAGTATGACCCACAGGAAATAGAAGCCCTGATTGGAATGGAAAAGTCCAGAAAGAGAAGTAGATTGGATTCCAGGAAGGATCTGAGTCATGTCACCTGCTATAAGTGCAAGGAGTCAGGGCACTACCACAACAATTGCCCAAAAAGGAAGCCAAGGACCCAAGTAGGCTATATAATCACAAGGAAACCTCGAAACTTGTCAGATGTAATATGTTTCCGTTGTAATAAAGCAGGGCACTTTGCCAGAGATTGTCCGAAGGAGAAGGAGACTTGTGATAAATAGTTGAGTTTGTTATAGAAGAAATATAGTAGAAGTGAGAACATTTTCCATCTTATTGAGGTGTTGAGTTGAGACTTGTAATGGAAAAGCAAGAGATTGTAATCATTGGAGAATGAATAAAGTTAGCATCGTTGGTACTGATATGGATTTTATGAGTTGATACTCTATGAGGAAAGATGTTGACCATTTTTGAGGATATGGGAAATATGGTCTATAAAATATTGGAGCTTTTTAAGGGTGGTAGTACCCTGTAAGAACCGTTGACCCCTGGAAAAGATAAGCATACTCCCCTGAGTGGATTTCGGACAAAATGAATATGAGTTTTGTCTCGATATGTATGATACCCCAAGAGTATGTGGGATGAAGTTGGAGACCGTCCGTTGGACCAAATGTGACCAAGGAGTCAGAAGAGAAGGTTAAGTTGATTCGAGATAGACTGAAGGTAGCTCAGTCCAGGCAGAAGAGTTATGTAGACTCAAAAACTCAAGGAGGTAGTCTATGAAATTGGAGACAGAGCATGTCTTCATGTGTTCCCTCTGCGAGGGGTTAAACGAATTGGAGTTAAGGTAAAAGTTAGCCCCGAGATTTGCAGGACCATACCGAGTTTTGGAGCGTATGAGAGAAGTGGCCTACAAGTTGAGTTACCCGAAGGACTGTCAGGAGTTCAAGATGTGTTTCACGTTTCCCAGTTGAAGAAGTGCCATGCAGATATGGCCAATATTTCCGTGTAAGGACGCTTGACCCTGGAAAGGATAATGATGTTCCACGAAGTGGAATATGGACTTCATAAGTATAAGTTTATATCTCGGTATGTGGGATATCCCACGAGGATGGAGAGATAAATTACTATTGGATATAAAGGAGGTATGATGTTGGAAATATGGATCAATGGAAATTCCATGATGAGTTTGAGTAATCACGTTTTAGTTTGGTGCCAATAGAAGGAAGGAAGACAATACAATTGGATGGATTTAAGAATACTAGGAAGTTGGAAGTTGGAACAATGATCAGTTGCCCGATGATAAGTTCAAGGACTACAAGTGATGAGATGGTCCATAACCCACAGGCCCCAGGACCTACCAAGAAGCAAGCACATTCTTGCTGAAGGAAAAACCCTGAAAGAAGTTACAACTTTATCGATAGACGATCTTATAGGAGTTACGCAAAACTTGAGAGTTGTGAAGGAACGATAGATGTTTGTTTGGCTTGCAGAATCTATGGATTTATTCGAACTTGGTTCGTCGACAAGAGAAAATCTGCAATGCTTGTGAGGATGACCGAGTGTTAGAATGCGATATTCGCTAAACCGTATACAAGGTAATGATTTGGGTGCGGGATGGATTGATCACCATACTGACTTAGTCTTATTATTCGCCTTGCTATATGGGATGGTAAATCTGAGTGACTTACCTATAGTGGAGAGACGACGATCAAAACCTTGTTTAAACCTTAGGATGGTATAAGAATTTTTCCCTTGTACACGGCAGTTGTGCCAACCGTAGGTTATACGGTGAGGATCAACCCAGACCCATTTCCTGCAGGAGAAACCATAAATTTTTGACCACCATGAGATATCGATAGTTGTTTAGTTTTGGCGCTAGACCCGTCAGTTAAGAAGACCCAATCTCGGAATAACCTTACCAAGAGGAAAGACAGAAGAATTGAGGAAAAGGTTATGCCACTACTGGAAGAGCTCAGAGAAGGAATTTTCTCGACGATCTGAGAAGACCGACACTGTCAAGAATAAGGATGGAGTATATGAGTTTTGATGGAACCGTAACAATGATTCTAAGGGTGGTAGCACCCCAGACCCCGGTGATGATTGATGGAATTTGAGGAGACCCCCAAACCCTAACCATTTCTTGCTAGCCTCTCCAAATCTCGAGGACGAGATTCATTTTAAGGGTGGTAGGTTTGTAACATCCCAAAATTCTAAATTTTGGAATGTTATAATAAATAGATAGATTTGATTGATTGTTTGATTGATTGTCTGAAAGTGAGTGAATTCGAAACTTTTGAAAGTTAAATGAGAGGGAATAAAAGGACTTTCCCAAACTTTCATTTTTGCATTTTGCTCTCCATGAATTCAAATACTTTTTCATCACGAAACCCTGGAGAGAAGATGACATGACTTCTTCCATTTATTAAATGACAAGGGGTGTTGAAAATATTTGAATTTCATTTGACAATATTTCCAATTCTGAAACTTTATGCGACTCAATGATTTTCACGAGAGTAGATAAAATGACTTCTTCAAATTATATGAAATATGAGTTGGGAGTTTCAAAGAATTAAATTCAAAGTTCTTTTGAATTTATTTTCAATTTGGAATATTAGATCGTCATGCATATCTTATTTTCTTGCATTTTGGTCGATCCTAGAAATTTCACGCAACTCAAGTCCCTCGGAGAGAGTTGGAGATTTCGTTATTTTCATATTTGAGTTCTCTCAAATTTTGAAAAGAGGATCATTTGGTTTATTTATTTTATCTTCAATAATTTTTCCGATGTCAAAATATATGAGAGAGGGAATAATATGACTTTCCCAAAATATAGGAAAAAAATGAAGATCTAATGAATAAATCAAATTTTGTTTTTCCGGTGTTTGTTTGCGTTTTATTTGGATAGGGAAAAATGCGCGTTTTCAAAAATTGCATTTTAGGTCCGGAGAAAAGTTCATTTTGTTCGACTCATTTTTAGGAGTCGGGGAAAATTTACTTTAGATTTTTTGGAGTCCGTTTAGTTTAGTTTTCTTTTGTTTTTCTGCGCGCGGAATCAGTTAAAAAAAACTGGACCAAGGCCCAGCCAGGCCAAAGGCCACCGCCCCCAGCCGCCGTGCGCCAGGCGCAAGGCAGGCGCCAGCGCTGCCGCCTCTTGCCTCGCCTCTAGTTCGGTTTGGACTAAGGGTTAGCCCCTCCCCTTTCCTTGTTTCGTTTTCTTTAGTCCTACTCCGTTTATTCTTTCCTATTCCTAGTCTATTTCTTGTCCCCTACCCCAAGTCTCCTCACCCCTCCCCAATATAAATACCCCCACACACCCCCTCTCCCCACACAAAATCCCAAGCCCCTCTCTCCTCTCCAAGCCGCGCCCCACCCCGCGCCTCTCACCCGCGCCGCGCCTCACCCACCGCCGCCCTAAGCCGCCGCCCGCGCCCTACGTCACCGCCGCCGCCGCACCTTGTCACGCCGCCGCCGCCCTGCGTCACCGCCGCCGCCGCCTTGTGCACCGCCGCCGCCGCCCAACGCCGCCGTCGCCGCCGTTCGCCGGAGGTACCGTGCCGCGTCTCTTCTTTCCCTCGGTTCGGTTTTTCTTATAAACTGTTCCGATTCTTTTCTTCTCCACCGATTCGTTTTCTTTCCGGTTCTTTTCTAAACCGTTCCGGTTTTCTAGATCGGTTTTTCGTTTCGATTTTCTTCTCTGAAACCCTAGATCGGATTCATTTTCTTTTCCGATTTAGTTGCCTTTGGACCGTTCGTCCTAACGAACGTGACCACCGGATTCTTCTAGGTTAACGAACGTCCGTTCGTATAACCGTTCTTCTTTTTCTTCTCGTCGGATTTATTCCGCGATCGCGATCTCAGCTCCGATCTTCGTTCGAGTCTTTCTTCTTGCTCGTTTATCGGAATCAGGCGATTCAAGTGCCTGGAGTTTCGTTTCGAAACTGCCGTTCCGTCTAATCAACTTAAACAAGTTTTTGCCCCGGTAAAATTTGACCTAGTTTCAACTTGCTAGAACCGAGTTGTTTTCTTCCGCCGTTTGTTTTCCGTTTCTTTGTTTGGTTCCTTCTTTCTTTGCAACCGGAGTTCTTAAGGTGAACCTTCTGGTTCGTTCTCTTGTTCGAGTTTTACTTGTGCATTAGATGAGTACTTATTGTGTGGTTACTATTGTTTGCTTACGATAGATTGACCGGAGTGTGACGAGTAGATCTATCACGAGTTTTGAGTGCGAATCATCTTCATCAACATTGCAGGCAAGTTCACACTTTGATCATACCTTTTCTACAACCCATGTTTTATTGCATTAGATCAATCCTCTCACATTGCATGTTTAGGATCTAATTAAATTGTGGGATGGGAAGTAGATGAGGTAGTACCTATTACCTGTATTATTATGAAACCTTTGGGAGTTACTTCTACGTTTGCTTATTATGCCATGCTATGCTAGTAGACGTGGATTGGGTGAGTGATATCCATGACAGATGTGAGTTGATAATTTTAATGGTTTATTTAAGGTGGCAACATAAACACACATCTGGGTGGATTGAGGCACCTGATGTCTATCAGGACTTGCCTGTTTTATTTTGGACCGCCACCCAGGCTCAAAGGGATCATAAGATCATTCATGCTAGAAACTTCTGTGTGCAGCCACATGCTACTATGGGCTCTGGCATAGTTGACTAAGTGGTGCGAACTCTTACGGGGTGGACTAGCAGATGTAGGGGTTGTAGGTGGTACGGTCTACCCCACATGTAAGGTGCTAGCGCTTCTAAAAGACTATGTCTCAGTCATCCGTTTCTCAAACACCATGTAGTGCGAGGAAACAAACGGAGGCGATCGAGTCATGTGGGGAAAAGTGCGCAAACCTCTGCAGAGTGTATAAACTAATCATGATTAGCCGTGTCCCCGGTTATGGACGTCTTGAGTATCTAGTTTCTTGAATTATCCTGTTGATCTCATCACGTTACTTTAAATGAATATTGTTGGGTTTAATGATGTTACTTAATTGGGATTGAGAATGCTGTCAACCATTCTCAATGTTACACAACCACCATGATAGTTAAATAAATTTATTCCTTTGCAGTAGGGAAAAATTGACATTACGCAAAAACCTTATAACCATAGAGCTTTTCCACCAGCCAAATATGCATATAGTGGTAGCCATTGTTCATCATTCTCTATGGTGTGAATTGCCAGTACATTCAATGTACTGACCCGTTTTCGGGCTGCAACGTCTTATGTTGCAGGTTTCTTACGACGAGTAAGTGATACGTTAGGGTTACGATTTCTACACTCAACTTTGCCGTTGGTGTTGATGGGAATCCACAACCTTGTTGCTTACGCTATATGGATTGAGGTAATAGTATTTACGTTGCTTTATACATGTGATTTACCTCTGTTATAAATCCTTCGAGTACTGTGTGTGTCAGCATACCGATCCAGGGATGACACGTAAGCACAGACACTTGATCCATTCGGGTCGGGTCGCTACAGAAGAAGAAGAAGCAGGCGGAATGGAGGATGAGATGAGCGATGGGGATCTGCACCCCTCTTCATTTATAGCCAGAGGGAGGCCAACCACTGGCCTCCACGATCGCAGGTAATGATGGTTTTCCTCTGCATGCAGCAGGGACTCGTCAAGTCAAACGGATATCAAGGCAGCATGGGGAAGCGGAGGCACCCACGCCTTGTCAATCGCCATACGGCTACCAAGGCCGCAGGCGGTTGGGGCCCGCGGCGCTCCGCACTTGCCCTTTGGCTTTGCCTCGAAGCCAAGTCCGAGTGCGCCTTGGGCCCGGGGGCTATTGTTCGTGTCCTGGGAACGGGGGTACCCAGACTTGCCTGCCTTCGGCCCATGGCGTGGCTCCACCAGCGGCCTGGTATGGCCCATCATCTACAACAACAATTCGAGACCCTCGCGAGGGGCCAAGCCTCGTGAGGCAGACGACACCAAAACCTCCCTCGGGGAAGCCTCACTAGGCTGGCTCCCCGAGGAGCGGAGATATCTATGCAAGTGGCACCTCACGAGGTTCACGTGACATGAGCCATGACGACCAAGGCCAGGCAGGCGCCAACGGGCGTAGTGTACTAGTTTCCTATTTGGTGCTAAAGAGGCAGGCGCAGGCGAGGAGTCCCCAGGCATCAGGCAAAGGTTCCCTTATTGGTGCCACGAGACCAAGGCCAGCAGGACGGCAAGACGGGGGTCACCACGGAGCCCACATCAGCGTCACCGCCAGAGCCTTTGGCAGGTGAAGACCACCTTTTGTCAGGATAGCTTGTACTAGTTGTCCCCCTTCAAACATGGCCATTGTTGGATCCCTTCATGCCTATATTTGGGAAGAGGACCAGGGCCTCTATAAATAGGGCTAGCCACCATCGTAGCAAGGGCGGATCATTGAGACCATCTTCACACTCACTAGCTCATCAAGCTCAAGAACACCTCTCATGAGGAGGCAGTTTATCCATTGTACTAGTTCATCCCTAGCCATCGAGGCAATCCACCACCACCACACTGGAGTAGGGTATTACACCACAACGGTGGCCCGAACCAGTATAAACCTCTCTGTCTCATGTTCCTTGGGTTCGTCGAGCTAGTCCATGGGATCGTCGAGCGAGCGAACTAGAGAGGAGGAATACTTCATGCACACCCCAGTGTTCCAACCTCAAGGGTTAGCCGGAACCCATGATCCGACAGTAACTTAGCAAGAACAATATAATATAAATTCATAGGCATTGGATTGGTGACTTGTTGGATGATATTCATCATGAGAAAGTTATAACCTAGGGCGATACGGCACTAGCTCCAGTTCATCAATATAATGTAGGCATGTATTCCATAAATAGTCTTACGTGCTTATGGAAAGAACTTGCATGACATCTTTTGTCCTACCGTCCTGTGGTAGCGGGTACCAATTGGAAACTAAGGGATATTTAGGCCTCCTTTTAATAGAGAACAGGAACAGAGCATTAACACATGGTGAATACATGAACTCCTCAAACTACGGTCATCACCGAGAGTGGTCTCGACTATTGTCACTCTGGGGTTGCTGGATCATAACATGTAGTAGGTGACTATAACTTGCAAGATCAGATCTAGAACATGGATATAATGATGATAACATAAACGATTCAGATATGAAATCATGCACCCAGGCCCAAAGTGACAAGCATTAAGGATGGCAAAGTCATAGCAACATCAATCTTAGAACATAGTGGATACTAGGGGTCAGGCCCTAACAAAACTAACTCGATTACATGATGAATCTCATCCAACTCCTCACCAACTAGCGAGCCTACAAAGGAATTACTTACTCCTGGTGGGGAGCATCATGGAATTGGCGATGGAGAAGGGCTGGGGATGATGAAGAACGAAAATCCCCTTCTCCGGAGCCCGAAACGGACTCCAGATATGGCCTCCCGATGAAGAACAGGAGGTGACAGCGGCTCCGTCTCGTGGATCATGATAATTCTTTCTCCCTAATTTTTTCTGGAAATATGGGATTTTATAACCTCGGTTTCAGGGTCTGTGGGGCCACCAGGTGGGGACAACCTGCCTAGACGCGCTGAGAGCGCCCTGGTGGGTTGTGCCCACCCAGGTGCCCCATTCGGTGGATCTTGGCTCCAGAAATTCTCTTTATTGATATAAAAATCCTCGCAAAGTTTCGTTCCATTCCGAGAACTTTTATTTCTGCAAAAAAACATCACCATGGTAGTTCTGCTGAAAACGGCGCCAGTACGCAGAGAGATATGTTATATTACTATTTAACATAAGAAATGTCTTCCAAAGAAAATAATCCCGCTATCGGTTCCTTTCTTTGGGTTGTCATGATAAGCATGATGATGAAACCTCAGCTCTAATGTAAGAGCAAAATATTGAGGATTTAGTTTGGGAGGCCAGTTACTAGCCCCCGATAGTGTTCGGAGACAGTCGAGGTCAAGTTGTAAACACTTCGGCCAATGTTATGAATGGCCCGTCATTTAACACAGTCATCAGATCGCTGACCAGTTTACGCTTATTGTGACAGTCAGTTTTCGGCTTTCTCCACTGAGGTGCTTAACCATGCGAGCTGGAAGCATAATCGCAGTGGTTCTCCCTTTACACACCTAGCCGAGCAAAGCGGAACGTAGGGGGCAAGCAGAGGAGCCGGGCAACCCAACTATTGACCGAAGACACAATTCGAAACCGATGCATATATGGCAATATCCGAGAGTGTTTTTGCCGAATCTATAAAGGTGTCCGGCATTGCACTGTGAGACTTGTGCTGGAAACACACAAATAGTTTAAAAGTGCCATAAGCTTGGAAAACCAAAAAAACGTCAGTAAAAACTTGATGTCCGAACAAGATCAAGTGTTCGGTGCCAATCCAAAAATTGGTGAAAAAATTGTGCTTCTGTTGTGCATTAATATTACACATCCGATCTCAAGACTTCAAGCGGGTCAGCCTACGGCTGCAGCCTCCGATTCCGAAGGTGGAGTGCTTCTCGTTAGACTAGTTTAGCGAACTAAACTCGAGCGGTCACTAGAGAGAAAATGGGTTATCTGGCTATTGACCACACACTCACGTCGAAAAAGGAGCGATAGAAAAAGACTTTGCAACGACCAAGAAGAAAACACATTTACTATAAAATAGCTCATATAAATTTTAAGAGCCCCCAAGTGACTTGGGTAAAAGAATTTTATATATAATGATTGTATGTACCGAAGTACTTATATCATATCTTTATTCAACCGAACTTTAAACGCGTCTTAACCGACTGTCAACTTCTCCCTCTTCGGTGAAGGACCGAAAAGTGTTATGTACTCCCCCTATCGAGAATATCGACAGTGTTTCCGATAACCAAGAAACCGAGCCATAAGGCTGTAACAGACAAAGCGCGCTCAGGGAACTTATGCTATATTACATACGAAGTGTAAGAAGCATCTTCGAAGAAAATAGTACCCCCACCGATACCTTTCTTCGGTGCTCATTATTACTGTGAGACTTGTGCAATAGATTTTTTTGTACTCATGAGTTCCGTTGTGTGCCGACCATGATTGAAAACAATAAGAGCGCTAGCTTTCGGCTTCACCCAGTCTGAGGTCAGAGCTCGGAGGACCCGGTCGTGACAATCGCAGAGGTGCTCCCTTTACTCCCTAGCCGAACAATCGAGAACGTAGGGGTAAGCACAGGAGCCAGGCAACCCATCTTGCAAATCGCTTAAGTCAATATGGTGCATATTGTGGAGTAATACACGAACAAGGAACGAAGCTATACAAGTATAATCATATGCAAGAGGAAAAGCTTCATAAAGGAAGCCCCCAAATAAACGGGGTATTTGAATATGTGTGTCACGAACAAAGTTTGGACAAGGAAATTTTTTGCAAGCAACTTTTTTCCAAAAAAGTATAATGCTTGGTCGAACCGAACACAAGTTAAAAATTAAAACTTTGAGCATGAAAGCGACTTAGCTGGTTAATGTGTTCGGCATTGATGACGCAGTCCGAGCTTGATGCGGGACAAGGTTCCATCCCTCAAGCCGGTCCCGAGGTGGCGAAGCGGAGAGCTCGACACGCCAAAGTGGTGACATAGCACGGTCAATGCAGACCGGCAGAGTGACGACGAAGTCTCCGGATCATTTTCCTGTGCACAAAAAATAGTGCAAACCGGAGATAATAGTAATAATAATAATAATGAAAAAAGTCATTGCATAATAAATAATTTATGCAAAGTGAGTAATAAAAGAAATATGGCCTGGCGCTGAAGTCAATGTCGATGCAGGGCGTCGGCGTGATGCGGTAAAGGCGTGGCAATGTCTGAATTCACAGGTCGGTCCGAGTTCCGGATGCGTCCATCATTTGATAGACCTGTCTACAGATGATGGACAAACTAGAGTAATAATTCCTTGGGAAAAATAAACCCAAACAAGCAAAAAATACTAGGATTAATAACACCTGGTTTATTTGTTGAAGCAATCCGAAGAAAGGTGATTCCCAAAATTGGGACTCGATCGGCACACCCATTGCTTGATGGGCGATAAAGCAACGGTATGGCGATGCTGACAAAGGTTGGCTCACCGAGGCAAAGCCCTCGATCCAGCTAACGTGACAAAGCTGGTCGGCTAGTCACGCCGAAGTCTCAGGAGTAGGTTGATGAAGAGATGGCGAAGCCCCCGGTCCAGCCGAGATGTCGAAGCCTCGATGTCAGCCAATGAGTCGAAGTAGGTCGGCATGACGGACACCAGCTTGAAGAAGCAATAGTGCGGCCCTGCCGATGCAGGTCGTGACGTGGTCGATGCCGGCCTGATGAAGTGATCGTGCGGCGATGCCGGTATGCCCGCTCCGTGTAATCCGTGGGGTGGCGATGTTGGTGATGATTTATCCTTCGCGATGCCGGACTCTTGTTCGGCTTGCCGAGATGATGATCCGAAGAAGTTGAGCCCGTCTCAACAAAGTGACAACGTGTCTAGCGCAGGTCGGCAGCCTTGGAGCAATATCGGCGGACTGATTTGACACCAGCATGATGATGAAGGCGACCTCGGGGGAGGCTTAAAAATTTACGGACACGTGTTTAAAAACAACGCATAATACCCTAGAAGATAATTCCTCTAAAAAGGTTGTCCAATGCCGCGTTCATAAAGAAACATGAATTCGGGTCGGATCCGTATTCGCGCAGAAAATGGATCCCAAAATTGATCCACTCATTGAAAGGTTCCCGGAGTTTGAACCGTCAGATCGAGCTGAAATTTGGAGGGGTGGTAGATATGGGAATTCCGCAGTAGATGAACGGTTGGATCTTCCAAAGGACATCCGAGCTAGGCTCTGGAGATCACGCCCTAAACTCGTCCAGATTCCCGTCCAGTTTTGACAGGGCTCCGGTATATCGTAGATTGTCGGAGATTCCTCCATCGGAACTCGACAAAATTTTGCATGCATGTTGTAGACTCAATTTCGCACAACTCCACCAAAGGGATCGTCAAAGAGATCCTCTAAGAGGTGGTGGCAGCGGATACAAGTTTGCTGTTCGGAAAAACAGCATGGTCGCCCGAGGGCAATGTTGATGTTGAGCCCCCAATCTCCATGGATGATTCCTCCATGATCTTGATAGAGATCGGAGTTGATGTTTATGAAGGCCCTTGTTCGAACATGACGATCGGATATAGAGGACGGTCCTCGGTCGAGCCAAGGTGACCAGTCGAGCCGGCGACGAAGATGCCGGCATCGCAGTTGACCTGCAGACGACCCATCGATCCTTTTGTCGATCACACAACGGAACTCAATGAAAGCACCAATGCCAGTGTCAAAACCGGCGGATCTCGGGTAGGGGTCCCGAACTGTGCGACTAAGGCGGATGTTAACAGGAGGCAGGGGACACAATGTTTTACCCAGGTTCGGGCCCTCTTAATGGAGGTAAAACCCTACGTCCTGCTTGTTTAATATTGATGATATGGGTAGTACAAGAGTAGATCTACCACGAGATCAGAGAGACTAAACCCTAGAAGCTAGCCTATGGTATGATTGTAAGTTGTATATGATCTATCGACTAACCTGGCCTCGGTTTATATAATGCACCAGAGGCCTAGGATAACAAGAGTCCTAGCCGAATACGCCGGTGGGGAGGAGTTCTTGTCTTGATCACCAAGTCTTGTAGAATCTTCCATGTATGCGGCAGCTGTCTGAACTGTCCCATGAGTATACGGCCATGGGGGTCCTCGGCCCAATCTAACAGATCGGGAGATGACGTGGTGAGTCCCCCCTAGTCCAGGACACCGTCAGTGCGACTATCATTTGAAGCACAAGAGCAAGGAGTTCATCATCAACACACCATTTGTTACTTCTTGGAGAGTGGTGTCTACTAGATTAGCTAGGTGTCACTTGGGAGCCTCCGACAAGATTGTGGAGTTGAACCAAGGAGTTTGTAAGGGCAAGGAGATCGCCTACTTCGTGAAGATCTACCGCTAGTGAGGTAAGTCCTTCGTGGGCAATGGCCATGGTGGGATAGACAAGGTTGCTTCTTCGTGGAACCTTCGTGGGTGGAGACCTCCATGGACTCGCTCAATCGTTACCCTTCGTGGGTTGAAGTCTCTATTAACGTGGATGTACGATAACACCACCTATCGGAACCATGACAAAAACATCCGTGTCTCCAATTGCGTTTGAATCCTCCAAACCCTTCCCTTTACATTCTTGCAAGTTGCATGCTTTACTTTCCGCTGCTTATATACTCTTTGCATGCTTGCTTTAATTGTGTTAAGATTGCTTGACTTGTTCTAAGTTGCTAAAATCTGCCAAGAACTAAAATTGGGAAAAGGCTAGATTTTTATTTGGTCAAGTAGTCTAATCACCCCCCTCTAGACATACTTTCGATCCTACAAGTGATATCAGAGCTTTGGTCTCCATTTGCTTTGATTTCCATAGCTTTTGGTGGTCATAGCCTTGGTTTCATAACCTAGGAGAGTATGGCATCTAGCGAGGGAAATTACCACCGTACAGGTCTTTACTTTGATGGCACTAATTTTGCTAGTTGGAAGCATAAGATGAAAATGCATATTCTTGGACATAACCCTGCCGTTTGGGCTATTGTGTGTATTGACTTGCAAGGTGAATTCTTTGATGGGAGAGAACCGAACCGTGAAGCTACCGCGAAAGAGTTGAAGATGCTACAATACAATGCTCAAGCTTGTGATATCCTCTTCAACTGATTGTGCCCCGAAGAATTCAACAAAATCAGTCGTCTTGAGAATGTAAAGGAAATTTGGGATACTTTGATTGATATGCATGAAGGTACCGACTCCGTCAAGGAATCCAAGTTGGATGTGCTTCAAAGTCAACTTGCCAAGTTCAAAATGAAGGATGGTGAAGGTGTCGCTGAAATGTACTCTAGGCTTGCTCTTATCACAAATGAGATTGCTGGGTTAGGAAGTGAAGAGATGACCGACAAATTCATCATCAAGAAGATCCTAAGAGCCTTGGATGGAAAATATGATACCGTATGTACATTGATTCAAATAATGCCAAATTACAAAGATCTCAAGCCAACGGAAGTCATTGGAAAAATTGTTGCTCATGAGATGTCACTCAAGGATAAGGAGGAGCTCCATAAGAAGTCAAGTGGTGCTTACAAAGCCTCATGTGAAGCTCCCACATCAGCAAGTGAGAAACAAACCTTCAATGAAGAATTGAGCCTAATGGTGAAGAACTTCAAAAAGTTCTACAAGAGTAGATGCAAAGAGAGAAGTTTCAAGTCAAGGTCCTACAATGACAAAAGATCTTCTAGTTGAGAGCGAAACTGCTACAATTGTGGAAGACCCGGACACTATTCCAATGAGTGTACGGCACCCTACAAGAGAAGAGAAGATTCTCCAAAAAGAAGAAGTAGAAGAGAAGAATCACCATCAAGAGAGAGAAGGAGTAGAGATGATCGTTATGAACGAAGAACATCCCGGAGAAGCAAGGATTCGGAAAGGAAGGACAAGTCATCAAGGAGCTACACAAAACGAAGACATCAAGCTCATGTTGGTGAATGGGTATCCGGCTCCGACCCCGACAATCACTCCGAGAGAAGCTATCACTCCGACTCCGAATATACTCAAGATGAAGGTGTTGCCGGTCTAGCACTTGTGTCAACCAACTCCTACGACATATTTGATTCTCCAAATGAAGGAATTGGAAGATGCTTCATGGCCAAAGGTCCAAAGGTATCACACCCCGAGTATGTTGATTTCAATAGTGATGAAGATGACTTGTTAGGTGATGATGATTTACTTGTTGACAACTCTAGTGATGAATACTATGATGAAATATCAATTAATCATGCTAATCAAGATAAAACAAATGACAATGATAAGGAGAAGATTGAGTTTCTAACTAAAGAACTAAACACTCTTAAGTTAGCTCATGAAACTATCTTAGGAGATCATCGAGAACTTTTACGGACTCATGAGAAATTACGTTTTGAGAAGCTCAATCTTGAGCAAGAGCATGAGTTCTTAAAGGCAATCAATGATGATCTTCGCAAGAAAAGTTCTTCTTACATTGCCAAGCATTTACTCTTATCCACTTACATGCCTCAAGTTAAGTCTAGTAACAAGAACAAGAAGGATTCTTCCTCTAATAGTAACAATAATCATGCTAAATCCAACATTGTTGCTTCTAGTAGTTCTCTTGATTCCACTAATGATTCTCTTAGCCAAGTTACACTTGAGCAATAAAATAGCTTATTGAAGGGAATCATAGAGAAAGGTGTTTACAAGAGCCTTCCCGGGAGTAAGCAATTCGAGGAAATTGTATGCAAGAACAGAAGGCACCGGAAGAACCAAGGTATTGGTTTCGAACGAAAGTTCAATGCCAATGGAGTTGAGTGGGAAGAAGATCAATACCCCAAGACGAAGTTTGTTCCTCAACAAGAGAAGTATAATCCTACTTCTTTCAAAGGGACACAACCTCAAGATGATCTTCCACCACAAGACGACAAGGAAAAAGGCAAGGA